>NC_134081.1:83240294-83856223 GCF_000715075.1 Nicotiana tabacum | reverse complement strand
ACACCTGCGGACAAAGGGTCACTTCTATGCAACCGCATTTGTGCCCCAAGCCCTTACACCTGCGAAATGTTCCGCTTCTGCGCGCCAAGCTTTGCACCTGCATGCTCGCAGGTGCGCCCACAAATACCGTTTCTGCGGCTTGTGGCCTGCCCTTCGTTTCCGCTTCTGCGAGCTCAATGTCGCACTTGCGATTCTCGCACCTGCGACTGTCCAAGTGCAGGTGCGATCACAGCAGAAGCAGAAAGCTTGAACATACCCGAACATACCAATAAGTTTGAAATCGTAAAACGGACTCGCTCGAACCCTCAGAACGTGTAAAATAACATCAAAACTAAGAATCATGTCTCAAACCAAATTGATTAAACTTAGAATTTTCTAAATTTTCAAACTTACTCTAAATGCGCCGAAACATACTTAAACTACTCGGAATGACACTAATTTTTGCGTGCAAGTCTTAAATCACCATACGGATCTATTCCCATGCTCTTAATTCCAAACGGACCTCAATTACTCCAAAACCTACTCCAAACCAAATTTAAAGAACCTTAAACCTTTAATAGTGACTTTCACTATTAAGTGCCGAAACGCTCCCGGATTGTCCAAACCCTGATTTGAACATACGACCAAGTTCAAAATCATCATACGAACCTATCGGAACCGTCAAATCCCGATTCCGGGGTCGTTTTCTAAAAATGTTGACCGAAGTCAAACTTGGCCTTTTAAAGCCAAAATAAGGAACTAAGTGTTCTGATTTCAACTCGAACATATCCAAATGCTAAACTGACCATCCCCGCAAGTCATAAATTAGTAAAAGCACATACGGTGAGTTTTTTTAGGGGATCGGGGTTCTAAAAGTCAAAATGACTGGTTGGGTCATTACATATATATACATATATATATATATATATATATATATATATATAAACACACACACAATCTTGAATGCTTTATTCTCGATCACCTTATTAGGACTTTCCTCAGATACTTCATCCGTGGATCAATTGGAAATTAAATAATTTTCAATTAAAACTTACTATAACACATTTAAAAATAAAGTGGTTAGTTCTGGTGATGACACCTCAAATAGCACTATTCATTGTTCATCGACTTGTATGCGCAATCCGTATAATTTTTCGGAAAGTCTTTATATGAAAATAATTGATTAAAATGTGTAATAGAGCTTTAAAACTCAACTGAGTTGACTTCGGTCAATATTTTGAGCAAACGGATCCGGATCAGTGTTTTAACGGTTCCTGTAGGTCCATATCGTTATTTGGGATTTGGGCATATGTCCGGAATCAAATTCGGAGGTTCCGATCTCAATTTATAGCCATTTAACGGAAACTAGAAATCTTAAGGCTAAAGGTTTCCAAAGTTTGATCGCGGAGTTGACTTTATTGATATCGGACTCAGATTGAGATTTTTGAAAATTTTAAATAGCTCCGTTATGTCATTTATGACTTGTGTGCCAAATTTGAAGTGATTCCGAATTCATTTAATATGTTTCGGCACGCGTTTGGTAAATTGAAAAGTTTGAAACTCATAAGTCCTAATCGAGGTGTGAAATGTAATAGAAAAGTTTGAAACCCCGAGTGCGTCCGTATTATATTACAGGACCTGTTGGTATATTTAAACGGGATCCCGAGTGGCTCGGTGTATGGCCACACATTTTGGATCGTGGCCGCAGAAACCCAGGATGTGCGACCGCATAAGAAAATGTGCGGTCAGCACAATGAGAGGTCAGATTGTGTACTATATAACCAAGGGTTAGGGTATTATTTCACATTTGGACTTTGGGAGCTCGGTTTGTGACTATTTTTGTGGGATTTTCAAGGAAATTCATCAATTTAAGTGATCCTAACTCGGATTTGGTTAACATACATGAATATATCATTGTTTTCATCATTTATTTAGTGTTTTGAGATAGAAAGTTTGGGAAAAATTGTAGAAATATCATAAAACAATTTTTCGAGATTTCGATGTCGATTCGGAGTCAGATTTGAGTAAAACTAGTATGGTTGGACGCGTAATTGAATGTGTTATCGGATTTTATGAGTTTCGTCGGATTCCGAGAGTGGGCCCCATAGGTGATTTTTGGGTTAAATTTTGGATTTTGTTAGAAAATTTGTATTTTCATATGGAATTTATTTGTATAATTTTTATTGATTGAATCGAACTTATTATGATTAGATTCGAGCCGAACAGAGTTGAAAAATCGTGTAAAAGTCATACTACTTGACTGATTGAACGTGGTTTGAGGTAAGTAACTTGTCTAACCTTGTGTGGTAGAAATTTCCCTTAGGATTGGTATTGATGTGATAATTGTAATGTGTTGAGAGTCGTGCACACGAGATGACGAATGTGTACACGGGCTAAATGTAGAAGATTATGTCTTAAATTATGTAGATCACCATTGCATATTAATTAAATTATTTTATCTTAATATATTCTTCCGCTATAATGACCCGACTTGTTGTTTTAAGAATTTAAGCCATTTCTGACGGCACAAGGCACTGAGTAGCTTCTTATTATGTGTATTGACTTGCGTGCGTATTTGAATTCAGTTACCAGATGATTCGGAGTGATTTGGGATACTTGGTCCCCAAAACGGAAGCTTAAGTCTTAGAATTTTTACCGTAGTCGGAACTGTGTGAAGATGACTCCGGAATGGAATTTTGATGATGTTAATAGCTCCGTCTGGTGATTATGGACTTAGGAGCATGTCCGAAAAATTGTTTGGAGGTCTGTAGAGGAATTTGGCTTGAAATGGCGAAAGATGAATTTTTGGGAAGTTTGACCGGGGGGTTGACTTTTTGATATCGGACCCGGAATCCGATTCTGGAAATTGAAATAGCTTCGTTATGTCAATTATGACTTGTGTGAAAAATTTGAAGTCATTCCAGATTGATTTGATGTGTTTCGGTACAAGATATAGAATTTGAAATTTCAAAGTTTATTAGGCTTGAATTGGGGTATGATTCGTGGCTTTGATGTTGTTTGATGTGATTTGAGGCCTCGAGCAGGTTTGTGTTATGTATTAGGACTGGTTGGTACGATTGGACAGGGTCCCGGGGGCCTCGGGTTTGATTCGAGGTGGTTTCGGACCAAGTTTGGGTATTTTGATGCTGCTGGTTGCTGGTTCTGGTGTTTTTCTTCACGTTCGCGAGAAGCCTCTCGCGTTTGCGAAGAAAGATTTTGCTGTTGGAACTTTGTTCATCGCGTTCGCGAAGAGGTTCTCGCGTTCGCGAAGAAGGAAATTTTGTTGTTCGTCGTCTGAATTTTGAGGCTCATATATCACAATCTATAAGGAATTTGGAGATGGTCCAAAAATAAAAGTTGTAGCCCTTTGTGTCTAGCTTTCATAAAGGTAAACCATTTGGCAGTTGGAGTTGTGTACCAAACGTTATAATAGATACACTACAAGCTGTCTGGGAAGAGTTTGGAAATCTCTGTTGTATAGGGTTGACTTTAGAAGCTTATATTTCGTAATCTATAAGGAATGGGGAGATGAGAAACAAATGAAAGTTATAGTCCTTTGAGTCTAGTTTCCAGAAAGTTAAACCATTTGTCATTTAGAGATTTGTACAAAACATTATGACCATTATACTAGAGGCTATCTGAGAAGAGCTTGAAAATGGTTGTTGGAGAATTTGTTCATCGCGAACGCGAGGGAAGGGTCGCAAACGTGAAGAACAAATCTCTGGGCAGCAGAAAAAGTCAAAATTCGTCTCATTCCTCCATTTTTGGACCAAGGAAGCTCGGGTGAGGCGATGTTTCGAGAGTTTTTCAAGGGAAACGTTGGGGGTAAGAATTCCTAACTTGATTTTGGTTACATTACATGAATCTATTGTTGTTTTTATCACTAAATTGGTGAATTGGGTTGAACATGATAGAAATCCTCTAGACTTTAATTTAAGATTTTAAGGGCGATCCATTGTCGAATTTCGTAAAAAAATTGTTAGGCCGATTTTTTAGAATAAAATCTTATCTTGGTGTTTTATTATCCGGAATTGTTTCTTATGAATTTTAATGAAGTGATACAATTAATTTGGATAGATTTGAGCTGTTCGGAGGTTAATTCAAGCAAGAAGGTGATTTTGGAATATCAGAACAACTTCAATAAGGTAAGTGTTTTGCTTAACCTCGAGTAGGGGAAATACCCCTTAGGCATTGAGTATTATGTGCAAATTGTGTAATTGAAAACCATGTACGTGAGGTGACGAGTACGTATGTCACGACCCAAACTAACCCTCTGTAAGTTGTCGTGATGGCACCTAGTCTTTACGACTAGGTAAGCCTAATATTACGAAAAATACAAAGAAAATACAACATTTTAAAGATAACCAGCATATTGTGAATAGCCAAGAGTAGTACCACTCGACATATATAAAATAATTTTCCAAGACCTGGAATATCACTAAGTCACAAGATGCTATAATCTATGTAGCTCTATACAAAAGTTTGAAGATAATAAAGAATGTCTCTAGGCGAGGGAGTAGAAGGGGACTCCGAAGATCTGCGGACTCAAGCAGAAGTACCTTGAAGTCTCCTAGAATTAGCAGCACGCACTAACCCCAAAGCTGAAAGCTCGTACCTGGATCTGCACACGAAAACATGTGCAGGAAAGGGCATGAGTACACCACAATGGTACCCAGTAAGTGCCAAGCCTAACCTCGGTCGAGTAGTGACGAGGTCAGGTCAAGGCCCTGCTGGAGTAAATATAATAAATTAAACATTAAAAAAGGTATAAGTAAAATTTACGGTAACACAGTTAAAGAAACTATCGAAAATTTAATAGTTAAAGGAGTCCTCGACTCAGAACAAGGTAAACACAGTGGGGAATCTCCCGGGATACCATCATGTAGTTCCAAATGAATATGCAGTACAGGAGGATCTCCCGGAATACGTCTGTAGTCCCAAAGTAAATATGCAGTGCTGTGGGATCTCCCGAAATACGTCTATAGTCCCAAAAGTAAATATGCAGTGCTGGGGGATCTCCCGGAATACTTCTGTAGTCACAATTTAAATATGCAACGCAAGATAAAATGGCAGGTACGGCATCGAGTTATACAGTTTATACTGAATACATATAAGGTAAGTAGGGACTTAATTAAGCATGGCATACAGAATGTCAAATAGGCAGTAAAACACGTAAGCATGCTTCTCTAGTCTAAGTTTAACAATTAAACGTATTAGTGCAATTTAATAAGAAAAAACAGTTTATGCTTTAGAAGGGAAAAACAGGATTTTTACAATAATAGCCCGTGTACATACTCGTCACCTCACATACAAGGTGCCCACACATCAATTAATGTCAAACATCTTAAAGGAAAGTCCCCAACACAAGGTTAGGCAAGCCACTTACCTCGAACCGCTCAAATCACCTTGATAACACGTTCTTGCCACGAGTATCCGACTTCAAATGGCCCGAATATATTCAAATAAATTTCATAATGTAAATATAACTACAAGTAACTAATTTAGCTAATTAATTCGAAGCTAAAGCGTGAAATTAGGAAAAAAAGGCCAAAAAGTCTCCCCGGGCCTACGTCTCAGAATCGGGAAAAAAAAAATACAAATTATGAACACCCATTTACTCATGAGTTCACTCAAACAAAAATCATCTAAATCCGACGTCAAATTCAAATTCAAATCTCAGATTTTCAATTGGGGAACCCTTTTCCCCCATTTCCAAACTTCTACCCTCAGTTTCCTTAATTAGACGAGGAAAACAACAATAGATAAATGTATTATGATCAAAATAGAGTTAGAATTAGTTATCCAATAGTTCTCCTTCAAAATCCCTCGAGAAATCGTCTCCCACCGAGCTCTAAATCGAATTTGTGTTATGAAATTTCAAACCCTCGAAATCCTCTTTTCTGCCTAGTGATTTTCGCACCTGCGGACCTAGGATCGCAGGTGTGAAGTCCACTTACTTGGGCTGGGTCCGCACCTGCGGATGCGCTTCTGCGCTCAATCGTCTGCTTCTGCGGAACCTTGGGTCCTTCACACCTCCGCATCTGCGACTGCCCTTCTGCAGATGCGGCGCCGCTCCTGCGGCTCACTCGTCGCATTTGCGACCACTGACTCCCTGGCCTAAAAATGCACCTGTGATCCCAGCCTCATTTCTGGGAGGCCGCACCTGCGGACTCCCCACCGTAGGTGCGAAAACACCAGAACCAATAACTCCAAAAATTCCTCTAAGTCCAAGTTCATTCCGTTAAGCATCCGAAACACACTCGAGGCCCCCGGGACCTCAACCAAACATACCAATCAATCCTAAAATATCATACAAACTTAGTCGAGCCTTCAAACCACGTCGAACAACACCAAAATAATGAATTAAGCACGGATTCAAGCCTAAGAATTTAAAATTTTCCAAATTCTACAAACGACACCGAACCACATCAAATCTAGTCCGAATGACCTCAAAATTTACACAAAGGTCACAAATGACACTACAAACCTACAACCACTTTTGGAATTCCATTCCGAGCTTGATATCAAAAGTTCTACTATCGGCCGAAATTGCCGAAAAACTAACTTTCGCCAATTCAAGCCTAAATCTGCTACAAACCTCCAAATCACATTCCAGATGCGCTACTAAAACCAAAATCACTCAAAGGAGCTAACGGAGTCGACATAATTCCATTCCGGATCCGTCTTCACACAGTTCTGAATACGGTCCAAACTCTAAGGCTTAAACTCACAACTAGGGACTAAGTGTCCCAAAACTCTCTGAATTCCATAACCAATCACTCTGGCAAGTCCAAAAAGTAGAAACAAATATGGGGAAAGCATATATTATGGGATCGAGGCTCTAATTCTTACAACAACTGGCCGGGTCGTTACATCATCCCCCTCTTAAAATAATTGTTCGTCCTCGAACGAGTATAAAGATATACCTGAAACTGTGAAAAGATGAGGGTACTAGTTGTGTATATCCTGCTCGGTCTTTCAAGTCGCCTCCTCGACCGACTGACCTCTCCACTAGAACTTTACTGAAGCAATATTCTTTGACCTGAGCTTTCTGACCTGCCTGTCCAAAATGACTACTGGCTCCTCAACACAAGATAGATCTTTGTCCAACTGGACTGAGCTGAAATCCAATACATGAGTCAGATCATCGTGATACTTCCGGAGCATAGACACGTGGAATACCGGGTGAACTCCTGCTAGGCTGGGAGGCAAGGCAAGCTCATAAGAAACCTCCCCAACTCACCGCAATATCTCAAAAGGGACAATGAACCTCGGGCTCAACTTGCCCTTCTTCCCGAACCTCATGACACCCTTCATATGCGATACCCAAACCAAGACCCGCTCACCAACCATAAATGCCAAATCACGAAACTTACCGTCTTCATAACTCTTCTGCCTGTACTGGGCTGTGCGAAGTCTCTCCTGAATCACCTTCACCTTATCTAGGGCATCCTGGACCAAATCTGTACCCAATAATCGGGCCTCGCCTGGCTCAAACCATCCCACTGGGGACCGGCACCGCCTACCATACAAAGCCTTATACGGTGCCATCTGAATGCTAGACTGGTAACTGTTGTTGTAAGCGAACTCTGTAAGTGGAAAGTATTGGTCCGATGACCCTCTGAACTCCATCTCACCGGCACAGACCATATCCTCAAGAATCTGAATCGTGCGCTCGGACTGCCCTTCCGTCTGAGGGTGAAAGGTTGTGCTCAACTCCATCCTAGTACCCAACTCCTTCTGTACGGCTCTCCAAAACCGTGATGTGAATTGTGTACCTCTGTCTGAAATGATTAATACTAGAATACCATGAAGGCGGACAATCTCTTTGATATAAATCTCAGCCAATCTCTCTAAAGAGTATGTAGTCAACACTGGAATGAAATGGGCTAACTTGGTCAGCCAATCAACGATCACCCAAATAGCATCGAACTTTCTCAAAGTATGAGGAAGTCCAACCACAAAGTCCATGGTGATCCGCTCCCACTTCCACTCTGGGATCTCTAACCTCTGAAGTAATCCACCCGGTCTCTGATGCTCATATTTAACTTGTTGACAGTTGAGAGACTTGGCCACAAACCTAACTATGTCATTTTTCATTCTTTTCCACCAATAGTGTTGTCTCAAATCCTGGTACATCTTCGCGGAACCAGGATGAATGGAGTACCGCGAGCTGTGGGCATCCTAGAGAATCAACTCCCGAAGTCCATCTACCTTGGTCACACAGATCCGGCCCTGCATCCTCATCACATGGTCATCACCAATAGTCACATCTCTGGCATCACCTTGCCGAACCCTGTCTTGAAGAACTAGAAGATGAGGATCATCATACTGGCGCTCCCTGATACGTTCATAAAGAGAAGACCGAGCAACCACACAAGCTAATACCCGGCTAGGCTCTGAAATATCCAACCTCATGAACTGACTGGCTAAGGCCTGAAAATCTAAGACTAAGGGTTTCTCAGCTGCCGGAAGATATGCCAAACTCCCCAAACACTCTGCCCGGTAACTCAAGGCGTCAGCCACTACATTGGCCTTCCCCAGGTGGTATAATAAAGTGATATTATAGTCTTTAAGTAGCTCCAACCACCTCCGCTTACGCAAATTAAGGTCTTTCTGCCTGAGCAAGTGCTGTAAACTCCGGTGATCAGTGTAAATCTCATAGGGAACACCGTACAAATAATAATGCCAGATCTTCAGGGCGTAAACAATAGCTGCTAACTCGAGATCATGAACCAGATAAGTCTTCACATGCACCTTCAATCGCCTAGACGCGTACGCAATCACCCTACCGTCCTGCATCAATACCGCTCCAAGGCCAATCCTCGAGGCATCATAATAGACAGTGTAGGACCCCGAACCTGTAGGCAATACTAATAATGGGGCTGTAGTCAAAGCTGTCTTGAGCTTCTTAAAGATCTCCTCACACTCCTTGGTCCACCTGAACGGAGCACCCTTCTGGGTCAGCATGGTCATAGGTGCTGCAATGGATGAAAACCCCCCCACAAAGCGACGGTAATACCACGCCCAACCAAGGAAACTGCGGATCTCCGTAGGTGATGATGGTCTGGGCCAACTCTGCACTGCCTCCACCTTCTTCGGATCTACCTTGATCCCATCACAAGACACTATGTGGCCCAAGAATATCACTGAATCAAGCTAGAATTCACACTTAGAAAATTTTGCATACAATTTCTTCTCCCTCAAAGTCTGAAGCACGATCCTCAGGTGCTGCTCATGATCTTCCCGAGACCGGAAATATACCGGGATGTTGTCAATAAACACAATGATGAAGGAATCAAGATAAGGTCGGAACACACTGTGCATCAAATTCATAAAGGCTGCTGGGGCATTGGTCAACCCAAATGACATGACAAGAAACTCATAGTGACCATATCTAGTCCTGAAAGCAGTCTTCGGGATGTCCGGCTCCCGAATCTTTAACTGATGAGAACCAGAACACAATTCAATCTTGGAAAACACCCTGGCACCCTATAACTGGTCAAATAAGTCATCAATACGAGGCAATGGATACCTGTTCTTTACTATAACCTTGTTCAACTGCCGATAATCAATATACATACGCATAGAACCATCCTTCTTCTTTACAAATAAGACAGGAGCACCCCAATGTGACACACTGGCCCGAATGAAGCCCTTATCAAGTAACTTCTATAACTGCTTCTTCAACTCCTTTAATCTAGGAGGATCCATATGATATGGAGGAATAGATATGGGTTGAGTGCCCGACAACAAATCAATGCCAAAATCAATATCTCTGTCGGCCGGCATGCCCGGAAGATCATTTGGAAACACATCTGGAAAGTCCCTCACTACTGGAACTGACTCAACTATAGGGGTGTCAATACGGACATCCCTCACATAGGCCAAATACGCATCACACTCCTTCTCAACCATTCGCTGAGCCTTAAGAAATGAAATGACCCTGCAGGGAGTATACTCTAAGGTACCTCTCCACTCTAATCTCGGCAAGCCTGACATAGCCAGCGTCACGGTCTTAGCATGACAATCAAGAATAGCATAATGAGGCGACAACCACTCTATGCCCAAGATAACATCAAAATCTACCATACTATATAATAACAAATCAGCTCTGGTCTTAAAACCACTAAGAGCAATCAAACACGACCGATATACGCTGTCCACAATGAGAGAATCTCCCACGGGAGTAGATACATAAAAGGGGGAACTCAAAGAATCCCGAGATATCCCCAAATGTGGAGCAAAATAAGAAGACACATATGAATACGTAGAGCTTGAGTCAAATAATACTGATGCATCCCTATGACAGACATGGACGATACCTGTGATGACTGAATCTGAAGCGAAGGCCTCTGAATGAGATGGAAGGGCATAGTACCTGGCCTGGCCTCCCCCTCTAGAGCGACCTCGACCTCCCCGACCTCGACCTTGAGCTGGTTGAGAAGGTGGGGTGGCAGCTGGTACTGGAAGAATGGCCAGATGACCCGGTGGAGCACGTGGAGGCTGATAAGTGTGTGGAGGTGCACCCCTCCTTGCTCTGGGGAAATATCTAACCAGGTGACGAGTGTCACCACACTCAAAACAACCTCTCGGAGGATGCAGCGGCTGAGACTGTCTCGGACCTGGACTGCTGTGCTTGCCGATGATAGAACCTGGAGTCAGAGGCATATTGGATACTGGCGGTGCATAATAGGGCTCCTGAGGTCTAGGAAGAGGTGGAACATCGTTGGCTGCTAGAAGAGCTGAATGAACAGGGAGACTCACAAAGCCCCTACCATAGAGTGTTGCTGGCGCACGAGCTCCTGAATAATGACCAGTCTCTCGAGACCTCTTGGCCTCACTCTTCTCTCTGTCTCGGGCGAATATGCCCTCCACTCTCCTAGTAATGCTCATTGCCTGCTAATAAGTGATGTCAATATCCAACTCTATGTCCACACTGGTCTGAATACTGGGGTGGAGTCCCTCAATAAAGCGACGAACCCTCTCTCTGAATGTAGCAACCAGAGTCGGTGCATTGCGAGCTAACTCACTGAAACAGATTGTATACTCTGACACAGTCATAGCACCCTGACGCAACTTCTCAAACTCTGCGCTCCTAGCATTCCTGAGGCTCTGGGGAACATACGCACGCAAGAACATCTCTGAAAACTGAGTCCAAGTGAGTAAGGCTTCCTCGTCTGGACTACTCAACTCATAGGCACGCCAACACTGATATGCTGCTCCACTCAGCTGGAAAGTGGTGAAAGAAACCCCACTCATCTCCATAATTCCCATAGTGCGGAGTATACGATGACACCCCTCAAGAAAACCCAGAGCATCATCTAAAGCTAGTCTACTGAAAATAGGTGGGTGGTACTTCTTGTACCTCTCAAGTCTGAGCTGCTCTGCCTCAGAAGCAGCTACCCTGATCTCATGCTGAACCGGAGCCACTGGGGGCATAAGAATATACTGTGAGGCATGATCAACCTAGACCCTCTACTCAGGAGTGCGGGATGCGGGAGTCTGTGCCCCTTCCCCAGCCTGAGATGTAGCGGGAGCTATCGGAAATAGTCCAGCCTGAGCCAGAGTGCTGAACATGCTCAAGAACTGAGCTAAAGTCTCCTAGAGGGCTGGAGTAGAAATAGGGATCTCCGGCACTGGCCCTCCAGCTAGAGCTGCTGGGGGCTCCTCTGATGCAGCTCTCACAGGTGCTCGGGCTGCACAATGTGGTCATCCTCTACCTCGACTCTGGCCTCTGGCGGCTCTGTTAAGGGGCTCGAGTGTCTGATCGTCGGTCCTCCCAGTACGGGTCCTCACCATCTGTGAGAAAGAATAGAATATAGTTTTAGAATTTTGATGTCAATAGCTCTCACGACAAGGAAATCAAAGGAATATGATTGTTCTTAACAATTACATAGCCTCCCGAAGATAAGTACGGACGTCTCCGCACCGATCCGCGAGACTCTAATAAACCGGCTTGTGACTCGCGACTCTTACGAACCTAGTGCTCTGATACCAACTTGTCACGACCCAAACTAACCTTCCATAAGTTGTCGTGATGGCACCTAATATTACGAAAAATACAAAGAAAACACAACATTTTAAAGATAACCAATATATTGTGAATAACCAAGAGTAGTACCACTAGACATATACAAAATAATTTCCCAAGACCCGGAATATCACTAAGTCACAAGCTGCTATAATCTATATAGCTCTATACAAAATTCTGAAGATAATAAAGAAAGTCTCTAGGCGAGGAAGTAGAAGGGGACTCCGAAGATCTGTGGACGCAAGCAGAAGTACCTTGAAGTCTCCTAGAATCAGCAGCACGCACTAACCCCAAAGCTGATAGCTCGTACCTGGATATGCACACGAAAACATGTGCAGGAAAGGGCATGATTACACCACAATGGTACCCAGTAAGTGCCAAGCCTAACCTCGGTCGAGTAGTGACAAGGTCAGGTCAAGGCCCTACCGGTGTAAATATAATAAATTAAACAATAAAAGGTATAAGTAAAATTTATGGTAACACAATTAAAGAAACTCTCGAAAATTTAACAGTTAAAGGAGTCCTCGACTCAGAACAAGGTAAACACATTGGGGAATCTCCCGGGATACCGTCCTGTAGTTCCAAATGAATATACAGTACAGGAAGATCTCTCGAAATATGTCTGTAGTCCCAAAGTAAATATGCAGTGCTGGGGGATCTCCCGAAATACGTCTGTAGTCCCAAAAGTAAATATGTAGTGTTGGGGGATCTCCCGGAACACATCCGTAGTCCCAATTTAAATATGCAACTCAAGATAAAATGGCAGGTATGGCATCGAGTTATACAGTTTATATTGAAAACATATAAGGAAAGTAGGGACTTAACTAAGTATGGCACACAGAATATCAAATAGGAGTTAAAACACGTAAGCATGCTTCTCTAACCGAAGTTTAACAATTAAACATATTAGTGCAATTTAATAAGGAAAAACACTTTATGATTTAGAAGGGAAAATGGGATTTTTGCAATAATAGCCCGTGTACGTACTCGTCACCTCACGTACACGGCGCCCACACATCAATAAATATCAAACATCTTAAAGAAAAATCTCCAACACAAGGTTAGGCAAGCCACTTACCTCAAACTGCTCAAATCACCTCGATAACACGTTCTTCCCACGAGTATCCGACTCCAAATGGCTCGAATCTATTCAAATAAATTTCATAATATAAATATAACTACAAGTAACTAATTTAGCTAATTAATTCGAAGCTAAAGCGTGAAATTAGGAAACAAACGCCCAAAAAGTCTCCGCGGGCCCACGTCTCGGAATTGGGTAAACATTACAAATTATGAAAACCCATTTACTCATGAGTTTACTCAAACAAAAATCATCTAAATCCGACGTCAAATTCCCATTCAAATCTCATATTTTCAATTGGGGAACCCTTTCCCCCCATTTCCAAACTTCTACCCTCAACTTCCTTAATTAGATGAGGAAAACAACAATAGATAAATGTATTATGATCAAAATAGAGTTAGAATTAGTTACCCAATAGTTCTCCTTCAAAATCTCTCGAGAAATCGTCTCCCACTATGCTCTAAATCGAATTTGTGTTATGAAATCTCAAACCCTCAAAATCCTCTTTTCTGCCCAGCGATTTCCGCACCTGCGGACCTAGGACCGCACCTGCGGACAATCCATCGTAGGTGCGAAGTCCACTTACTTGGGCTGGGTCCGCACCTTCGCGCATGAGTCCGCACCTGCGGATGCACTTCTGCGCTCAATCGTCCACTTCTGCGGTCCTTCACACCTCCGCATCTGCGACTGCCCTTCCGCAGATGCGGCGCCGCTCCTGCGGCTCACTCGTCGCATCTGCAACCACTGACTCCTTGGCCTAAAAGTGCACCTGCGATCCCAGCCTCGCTTCTGTGAGGCCGCACCTGCGGACTCCCCACCGCAGGTGCGAACATACAAGAACCAACAACTCCAAAAATTCCTGTAAGTCCAAGTTCATTCCGTTAAGAATCCAAAACACACCCGAGCCCCCGAGACCTCAACCAAACATACCAAACAATCCTAAAACACCATACGAACTTATTCGAGCCTTCAAACCATGTCGAACAACACCAAAATCATGAATTAAGCACAGATTCAAGCCTAAGAATTTAAAAATTTTCAAATTCTACAAACGATGCCGAACCACATCAAATCTAGTCCGAGTGACCTCAAACTTTACACACAGGTCATAAATGACACTACAAACCTACAACCACTTTTGAAATTCCATTCCGAGCTCGATATCTAAATTTCCACTGTCGGCCGAAAAACTAACTTTTGCCAATTCAAGCCTAAATATACTACAGACCTCCAAATCACATTCCTGATGCGCTCCTAACCCCAAAATTACTCAACGGAGCTAACGCGATCGACGAAATTCCATTTCGGATCCGTCTTCACATAGTTCCGACTACGGTCAAAACTCTAAGGCTTAAACTCAGAACTAGGGACTAAGTGTCCCAAATCTCTCTGAATTCCATAACCAATCACTCCTGTAAGTCCCAAAAGTAGAAACAATTATGGGGAAAGCAGATATTAGGGGATCGAGGATCTAATTCGCAAAATGACCAGTCGGGTCGTTACAACGTACTTGGTTTATATGTGCAAATTTCGTTGATTAAAATCCTTTGACGCCCTTATGTATTAAGTTGGAAATTATTGGCACTTATTAAATCCTCTATTTGTGATGCCTAGATCCCCGTTTCTTGAAAAAAAATTTATATGATGATTTGGTGTGATTGCCACCTTGAATTTATGTGAAATATTATTTTGGTGAGCTGTTCACTCTTAGATATTTTTGTTAAGATTTTGTGCACATTATGGTCGAGCCATGGGCTCCTTATTGTGAAAAATGATGTATTGTTGGTTTCCGTAGCAAGTTAAAATATTTGAGCACTTGATGAGCCATTTATGATATGTGAGCACTTGATGTGCAGTTTTTGAAATCATATTTACTTTGGGACTAAGGAACGGTATTCCGGGAGATCCCCCTGCCTTGCATATTTACTTTGGGATTACGGAACGGTATTCCAGGATATCCCCCTGCCTTGCATATTTACTTTGGGACTACAGAACGGTATTCCGGGAGATCCCCCTGCCCTGCATATTTACTTTGGGACTACGGAACGGTATTCTTGGAGATCCCCCTGTCTTGCATATTTACTTCTGGGACTACAAGGTGGTACCTCGAGAGATCTCCCCTGTCTTGCATATTAACTTTTGGGACTATGAGGCGGTACCTCGGGAGTTTCCTTTGTTGATATTTTTCTATGGATGCACTTGCCTTTGGTTATTTTTTTTTCCCGTGATATGTAGATTCTTGTGTACTTCCTTGATGTAGTATTTCGAATAAAAAAATTGCTATTATGTTTTAATTAAATAAATTTTACTTCCAAATTAGTAGTTATCAGATGCTTCATTTTAATGGAATGTCATTTTCTTCACCCAAATGGTTTCTAAAATAAATTTATTCCTTTGTTGATTTCTTACTTGATTTAAAGATTTTAACCTTACTTTAGTGAAAATAAATTGATCCTGAGGATTTTATATACATTGATATTTTGACACGTGAGTGGTCCGTGTGATGGTGATAGAAATATGGGCACAAGGTGCCGTGGAAAAAAAATATGAAAGTGGGCTGAGAACCGTAATTTTTATGATTGTGAAATGAGGTGTCACATGGTGACTTTTACTTGAAAATATATTTATTGGAAAGTATTATATCCTGAAAATTATCATTTGAAAAACATATAGGCGAAAGAATTTATATTTAAAGGACTTGATTAATTGGTTGTACCTGAGCAATAACTATGATGTTCTTGTTGCATTGTTGTTATATCACTGGTTGTCTGAGCAATAACTATGATGTTCTTGTTGCATTGTTGTTATATCACTGGTTGATTTTGTTGTTATCATTGCTAGTTATTTTTCAGTATTATTTTGTATACTATATTGTACAGGTTATTAGACTAGTGAGTGTCTTGACTGTACCTCGTCTCTACTCCACTGAGGTTAGTCTTGATACTTACTGGGTACCGATCATGGCGTACTTATACTATACTTCTGCACATTTTTGTGTAGAGCCAGGTATTGGAGGTATCGGACCCGGACAGAGTTAGAGTATGATCACAAGGATTCAAGGTAGAGCTGCTTGGTCATCGTAGTCCCTTGGAGTCTGTTCATTTCATTGTACTGTTAATTTTTAATCAAACAGTATTGTATATTTGGTCCTCGTGATCATTCCATGTATTCAGCTAGAGTTCGTGACTCAGTACTACCAGTCTTGGGAGGTTGTATATTCTTATTTGTCCCGTTGTTAGTTTTGATTACTTATTTAATTAAAAAAATGGCTTAAAAAATATAATTAAAATCGGCTTACCTAGTATTGGAGACTAGGTGCCATCACGACGCCTGTGGCGGGATTTTGGGTCGTGACATCTGCATTGATCTAATTTTTATACTTTAAATTTGCTTGACCTTTTCCTGCTAATTCTTTTACATGTTTAGTTGAAACTTGGTTTCTTTTATTCTGTGCCTTATTTGAAGGTTGAATTTTTTAAATTTAAATATTATTAATATGAAGTATTTGATATCTTAAGTTTTGTATTGAGGCAAAATGTTAAAAATTGTGAAATATTATTTTTGCTGAGTTATTTATTCCCGAATATTTTGTGAGATTTTGTACTCATTGTGATTGAGGTGTGAGCTCCCTATTGTGGAAAGTATTGTTGTTGTTGAATTATTTTGGCAAATTTAAATATTTGGGCACTTGAGGTGCAGATTGCGATATATTGTGATATTGATACGCATACGGTGGTATAAAGTCTGGGTGTTGAAACGCATGCAGTGAGATAAGTATGGCTTGATACACGTGACTAGTAGGAGAACTACTAGAAGCCATGCGGTGTCATAAGAGTGGCTAAAATGCAGGATGCTATTTCAGGAAAAATATTTTCTTTAAAATTTCATATGAAGGCTCCCGCGGTGATATAAGGAAATGAGATATTGTGAATTTATTTATGATTTGGGACTACGAGGCGGTACCTCGGGAGTGCCCTTGTTGATATTTCTTTATGGCTGCATTTGCCTTTGATTATTGTCATAATGTTTCTTAAAGTTGTAAATTTCTGTTTTTTTTTGCGATGTATTATTTGCCCTTATTTTGTATAATTTAATGGTGACATACTACTTACTTGATTCATTTCCATTGTCATTTATTGTTATTTTATTATTAAACATTTCACAATGTCTTTTATTATTCTAGTAGGGCCTGACCTGACCTCGTCACTACTCTACCGAGGTTAAGCTTGGCACTTACTGGGTACCGCTGTGGTGTACTCATACTACGCTTCTGCATATCTAGGTACTTCGTACCAGCCCAGATATCAGTGAGCTACCTGTGTACGGAGACTTCGAGGTATATCTGCTAGCATTCGCAGACTCCGAAGTCCCCTTCTATCCTTATTATGTTGCATCTTTATTTTCTTTAGACTCTGATAGAAAGAGACATTTAGGAAAAAATTCTTAGAAGCTTGTGACTTATTCCTACCAAGTTTTGGGAGTTGTAATTATGTGAAATTACAGAATTATTTATTTCAGATTTCTATTATTATTCCGCATTGATAGACTTACCTAGTCTTAGAGACTAAGTGCCATCACAACGTCCTACGAAGGGAATTTAGGTTCGTGACAAGTTGGTATCAGAACTCTAGGTTCATAGGTATTATGAGTCATAAGCAAGTTTAGTAGAGTCTCGCGGATTGGTACGGAGATGTCTGTACTTATCTTCGGGATGCTAAGGAACTGTTAGGAAAAATATTTACTTCTTTGATTCCTCACGGTGCGCATTTGTTGACTTCAAAATTTTAAACCATTATCTTTTTATTCTCTCACAGATGGTGAGGACACGCTCAACTGGATCTGATGATCAGACACTCGTGCCCCCTGTTGTAGCCGCAAGTGGCCGGGGCAGGGGCAGGGGCAGAGCTCGTGCCAAAGGCCGAGGAAGACCACGCGCTGTAGCCATAACACCTGCACGAGCTGCTGCAGAGGAGCCACCAGTAGCTCCAGTTGGAGAGAAGGCACCTGAGACGCCTGTTACTACCCCTGTACTTTAGGAGACTGTTGCCCAGTTTTTGAGCATGTTTGGCACTCTAGCTCAGGTAGGGTTAATTCCACTTGCTCCTGCCACTATTAGAGATGATGGTGTATTATGGATGCAGGGAAGGCTATGTGTGCCTAATGTATATGATTTGTATGCGTTGATTCTCCATGAGACTCACAGTTCATGGTACTCCATTCATCCGGGTGCTACAAAGATGTATCAAGACTTGAGACAACACTATTGTGGAGGCGGATGAAGAAAGACATAGTGGAATATGTAGCTCGGTGCCTAAATTGCCAGCAGGTGAAGTATGAGATTCAGCAACTGGTTGGATTGCTTCAAAAGTTAGAGATTCCAAAATATAAATGGGAGTGGATCACTATGGATTTCGTTGTTGGGCTCCCATGGACTCGAGGAAGTTCGATGCAGTTTGAGTGATTGTGGATAGATTAATCAAGTCAGCCCATTTCATTCTTGTGGTTACTACTTACTCTTCGGGGCAACTGGCTCAGGTTTACATTAGCAAGATTGTTAGGCTCCATGGAGTATCGGCATCTATCACCTCTGACAGGGGTACGTAGTTTATATCACAGTTTTGGAGAGCAATGCAGAAAGAATTGGGCACGCAAGTTCAGTTGAATACATCATTTCACCCTCAGACGGACGGATAGTTCGAGCGCACTATTTAAATATTGGAAGATATGCTTCGCGCTTGTGTTATAGACTTTGGAGGTTCTTAGGATTAGTTCTTGCCACTTGCGGAGTTTGCTTATAATAACAACTACCAATCGAGTATTTAGATGGCTCCATATGAGGCATTATACGGATGACTGTATCGTTCACCAGTTGGCTGGTTTGAACCGGGAGAGGCTCGGTTGTTGGGTACCGATTTGGTACAGGATGCCTTGGATAAGGTCAAGATTATTCTAGGCAAAATAGTTATGCCGACCGTAAGGTTCGTGATGTTTCATTTATGACTGGAGAAAGGGTATGGTTCCGGGTTTCACCTATGAAAGGTGTAATGAGATACAGAAAGAAGGGCAAGTTAATCCTTTGGTATATCAGACCCTTTGAAATTCTTGAAAGTGTGGGTGAAGTTGCCTATCAGTTTGCACTACCACCGAGCTTATCAGTAGTTCATCCGGTATTTCATGGACAATGATTTGACTTATGAAGAGAAGTTGGTGGCTATTCTAAACCGGCAAGTCCAACATTTGAGATCTAAAAGTTATCCTTCAGTTCAGGTGCAATGGAGAGGTCAGTCGATTGAGGTAGCTACCTAGCAGTCTGAGTCAGACATGCAGAGTAAATATCCACACCTTTTCACCAGCTCATGTACTTTTCTAAGTCCGTTCGAGGATGAACGTTTGTTTTAGAGGTGGAGAATGTGATGACCAAAAAGGTCATGTTTAAATTTAATAATTATTTCTATGTTTTGAGACCTCAAATAGCACTATTCATCGTTCCTCGACTTACATACACAATACGTATAATTGTCCGAAAAGTTTTTATATGAAAACAATTGATTAAAATGTATAATAGAGCTTTAAAACTTAACTAAGTTGATTTCGGTCAACATTTTGAGCAAACAGATCCGAATCAGTATTTTGACAATTCTGCTAGGTCCGTATCGTGATTTGGGACTTGGGCGTATGCTCGGAATCGAATTCGGAGGTCCCTGGCTCAAGTTATAGCCATTTAACGGAAACTAGAAATCTTAAGGCTAAAGATTTGCAAAGCGCAGAGTTCACTTTTATTATATCGGAGTCGGATTGAGATTTCTAAAAATTTGAAATAGCTCTGTTATGTCATTTATGACTTGTGTTCCAAATTTGAAGTCATTCTGGATTCATTTAAAATGTTTTGGTGCGAATTTTGTAAATTGAAAAGTTTGAAACTCATAAGTCTGAATCGAAGTGTGAATTGTAATTTCGAGGTTGTTTGACGTGATTTGAAACCCCGAGTATGTCTGTATTATGTTACGAATCTTTTTGGTATATTTGAACGGGATCCTGAGTGGCTCGGTGAGTTTCAGGGTGAGTTTTGAGCGAGTCCGGGCATTTCGGCACTCTGATGTTGTTTTGGAACTTTTGGAAGTGCTGGAGCACATTTTTTAGTGCTGAGGAAAAGGCAAAGTGCGGACCGCGAAGCAAAAGTGTGGACCGCACAATTTTGATCGCGGCCACACTTCATGGGGTTCTGCTGGTTCGATGGTCTGACTTCGGAAGCTTATATCTTTTAATCTACAAGGAATTTGGGGATGATTCAAAAACGAAAGTTGTATCCCTTTGAATCTAGTTTCCAGAAAGTATAGCAATAATCATTTGGATATTTGTAGAGAAAGTTATGGCCAATTTACTGAAGCCATGTAGTGCACCCACTATTTAAGTGCGGCCGCACATTTTGGATCGCGGCCGCAGAACCCGGGATGTGCGACTGCACAAGAAAATGTGCGGTCAGTTCAATGAGAGGTCAGATTGTGTACTACATAACCGAGGGTTAGGGTATTATTTCACATTTGGACTTTGGGAGCTCGGTTTGTGACGATGCTTCATGGATTTTTCATGATATTCATCGGGGCAAGTGATTCTAACTCGGATTTGGTTAACATACATGAATATATCATTGTTTTCATCATTTAATTATAGTTTTGATATGGAAAGTTTGGGGAAAATTGTAGAAATCTCATAAAATGATTTTTTGAGATTTCGATGTCGATTCGAAGTCGGATTTGAGTGAAACTAGTATGGTTGGACTCGTAATTGAATGGGTTGTCGGATTTTATGAGTTTCGTTGGATTCCAAGATGTGGGATCCACGAGCGATTTCTGGGTTAAATTTCGAATTTTTTTAGAAAATTTGTATCTTCAAATGGAAGTTATTCCTATAATTTTTATTTATTGAATAGAATTAATTATGATTAGATTCGGGCTGATCAGAGTCGGAAAATCGAGGAAAAGGCATACTACTTGATTGATTGAGCGTGGTTTGAGGTAAGTGACTTGTCTAACCTTGTATGAGGGAAATTTTCCCTAGGATTGGTATTGATGTGATAATTGTAATGTGTTGAGAGTCGTATACACGAGATGAGGAGTGTATACACGGGCTAAATGTGAAAGATTATTTCTTAAATTGTGTAGATCACCGTAGCATATTAATTAAATTATTTTATCTTGTTATATTCTTCCGCATTGATCTAATTTTTATACTTTAAATTTGCTTGACATTCTCCTGCTAATTATTTTACCTGTTTAGTTAAAACTTGGTTTCTTTTATTCTGTGCCTTATTTGAAGGTTGAATTTCTTTAACTTAAATATTATTAATATGAAGTATTTGATATCTTAAGTTTTGTATTGAGGCAATGTGTTAAAAATTATGAAATATTATTTTTGCTGAGTTATTTATTCCCGAATATTTTGTGAGATTTTGTACTCATTGTGATTGAGCCGTGAGCTCCCTATTGTGGAAAGTATTGTTGTTGTTGATTTATTTTGAAAAATTGAAAACATTGAGCACTTCAGGTGCAGATTGTATTGATACGCATGCGGTGGTATAAAATCTGGGTGTTGAAACATATGCGGTGAGATAATGGTGGCTTGATATGCATAGTTAGTAGGGGAAGTACTAGAAGTCATGTGGTGTGATAAGGGTGGCTAAAATGCGGGATGCTATTTCAGAAAAAATATTTTCTTTAAAATTAAATGTGAAGGCCCGCGGTGATATAAGGAAATGAGATATTGTTAATTTATTTATGATTTGGGACTATAAGGTGGTACCTCGAGAGTTCCCTTGTTGATATTTCTTTATGGCTGCATTTGCCTTTGATTATTGTCGTGGTTTTCCTTAAAGTTGTAAATTTCAGTTTTCTTTCCGCGAGCTATTATTTGCCCTTATTCTATATAATTTTGTAACGACCCAATCGGTCGTTTTGAGTATTACAAATCCTTTTCTCCCATTTACTGCTCAAATTGTGATTTACGGCTATTATTTGACTTGACGGGGTAATTGGTTTGAGTCCGGCGAGGTTTTGGAAGGATATGAAACACTTACTTCTAAGGTTTAAAACTTAGGTTGAAAAAATTGACAGGATGTTGTCTTATGTGTATCGACCCCGAGGAATTTTTGCTAAAGAAATTAAGGTTTTATGGTGCCGAGGTAAATCAATTAGTACAAAGGTTAGTATGCGGTTGCAGAATCACTCTGCAGGACGCATAATGACCGCAGAGTGAAGCAGACGTGAGGCATGATTTGAGAAAAATTTGCGGTGTATTATGCGACCGCAGAACAGGTATGCGAGCTACTTAATCACCACAGACCTATCCAAGTGATCCTCGTTTTGGAGCTTCAATTATGCGGTCAGTTTGCGAACCGCATACGTGTTATGCAATCGCATAAGTGCGTCGGGGCTTCCATTCTTTCTAATTTTTGACCAGACCCAAGTTCGATTTATTGCCCTTGAAGCTCATTTTGGAGCAAAAATCTGCATTTTTAGATAGAAGGGAGAGTGTTTTAGAGAGAGGAAGAAGCTGAAGTGCTTTGTTCTTCAAGATCTTGTTCAAGCTTTGAAATCCAACAAGGAAATATCACAAGATCTTCACCCAAGAGGTAAGGTTCTAACCCCTAGTCTTCAATTTTGAGTTTGGGTAAAGATGAATGATTAAGAGTATGATTCTTGGTTGGGTGTAAGAGTATTATTTATATGTATCAATAAGGTTTATGAAAAGATTGTTGAGTTCAAATGGGTAAAGATTGGGTTGAAAATGCTAGAAATCTTCAAAGACTTTAATTGAAGATTTGTGGGTTGAGTTGATGTCGGAATTTGGTAAAATTTATATGGTTGGACTCGTGGTTGGACGAGCATTCATATTTTGTAACTTTTGTCGGGTTCCGAGATGTGGACCCCACTGGCAATTTTTGAGTTAATTTCGGATTTTTATTGGAAATATTTGTATTTCCTTATGGAATTAATTACAATAATTGGTATTGACTGAATTGAATTAATTCTAGCTAGATACAAGGCTTTCGGAGGCCAATTCTTGTGGCAAGGGAACATCATAATAAAGAATTACACGGTTTGAGGTAAGTAACAGTTCTAAATTTGGTCCTGAAGGTATGAAACCCCGGATTATGTGTTATGTGATTGGTTTTGAGGTGACGCACATGCTAGGTGGCGGGCATGTGGGCGTGCACCGTAGTAATTGTGACTTGATTAAATTCCATGGAACTATATAGTTGAATAATTTGTTAATATTCGTACATTCTCTACGTGTTAGAGAAAAATTGAGTTGGGACTCGTATTAAAAAAGCATGCTTTGACATATGCTGTTATTATTGGTACCCACTTGGGTCATATATGTGGTTGAATTATATGTTCAAATTATAATTTCAGACTCAACCATGTTCATTTATTTCATATCATTTCTCAGTCTCTGTTGTTATTTATTGATGCATCATATTATCATTTTGGGGCTGATTTTCATGACATCTTGAGCCCAAGAGATTGGAGTGGTTGATGATTAAGTGAGGCCGAAGGCCTAATTATGAGGATATTTATGGATCGGGCTACACGCCGTAACATATTTTATTGTTATATGCTTCGATTGGCTTGTTATAGCGCTTGGACTGAAAGAGCACATCCGGAGTCTGTACACACCCCTAGTGAGCACAGATACCTACTGAGTGCGCGTGCCGAGTGTTAAGTGACTGTGAGGAATGAGTGACTATGAGGATTGAGTGACCATGAGGAAAGAGTGATTGTGAGGTTGGAGTGAATGGAATGGCTGAGTGACTGTTACTCTGAGAGGATGTATTGATTGCATTATTTGCTTCATTTGAGCTGTCATATATCACTATTTTGGAAATTTGGGAAAAATATTATTTTCTGTGTCAGTCAAATTTGATATGAAATTTCTGTGAAATCTTAAATGTTGAACTTGAGAGCATGCCTAACATTTTATATTGGAAAGTACTATATTTGGACTTAGTTGAGAAGCTCGTCACTACTTTCAGTTCTTTATTTACTATTGTTACTTACTGAGTTGGTTGTACTCATACTACACCCTTCACTTCGTGTGCAGATCTAGGTGATCCCGGACATAGTGGGTGTTGATTCTTTCACACAGTTGATTTTCTGGAGATTCAGAGGTAGCTGCCATGTTTCGCAGACCTTGTCTCTCCTTCCCTATCTCCTTGTTTACTGTAATTGGTCTTAGACTATTATAGACCGTATTTTCTAGACTTGTAATGTATAGATGCTCATGTACTCAGTGACACCGGGTTTTAGGAGTAAATATATTCTCAGTATTGGTGGGAGTTTTCCCCTTAAATTAACGAGTGAGATTTTGGGTATGAATATAGCATATGTTAATATATCATTAATATGTATACATATGTTGTTGTTGCTACATACAAAAATATTCATATATATATATATATATATATATATATATATATATATATATATGTTATATTTTAGTTTATTTGATTTTTTTTAAATTCATATGTTGTTGTTGCTACAACTTAAATATAAATATAACACTACATCTTATAGAATTATATATTGTAACGACCCGACTTGTCGTTTTAAGAATTAACGCCCCATTCAGAGACTTAAGGTCTCAAGTAGCTTCTTAATATGTATTATGACCCGTGTGTTTGGTCGATTTTGGATTTTGGAATTTTCAAAATTAAATTGAAAGAATGATTTTTATTCAAAAGCTAAAATGAAAAGAGTTGACCGGAGAGTTGACTTTTGAGCAAACGAACCCGGAATGGCGATTTGATGATGTCAATAGCTTCGAATGATGATTTCAGACTTAGGCGTATGTTTGGAATTGGATTTGGAAGTCCGTAGGACAATTCGACGCATTTAGGTGAAAGTTGAAAAATAGAAGATTTTTTAAAGTTCGACCGAAGGTTGAATATTTGATAATGAGGTCAGATTTAGATTCTGGAAATTTGAACACTCCATTACGTCATTTATGACTCGCATGCAAAATTTTAAGTCATTCCGAATTGATTTGATACGTTTCGGCGCAAAATATAAAAGTTGAAAGATTTGAAAACTCATAATTCGATTCGATGCGCGATTCATAATTTTGGTTTTTTTTGGCGTGGTTTAAAGCCTCGACTAAGTTCGTATTGTATTTTGGGATATGTTGGTATATTTGGTTAAAGTCCTGAGGGCCTCGGGTGGACTTCAGAAGGTTAATGGTGTCAGGACCCGAAATTTTCCCCCCGACGGGACCGTGATGGCGCCTAATATTTCACTTGCTAGGCAAGCCAACGTTAGAAAATCGTTAAACCAATTCCTTCTTTCCATTCAGTAAATAACAATAATTAAATAAGATGAAATATAATAAGTACGTAATATTATAAAACTATGCTAATTACTACCACCCGGATTTGGAGTCACAATTCACGAGCATTCTAGAATTTACTACAGGTAATAGTCTGAAAGAAATAGAACTGTCTGAATGAAAGAAAACAGTAGGACATAAAAGATAGATAGGGACTTCAAGGTCTGTGAATGCCATCAAATCTACCTTGAGTCTCCGGACAGCGGACCAGTAGCCAATCTCGATCAACCTGAGCCGGTATCAAAATCTGCACTGAAAGTGCAAAGTGCAACATCAGTACAACCGACCTCATGTACTGGTAAGTGTTGAGCCTAACCTCGACGAAGTAGTGACGAGACTGAGGCAAGGCACCTACAATTTAACCTGTACAATTTAACAGTGTATATACAAATAACAGAAATGAAGAACTAAACAGGAAATGTCAGGAGGGGGACATACTAAGGGAAATACAAGATAAAGAACTACAACAGAATGATCACCGGAGCAGTCAATAAACCATAAATCAACAGGAATAGTGAATACAGTAAGGAAATATGCACGGCATCACCCTTCATTCTTTTACTCTCCATCTCACCATAAAATCAATAGAAACGACACGGCATCACCCTTCATGCATTAACACTCACAATATGGCACGACATTGCCCTTCGTGCATTAACACTCACAATATGGCATGGCATCACCCTTCGTGCATTAACACTCTCCCTTACCATAATGCAATGCATAAATAACAATAGGGAGATAGAATAACAAGTACAAATCTTACTTCAATATTTAGTTCCATAATATCAATCTCAACTTTGAAATAAAAACTCAATTATCACTAGGAAATCCGTAAACATGATAAGAATGATAAATTGAACAACACTAGCATAACACGTAGCAATTTGACATAGGAAAAGACAATATAAGATAAACAAAGAAACATGGAAAACAGGTAAAATGGGGGCGCATAAGTACTCGTCACCTCACATATACGCCGCTCACATGGATTTCACTTAGCAAGTAATCTAAGGTTCCTAATTCCCTCAAGTCAGGGTTAGACACAACACTTACCTCGCTCCGAAAGCAACTTAATTCTCAATCACAACTGTTTCTTTGGAATTCACCTCAAAACCACTCGTATCTATTCAAAAATTACTCAATAATATCAAATATTGCTAAAGGAATCAATTATATTTCATAAATTAAATTTCCCAAAATTTCCTCCAAAAAGTCGAAAACTCGACCCCGGGACCGCTTGGTCAAAACCCGAGGTTCGGACAAAAATCCTTTTACCCATTCATCCCCGAGCCCGAATATATAATTAGTTTTGGAATCCGACCTCAAATTGAGGTCTAAATTCTCGAAATCCCTAGTTTCTACCCTAACCCCTAATTCTACGATGAAAACTCTAGATTTTAGGTTGAAAATTCAAGAAATGTAATGGGTAATAGAAAGAAAATGGTTTAGAATCATTTACCAACAATTTGGGGGAAGAAATGACTCTTGAAAAATTGCCTGTCACCGTTTGGTTATTGAGAAAAATGAGTTTTTGGCTAAAATCCCGTTTTTGGGTTCTGTTAAGTGCTGGGCGACAGTGTTCATCGCGTTCGCGAGAGCACTGTCGCGTTCGCGATGCGCTTGTCGCGTTCACGAAGGGTAACGCCCCTATCGCTTCACGTTCGCGACCAAGCCTTCACATTCGCGAAGAAGAAATCCTCAGCTGTCCAGTTTACTCTTCGCGTTCGCGAGAGTACCTTCGCGAACGCGAAGAAGGACATGCCAGTACACAGACTCTGCAAAAAAACCAGATTTCCAAAGTCCAAAACATCCCGTGGCCTATCCGAAACTCACCCGATCCCTGGGGACTCCAAACCAAATATGCACACAAGTCTAAAAATGTCATACAAACTTGCTCACACGATCAAATCGCCAAAATAACACCTAGAACTCCGAATTTAGCACCAAATCAAATGAAATTTTCAAGAACACTTTAAAATTTCTATTTTCTCAACTGGACGTCCGAATCACGTCAAATCAACTCCA
Source organism: Nicotiana tabacum (assembly GCF_000715075.1). NCBI lineage: Eukaryota > Viridiplantae > Streptophyta > Magnoliopsida > Solanales > Solanaceae > Nicotiana > Nicotiana tabacum. The sequence goes on along the minus strand of NC_134081.1, from coordinate 83,828,720 downwards.
TTTCTCACTAAATTTCAAAGACGGGTCTTAAATATTATAATGAACCTGTACAAGGATCCGAAACCAAAATACAGACACGGTACTAACAATGCCAAACATCAATCAATTCTTAAAAACAATTAATATTTAGACTTTTAATTTTCATCAAAAATTCATAACTTGAGCTAGGAACCTCCGAATTTGATTCAGGGCATACGCCCAGGTCCCATAATTCGATACGAATCCACCGGGATCGTCAAAATATGGATTCGGGACCGTTTACCAAAACTGTTGATCGAAGTCAACAAAAATCAACTTTTATAGCAAAAATTCTTATTTTCATTAGTTTTCAACATAAAAGCTTACCGAAAACCTGCCCGGACTGCGCACGCAAATCAAGGAAGGTACAAATGAGATTTTTAAAGCTTAAGAGTGCAGATTTGAGTTCTAAATTATAAGATGACCTTTTGGGTCATCACAAATAGATTTGATTTTGGACTTGAAGAACTGTTGGAAATTCTTATGTTTTATGGCAGCAACTGTTGGAATCGCAACTGCGGAATTTTGGGCGCAGGTGTGACATCGTAGAAGCATTAAACTCATCGCAGAAGTGACTGGAAAGGGAGCTGGGCAGTGCTGGATGTTCATCCCAGAAGCGGAGCAATGGAGCGCACCTATGACATTGCAGGTGCGATGTTGGCAGCGCAGAAGCGAACTCCAACGCAGAAGCGCAACACTGGACGCACATGCGGTTGCGCAGAAGCGTGGCTAGTGTCCGTAGGTGAAAGCCTTCACCTGGGCAGTGCACTTCACAGAAGCGACAATGGCGTCGCAGAAGCGACTTCGCGGATAAATGTTGTCCGCAAATGCGAAATCTGGGCAGAACTTAAAGACCCAAAAATGGTCATTTTCCCATTTTGCGATTGGGATTTTGGAGCTCAATTTTTGGGCGATTTTGGAGGAGTTTTTCGCGACTTTGACTTGGGTAAGTGTCCTATATCCTAAAGTGATTATATTTCATAAATCCATGGTTATATTTATCGTTTTGTTTTCTATGAATTTTAATGAAGTTATACATTTAATTTGGATAGATTTGAGCTGTCCAGAGGTCAATTCAAGAAAGAATGAAATTTTAAAATATCGGCATAACTTCAAAAAGATAAGCATCTTAACTAACCTTAAGTGGGGGAAATTACCCCTTAGGCAAGCACCAAGTTTTATATGCTATTTGTGAAATGTGAAAAGCCGTGTACGCAAGGTGACGAGTACGTACCCGGGCTTATATGTTCAAATTGTATTGGGTTAAAGTCTTAGGCATAATTGTGTAGTAAATTGGATAATTGTTGGCATTTATTAAATCATCTATTTGCCATGCCTAAATCCTTGTTTGTTGAAATTGTTTTTATATGACAATTTGATGTGATTGTTATTTGAATATTTATGTAAATTCTGTGAGTTTGTTGAATTACTATTTCATGGAAAATAATTATATTATGGATCTTGCATCTGTAATTAATTAATGAACTAAGTTTAAACTGAGGCGTTAATATAATTATCAAGAGTTTGGATTAATGAAGGCGTTGCCCTATACAAAGTATTTTCTATCTCTGTTGATTATTTTTGAGGTTTTATATACGTTGTGTGGAGCCTTGGGATATTTTTGATTTTACTATGTCATTGGAATTGGTTGTGGTTGTTGGAGAAATTGTGATAGGAATTGATTGTGTTGTGTTGTCGTGATAATATTCGGTTTAATTTTTTTATGAGTTGAGTTATTATTATAAGGATATAAGAGTGGCATTTCACTATTGTTATTATGTGGGTATAAGGGTGGCATTTCACTGTGGTTATGTGTGTTGGGATATTATCAGGGTGGAGTGATAAGGGTGGCTATTATACGGAGGGATAAGGGTGGCTATTGATATTATCAGGGTGGAGGGATAAGGGAGGCTATTATAGGAGTGATAAGGGTGGCTATAGGAGAGATAAGGGTGGCTATTCCCGGGGGTGATATGTGATGATGTGGGGTTATTGCGTTGGTAATTTTCATGTGATGTTGTGATTTTTCTTGTGTTTATTTTTACATCTTGTGCAGTTGGTCTTGTTGTTGGTAAATTGATAATAGTGTGATCTATGTTGAAATTGGGAGCATGTGGCTATTGCCAGGCGGATTATGAAATGAAATGTGGGCACGAGATGCCATGAGTAAATAATAATGATATTGGCACGTGAACTGTCTGTGCAGTTGTGATATGAAATGCGGGAACGAGTTGTCGTGCGTAACTGATGATGATATTTGCACATGAGCTGTCCGTGCGGTTGTGATAGAGAAATTGGCACTAGGTGTCGTAAAAATATGAAAGTGGGTTGAGACCCGTATTTTTATGATTTTGAAATGAGGTGTCACATGGTGACTTTTATTCGAAAGAATTATATTTGAAAGAGATTTACTTGAAAGAATTATATTTGAAGATATTTATTTGAAGGAATTATATTTGAAAGAAATTTATTTGAAAGAATTATATTTGAAAGATATTATTTGAAGGGAGTATATTCGAAATATATTTATTGGAAAGTATTATATCCTGAAGATTATTATTTGAAAAACATATAGGCGAAAGATTCATATTCGAAGAACTTGATTAATTTATTGTACTTGTATTCATTATTTGTTGAGCAATATTTATGGTGTTCTTGTTGCCCTGTTATGTATATCACTTGTTGATTATTGTTGCCATCATTGTTATTTTTTTCCTAATTTTTTTTGTATACTATATTGCATAGGTTATTAGACTAGTGAGTGTCTTGACTGTACCTCGTCACTACTCCACTGAGGTTAGTCTTGATACTTACTGGGTATCGACCGTGGTGTACTCATATGTGATGACCCAAAATGTCATATTTAAATTTAATAAGTAATTCTATTTTCTAAAACCTCGAAAAGCACCATTTATCATTCCTCGACTTGCGTGCACAGTCCGTAAAATTTTCCTGAAAGTTTTCATGTGAAAAATGAATTAAAATGTGAAATAGAGCTTTAAAACTCAAGTGAGTTGACTTTGGTCAACCTATTTAGAAAAAAGACCCGTATCAGTGTTTTGACAGTTCCGGTAGCTCCGTATCGTGGTTTGGGACTTGGGCGTATGCCCGAAATTTAATTTGGAGGTCTCTAGCTCAAGTTATGACCATTTAACGGAACTAACAATTTAAAGGCTAAAGATTTTCAAGTTTGACCACGGGGTTGACTTTTTGATATCGGAGCCGGAATCCAATTCCGGAAAGTTGAACAGCTCTGTTATGTCATTTATGACTTATGTGCCAAATTTGAAGTCATTCCGGATTCATTTAATATGTTTTGGCACGAGATTTACAAATTGAAAGTTTAAAACTCAAAGTTTGAATCAGGGTGTGAATTGTAATTTCAGCATTGTTTGGCGTAATGCGAAACCCCAAGTAAGTCCGTATTATATTATTGGACTTGTTGGTATATTCATACAGGGTCTCGAGTACCCCCGAGAGTGATACGGATTGAAATCGGATCAAGAACTGGACTTAAGCAAAATCTGTATTTTTCCTTTTTCTTTAATCGCACCTGTGGATTTTTCTCGTAAGTGTGAGCTCATAGAAGCGAGCCTTCGATCGCAGATGCACCCGGGCGTGGCTGGGCAAAAGTCCGCAGGTGCGGAAACCTGCACGCACCCGCACGTCCGCAGAAATGGACCAAATGATCACAGAAGCGAAGGTAGTGCAGGTGCGCATTTTTCCTCCGCAAGTGCGAGGCCTCGCCTGGCAGCCCCATTTCGCATATGTGAGCTCGCATGTGCGAGCCAAGGCACCGCAGGTGCAGAAATGCCTGGGCAATGTATATATCGAATAGTCTGATATTTTTACTCATTTTGAGCTCGGTTAAGGCAAATATTTGGGCGATTTTCAAGGAAAATATTGGTGTAAGTGTTCCTTATCCTATATTGATTATATTTCATGATTTCATACTCGTTTATATCATGAATCCGTGAATTTATGGAAGAAAAATCAGTTTTCTCTAAAATCTTCCAAAAATGAGAAATTTAGATTTGAAGGTCCATTTGAAATCGGAATTGAGCAATTTTTGTATGATTGAACTCGTATCGGAACGGTTGTTCGAATTCTGCTAGTTTTTTCGGGATTTTAGACGTGGATCCCACTGTCGAATATTTAAATGAATTTTGGATTTTTATCCGAAAAATTTGTAAATTCATATGGAATTAATTCCTATGATTATTATTGAATATATCAAATTGTTTGTGAATAGATTTGAAGATTTTGGAGACAAATTTAAAAGGAAAAGTTGTGGTTAAATAATTGATTGGAATTTGCAAAGCGAGGTAAGTGTCGTGGTTAACCTTGACTTGAGGGAATAGAACCCTTAAATTATTTGTTATGTGAATTGCATGTGAACAACGTATAGGCGAGGTGACGAGTGTCTATACGTCGTCAAATTAATTGTTTGCCTGCTTACTTGAAAAATCATAAATTATTTTAAATCATAAATTAATTATTATAATAATTATTTCTCTCCTATTCTTTGTCAGATATTAATTCTTGAATTCCTGCATTAATTGTTACATGCTATTTGAATTATGTGTTTTAATTGTTATTAACATTTAGCATATTAAATATTAAACTAGCTAATTTCTCTATGATTTTCATAATAAATTGTTATTTGTCATTGTTTGGTTCATAAATAAATTATAATTATTGTGTGCCTTGATACTTAATAATTTCTCATTGGACGTGGTATCTATTGGAGTAAGTTTTATTACATTTATGAGTTGTTTAAAATTATATTGGGGGAACGGGTTGTACGCCGCTCTCACAATATATTCACATTCAATTCTGTTGCAGCGTGCAACCCGCAATAGACATATTTAAAAGTCAATATTGGGGATCGAATTGCACGCCGCAATAGACTTATTTAAAAGTCAATATTGGGGGATCGGATTGCACGCCGCAACAAATTTATTTAAAAGTCTATATATATACTTGATTGAAATAAATATATGACAGACTTGATTAAAAGGAATATATTGGGAGAGAGGGTTGCACGCTGCAACAGAATTGAATGTGAATATATTGTGAGAGCGGGTTGCACGCTGCAACACATTTGGGTGAAATAATAATGGATTATGACTGCTGAGTTGGCTTCAATTATTATAAATGAGTTACTTGATTTATTTCTATTATTTGTTGTTGTTATTAATATTGCGTACAAGTTAATGTAAGTGAACCGCCTTAGCCCCGTCACTACTTCGTCGAGGTTAGGCTGAGCACTTAGCAGTACATGGGGTCGGTTGTATTGATACTATACTCTGCACTTCTTGTGCAGATTTCGGAGTTGGTCCCAACGGCGTGCCATAGACTTGCTCGGATTTCAGCTACTCGGGGGAGACTTGAGGTATAACTGCATGGCGTCCGTAGTTCTGAAGTCCCCGTCTATTTTACTTTAGCTGTGTGTTTATTTTCAGACAACTTTATTTTATTCAGACCTTTATTTGTATTATTCTAGAAGCTCGTGCACTTGTGACACCAATTATGGGATGGTATTTAGACATCGTTGTTTTTATGGATTATTCACTATATTTCAAACTTTGCTTCCGCATTTGTTTCTTAGTTATTAATAAATTTAAAATTGTTTTAAAAATGGTTAATATTATTCTAACGTTGGTTTGCCTAGCAAGTGAAATGTTAGGCACGATCACGGTCCGAAGGGAGGAATTTTGGGTCGTGACAATTGGTATCAGAGCACTTGGTTACATAGGTCTCACGAGTCACGAGCTAGCTTAATAGAGTCTGAAGAATCGGTACGGAGACGTTTGTATTTATCTCAGAGGCTATGAAGTTTAGGAAGAATATCACTTCTTTCTTATTCTGTCGTGCGAATTTATTCTAACATCAGTGATTGAACCATTCTACTCTTATTCTCTCGCAGATGGTGAGAACACATAATACCTCTACCGATGGACATGGACCATAACCCCCGGTGGCAACTATGGCCAGGGGTAGAGGTCGAGGCCGAGGTCTTACTAAGGGCCGAGGGAGAGGCCGAGGTAGAGCTCAGTCTAGATCTCGAGCAACTGCACCTGTTGAAGAACCTCAGGTGGACCTTCAGGAAGAGGTTACAGTTCGAAATGTACCAGTTGGACCAGTTCAGGACCCGGAAGGATTCATAGCCACTCCAGTACTTTAGGACGCTCTAGTCCGTTTGGTAAGTCTTATGGAGGGCGTGGCCTAGAATGGTACATTTCTAGTGGCACCAGCCATCTCACAGGCTGGGGGAGGAGCACAAACTCCCACTACTCCTGCTCCGGAGCAGATGGCTCCCCAGAATCAGGCTCCAGCAGCCTCGCTAGTTGGGGTAGTTCAACCAGTTGTTGCGGCACAGATCGGGGATAGGCCCGTCATGTCTTTTGAGGCCTTATTGAGACTGAATAAGTTTACCAAGCTCTTTCCAGTTCACTTCAGTGGTACACCTTCTGAGAACCCACGGGATTAACTTGAATGCTGCCACGAGGTGTTGCGGAACATTGGTATAATTGAGACCAATGGGGTTGATTTTGCTGTATTTGAGATGACGGGTTCCGCCAAGAGGTGGTGGAGAGATTATACATTGACCTGACTAGTCGGACCGCCTGCACTTACCTGGGAGTAGTTCTCTCAGCTATTTCTGGAGAAGTTCCTTCCTATCACACTAAGAGAGGAATTCCACAAGCAATTTGAGCGTCTACAGCAGGGCAGTATGATTGTTACTCAGTGTGAGTCCCGTTTTATGGATTTGGCCCGTCATGCTCTCCTTTTATTACCTACGGATGGAGAGAGAGTGACGAGGTTTATTGAGGGACTCACTTACCCTATCAGACTTCAGATGGCCAAGGAGACCGGAAGTGAGATTTCTTTTCAGGTGGCTGCTAATGTCGCAAGGAGGATCGAGATGGTTCTTGCACAGGAGAGAGGGCAGAGGTCCGATAAGAGGACTCGTCAGTTTGGTGGTTTTAGTGGTGCCTCGTCTGGAGGCAGAGGTAATTATGGTAAGGGTCATCCTCCCAGACTGTTTCATTCAACACTTCATGTATCTCCCGATGCTTCAGGGAGTCACGGTCCTATTATGCCTTACTTTGGGCAGCCAGCATTCAAGGCACATTCATCTCATATCAGTGCATCACCACTCCAGAGTTACTACAATGGTTATCCGGCCTATTTGGGTTAGCTTCAGCTTCAGCAGCCACGGCATCAGGATGGGTGTTATGAGTGTGGGAACATTGGTCACATTAGGAGGTATTGCCCTAGATTGGCGAGTAATAGATCTCGGCAAGATTCTCGTGCCATCATACCGGCACCGGTTGTTTCACTGCCTGCTCAGCTAGCTAGAGGTAGGGGTCAGGAAGCTAGAGGTGGAGGTCAGTCAATTAGAAGTGGAGGTCAGACCATTAAAGGTGGAGGTCAGACCGTTAGAGGTGGAAGCCAGCTAGTCAGAGGCAGTCCCAGGGATGTAGTTCAGAGTGGTGGGGCCCAACCCCTATTTTATGCTTTTCCAGCTAGGCCTGAGGCCGAGTCATCTGATGCTGTGATCACAGGTATTATTCCAGTTTGCCATAGAGATGCTTCAGTTCTATTTGATCCAGGATCTACTTATTCATATGTGTCCTCCTATTTTGCTTCATATTTTGTTGTGCCTTGTGATTCTTTGAGTGCTTTTGTGTGTGTATCTACACCGGTGGGAGACTCTGTTGTAGTAGATCATGTCTATCATTCGTGTGTGGTTACTATTGGTAATCTTGAGACTAGTGTGGATCTTCTACTTTTTGATATGGTAGATTTTGATATCATCTTTGGTATGGATTGGTTGTCCCCTTATCATGCTAAATTGGATTATCATGCCAAGACACTGACTCTAGCTATGCCGGGTCTACCTCAGTTTGAGTGAGAAAGAACTCATGGCCACTCTACCAGCAGGGTTATTTCTTATATGAAAGATCGGCGTATGGTAGAGAAAGGGTGTCTAGTCTATTTAGCTTATATTCGCGATCCCAGTGCGGATGTTCCTTCTATGGACTCAGTACCAGTTGTTTGTGACTTTCCAGAAGTATTTCCTATAGATTTGCTAGGGATGCCACCCGACAGAGATATTGACTTCTGTATTGATTTGTCTACGGACACTCAGCCCATTTCTATTCCACCATACCGTATGGCCCCGCTAGAGTTGAAAGAATTGAAAGAGAAGTTCCAAGACTTGCTTGATCAGGGATTCATTAGACCTAGTGTCTCGCCCTGGGGTGCACCAGTATTATTTGTAAAGAAGAAAGATGGCTCTATGCGGATGTGTATAGATTATCGGCAGTTCAACAAGGCCACTATAAAAAATAAATATCCGCTGCTAAGAATTGATGACTTATCTAATCAACTTCAGGGTGCCAAGGTATTTTTGAAGATCAATTTGAGGTCTGGTTATCATCAGTTGAAGATTAGGGCATCTGATGTCCCTAAAACAACTTCTTGAATGCGGTATGGGCATTACGAATTCCTTGTGATGTCATTTGGGTTGACAAATGGCCCAATATCATTTATGGATTTGATGAATCATGTGTTCAAGCCTTATTTAGATTATTTTGTGGTTGTATTCATTGACTATATCTTGATTTATTCCAGTAGTCGAGAGAAACATGAGCAACATCTTCGAAGTGTGCTTCACACCTTGAAGAATAATCAGTTATATGCCAAGTTTTCAAAATGTTAGTTTTAGTTAGACTCAGTTGCCTTTTGGGGGCATGTTGTATCGGTAGAAGGCATAAAGGTGGATCCTAAGAAGATTGAGGCTGTTCAGAATTGGCCTAGACCTACTTCAGTTACAGAGATCCGGAGTTTCCTGGGTTTAGCAGGTTATTATCGTCGGTTCGTGGAAGGGTTTTCATCTATAGCAGGCCCATTGACCAGATTAACCCAGAAAGGTATCCCATTCAGATGGTCAGACGAGTGTGAGATGAGCTTTCAGAAGCTCAAGACCGCTTTGACTATGGCGCCAATATTGGTATTACCCACAGGTTCAGGATTGTATACAATATATTGTGACGCATCTCACATTGGGCTTGGTGCAGTATTAATGCAAGATGGCATCGCGGCAGTTGAAAGTTCACAGGAAGAATTATCCTTTTCATGACTTAGAATTGGCGGCCATTGTTCATGCGCTGAAGATTTGGAGGCATTACCTCTACGGTGTCTCGTGTGAGGTATTTACTGATTATCGTACCCTTCAGTATCTGTTCAAACAAACGGATCTGAATTTTGTAGAGAATATGGTTGGAGTTGTTGAAAGACTATGATATCACCATTTTGTATCACCCCGGAAAGGCCAATGTGGTGGCCGATGCTTTGAGTAGAAAGGCCGTGAGTATGGGCAGTCTTGTGTATATTCCGGTTGGTGAGAGGCCATTAGCTGCAGATGTTCATACTTTGGCTAATCGGTTTGTGAGGTTAGATATTTCAGAAACCAGTTGGGTTCTAGCTTGCACAATAGCTCGAACTTCTTTATATGAGCGCATCATAGAGAGGCAGTATGATGATCCTCATTTACTTGTCCTTAAGGACACAGTGCGGCACGATGATGCCAAACATGTTACTGTAGGGGAAGATGGAGTTCTTCGAATGCAAGGCCATATTTGTGTGCCTAATGTGGATGGGCTTCGTGAATTAATTCTTGAAGAGGCACACAGTTCCAGGTATTCTATTCATCTAGGTACCGCTGAAATATATCAAGATTTGCGGCAACATTATTGGTGGAGGAGAATGAAAAAGGATATATTTGTATATATAGCTCTGTGTCTGAATTGTCAACAAGTTAAGTACGAGCATCAGAGACGTGGTGGTTTGCTTCAGTAGTTAGAAATTCCTGAGTGGAAGTGGGAGTGTATCACTATGGATTTTGTTGTTGGGCTCCCACGGACTCAGAGAAAATTTGACGCAGTTTGGGTCATTATGGACAGGTTGACTAAGTCAGCACATTTCATTCCAGTGGCAGTTACCTATTCTTCAGAGAGGTTAGCTGAAATTTACATTCGTGAGATTGTCCGCCTTCACGGTGTGCCAGTGTCTATTATTTCAGATCGAGGTACGCAGTTTACCTCACATTTCTAGAGGGCTGCACAGCATGAGTTAGGCACGCAGGTGGAGTTGAGCATAACCTTTTATCTACAGACAGACGGACAGATAGAGCGCACTATTCAGATATTGGAAGATATGCTCCGCGCTTGTGTTATAGACTTTGGAGGTTCTTGGGATCATTTCTTGCCACTTGCGAAGTTTTCTTATAATAATAGCTACCAGCCGAGCATTTAAATGGCTCCATATGAGGCATTATACCAAAGGCGATGCCGATCGCCAGTTGCTTGGTTTGAACCGTGAGAGGCTCGGTTGTTGGGTACCGATTTGGTACAAGATGCCTTGGATACGGTCAAGATTATTCAGGATCGACTTCGCATAGCTCTCTAGGAAAAAGAGTTATGCCGACAGTAAAGTTCGTGATATTGCATTCATGGTTGGAGAAAGAATATTGCTCCGGTTTTCACCTATGAAAGAAGGGCAAGTTGAGCCCTAGGTATATTGGACCCTTTGAAATTTATTGAAAGGGTGGGTGAAGTAGCCTACAAGTTTGCATTACCACCTAGTTTATCAGCGGTTCATCCGGTGTTCCATGTATCTATGCTCCGAAAATATCATGGTGATCCATCCCATGTGTTAGATTTCAGCTCAGTCCAATTGGACAAATATTTGACTTACGAGGAAGAGTCTGTGGCTATTCTAGCCCGGCAGGTCCGACAGTTGAGGTCTAAGAGTTATCCTTCCATTCGGGTGCAATGGAGAGGTCAGCCTGTAGAGGAATCAACCTGGGAGTGACAGTCGGACATGCGAAGTAAAAATGAATTAAATGTGAAATAGAGCTTTAAAACTCTAGTGAGTTAAATTTGGTCAACCTATTTAGAAAAAAAAAACCGGATCAGTATTTTGACAGTTTTGGTAGCTCCGTATCGTGGTTTGGGACTTGGGCGTATGCTCGGAATTTAATTTGGAGGTCTCTAGCTCAAGTTATGACCATTTAACGGAACTAACAATTTAAAGGCTAAAGATTTTCAAGTTTGACCACGAGGTTGACTTTTTGATATCGGAGCCAGAATCCAATTTTGGAAATTTGAACAGCTCTGTTATGTCATTTATGACTTATGTGCCAAATTTGAAGTCATTCCGGATTCATTTAATATGTTTTGGCACGAGATTTACAAATTGAAAGTTTAAAACTCAAAGTTTGAATCGGGGTAAGAATTGTAATTTCAGCATTGTTTGGCGTGATGCGAAACCCCAAGTAAGTCTGTATTATGTTATTGGACTTGTTGGTATATTCGTACGGGGTCTCGAGTACCCCGAGAGGGATACGGATTGAAATCGGATCAAGAACTGGACTTCATGACAAGGGTTATTAGCACATTATTTACTTTTGAAATTACTAAATTCGAATAAATTAATTTTGGAATTTGTTAAATGTCAACTATCGCGCTACGCAAATGAATCCGCGATTTTTCCTTCTGCTGTAATCACACCTGCGGTTTTTTCTCGCAGAAGCGAGCCTTCGATCGTAGATGCGCCCGGGCGTGGCTGGGCAAAAGTCCGCAGGTGCAGAAACCTGCACGCACCCGCGCGTCCGCAGAAGCGAAGGCTGCGCAGGTGCGAGGACTCACCTGGCAACCCCATTTCGTAGATGCGAGATTTTTCTCGTAGATGCGAACTCGCATGTGCGAGCCCAGACGCCGCAGGTGCGGAAATCCCTGGACAGTGTATATGTCGAAAATTCCGACATTTTTACTCAATTTGGTCATTTTCAGCTCGTTTAAGGCGAAAGTTTCACCGATTTTCACGGGAAACATTGGGGTAAGTGTTCCTTATCCTATATTAATTATATTTCATGATTCCATACTCGTTTATATCACGAATCCGTGAATTTATGGAAGAAAAATCAGATATTTCTAAAATCTTCCAAAAACGAGAAATTTGGATTAGAAGGTCCATTTGATATCGGAATTGGACAATTTTTGTATGCTTGAACTTGTATCAGACTGGGTGTTTGGATTTTGTGAGTTTTTCCGGGTTTTAAGACGTGGGTCCCACTATCGAATATTTAAATGAATTTTGGATTTTTATCCGGAAAATTTGTAAATTCATATGGAATTAATTCCTATGATTAGTATTGAATATATCGAATTGTTTGTGAATAGATTTGAAGCTTTCAGAGACAAATTTAAAAGGAAAAGCTATGGTTGAATAATTGATTGGAATTTGCTAAGCGAGGTTAGTGTCGTGGTTAACCTTGAATTATTTGTTATGTGAATTGCATGTGAACGACGTATAGGTGAGGTGATGAGTGTCTATACGTTGTCAAATTAATTATTTGCCTGCTTACTTGAAAAATCATAAATTATTTTAAATCATAAATTAAGTATTATAATAATTATTTCTCTCCTATTCTTTATCAAATATTAATTCTTGAATTCCTGCATTAATTGTTACATGCTATTTGAATTATGTGTTTTGGTTGTTATTTAACATTTAGCATATTAAATATTAAACTACCTAATTTCTCTATGATTTTCATAATAAATTGTTATTTATCATTGTTTGGTTCATATATAAATTATAATTATTGTGTGCCTTGATGCTTAATAATTTCTCATTGGACGTGGTATTTATTGGAGTAAGTTTTATTACATTTATGAGTTGTTTAAAATTATATTGGGGGAACGGGTTGCACGCCGCAACGGAAATGAAAGTCAATATTAGGGGAGACCGGATTGCACGCCGCCTCGAAAATGAAAGTAAATATATCTATATTGGGGGGATCGGATTGCACGCCGCAATAGACTTGTTTAAAAGTCAATATTGGGGGATCGGATTGCACGCCGCAACAGACTTATTAAAAGTCTATATATATACTTGATTGAAATAAATATATGACCGAAAAGAATATATTGGGAGAGCGGGTTGCACGCTGCAACAGAATTGAATGTGAATATATTGTGAGAGCGGGTTGCACGCTGCAACAGATTTGGGTGAAATAATAATGGATTATGACTGCTGAGTTGGCTTCAATTATTATAAATGAGTTACCTGATTTATTTCTATTATTTGTTGTTGTTATTAATATTGCGTACAGGTTAATGTAAGTGAACCGCCTTAGCCTCGTCACAAACAAGTATAAAATATGTTGTACAATTTTCCTCTTTACAATTTACTCAAGCTCTCAACTAGCAAGTTCCCTCCGTAACCGGAGCATATGTATAGATATAGTGGATTTCATCAAAGAGGTTGTCATAATCCAAATCAGGGAAAAACCCTCAGATACACTGGCTTCTTGCCAAACGTTATGCACGATTCCATGAGGATAATATATATATATATATATATATAGGAAATGCCGAGGCATACGGCCCGATCCAACATAATGCCGAGGCGTACAGCCTGATCCAACATAAAAGTAAATTTTGCACTGCCAAGGGTCTAATGGCACGAACCATAGATGCATCTATTAACCTGACGAGGCGAACGGCCCGCTCCCATGAGAGTATGGTACATAAAACTTGCCGAGGCGAACGACCCGATCCCATAAGAGTTGTAGAAGGAAATACCCCGCTTGCGAATCATACGTGCGACGCGGTCAAATATAAATTTAACATTAAAATCATATCTCTTTCTTGATTCTTTTCAAAATAAGGGAAATTCAGCTTGTAACTTTTTAAGGAAATTACCCCGCTCGTGAAATATACATGCAATGCGGTAACACATAGATTTCTTAAGCTATTAGCATTACTCAATCCTTTTCGAAATAACAAAGTTCAAAAGACCCCTTTTAAATATTTCGTTCTTCAATTTCAACTCCTTTCAAAAACATTTAATAAGCAAACTCGATCTCGCTCCCTCTCAAAGGCAGACAATAAAAATAAATCAATAACAATATCAACAAGGTATGATGTGAGCCTAAAACTACCCGTACATAGGCATAGCTAGTAGCTACGTACGGACTCTCGTCACCTCCTGCGTACGTAGCCCCCACAAATAGAAGCACACAATAATTTAGTTCACCTATGGGGTTAATTCCCTCTTACGAGGTTAGAAAAGAGACTTACCTTGCTCCGAAATTTCATAACCAGCTCCAACGCCACTCTAACACCTCAAACTGATGCCCAACGCTTAGAAACTAGCCAACCAATGCGCAAACCAATGAAAATATACTCTAATACTCATAACAATTCAATTTACTACAATTTCCAACTCCGCTCGAAAAATCAGTAAAATCACCCTCGGGCCCACGTGCCCGGATACCGAAAATTTTTGAAGAAAAACATTACCTATAGCATTACGAACTCAAATATATAATTTTTTCTTAATTCCTTACCCAAATTCGCGGTCAAATTCCAAAAATACCAATTTCTAGGTTTTTCTTCAAAATTCCAAATTTCTACAAATTTTCACGTCTAAATCCTTATATAAACCATGTATTTAACTTGCAATAGGTGGAAATCACTTACCTTGACATAGATGATGAAGATGGAGCTCCTAAATCGATCCAAGACCAGCTCCCATGGAGGAAATGAAGTGCAAATGAGCCAAAACCTCGATATTAAAAGAACACTACCCATGTCTTTCCCCTTCGCGATCGCGGAAATCCACTCGCGATCGTGAAGGCCAATCAACAGCTGCCTAAAGGCTTCTCTTTCGTGAACGTGATGCCCAAAACACGATTGCACTGCTCAACCCCTTCCTCTTTCACGATCGCGAACCCCGCTATGCGATCGTATAGAACAACCTTCACCAAACGGGCCAGCCCCATTAACACAGCGCGTTCGCGATAGCCCCGACGCGAACGTGAAGAACCTCCAGCTCGTCCCTCCGTGAACGCGAACTAATATGCGCGATCACATAGAGTAAAAATACCACCAGTCCACTTAACCCTCCGCGATCGCGTCCCTTTCTTCGCGATCGCGGAAGAGGAAACCAGATGCCCAGGAACCAGCAATTCCCCAAAGTCCAATATCCGTCTGAACTCGATCTGAGACACACCCGAGGCCCTCGGGACAACAACCAATTATACCAACACGTCCCAAAATACATTACAAACTTAGTCGAGCCTTCAAATAACATCAAACAACATCGAAATCATGAATCGCACCCCAATTCAAACTTAATGAACTTTGAAACTTTAACTTTTACAATCGATGCCGAAACCTATCAAATCACTTCTGATTGTCCTCAAATTTTCACACAAGTCATAATTGAATTTACGGACCTACTCCAACTTTCGGAATCAGATTCCGACCTCGATATCAAAAAGTCCACTTCCGGTCAAACTTCTCAAAAACCTTAAAATTTCTAACTTTAGCCAAATGACTCCAAAATGACCTACGGACCTCCTAATCCACTTTCGGACGCACAACCAACACTAGATTCACCGTACGGAGCTATTCCCAGACTCGAAATCCCAAACTGACATTGATAACATTGAAATGCACTTCAACCCAAATTTATGAAATTCTTCCAAAATGCCAACTTCCATAATAGGCGCCAAAACGCTTCTGGGTCATCCAAAACCCGATCCAGATATACGCCCAAGTCTGAATTCATCATACGAACCTGTTGAAACCTTCAAATCCCGATTTCGAGATTGTTTACTCAAATATCAAACCAAAATCAATTCTTCCAACTTAAAGCTTCTGAAATGAGAATTTTCTTTTCAAATCAACTCTGAACTTCCTATATTTCAATTCCGAAAAGCGTACCAGTCATAATACCTAAAGTGAAGTTTCTCATGGCCTCAAACTGCTGAACGACGCGCTAGAGCTCAAAACGACCGGTCGGGTCATTACAGGAGCTATCAAACTCGGACAGAGTTAGAGGGCGATCACAAGGATTCAAGGTAGAACTGCTTGGTCGTCGCAGTCCCTTGGACTCTTTCCATTTTTATTGTACTGTTAATTAATAATAAAATAGTATTGAGTATTCGAACCTTGAGATTATTTCATGTATTCAGTTAGAGTTTGTGACTCAATATTACTTGTCTTGGGAAGTTGTTTGTTGAATATATTTGTAATTATTTTCGCTGTTAGTTTCTATTAAAAAAATAGTTTGAAATGTAATTGTAATCGGCTTACCTAGTCTTAGAGACTAAGTGCCATCATGACGCATGTGGTGGGATTTTGGATCGTGACATATATTTGTATGCCATCTTAATTAAATTTAAGATATATATTTTTATGTATGTTTCACATGAATTATACACTTTATTTTTAAATGTGTTATAGTAAGTTTTAATCGAATATAATTGAATTTTCAATTGATCCACTAATGAAGTATCCGAGCAAAATACTAATAAGGTGATCGAGAATAAAATATTAAAGACTGTGTGTGTGTTAAATATATGTAGATATTGTATATAACAAATAATTTAACACTAATACCGATATATATATATATATATATATAAAATCAATTAAGTATTAAATATTATTTATTTAAAAGCTATTTATATAAAAGTTGAAAAAAACCGATTGACTTCGGTCGGTAATTTCATTAAATTTATATTTTAATTATTTTAAAACTGTATTTCTGATCAAACTCGGTTGGAAAAATTTAATTAAAACTTATTCCGGTTGGTAAATTATATATATAGTTTTTCAAATATTAAAAATCAATTGCCTTGGGCGGGAAAGCATAATTTCAAATGCTACGTTTTAAAGTCAAGCGAGTTGTGGAACAAAAGTTAGCAAAGGTCATCACAAGTGTTACACCCTGTGCATCCCAATGTGACGTATAATGAATATGAGACTTGTTAATCATGATTTTAATGAGTGTAAAGTCATAATATGAATATATATGATGTTTGGATAGAAAATATAAGGTTTGGGAAACATCTGATTAAAGTTGCGGAAAAACTAACTAAGGATTTGCCTTGTAATATAGCTTTCTGAGAAATATATTTCGTCTGCTATATGAGGTCTTTTTGGGATATATTATATACCCAATTTAAGGTCTTGGAATGTAGTTTCCAACACTCTTAATCGTTTATTCATACGACATCCGATAAAATGATATAAGCGTCGAAAGATGGGCCAATGAGAGGGTGGCAAGCTAGCACCTCTTTGCCTTTTCAAAAGTTGATATATACGTCTTAACTTGTCTTTCTCTTCATTTTTACATAGAACCCGACCAGAGAACACCATAAAACCTATATTTGAGCTCTCTATTACGGTTTCAAAGAATACTAACATCCCGGGTACGAAATCGAGAAGCGATAACATCAAAACGATCCCTACGACGTAAGTATCATTAGACCACCCCTCTTTTTTTTTTGTAGTTCGAGTTTTGTAAGGTACTTCATAGTTAAGAAATGTTTAATTTCTGTATTTAAGTGTTTAAATATCAAGGAAGATTGATAAATTTGTTTCCTAATATTTAGAACTCACGGGACGATGATCGGAAGCCGTGAGTTCGATTTATTTAATTTTAGTTAACTATTTTGAAGTCCACTCGTGTTGGCCTATTGTGTTGCTGATTTATGGAGTTTGGAAGGATGAAGGCGTGGAGAAATGCCACATGTGGTAGAGTAGTGTAACGACCCGACTTGTCATTTTAAGAATTTACGCCATGTGCAGCGACTAAAAGTCACGAGCAGCTTCGTAATATGTATTATGACCCGCAGGTGTGGTTGGGTTTGGTTTACGGAAGATTTGAAAATAAATTAAAAGAACAATTCTTATTTTGAAGCTTAAATAGAAATAGTTTACCGGAGAGTTGACTTTCAAGCAAACGACCCCGGAATAGAATTTAGATGATGCCAATATCTTTGTATGATGATTTCATACTTAGGTGTATGTTCGGATGTGGAAGTCCGTATGAAACTTCGACGCATTTTGGTGAAAGTTGGAAAATAGAAGATTTTTGGAAAGTTTGACCGAAGGTTGAATTTTTGATAACAAGGTCAGAATTCTATTTCGGAAATTGGAATAGCTCCATTACGTCATTTATGACTTGTGTGCAAAATTTAAAGTTATTCCGGATTGATTTGATACATTTCGGCGCAAAATATAGAAGTTGGAAGATTTGAAATGTCACGACCCAAAATCCAACTAGTTGTGATGGCACCTAACCCATCCTGTTATGTAAGCCAACTATTCACTATCCAATTCCAATGTAATTTAACAAGACAATTAAGTAAAAAAATATAACTAAATCTTATACATTCCCCAAGAACTAGTAGTACAAATCATGAGCTTCTAAGAATAGAGTTTACAAAGCTAGTATGAAATAAATACATCATCTATTTAAAAAGTACATAAACAAAGCTTTATGAATCTAAGGCTACCATGAACAAGAGGCAGCTACAATCGGAACACAGATACATCTTCAAATCTCTCTCCTATCGAACACAGCAACATCAGCAGCCAATATCTGCACGTAAGGTGCAGAAGTATAGTATCAGTACAACCAACCCCATGTACTGAGTAAGTAACAAACCTAACCTAAGGTTGAAAGCAGTGATGAGCTTATACCAAGGTCGGGTCCAAAACTAATAGTCCACAATAAGCCATAACCACGTAAAGTAAATAATACAAGAAGTAATTCAGAGATAAAATGCTCAACTAAATCATGATTTCAAAAATAATAATTCTTCCTTTCAAGTACATCAGTGAAAACCCAAATCGTTTATCGAAGTTGCCAAAAATATGATTAAGTTTGGAAACAATAATTTTCCCGAAATCCTTTCAATAATAAATGAGATGTCTCATTTTATTTCCAGATAACCCATGTAAAACAAATGCATCACTATGCCCATCTGTCAACATGTGTGAGAAATCATAAATGATGTGATACTGTACAACATGAGGAAAATACATCTCTGTGCTTATATGTCATGTGTGCATGTCAATGCGATGCAACTCAGTGATAAAAATCATATGCATAATTTCCAACCGCTCGATCCTCCCAGTCACTCAGTCCTCATAGTCACTCAGTTCTCCCAACCGCTCGGCACTCGCACTTAGTAGGTACCTGCGCTCACTGGGGGTGTGTACATACTCCTAAGCGGCTCCTTCAGCCCAAACGCTACAACCTTCACGGACAACTCACGTGCTATAATATCAATATCTGGATCCGCACGGACAACTCACGTGATGCATGGACAACTCACGTGCTATAATAATATCTGGATCCGCACGGACAACTCACGTGCCATAATAAGCCAATCTGGCATGCTACGATGTGCAACCCGATCCCATAATTATCCTCACAATCAGGCCCTCGGCCTCACTCAGTCATCAATCTCTCCAGTCTCTCGGGCTCAAAATATCATAAAAATCAGCCCAAAATGATGATATGATGTATCAATAATTAGCAACAGAGGACTGAGATATGATATGCAATGAAATGAATATGACAATACAAGGAAAATGCCTAGATTAGTTTACTATAAAATTCTACGGAGACAATTATGTCACAATTTTCATGGTGCACGCCCATACGCCCATCACCTAGCATGTACGTCACCTCCCAACAATTCACATAATATATATATTAAGGGTTCATACCCTCAGCTCCAAGATTAGAAGAGTCACTTACCTCTAACAAGCCAAATCCAATGTCGAGCAAGCTAAGCAATGCCCCAGAAATTCCATTATGCGCGTATCAACTTCCAAACGGCTCGAATCTAGTCACAGTTAATTTGATTCAGCCCACAAAAAACATAAAAATTAATTCCATATCAAAATACTAATATTTTCCAATAATTCGAAATTACACTCAAAAATTTCCTGTGGGGCCCACGTCTCGAAACACGACAAAAGTTACAAAATATGAACGCCCATTTAACCATGATTCCAACCATACAAATTTTACTCAAATCCGATATCAACTCGACCCTCAAATCTCCAAATTAAACCAAGAAGGATTTCACAATGTTTCAACTTAATTCACCAATTAAATGATAAAAACAACCATGTATTCGGGTAATTTAACCAATATTGAGTTAAGAACACTTACCCCGTTGTTTCCTCTGAAAATCTCCCAAAACTCGCCTCAATCTGAGCTCCAAATCGTTAAAAATGGAAAATGGGACGATTTTCTGAACTTAACTTTCTGTCCAGACCTCTCATCTTCGCGAACGTGACAGGTCCCTCGCATTCGCGAAGCACAACTCGACTGCCCACAAATTTAACCCTTCGCGAACGCGACCGTGGCTTCGCGAATGTGAAGCTTTACAATTCTTACCCTTCGCGAACGCGACCATGACTTCACGAACATGAAGCTTTACCAGCTCAGACCTTCACGAATGCGACCACCACCTCGCGAACACGTAGAACAAGGACATGGGGTCCCCAATAGCCTCACTCCTCTTCGCGAACGCGACACCACTCATGCGTTCGCGATGCACACACAGACAATACATTCGCGTTCGCATCCTCACCTTCGCGAATGCGAAGAACAAAACCTCACACTTAGAAAACACTCTTCGCGAAATGCGAGGGCCCACTCGCGAACGCGAAAGAGAATCAGCAAAATGCAGCAGCAGATATCAGCAATCTCACCAAGGCCAAAATGATCTGTTAACCCCACAGAACTTATCCGAGCCCCCCGGGACCTCAACCAAACATACCATTAAGTCCTAAAACACCATACGAACTTAGTTGAATCCTCAAATCACTTCAAACAATGCTAAAATCATGAATTACAACCCAATTGAAACCTAATGAACTTTGAAATTTCAAGTTTCTACAAACGATTCCGAAACCTATCAAATCACGTCCGATTGACCTAAAATTTTGCAAAAAAGTCATAAATGACATAATGTATGGATGTATTCCAATTTTCAGAATCGGATTCAGACCCCGATATCAAAAAGTCACCCCCGATCAAACTTCGCAAAATGTCAACTTTCGGCATTTCAAGCCTAATTCTACCACGGATCTCCGCAAAACTTTTCCGGACACACTCCTTAGTCCAAAATCACCACACTGAGCTACTGGAATCATTAGAATTCAATTTCGAGGTCGTTTACACATAAGTGAATATCCGGTCAACTTTTCCAACTTAAGTTTTTAATTATGAGACTAGGTGTCTCATTTCACTCTGAAATCCTTCCGGACCTGAACCAACTAACCTGTTAAGTCATAAATCAATTGTAAGGCATACATTGAGCAGTAAATGGGGAAACATGGTTGTAATACTCAAAGCGACCGATCGGGTCGTTACATTCTCCCCCACTTAAATATACGTTCGTCCTCGAACGTGCCAAGAGTTGACTCCAAGCCATCAAATCACTATTCCATCTTACCACGCATGTACCCAGGGTGAACCCACGTCACCCTATTACATATAGGCTTGACAACATAATACAACTGAAAATCATTAATTTAACCTTAGCCCATAAACCTTTGAATTAAATTTCCAACCTTAAGAATTTCTTTCAAGACACGAATCTTACATTTACACACTGTATGAGTCTGAACAAGTTGTATCTAGCCATAACCATAACCACGGACATAATCACCTAACATATTACACAACTCGCATACTCGTAGCAATATTTCTAATCACAGTAACAACTCCTAAACCAACCAAGTGCTAGTATTAATCCCCATATCAAACCAAACTTCATTCCAAAACCTCCATACACTGTTGATAATAAAAGAAACACGCAGAATCTCGTAACCCCTTATCAGATCAACAATTGATGGAGCTCTCTCGCCCCAAACAGAACCATAATCCCCTTTTTAGCCGACTTTCAATGTCATCTTCCCACATACCATAATCAAACTTGACAGCACCCATTCTGGGTCCAATGACCTTATATTATTAAACACAACTATCCCACAGACATGCCACACCAATATAACTCAAAGCCTCAAACCGTGCCATCCGTGCACCAACATGCAAATATTCAAATGTACTCAGTCATGGAAAAATTACTCAAATGAGAGAACTACCCTGCAAGATTAACAAGTACCGCCACAAAGAAATGCTAAAAATCAATCACACACCGTAGAACTATCACACGATTCTAACACAAGGTTCATACCTTAACATAACTCCACTGCAATGCGTGACCCCATCCAAACGCTGGTCCATATTATCTATCTTGATCCACCCAACTCAAAAATCAATAACCCCGCAGTGGAAAATGACACAATGCCACACAAAACATGAAAGAATATAACCAATACGCAATCAATCATGCAATACCCAAATACTCATCTCGCTCAAATTTTGCCATAAGGCCCCCAATAGAACCGCGCCATGTGTACGTATAACCAATGAATCAAAACTTCTCGTAGCGTGGAAGAGTAACTCACTGATCATTTCAGAACACGAATAAGTCCAACACTAACTGAATGGAACATCCCTCAACAATAGCAGTATGGCGCCAACCAATCCGACACGGTGTAGAATACACATCCTAATAGGGCTTACTAATGGACCCCAAATCAACTCTGGTCACCCACAAATAGATAAATAACCCTCCGTAAATCCATAACGACTATGTCATTATACATACTATTATCTGGCTAGCTTCGGCCACGACTTCACAGTTCGCAACCATGAAACAATCTGCTCCTGACAACTCCCTGTCTCCCAATCCCTAGAACACGCGAATCACCATTTCTGATCCAATCTCCACCGCTCGAATGACTATCACATCCTTCATGCACGATCATCCCACTCAGAATATTTCCATAATTCTTCCGTGCCACATAGCAATAATTTGAATATCAGCAGTCTAACAACCAGGACAATGCCACAATACCTATGAAATATCCATGATTCAAAACATAGTGCGCCTTCTGAAATGTACACTCTACTCATGCAATACCAATTAGTTATTGCATTCATCTAAACATTGAAAACCGTTCATGACCTCTAAGAATTTATGACCTCCCTTTCAAAACTAAACTGTGACCTTGCACACACTAACCTTAATCCCACACAACACACCACATCTATCATGTCATCATATGAAAAATACGAAAACCTCATAATCATTCTGAGTCACAATTAGAATACATATTCGATCAGCCAAAAGCCTTCCATTTGATCCCATCCGATAGAAAATCACAATACTCAACATGCTCCTTAGGCCGGTAGGAAAATACCCATCTCAAATCGTGGTAGAAATCCTCAAGAATATTTTGGAATCCATTTGCACATAATCAAGCCATCAGAACTGAATCTCTCTAACTCAACCAAGCCACGCAGGTCACCAAACCCAAGAATATTGCCACCAAAACATTTGTAAAGTCTTACCACATCATAATTACCCAAAAGACCGATCCTACCATTACCATACTAGTCCAGTCTACTACCCAGTTGTCCTATTTCTCTGAGTCCCTTTTGAATTTGTCTTCAGATAGATACTTCTCCTTGCTAAAACACCACGATATTTAACCACAACTCACTATAAGACACCCAACATAAGACTACACCACCCTAAGGCCCAAAAGTCAATGTATTCTTCTTAAGCACCTCCATAATTTCCACAACTGTAACACTCACTCTGAAAATACCTTATGTGATTTTGAAATTGTTCTTCTTACCTTCCTTATACTAAAATGTAGAATCCATAGTCATACAGAATTTCCGCAAGTCCAGGCACCATCAAATGCAAATCTCAGATTTTATCCATACACAAGTCCAGAGAAATTTTAAATTGCTCTATATAAACTTCGAACCTATTGGAACTTTTTCGAGAGTCACCCACTTTGTTCAAATCCAAATTGCACCGCCCAAATGGGCTGACAGACACATGCCCCATTAGCACAGCATCACTCAAAGAGGTATCATGCCTTAACACCACTGATCAAATTCATACTTCGTACGCACTACATCATTCACAATTAACAACTCACTCATCCCATGATTTTCATATTTTCATAAAGTGCCATAACCCATATCTAGAAATTTCCTAACTCGAGTCATTCTCGAACTCCGCCTTTGCAAGTCATAACTAATCCACAAGTATACTTCTGACCAGAACAAATAAATTTGACACAAAACTATGAATTGAATTGTCAATAGCAGGCTCCCCCACTTGGCTCAAATACATAATTTTAAACACTTGTTAACTCACAATATCCATACTATATTACCGCCATAATACCGTAGTCAGTACAACGAAAATTCTCTTAACACTCAAGTCAACTTTCTCAACCAGAATCAAATTCAAATCTCGTCACATATGCCCTGCTGGCAGATGAGAAACTCTCCATTCACATTATAAGGAACACACCTATGTAGATTACTCCGCGGGAGATAACCCACCTACTTTGCCTCAAATTGGTATCTTGTTATACCCTTTCACAGTCACAATTACTGCACAATCACTTAATCTTTCCAAGTCCAAACTTATTAACAAGAAATGGGAATTTAGTTTGTCCTAGAATTTAACAACGTGAAAGATCCTTCAAAACATTCACCCGAGACTATACGTCACATCAAATCGAATATCAAGCACCTAATGACCTTTCCTTTACATTTCAAGGAAACACTTCTCGTCATATTCAAATCGTCTTAACATATCCGTGATCACATCATACCCATCACACAGCCATTCCACCACTCATCGATCTCCAGTTGCGATCTAACCATGGCCTCAAGTCCTCTAGACTGGACCATCACCAAAACACAGAATACACACCTCGAACATTGTTCAATAGAATCACAAGCTGGCGATGCACAGCTGATATCGAGCGCTCATGTGCACATACGAATATGTGGAAGGAATTCAAAGAGTTATATTTCAAGCTGAATCAATTCTGCACGATAAGGAAAGAAAGATAGGAAGTATATATCCTAAATGCCCTGTAGCCTCTCGAAGATAAGTGTAGACGTCATGATACCGATCAACAAGACTCTACTAGACACTTGCTAATGACTCATAGAACCTATGAACCTAGAGCTCTAATACCACTTTGTCACGACCCAAAATCCAACTAGTCATGATGGCACCTAATCCAAACCGTTAGGTAAGCCAACTATTCACTATCCAATTCCAATGTCTTTTAACAAGACAATTAAGTAAAAGAAAATAACTAAATCTTATACAATCCACAAGAACTGGTAGAACAAATCATGAGCTTCTAAGAATATAGTTTACGAAGCTGGTATGAAATAAATACATCATCCGTTTGAAAAGTACATAAATAGAGTTTTATGAATCTAAGGCTACCATGAACAAGAGACAACTACAACCGGAACGCAGATACATCTTCAAATCCCCCTCCCATCGATCACAACAACATCGACAGCCAACATTTGCATGCAAAGTGCAGAAGTGTAGTATCAGTACAACCAATCCCATGTACAAACCTAACCTTAGGTTGAAAGTAGTGATGAGCTTGTACCAAGGTCGGGTCCAAAACTAATAGTCCACAACAGTCCATAACTAGATAAAGCAAATAATACAAGAAGTAATTCAGAGATAAAATGCTCAGCTAAATCATGATTTCAAAAATAATAATTCTACCTTTCAAGTACATCAGTGAAAACCTAAATCGTTAATCGAAGTTGCCAAAAATATGAATAAGTTTGGAAACAATAATTTTCCCGAAATCCTTTCAATAATAAATGTTATGTTTCATTTTCTTTCCAGATAACCGTGTAAAACAAATGCATCACTATGCCCATCTGTCAACATGTATAAGAAATCATAAATGATATGATACTATACAACATGAGGAAAATATATCTATGTGCTTGTATATCATGTATGCATGTCAATGCGATGCAACTCAGTGATAAAAATCATATGCATACTCTCAAAGTATGATTTCACTCAGTCCTCCCAGTCACTCGGTCCTCCCAGTCACTCAGTCATCCCAATCACTCAGTCCTCCCAATCACTAAGTTCTCCCAACCGCCCGGCACTCGCACTCGGCACTCACACTTAGTAGGTACCTGCGCTCACTGGGGGTGTGTACAGACTACGGAGGGGCTCCTTTAGCCCAAACGCTATAATCTTCACGAACAACTCACGTGCTATAATATCAATATCTAGATCCGCACAGACAACTCACGTGCTGCATGGACAACTCACATGCTATAATAATATCTGGACACGGACAACTCACGTGCTATAATAAGCCAATCTGGCCTGCTGCGGCTTGCAGCCCGATCCCATAATTATCCTCACAATCAGGCCCTCGGCCTCACTCAGTCATCAATCTCTCTAGTCTCTCGGGCTTAAAATATCATAAAAATCAGCCCAAAATAATTATATGATGTATCAATAATTAGCAACAGAGACTGAGATATGATATGCAATGAAATGAATATGACAATACAAGGAAACAATTATGTCACAATTTTTATGGTGCACGCCCACACGCCCGTCACCTAGCATGTACGTCACCTCCCAACAATTCACATAATATATATATATATATTCAGGGTTCATACCGTCAGCTCCAAGATTAGAAGAGTTACTTACCTCGAACAGGCCAAATCCAATGTCGAGCAAGCTAAGCAATGCTCCAGAAATTCCATTCTGCGCATATCAACTTCCAAATGGCTCGAATATAGTCACAGTTAATTTGATTCAGCCCACAAAAATTATAGGAATTAATTCCATATAAAAATACTAATATTTTCCAATAATTCAAAATTACACTCAAAAATGGCCCGTGGGGACCACGTCTCGGAACACGACAAAAGTTACAAAGTATGAACTCCCATTCAACCACGAGTCCAACTATACAAATTTTACTCAAATCTGACATCCACTCGACCCTTAAATCTCCAAATTAACCAAGTGGGTTTTCACAAATTTTCAACTTAATTCATCAATTAAATGATAAAAGCAACCATGAATTCGGGTAATTTAACCAATATTGAGTTAAGAATACTTACCCCGTTGTTTGCTCTGAAAATCACCTCAATCCGAGCTCCAAATCATTAAAATGGAATATGGGACAAAGTCCCATTTTCTGAACATAAACTTTCTGTCCAGACCTCTCTTCTTCGCAAACGCGACAGGTCCCTCGCATTCGCGAAGCACAACTCGACTGCCCACAAATTTAACCCTTCACGAACGCGACCGTGGATTCGTGAACGCGAAGCTTTACAATTCTTACCCTTAGCAAACGTGAAGCTTTACCAGCTCAGACCATTGCGAATGCGACCACCACCTCGCGAACGCATAGAACAAGGACCTGGGGTCCCCAATAGCCTCACTCATCTTCTCGAACAAGACACCCCTCATGCATTTGCGATGCACACACATACCATAAGTTCGCGTCCTCCCCTTCGCGAACATGAAGAACAAAACCTCACACTCAGAAAACACTCTTCGTAAATGCAAAAGAGAAAATCAGAAAAATGCAACAATAGATATCAACAATCTCACCAAGGCCAAAAATGATACGTTAACTGCCCGGAACTCACCCGAACCCCCCGGGACCGCAACCAAACATACCATCAAGTCCTAAAGCACCATACGATCTTAGTCGAACCCTCAAATCACCTTAAACAACGCTAAAACCAAGAATTGCACCCCAATTCAAACCTAATAAACTTTGAAATTTCAAGTTTCTACAAACGACTCCGGAACCTTTCAAATCACGTCCGATTGACCTCAAATTTTTCTCACAAGTCATAAATAACATAATGGAAGTAGTCCAATTTTTAGAATTGGATTCTGACCCCGATATAAAAAAGTCAACCCCCGGGTCAAACTTCCCAAAAAATTAACTTTTGGCATTTCAAGTCTAATTCTACCAAGGACCTCCAAAAACTATTCCGAACACGCTCCTAAGTCCAAAATCCTCATACGGGGCTAATGTAATCATCAGAATTCAATTTTGAGATCGTTTACACATAAGTGAATATCCGATCAACTTTTTCAACTTAAGTTTTTAATTATGAGACTAAATATCTCATTTCACTCTGAAATCCTTCCGGACCAAAACCAACTAACCCGATAAGTCATAAATAAACTGTAAGGCATAAATTGAGCAGTAAATGGGAAAACGAGGTTGTAATACTCAAAACGACAGGTTGAGTCGTTGCATGAAAACTCATAATTTGATTCGATGCGCGATTCGTATTTTCGGCATTGTTTGACGTGGTTTGAAGCCTCGACTAAGTTTGTATTGTATTTTGGGACATGTTGGTATATTTGATTAAGGTCCCGAGAGCCTCTAGTGCATTTCAGATGGTCAACAGAATGCTTTTTGGACATTTGGAGATGCGGGAAATTATGGACAGTTGATACAATCGCTTATGCGATGTATTGGTCACAGAAGCGATTGAAGGGGAGTTAGGCAAACGCAGATGGAGAAGGTCGCAAAAGCGGAAAATTCTGTATAGAAGCGGCTCTTTGCGTAGAAGCGAACACTGCCTCGTACCTGCAATTCTCGCAGAAGCGGAAATGCTTCCGTAGATGCGAGGGTCGACTGGGCAGTGCACTTCCACAAAAGGGGATTTTGGCTCGTAAAAGCAGCTCCGCAGATGCGGCGACTGGTCCGCAGGTGCGAAACTGGGCAGAATGTTAAGGACCAAAAATGGTCATTTCGTCATTTTCGTTTTTGGATTTTTGGAGCTCGGATTTGGGCGATTCTTGAGGGAAGTTTCACAAGCTTGGTTGGGGTAAGTATTCTATGTCCGAAAGTAATTATATTTTATGAATTTATGGTTACATACTTCGTTTAATTCGAGTTTAATGGAGGAAAATTAGGATTTTTGTAAAAACTTTTCAAAAAATGGAAATTCAAGATTTGGAGGACGATTTCTTATTGGAATTCTATAAAATTGGTATGGTTCAACTCGTATCAGAATAGGTGTTCGGATTTCATAAAAATTATATCGCGTTCCGAGAGGCGAGCTTCGCATTGACTTTGGTTGACTTTTTAGAATAAAATTTTAGGTCAAAGTTTTATTATCCGAAATTATTTTCGATAAAATTTAATGAAGTTATACAATTAATTTGGATAGATTTGAGTTGTCTGAAGGTCAATTCAAGCAAGAAGGTGATTTTGGAATATCGGCATAACTTCAAAATGATAAGTATGTTGTCTAACCTTGAGTGGGGAAATTACCTCTTAGGCATCGAGTTTTATGTGCCGTTTGCAAAATGTGAAAAGCCGTGTGTGCAAGGTGACGAGTACGTACTCGGGCTTATATGTGCAAAATTTATTGGGTTAAAGTCTTAGGCATATTGTGTAGTAAATTGGATAATTGTTGGCATTTATTAAATCATCTATTTGCCATGCCTCAATTCGCGTTTGTTGAATTTGTTTTTATATGACAATTTGATGTGATTATTACTTGTATATTTATGTAAATTCCATGAGTTTGGTGATTTATATTTCCTGGAAATAATTATATTATGGATTTTCTATCTGCAAATAATTAATGAAATAAGTTTACACTGAGGCGTTAATATAATTATCAAGAATTTGGATTAATGAAGGCGTTGCCTTATACTGAGCATTTTCCATCTTTGTTGTTGTTTTGATGTTTTATACACATTATGTGGAGCCTTGGGCTAGTTGTTGTGAAATTAATTAATTTTGTTATATCGTTGGAATTGGTTGTAGCCATTGGGCAAATTGTGGTATGAATTGACTTTGTTATGTTGCTATGATAATATTCTGTCACGACCAAATATCCATAAAGGTCATGATGGCACCGAACTCCACTGTCAGGCAGGCCAACAATAAATACTTAATTGGGTTCTGATTTTGTTACTTTTGAAATCATGTTTTTCCTTCAATTTAAATCATAAAAGATGAAGTTTACAAAAATAAATAATAATATCTTTAAAATTTCCAATACAGCAAAACCCATAATCCTCCCAAAACTCGGTGTCACAAGTGCATGAGCATTAACTAGGAATGTAAAATAAAATACAATAGCTGTCCGGAATACAAATTGGACAGGAAAAATGTAAGTACTCTAAGGGAGACTCTGTTGGTTGCGGATCGTCGTATAGAATGCAGCTCACCTAGGTACCCGCCATAATCACGCCTCTGCGCCCACAAGGCCGCTAAACATATGTGTACCTGCACAAAAATGTGCAGCAAGTGTAGCATGAGTACGTAAGTCAACATGTACCCAGTAAGTATCCCGCCTAACCTTGAAACAGTATAGATGAGGGGTCAACTCGGACACTTACTATGGGCTATAATTAATATCAGGTACAGTAAAGAAGTGAATAGATATGAAACCGAGTAAATATATGAAATAAACATGTGTAAAATACGTGACATAAGTCCACTCTTTACAATTTTACTCGAGCTCTCAACTAGCAAGTTCCCTCTGTAACCGGAACATATATAGGGATGGTGGATTTCATCAAAGAGGTGGTCATAATTTAAATCAGGGAAAAACCTCATATACACCGGCTTCTTGCCAATATTTTGCACGATTCCATGAGGATAATATATATAGGAAATGCCGAGGCGTACGGCCCGATCCAACATAAAAGTAAATTGTGCACTGCCGAGGGTCGAACGACGCGAACCATAGATGCATCTATTAACCTGCTGAGGCAAACGGCCTGCTCCCATGAGAGTGTGGTACATAAATCCTGCTGAGGCGAATGGCCCGATCCCATAAGAGTGGTAGAAGGAAATACCCCGCTCGCGAATCATACATGCGACGCGGTCAAATATAAATTTAAGGAGATCTCCCCGCTCGCGGATCATACTTGCGACGTAGTAAAATATAATTTAACATTAAAAATTCTCTCTCTTACTTGATTCTTTTCAAAATGAGGGAAATTCAGATTGTAGCTTTTTCAGGAAATTACCCTGCTCGCAAAACATACATGCGACGCGGTTACACATAGATTTCTTAAGCTATTATGGTCTTCCTCAATCCTTTTCGAAATTGCGAAGTTCAAATGAAACCTTTTTAAATCTTAAGTTCTTCAATTTCAACTCCTTTCAAAACATTTAATAAGCAAACTCAATCTCGCTCCCCTCTAGAGGAAAACAATTAAACATAAATCAATAACAATATCAACAAGGCATGATCTGAGCCTAAAACTACCCGGACATAGGCAAAGCTAGTAGCTACGCATGGACTCTAGTCACCTCATGCGTACGTAGCCCCCACAAATAGAAGAACACAATACTTTAGTTCACCTATGGGGTTAATTCCCTCTTACAAGGTTAGAAAGGAGACTTACCTCGCTCCGAAATTCCATAACCGGATCCAAGGCCTTTCTAACACCTCAAACTGACGCCCGTCGCTCCAAAACTAGTCAAATAAGTTTCAACCCAATCAAAATATTCTCTAATATTCATATTTAATCAATTTATAACAATTTCTAACTCTGCTCGAAAAAATCGACAAAGCAACCCTCGGGCCCACGTGCCCGTATTCCGAATATTTTCAAAGATAAACTTTGCACATAACCTCACGAACTCAAATATATAATTCATTTCCAATTCCATGCCCAAATTCGTGGTCAAAATCCACAAATACAAAAATCTAGGTTTTCCTCTTAAAATCCCAAATTTCTACAAATTTTCATGTTTAAATCAATACAAAATCCAAGTATTTAACTTGCAATAGGTGGGAATCAATTACATTGATATAGATGACGAAAATCTCCCTTCCAAGAGCTCCAAAAATCGCCCAACCAAATGAAAAATGGAGGAAAAATGGACAAATCCCATCTTTAAAACAATCTGCCCAGGCCAGACCCTTCTTCGCGTACACGATCTCCGTCTCGCGTTCGCGACTTCCGTCTCGTGTTCGCGAAGGCCAAAAACCTAGTTGCCTAAAATTCCTCTTCGCTTTCGCGGTACCACACCCGCATTCGCGAAGGCTAAGCACTTCCAAGCCCACTGTGTCGCGTTCGCAAAAGCTTGACCAGTTCTTGCCTCGCGTTCACATTACACACTTCGCGTTCGCGAAGGCCAACGACCTCGGACCCATCTTCTCACGTTCGTGTCACCTTGGCCGCGTTCGAGAAGGCTTGCCCAAATCTTGCCTCGCGTTCGCATTCGCGAAGGCCAAATCCAGGACCCCCAAAATTTCTTCTTCGCGAATGCCGGACTTCCTTCGCGTTCGGGATGAAGGAAACCAGATACCAACAACAACAGTCCAAAACAACAGGAAATGATACGAAACCACCCCGAAACACACCCGCAGCCCCCGGGACCCCCGTCCAATCGTATCAACCAGTACCATAACATAACACAAACTTGCTCGAGACTTCAAATTGCATCAAAAAATATCAAAATCATGAATCGCACCCCAATTCAAACTTAATGAACTTTGAAACTTTAACTTCTACAATCGATGCTGAAACCTATCAAATCACGTCCGATTGTCCTCAAATTTTGCACACAAGTCACATTTGACATTACGGACCTACTCCAACTTCCATAATCGATATCCTACCCCGATATCGAAAAGTCCACTTCTGGTCAAACTTCTCAAAAACCTTCAAATTTCTAACTTTTGCCAAATAGCACCAAAATGACTCCCGGACCTCCGAATCCACTTTCGGACGCGATCCCAACACCAAAATCACCATACGGAGCTATTCTCAGGCTCGGAATCCAAAACGGACATTGATAACATTGAAATGCACTTCAACTCAAATTTAAGAAATCCTTCTAAAAATACCAAATTCCATAATAGTTGCCGAAATGTTCCTGGGTCATTTAAAATTCGACTCGGACATACGCACAAGTCCAAATTCATCATACAAACCTTTTCGAACCTTCAAATCCCGATTCTGAGGTCGTTTACTCAAAAATCACAATTTAGTCAATTCCTCCAACTTAAAGCTTCCGAAATGAGAATTTTCTTTCCAATTCAACTCTGAACTTCCGAAATTTCAATTCCGACCACGCATACAAGTCATAATACCTGAAGTGAAGCTACCCATGGCCTCAAACTTTTGAACGATGTGCTAGGGCTCAAAACGGCCGGTCGGGTCGTTACATATTCCGTGTAAATTGTTCTGTTATTTGACTTATTATTTTGAGGATATAAGGGTGCCATTCCACTGTTGATATTATGTGAGTATAAGGGTGGCATTTCACTATTGTTATGTGTATTGGGATATTGTATGGGCGGAGTGATAAGGGTGGATATAAGAGAGATAACAGTGGCTATATGAGCGATAAGGGTGGCTATTGATATTGTTAGTGCGGAGGGATAAGGGAGGACATTATAGGACTGATAAGGGTGGTTATGGGAGAGATAAGGGTAGATATTGTCAGGGATGATATGTGATGTTGTTGAGTTATTATGTTGGTAATTTTTATGTGATGATGTGGGATTATTGCGTTGGTAATTTTTATGTGATGTTGTTATTTTCCTTGTGTTTATTTTTATATCTTATGTAATTTGTCTTGTTGTTTCGGTAAACTTGATAATAGTCTGATCTATGCTGAAATTGGTAGCATGTGGCTATTGCCAGGCGGATTATGAAATGAAATATGGGCTCGAGATGCCGTAAGTAAATAATGATGATACTGGCATGTGAATTGTCCGTACAGTTATGATATGAAATGTCGGCACTGATTGTCGTGGTTAAATGATGATGCTATTGGTATGTGAGTTGTGCATGTGATTGTGATAGAGAAATTGGCACGAGCTGTCGTAGAAATATGAAAGTGGGCAGAGACCCGTATTTTATGATTTTGAAATGAGGTAACAGTGTGACTTTTATTCGAAAGATATTTATTTGAAGGAATTATATTTGATTGAGATTTATTTGAAAGAATTATATTTTAAAGAGATTTATTTGAAAGAATTATATTTGAAAGATATTTATTTGAGGGGAGTATATGCGAAATATATTTATTGGAAAGTATTATATCCTAAAGATTATTAGTTGAAAAGCATATAGGCGAAAGATTTATATTTGAAGGACTTGATTTAATTGGGTGTACTTGTATTTATTATTTGTTGAGCAATATTAATTATATTCTTGTTGCCATGTTGTGCATATCACTGGTTCATTAGTGTTACCATTTTTGTTATTTATTTCCTATTATTTTTGTATAATATATTGCACAAGTTATAAGACTAGTAAGTGTCTTGACTGTACCTCGTCACTACTCCACTGAGATTAGTTTTGATACTTACTGGGTACCGACTGTGGTGTACTCATACTATACTTCTGCACATTTTTATGCAGAGCCATATATTGGAGATATCAGACTCAGACAAAGTTAAAGTATGATCGCAAGGACTTAAGGTGGAGCTCCTTGGTCATCACAGTCCCTTGGAATCTTTCTATTTTTATTGTACTGTTAATTTCTTATTCAAACAGTATTGTATATTCGGTCCTCGAGATCATTCCATGTATTCAGTTAGAGTTTATGACTCGGTATTACCATTCTTGGGAGGTTGTATTAAATTATATGTTTTTAAAAAAGGTTGAATTGTTATTAAAATCGTCTTACCTAGTCTTAGAGATTAAGTGCCATCGCGACGCATGTGGTGGGATTTTGGGTCGTGATATGTTGGTATCTGAGCTCTAGGTTAATAGGTTCTACGAGTCACGAATGAGTCTAGTAGATTCTTGTGGATCGGTACAGAGACGTCTATACTTATCTTCGAGAGGTTACAAAACTGTTAGTAAATTTCCACTTCTTTCATTCCTGTAGTGCAGATTTGTTGATTGCATAATTTGAGCCCTTGTATCTCTATTCTCTCACAGATGGTGAGGACACATGCTACCGGGTCAACTGAGCAGGCACCTGCACATACTGCTGGGACTACAATAGGTCGGGGCCGAGGTAGAGGCCGAGGTAGGGCACGTGTCGCTACTAGAGCACTTATCAGAGCAGCAGTTGAGGAGCTGCCAGTAGATCCAGTTGGGGGACAGGTACTAGAAGCACCTTTTGTTACCCCCGGACTTCCGGAGACTTTAGCACAATTCTTTAATATGTTTGGTACGTTAACTCAGGCGGGATTGATCTCTGTTGCACCAAATATTTCACAGATTGGAGGAGTAACTCAGGCTCCTTTCGCCCGTATTCTAGAGCAGCGAGGTCACATTGTTCAGGTTTCGGGTATAGTACCAGTACAACCTATTATTCCGGTTCAGCCTGAGGTCGGGCCAGAGGCATCAAAAGAAGAACAAAAGAAACTTGAGAGGTTTAAGAGGTATAGTCCACATACTTTCAGTGGAACAGCTACAAAGGATGCCCATGGATTTCTAGAAAAATGCCATTGTATTCTCCACACCATGGGTATTGTGGAAGTGAGCGGAGTTGCCTTTACTACATTTCAGTTGTTAGGAGCAGCGAATCAGTGGTGGCAAGTGTATGAAGAAGGTAGACCACCGATGCAACACCACTTATTTGGGCTCAGTTTTCAAAGATGTTTTTGAAATAGTATGTTCCCCAAACTCTCCGAGATGTGTGGCACACAGAGTTTGAACGGTTGCGTTAGGGCAATATGGCAGTGTCAGAATATGCTATCATATTCAATGAGTTATCCGGTCATGTTCAGTGGGTCATGACACTTGGATCCTACAGTTAGAGAGCGATTCCATAGATTCATTGAGGGGATCTATTATGATCTTAAAATATTCATAGCTCAAGAGTTGCAAACTGATACTCTATTTCAGCAAGTAGTTAGATTGCGAGGAGGATCGAGGGTGTCCTAGGTGAGTAAAGGGAGTCTAAGGAGGCCAAAAGGTCTTGAAGCTCTGGATGGTTCAGTGGATTTTACTCTTCAACTATGAACCATTATGGCGTAGGCTCGAGCAGTCGGTCATCTCAATCAGTACATCAGATTACTCGGGTTGCTCCAGTAAGTTCTTATAGTGCACCACCAACACGAGATTCTTATGAGTATCCGTCACAGACTCAGTACGAGCAGCCATGACCTCAGAGGGTGTGTTATGAGAGTCATGATACTAGGCACATCATGAGAGATTGTCCTGGTTATGGGAGTGGTGGATTTTATCAGAACACTTATGCTATGGGCCCCAATCCTATTACTACCCCACGTGCACAACCAGTTAGGGGTGGAGGACAGGAGGGTAGAGGGCGCCCTAGAGGGGGAGGCCCAGCCCGTTGAGATATTTGCTATGGTATGGCTGAGGCCGCTACCCCAGATGGTGTTGTTACATGTATGATCCTTATTAGTTATAAAAGGATATTTTTCCCTTAATTTGATTCGGTTCTGAATAGTGAGGTGAGTCCTCCTATTATGCTCCGCTTATGGGTGTTCTTCGTTATTTTGTGACCCACTTATATGTTTATCCCTGCTGGGAGGTTTGATGATGTTATCCCGTCTCTATCAATTTTATTTTTATACACCATTGAGGGCTATAAGTCCAAAAGTGACTTTCTATTATTCATTACAGTGGAAGTTATATAAGGACGAGGTCCTTGTGGTGAAATATTTATGAGTTTAAATTCTCCCTTTGTGAAATTTACTTTATAATATGGTACTAATAGGGAGTCATGCCTGATATGCTTATGTGATAATTCTTTTATGTGTTTCTGTGCCATAATTGTGCTGTAATTATTGAGTTTTAGCCTACGAGGTGAGTGCCCAGGTGGTGTTAAATGTGACTCGTTAATCTGAGTAAATAATTATGAGTTCTTCATGCCTCGTGTGTTGCCGTCAGTGTTGTAAAAATTAGATAAGAGATTTTGGTTGAGATAAGATTAATTGAGGATGCTAAAATTAATTATAAACAACTATTATGACCAGAGATGTGGTTATGGACATAAGTGTGATGTGTGTGTAGGCACGAATTGCTACAGTCGGTTGAGACTAATACCGTGTGTTGATGTAAGGAATTTGAAATTTATTTGGAATGTAAGGAATTGGCTTAAAGTCTTATAAGTGTGAATAAAAGAATTAATCTCCAATGAGATGATGTTGTCGGACCCCTGTTAAATTTATGGTGTGTATAATCACCCGTGAGTATGTGTGAAATAATACACTCAGTAATTTAATGTCATCAGAATAATTCTTGGCATGTTCGAGGACGAACGTATGTTTAAGAGGGGGAGAATGTAACGACCCGACTTGTCATTTTAAGAATTTAAGACCCGTTCAGCTACTAAAGGTCAGGAGCAGCTTTGTAATATGTATTATGACCCGCGGGTGTGGTCAAGTTTGGTTTTCGGAAGATTTAGAATTGAATTGAATGAAAAATTCTTATTTAGAAGCATAAATGAAAAGAGTTGACCGGAGAATTAACTTTTGAGCAAACGACCCTAGAATGGAATTTCGATGATGGCAATAGTTTCGTATGATGATTTCGGACTTAGGAGGCATATGTTTGGATTTGGATTTGGAAGTTTGTAACGACCCAACCGATCGTTTTGAGCTCTAGCGTGTCATTCAGCAGTTTGAGACCCTGAGCAGCTTCACTTCAGGTATTATTACTTGTATGCGTGGTCGGAATTTAATTTTGGGAAGTTCGAAGTTTATTTGGAACGAAGATTCTAATTTCGGAAGCTTTAAGTCGGAGGAATTGACTAAAGGATGAATATTTTTGAGTAAACGTCCTCAAAATCAAGATTTGAAGGTTCCAAAAGGTTCGTATGATGATTATGAACTTGGGGGTATATCCTGATCGGGTTTTGGATGACCCAGGAGCGTTTCGACGCCTACTATGGAAGTTAGCCTTTTGGAAGAATTTCATTAATTTGGGTTGAAGTGCATTTCAATGTTATCGATGTCCGTTTGGGATTCTGAGTTTAGGAATAGCTCTATATGGTGATTCTTGTACCAGGAGCGCATCCAGAAGTGGATTTGGAGTACCTAGGTCATCTTGGGGTCATTTGGCGAACGTTAGAAATTTGAAGTTTTTTGAAAAGTTTGACCGGAGGTGGACTTTTTGATATTGGGGTCAGATTCCGATTTTGGAAGTTGAAGTAGGCCTGTAATGTTGAATGTGACTTGTGTGCAAAATTTGAGGCCAATCGGACGTGATTTGATAGGTTTTGACGTCGAATGTAGAAGTTTGAAGTTTTAAAGTTCATTAAGCTTGAATTGGGTTGTGATCCGTGATTTCGATGATGTTTGATATGATTTGAAGGCTCGACAAAGTCCATATAGTATTTTAGTACGTGTTGGTATAATTGGTTGAGGTCGCAGGGGCCTCGGATGGATTACAGATGGTTAACTTATTGAATTTGGCCTTATGGAGGTGCTGAGGCTGCTGTCTTTTGGTGTAACCGCACCTGCAAGGGTAGGGCCACATGTGCGGAGCCGCAGAAGTGGCCACAAGGGTTCAGAAGCGGATTAGGCTGGAGATGGCTGGGACCGCAGAGGCCGAGTTCCACAGAAGCGGGACCGTACCTGCGCATGTGGAGCCGTAAAAGCGAATGGGGGCCGCAGATGCGGAGCTGGGGTGTCTGGAGGAGGACCGCAGAAGCGATAGAGTGGCCGCACCTACGGAGCCACTGAAGTGGCTATTTCACCGCATGTGCGAGGATCACTGGGTAGTGAGGTTTTATAAAATAGGGTTTTGGCTCATTTTCACTTCATTTCGTCCATGGGAGCTGATTTTGGAGCACCTTTGGAGTGCCATCTTCATCAACTATAATGGGGGAAGTGATTTCTTCACATTTTGAGTTAAATACATAGTTTTTACATGGATTCAAGCATAAATATTTGTAGAAATTTGGGATTTTGAAGAAAAACCTAGAAATTGGTATTCTTGGATTTTGATCACGAATTTGGGCATCAAATTGAGAATAAATTATATATTAGAGTTCGTAGTGCTATGGGTAATGATTATCTTCGAAAATATTCGGAATCCGGGCACGTGGGCCTGAGGGTGATTTTTATCGAGTTTTAGAACTGAATTGGAATTTTTTATAAATTGGATTATAAGGAGTATTAGAGTATATATTCATGGATTTGCACATTTATTGACTAGTTTTTGAGCGTTGAGCATCGGTTCGAGTTATTGGAAAGGCTTGGGAGTCGGTGAAGGAGCTTCAGATGAGGTAAGTCTCCTTTCTAACCCTGTAAGAGAGAATTAGCCCCATAGGTGAACTAAATTATTATGTGCTTCTATTTGTGGGGACTACGAACGTACGAGGTGACGAGAGTTATGTTTTAGGCTTACATCATGCCTTGTTGGTATTGTTATGGATTTATGTTTATTATTTGTCTTGAGAAGGAGCGAGATTTAGTTTGTTTATTAAATGTTTTAAAAGGAGTTGAAATTTTTGGAAAAATTGAGATCTTAAAAGTTTTCATTTGAATTTCGTATTTTGAAAAAAATGGAAGAATACTATAATAACTTAAGAAAACTATGTGTAACCGCGTCGCAAGTATGATCCGCGAGCAGGGTAATTCCTTAAATTAATATTTGACTGTGTCGCCTGTATGATCTGTGAGCGGGATAATAGATGTATCTATGGTTCGCGTCGTTCGACCCTCGGCAGTGCACAATTTACATTTATGTTGGATCGGGCCGAATGTCCTCGGTGGTA
This sequence comes from Nicotiana tabacum, assembly GCF_000715075.1. NCBI lineage: Eukaryota > Viridiplantae > Streptophyta > Magnoliopsida > Solanales > Solanaceae > Nicotiana > Nicotiana tabacum. The sequence continues at coordinate 83,789,238 of NC_134081.1, read as the reverse complement.
TTTGCGTGTGATAACAGAACTGGAAGTCCCTTTTATAATTGGTATAAATTCATTGTTTGTGTGATTATATGTTTTAAAGGAAGGAAGTAATTTAGGCTCTTAAATATGGTGAAGACTTGTTCAGTTATTTCTTGTTTTGTGTCTTATCGTTGTATATCATTCTTAAGTAGAATTTCATATTATCATATTGTTGGACCTTAGTAAATGTCGAAGTCGACCCCTAGTCACTACCTCTTCGAGGTTAGGCGGGATACTCACTGGGTATGCGTTGATTTACGTACTCATACACACTTGCTGCACATTTTTGTGATGGTGCATATATGATTCGCGGACTTGTAAGAGCAGAGGCGGGTACGCATGCGGAGACTCAGGTGAGCTGCATCTTATGAGACGATTCGCAGTCAGCAGAGTCTCCTTCAGAGTTCTTGTATTTTCTTTTCTGCCCAAATTTTGTATTCTGGATAGTTTTGTGTATTTTATTTTACTTCCTAGTAAATGCTCTTGTACTTGTGACACCGGGTTCTGGGATGATTAGAGGTTATTCAGTATTAAAATTGGAAAACATCATTATTATTCTGTAAAGTTAATCTTTACTAGTTAAATTGAAGGAAATTCATGATTTCAAAAATATTAAAATGAGAATTTAATTAACTGTTTAGTGTTGGCTTGCCTGACAGTGGTGTCCGGTGCCATCACGACCTTTAACGGATTTTGGGTCGTGATAACATGGTATCAGAGCACTAGGTTCACTTAGGTCTCACGAGTCATGAGCGAGTCTAGTAGAGTCTTGCGGATCGGTACGGAGACGTCTGTACTTATTTTTGAGATGTTACGAAGTTTTTAGGAGCACTTCCCTTCTTGATTTCTCATCGTGCGATTTGATTCTTTGAGGCTCATGCCTTCATTTCCTTCCCATTCAATCTTATGCGACGTAAAGCGCTTGTTATAAATTTGGAATCGAGGACTTTTAATGGTACTACAGATATGGTGCAGGATATTTCTTCCTGCGTATTTGATTGGGATATTGTCGTCGCCTTGCGGAAAGTTGTTCTGTCATTGCGGCCCAGTATCAGTATTACCTAAGGTTTTGAGGTTTGGCATTGATTGTTATGACGATTCGTGCATTTTTATCGCTCCGCATTTGTATAATGGTAGGATGCATATCTATGCGTTGAGGCAGTAAATGACTTGGAAGGAGGCTTACTCAGTGCATGCTTCAGAGATCCAGTATTTTATTTCCTGCGAAGGAAAGGCAATCGGACTAAGAATGTTTAGGTTTGGGGTTGATGGAGTAGTGAGACTTTGTATTTTCGATCGTAGCGGAATCTTCATCCATAATGTTGTGTCGTTGTTCTTGCTGAATGCTTTAAGTTTGCCGGTGCTATGGTTTTCTTCAATTCACCTTTGGGGCATAGTACTTGTCACGCCCCAAAACGAGGAGCGCGACCGGCGCTCAGTCGAGTACACCCGACCGAGCAAGCATGTTAGATTCTTTCTACCAAATTCACCCATGATCAAGAAAAAGAATGATTTCATAGATTATACAGCAGGAAGTTCATACATACGATGCTAAATTATTTGATTAGCCATTGCGCCTTTACGTCTCAAAATACATATTTCTTATAGTTCGAATGGAACAAGTGATCAAACACGACATAACTGGTTTAACATTCTCAACACCCATATACAACCCACATAGTGTCTACGCAGCCTCTAAAGATACAAAAGACAGTAAATATGGTGTCGGCAACAAGGACCTGGCTATACCTCAAAAAGTGACCACAATATAAACAAAAGGTACAATGCATGACCCCGGAATGAAATGGGGCTCACCGAGTCTGCTGAAAAGATGATGATGTACCACTAACATCGATTAACATTGTCTGCTATGTAACCACCTGCATCCATTTAAAGATGCAGTGCCCCCGACAAAAGGGATGTTAGTACCATCGAATAATACTAGTATGTAAAGCTAAAACACCATCTAAATAGAATGGACAATAATACAAGGGGGAAATAGTCATGAGTTCAATAATAGCTTCAAAACAATACTAAAACATCAAGTAAGGATCACATAAGTTCTCAAGTCAATTTCCATCTTATTAGGTTGGGTAATCTTTAGTGCCATATGCCATAATCCACAATACCACCGTGTTCTTACACGGAGTCCGATCTCGACCCGATCAGCTAGGTCATCTCATTTGAGACATCAACCATATCCACAATTTCAATTATCATTTCCAGTACAGTTACCACCATGTCTACGGTATGGCGTCCGATCACGGCCCGATCGGCTAGGAAATCTCACTTGAGACATCAACCATAACCATAATTTCAATCATCTCACATCATAATTCTTTCATATTCTTTCGATTCATTGGCACTAGTAATCACGATTACAAAACCATTCTTGGCACTTGGCCGTATTTAATAATTCCAGTCCCCTTTTCCACATTCAAATATCATTATCAAAATCATTATCAACAACAATAAGGCTTCCTGTTCAAGACATTAAATTCACATAACACAACAATTTAGGAATATTAGGCACATAGAGGCTTTTCATACAATTTGGCATAACAACCTTTATTTTGATCTTGACATGAAGTCTTAACATTTCTAACACATATTCCACATTTTGAACATATCCTCAAATGGAAAGATGACATGATAAAACATTTAGAATAAATATTGAACATATATCCTTCGACACAACCATATTAGGAATAGCCAACTCAATAATGATCAAGGTCTTACTTCAATTACATGAACACCGTGGAATTTGATTCTAAGAAGAACAGGGTTTAGCCATATATACCTCAATTGAGTTTCCTTAATCTCTAAAATATTCCGAAATTCTTAGCAACTTTGACCTAATTTAGAAATATAACAAGTTGGACCAAGATTAGGAAGATGAACATGGTTTTAGCTCATTTGAGCATTTTATCAAACACTAGGTATGCATTAAGGTTTCAAGGTCCTTTTATGGAAACTCTCAAATATGTGCGGCCACGCATCTGGGCGCGCATATAACACAGGTCCAGTAAAATGGCCATAACTTTTTGTATACAAATCAAAATGATAAAACGTTTGATGCATTAGAAAATAGATTCAAAGGGATTTAATTTTATAGGTATATCAGAACCTAAGTCATTATATTGAGGTAGTTCTATTCATTTGAAGTTGGGTATTGTGCCAATTGAAACATCCTTTCCACTTAATGTGTCCATCTTGTTCCACACAAGTTCTTGCTATTCCCAAATCTCCTTAGTATGTTCCAACACACCTTAAACATATATTATCAATTCAAAATGATGTGTCTCTATCCCATAGGTCTTTTTAATACTCAAATACATTATTCCCAAATACCGTTGACGCACTTTAAAATCTTAAATCATTAGAAAAAATTTATGGGGTCTTACATTCTCCCCCACTTAAGATCATTCGTCCTTGAATGAGGAGTAGAGTCCGGCCCCAAAACTTAACATAACTCGACTCTTGTTTCAAACATTTCAATTCCCCAAATTTGACTAAGTCCAAAACTTTTCAGAAATTTTGGCAGAGTCTCCCCTGTAATTGGGCCTAACCACCTGCTAGAGAATCACCAAAACCAGTCCTAACAACATATACATAAACCCATGACGCAACATAACATTAAAACAAAGCCAACCGTCGCCTCACAAGCAGTATACTACCAAAAAGGAACACCTTTAATATAAGCTGTACAAATGATACGTAATTCATAGGGAACAATTTCATAGAATGATTACATATCTATTCAAACAAATAAGGGTACTTTTTCTTCATATCTTCCTCGGCCTCCCAAGTAGCCTCTTCAACCCGTTGGTTTCTTCATAGTACTTTCATGGAGGCAATTTCCTTATTTCTCAACTTCCAAACTTGCCGATCAATAATAGAAACTGGAATCTCTTCATAAGTCAATTATTCATCAACCTCAATAGTCTCAACCGGAACAATGACTGTCGGGTCTCCAACTACTTTCTTTAACATAGACACATGAAACACTGGGTGCACTAATGATATTTCAGGTGGTAGCTCAAGCTTGTACGCCACCTCACCGATCCTCTAAATGATTTTTTATGGTCCGACATACCTTAGACTCAATTTCCCTTTCTTACCAAATCGCATTACACCTTTCATGGGGAAAAGATTCAAGAATACCCAATCATCTTCTTTGAACCCCAAATCCCTACGACGAACATCCGAATAGGATTTTTGACAACTCTGAGTAGTCTTCAGCCGCTCCTTAATCATTTTAACTTTTTCTATCGCATGATATACGAGGTCTGGCCCTATCAACTCTGCTTTCTCAATTTCAAACCACCCAATGGGAGATCTACATCTCATTCCATATAAAGCCTTAAACGGTGCCATTTGAATGCTAGCATGATAACTATTGTTGTAGGCAAATTCTATGAGTGGTAAATGATCATCCCAACTACCTTTGAAGTCCAGAACACAAGTGCGCAACATATCCTCAAGTGTCTGAATAGTCCGTTCTGCCTGCCCGTCAGTCTACGCATGAAAGGCTGTACTAAGATTCACCTGAGTACCCAAACCTTGCTGAAATTTCTTCGAAAAATTAGCAGTGAATTGTGCCCCCCGATCCGAAATGATGGAAACTGGGTGCCATGCAATCTGACTATTTCTTTGATATATAACTGAGCATACTGCTCCGCTGTGTCGGTAGACTTAACCGGCAAAAAGTGTGCTGACTTCGTGAGTCTATCCACAATCACCCAAATCGAGTCAAACTTATGAGGAGTACGAGGTAATCCTACCAAAAAGTCCATATTAATCATTTTCCACTTCCACATTAGAATTTCTATGTTCTGTGCCAACCCACCGAGCCTTTGGTGTTCGACCTTCACTTGCTGACAATTCGGACATCTTTCCACAAAGTCAGCCACATTCCTCTTCATATTATTCGACCAATAGACATCCTTAAGATAATGATACATTTTTGTATAACCTGGGTGTACGAAATACCTAGAAGCGTGAGCTTCAGTCATAATTCTTTTATGGAAACCATCTACATTTGAAACACATAGTCGCCCTTGGTACCTTCGTGTACCATCATCCATGCCAAGAGAAAAGGCCATGGTCTTATGTTTATGAATCCCCTCTTTCAATTGCACCAACAATGGATCGTTGTATTGTTTCTCTTTGACTTCCACAACAAGTGATGATACAGCCCTATTTTGCACAATTACCCCTCCTTCACTAGAATCCACAAAACAAACTCCCAAACTAGCCAATCGGTGAACTTCTTTTGCCAATGGCCTTTGATATGCCTCCAAGTGAGCCAAACTACCCATAGATTTCCTGCTAAGAGCATCTGCCACAACATTGGCCTTTCCCGGATGATATATAATATCAATGTTGTAGTCTTTGAGTAACTCAAGCCATCTTCTCTGCCTCAGATTCAATTCCTTCTGCTTGAAAATATATTGAAGGCTCTTATGGTCTGTGAATATATCAACATGGACCCCATATAAATAATGACGCCAAATTTTCAATGCAAATACCACTGCCACAAGTTCTAAATCATGTGTTGGATAGTGTTTTTCATGATTCTTTAGTTGCATAGAAGCATAAGCTATCACCTTCCCATGTTATATTAATACACACCCAAGACCGATTCTTGAAGCATCACAATATACCATAAATTCATTTATACCCTCTGGTAGAGTCAACACTGGTGCCATAGTCAATCTTTCTTTTTTAACTCCTAGAAACTCTTTTCGCAAGCATCTGACCATTGGAACTTAATTGCTTTCTGCGTCAATTTAGTCAATGGAGAGACAAGAGTAGAAAACCCCTTCACAAACTTTCTGTGACCTTGTTGAGTTGCCGGTAGTCAATACACATATGTAGTAACCCATCTTTCTTTCTTACAAAAAGGACCGGTGTGCCCCAAGGAGACACACTTGGCCGGATAAAACCCTTTTCTAACATATCTCTCAATTGTTCTTTTAGCTCTTTCAATTCTGTGGGTGCCATTCTGTAGGGTTGAATAGATTTAGGATGCGTTTCTGGCATCACATCAACCCCAAAATCAATCTCCCTGTCTGGTGGGATCTCAGGGAGTTCATCCGGAAAGACTCCAGGAAATTCATTCACAATGGGCACGGACTCAAGCGTAGGTGCCTCAACATCGGTGTCTGTAAATCGGACCAAATGGTAAATACACCCCTTGTTGATCATTTTCGTGGCCTTAAGGTAAGAAATAAACCTACCCTTCGGCACTACATCATCACCCTTCCACTCAATAACTAGCTCATTTGTAAATTTGAACCTAACAGTTCTGGTTCAGCAATCAAGCTTGGCAAAACATGAATAAAGCCAATCCATCCCCATTATCACATCAAAATCGACAATTCTCAATTCAATAAGATCGTCCACGGTGTCACGACTACCCAACGTGACAAAAAAATCCCTATAAACCCGTACGGCCAAAATAGACTCACCAACCATAGTAGATACAGAGAACGGCTCATGAAGCTGTTCTGGTTCTATCCTAAATTCCATAGCAACATAAGGTGTGACATATGACAAAGTGGAACCGGGATCTATAAGAGCATACACATCATGAGATTGGACCAGTCAATATACTTGTGACAACATCTGGAGAAGCCTCTGAATTCTGGAGACCCCTCATAGCATAGAAACGGTTGGATCCTCCCGAACTTTGTACTCCACCCCTAGCTGCACCACGCCCTGCTGGTGTTGGGGTGCGTCGAGCTGGAGGGGGTGCTGAAGATGTAATAGCTGGAGAATGGGATGGCTGTGTTGTGCCCCTGCCTACACCCTGACGGGATGCACGACACTCCTTATGAATATAACCGCTCAATCCTCACCAGTAACATACTGGCAGGTCCATGTAACAGATTCCCAAATGCATCCTCCCACACTTGGGGCATGGGGCCCTCCGCTACTGTTGGAATCTCCCTCCTGATCGGCCCTGCTGGTGGGGTCCCAAGCTGCCCTGATTGGGCCTGAAATGAATCGCCTGCTACTGACTAGCCCTAGCTGGCAGTGCACTGGCTAAAAATTGAGCAAAAGACTGGGATGGCCCTGATGACCCTCCCCTGAAAGCTGATCTTCCCCCACCAAATGACTCCCCAAAGTTTCCTGCGGACCGGGCCTTTTTGGTACCCCTCTTGCTCCCTTCTGTTCTTCAACTAACGGTCCTCTATAGCGTGATAAAATGCTACTATTTTCCCATAGTTCATATCTAAATTCAAGGTAGCTATAGCGGCCTTATTAATAACCAAGGGGCTAAGGTCCTGCACAAACTGGCGCACTCTAGTCTCCATATTAGGCAACATTAGAATGGCAAGTTTTGACAGGCGCGCGAACTCTGTGTGATACTCCCACACACACCTATTCCCTTGCTTAAGATTCTCAAACTCTGCGGCACGAGCTGCCCTACTCTCGGCCGGCAAGAAATGGTCCATGAAAGCGTCAGCAAACTCGCTCCACCTTGCTGGAGGGATCTCCTCCTCCCGAGAGTCCTCCCACAGCTCAAACAAAGAATAGGCCACCCCTTTCAAGCGGTCGGCGGCCAAATCCACTCCCTCTGTCTCAGTAGCACGCATAACCCAAAGAGTCTTATGTATCTCATCAATGTAGTCCTATTGGTCCTTCTCGAGATTAGCACCCGTGACCACCGGAGGATCCAACTAAAGAAACTTGTTCACCCTAGAACCACTAGAATCCCCTTGTTGGCTAGAAGAAGTGGGTGAAACATTTGATCTTTGGGCTTGAGAAGTCACTATCTATGTCAGCATCTGGATAGCTCCCCTACGATCAACATCAGAAATACTAGAATCAGAAGCTGGGACTGGAGGTGGAACTGATATATCAGTTGGAGGGACCGTGGCACCCTCAGTAGGTGTAGGGACAGGTGCGGTCTGATCAGTTGTAGTAAGGTCAGGCAGAGTAGTAACTGAAGGAATATTATCACTCCTCGGGTGCTCACCCATATCATCTTATAGGATCAACTGTCACTCCTGGGGTGACATTGGCTCTTCGGCCAGTTTTTGCCTTCTACTTAGGTGCCATGTACTGAAAATTAGAGCAACTCAGGAGTTAAAGGAGGAACAATCTTATAACCAACTTTATAGCAAAATCAAGAACATGAAAGAAGAGTATTATTCCTAAATGCCCATGTAGCATCCTAATTATATATGTGGTCGACAACACACCGATAATAAGGACTCTATTAGACACGGCTCTGAGACATCCTAGGACACTTTAAAACCTTAGGCTCTGATACCGAGTTTGTCATGACCCAAACCCGAGGAGCGCGACCAGCACTCAGCCGAGTAAACCTAGCTGAGCAAGCCTGTTAGATTATTTCTACCCAATTCACCCATGATCAAGAAAAGACATGATTTCATAAGTTGTTGATCAAGAAAAGACATGATTTCATAAATTATACAACATAAAGTTCATACATACGATGCTAAATCATTTGATTAGCCATTACGCCTTTACGTCTCAAAATACATATTTCTTATAGTTCGAATGGAACAAGTGATCAAACACAACATAACTGGTTTAACATTCCCAACACCCATATACAACCCACATAGTGTCTACGGAGCCTCAAAAGATACAAAAGAGAGTAAATATGGTATCGGCAACAAGGCCCCGACTATACCTCAAAAAGTGACCACAATATAAACAAAAGGTACAACACATTACCCCGGAATGAAATGGGGCTCACCGAGTCTGCTAAGAAGATGATGATGTACCACTAACTGCGATCAACATTGTCTGATATATAACCACTTGCATCCATTTAGAGATGCAGCACCCCTATCAAAAGGGACGTTAGTACCATCGAATAGTACTAGTATGTAAAGCTAAAACACCATCTCAATAGAATGGACAATAATACAAGGGGGAAATAGTCATGAGTTCAATAAAAGCTTCAAAACAACACTAAAACATCAAGTTAGGATGACGTTCTCAAGTCAATTTCCATCTTATTAGGTTGGGTAATCTTTAGTTCCATATGCCACAATCCACAATACCACCGTGTTCTTACACGGAGTCCGATCTCGACCCAATCGGCTAGGTCATCTCAATTGTGACATCAACCATATCCACAATTTCAATTATCATTTCCAGCACAGTTACCACCATGTGTGTGGCATGGCGTTTGATCACGACCCGATCGGCTAGGCCATCTCACTTGAGTCATCAACCATAAACACAATTTCAATTATCTCATACCATAATTCTTTCATATTCTTTTGATTCATTGACTCTAGTAATCACGATTACAAAATCATTCTTGGCACTTGGCCATATTTCATAATTCCAGTCTACTTTTCCACATTCAAATATCATTATCATAATCATTATCAACAACAGTAATTCTTCCCGTTCACGACATAAAATTCACATAACACAACAATTTGGGAACCTTAGGCACATAGAGGTTTTCATACAATTTGGCATAACAACCTTTATTTGGATTTTGACATGAAGTCTTAACATTTCTAACACATATTCCACATTTTGAACATATCCTAAAATGGCAATATGACATGATAAAACATTTAGAATAAATATTGAACATATATCCTTCGACACAACCACATTAGGAATAGCCAATTAATTAATGATCAAGGTCTTACTTCAATTACATGAACACCATGGAATTCGATTCTAGGAAGAAGAGGGTTTAGCCATACATACCTCAATTGAGCTTCCTTAATCTCTAAAATATTCTGGAATTCTTAGCAACTTCGACCTAATTTAGAAATATAACAAGTTGGACCAAGATTAGGAAGATGAACATGGTTTTAGCTCATTTGAGAATTTTATCAAACACTAGGTGTGTATTAAGGTTTCAAGGTCCTTTTATGGAGGATTCCATCATCCCACAACCCAATCTTTACTATTGTAAGCTCAACAATCTTCCTACACATTTTGATAACACATACATGTAAAATAAATAACTCTCATGCCCAAATATTATCTTGCTAATTACCCATTTCTAGATAAAATTCGATATTGAGGGTTAGGGTGTAGAATCTTACCTCTAGGATGAAGGCCAAGTGAGTTTCCCTTCTTAATCTTCCAGAACTTGAGCAAGAATTGAAGAAAAATTATTGAAGAACGCCTTCTCACTCTAGGGCACTCTCTCTCACTCTAAAATGTCAGATTTTAGGCCAAAATGACTTAACCCCTCTCTATACTCGGCCTTGGGGTTATTTAATGAGTTCCTAGGTACGCGGCCACGTACCTGGGCAAGTGGCCACACACCTGAGGCAGAAACTCTCAAATATGCACGGCCACGCATCTTGGCACGCATATGACACAGGTCCAGTAAGATTCCACAACATTCTGTATACATATCCAAATGACAAACAGTTTGATGCGTTAGAAACTAGATTCAAAGGGCTTGTGCCAATTGAAATATCTTTTCCACTTAATGTGTCCAACTTGTTCCACACAAGTTCTTTCCATTCCCAAAACTCCTTAGTATGTTCCAACACACCTTAAACATACATTATCAATTCAACATGATGTGGCTTTATCCCATAGGTCTCCTTTATTACTCAAATACGTTATTTCCAAATACCATTGGCGCACTTTAAAATCTTAAATTATTAGAAATTTTTTACGGGGCCTTGCAGTACTATAGCTGGTACTGGGGTAGCGACTTTCAGAGGTCGCAGTGTGCTGTGGTTCAGAATCGAATCGGTGATCCTAAAGTTGATGGATCAAGAAAGATGATCTTAGGGGAGGTTTAGAGTTGGCGGCGATCTGTTGGTTCAGGTGGTACAGAGATGGATTTTAATTTAAGGCAACAACTGGGCAGCGAAGGATGAGGAAGAACATGTGGGAGGTGTCTTGTGGTGGTTAAGATTCTAGAAGGCAAAGTGTGAGAAATATGAGTCGAGTAGTTGCTTAAAGGAGTAAGGTTCACCATAGTGTTAGAGTGGCAGAGCAGTATATGGGTTCTGTGGTAGGATGACTACATGCCTTAGGGGAAGTTAGTGTGATTTGGAATTTATGGTGGACAGTAACGAGGTCTGCGGGCTTAATTTGGAATATTGACTGCTATACGGAGAAGGGTTGGATACGACAGAAAAGAGTTGCATGATATGAAGAAGGATAAAACATGACTTTGGATTGGAATGTATCGTCGCATGTTAGTTGATGTCAATGGGGAGCGAACGGTCTTGTACGACTGGTGAATGAGCACAAGATCAAGATGGTTTAAGGATTTCATAGTAATTGTACTTAGTGCAGCGTTGTTAGAAGATATCGGCATGGAATTTCCACAAGTGAGTTATTTCTGGTGAGCAGGTTAACCGTTGCATGGTGTTGATGAAACTTCTATGAAACTTTTACTAGTTATCCGGTAAGAGGTCAAATATGTTAAAGTATATAGTGATTCAAGGCGTTCATGAAATGGTTAACAGGAAGATTTTGAGGAATTTGGCGGGTTGATTGCGCAAGGTCATGTCAGTAAGGAAGAAGGAATCTTGGTAGAATCCAGAGTTATGCAATGGTAGCTTCAAGCTAAGTGGGAGAGCCCTACCGTCTATGATTAGATTACATGGTTATCTACTCGTGAGGTTTCTAGTTAGCAGCATATTGAAAGGTTATTACGACTAAGGAACGAAAATATCAGTGGCACTAGGAGCAAAGGAATTGAGGAATGCATGTTATAACTAGCCTTATCGATTCATGTTCAGGATTTGGGAAGACTCAAGAATTATGCTTCGTGAAAAGGTGAGTTACAAGGAACGTGATTCAGTCGGGTGCTTCTTTGATAGGGTGTTCATATGCTACCAGGGCTTTGGAATTTGATTATATTCGGGACCAAGGCAGAGTGGGTGGCTCTCGTCAATGGTCCTATCAGATTGAAAAGTTAAAGTATGGTGCCTAAGGGTTTCGAATCCATAGTATGGTTAAGTATTAAGTTTTTGCAGTGGATTATGAAAAGTGGCTTGGGTGTTCTACATTAACTTTGGTTTGCGGTGTAGCATTGGAGAAATGGGAGAAAATAACTTTGAATTCATGGAACAATTTTTAGAATAGGTGTACCAGTTGAAGATACGAATATGTGCATAAGGAGGTTATGATATGGTTCGTGGGTTTTGGAGACAACACGGTCTCCTGGAATAAGGTCACTCAGGATGAGTGCGGATTTGGGTTCATGATCATTTGAATGGAGCTATTATTATTTCTAGGGCAAGTCCTGAGTAAATTAGAAAAAGTGGCTTGGTTGGTAGTGGTTGAATCAACACGGTTATGGAAGTGACCAGTTTCTCCAGCGTGAATTTACACATGTAATTTGTGGTTGTACACTTGGGCTTGAGTTCCACCACAACTTGGTTGATTGGGAGGTATTCGATTCGTATGGCTTTGTTGTGTAAAGGGATTTCCGGAAGAGTTATGGCAGTTTAAATTATGACATGAGGTTGTATTTTCTGCGGTTTAAGAATTTAGTTGCGTGATGCATTGGTTCTTCTAAAATGAGCTAAGTAAAAGGCTTCTATATGATGAAGTGTTTATTCTATTAGTGGATCAGGGGCTATGATGAAATTCTTGTACTCTTGTGTATTGGTATGTTAGGTATAGCGAGCGGCATAGGAATTGGAAGTTGAGGATCAAGGTTGTAGTTGATGTCTACAAGAATGTCACAAGCTCGGATAAGCAGGGAAGAATTCAGATGTTTAGAGTAAGTTGGTATTGTCCTTAGCATCACCTCAGATCGGTGTCCTGTGTAAGAGGCTTTGTGTACTGGTTTGCGGCTTCTTGATTTTCTTTACAGCATTAGTATGACCGGTGGTATAGATGTGCAGACTTGTCACCTGGTGAGGAGGGTCGTGGGAGTGTATCCCACGGGAAGATTGCATAAGTGTGACATATAGTCACCTGATTGATTAAAGGATGGAACCAAGTATGGAGATTTGGTACTATCGCTAATGTGAGAATTTATGCCTAAAGGGCACTCGGTTCATTTGGTTGTGGAATGTGAAAGTTTGTTCCGGATTTGACGGTTGTTTTTAAGTGTCATGAATAGGTCATTATGGGTTCTTAAGAGGCTATTTAGCCAAGCATGGTATGATCAGAATCAGTTTGAGGTCCGTGGATGGATCTAAATGTGAATGTGGGCTTTATATCAGGCCGGATGTGCTCATCTCAACATAGCGTTATTTTCGGAAGGGTCTTCGGGCCTTGAATGTTATTTCTCCGTCAGTTATTTCATGTAATACTCTATTGTGCCATGTAGGCTATGAGACGGTTTGAGTATTCGCACTCGTATTGAGATCTCGTATAGTTTGTGGTGTTATGTGAGCAGGATGGCTCTCGAGATGCAGATCATATATCGCCCCTTAGTTGTGCTTGCATTTTATAGCGTATGACGCTACCCATCTCCCCAGGATTGTATTATGCACTTGGTGTGCTTATGATTGATATTCGTGCATTTCGTGTGTGTGAGCATTATGGCTCGATGTATATCTCCTTTAGATTATTATGTGTGGATTGGGTGGCACGCCGCCACTGATATGTTGTTTGGATCGGGTGGAACACCGCCATGGGTATCATGGTTAGATCGGGTTGCACGCTGCAACAATATCATGTGTGGATCGGGTTGCACGCCACAACAGTGTGTTATTGAGTACAGTTTCCCATATCTATTATTGCGTGTTTTGCTTCTCATTTCATGAGGAACGTTCATAACATCCTTTCGGTTGTTTAATTAGCTACAGGGGTTGAGTAACTCTTTCTAGAGTTCGTTTTTCCTTATGTACCGCATTCGAGTTTGTGGATTGTTGGCACATTGTGGCATCCTATGAGATCTTTTGGCAGTGTCTGAGGTGGCTTATCGCCTGAGAAGCTTGTACTGGGTGAGACAAGATTATTGGACCTGGGATTAGTGCAATCGGATTTATATGAAGCATATTAAAGAGTAAATATTGCTATTTAGTCCAGAATGAGGTAGTGGTTCTTGTCGGGAGGAGAGACTCAAGCGAAGATGTATAAGCGAATGGGGGACGCAGATGCGGAGCTGAGTGGTCTGGAGGAGGACCACAGAAGCGGTAGAGTGACCGCACCTGCGGAGCCGCAAAAGCGGCTATTGCACCGCAGATGCGAGGATCGCTTGGGCAGTGAGGTTTTATCAAACGAGGTTTTGGCTTATTTTCACTTCATTTAGTCCATGGGCGCCGATTTTGGAGCATTTTTGGAGTGCCATCTTCATCAACTATAATGGGGTAAGTGATTTTTTCATATTGTGAGTTAAATACTTGGTTTTTACTTGGATTCAAGTATGAAAATTTGTAGAAATTTGGGATTTTGAAAAAAAAAACCTAGAAATTGGTATTCTTGGATTTTGATCAAGAATTTGGGCATGAAATTGAGAATAAATTATATATTGGAGTTCGTAGTGCTATGGGTAATGATTTTCGAAAATTTTTGGAATCCGGGCACGTGGGCCCGAGGGTGATTTTTATCGACTTTTAGAACGGAATTGGAATTTGTTATAAATTGGATTATAAGGAATATTAGAGTATATATTCATGGATTTGCACATTTATTGACTAGTTTTGGATAGTTAAGCATCGGTTCGAGTTATTGGAAAGGCTTGGGAGTCGGTGAAGGAACTTCGGACTAGGTAAGTCTCTTTTCTAACCTTGTAAGAGGGAATTAACCCCATAGTGAACTAAATTGTTATGTGCTTCTATTTGTGGGGACTATGTATGCACGAGGTGACGAGAGTCCGAACGTAGTTGCCAGCTATGCCTATGTCCGGATAGTTTTAGGCTTACATCATGCCTTGTTGGTATTGTTATGGATTTATATTTATTATTTGTCTTCAGAAGGAGAGGGATTTAGTTTGCTTATTAAATGTTTTGAAAGGAGTTGAAAGTGAGGAAAATTGGGATCGTAAAAGTTTTCATTTGAATTTCGTATTTTGAAAAGAATGGAAGAATACTATAATAACTTAAGAAATCTATGTGTAACCGCATCGCAAGTATGATCCGCGAGTGGGGTAATTTCTTAAATTTATATTTCACCCCGTCGCCGGAATGATCTGCGAGTGGGGTAATGGATGTATCTATGGTTCGCGTAGTTCGACCCTCCGTAGTGCACAATTTACATTTATGTTAGATCGGGTCGAACGTCCTCGGTGGTATTTGTGTGTGATAACAGAACTAGAAGTCCCTTTTATAATTGGTATAAATTCATTATTTGTGTGATTATATCTTTTAAATGAAGGAATTAATTTAGGCTCTTAAATATGGTGAAGACTTGTTCAATTATTTCTTGTTTTGAGTCTTATCCTTGTATATCATGCTTAATTAGAATTTCATATTATCATATTTTTGGCCCTTAGTAAGTGTCGAAGTCGACCCCTCATCACTACCTCTTTGAGGTTAGGCGGGATACTTACTGGGTACGTGTTGATTTACATACCCATATTACACTTGCTGCACATTTTTGTGCAGGTGCATTTATGATTAGCATCCTTGTAAGAGAAGAGGCATGTAAGCATGCGGAGACTCAGGTGAGTTGCATCTTATGAGACAATCCACAGTCAGCAGAGTCTCCTTCGGAGTTCTTGTATTTTCTTTCCTGCCCAAATATTGTATTCTGGACAGTTTTGTGTATTTTATTTTACTTCCTAGCAAATGCTCATGTACTTGTGACACCGGGCTCTGGGATGATTAGGGGATATTCATTATTGAATCGCGCAAACATCATTATTATTCTGTAAAGTTCATCTTTACTAGTTAAATTAAAGAAAAATCATGATTTCAAAAATATTAAAATGAGAATTTAATTAATTATTTAGTGTTGGCTTTCATGACAGTAGTGTCCAGCGCCATCATGACCTTTAACGGATTTTGGGTCGTGACAAAGTCCAAAGGACAATTCGACGCATTTTGGCGAAAGTTGGAAAATAGAAGATTTTTGGAAAGTTGGATCGAAGGTTGAATTTTTTATAACGATGTCAGCTTTTGATTTCGGTAATTGGAATAGCTCCATTACGTCATTTATGACTTGTGTGCAAAATTTGAAGTCATTCCGGATTGATCTGATACATTTCGGAGCAAAATATAGAAGTTGGAAGATTTGAAAACTCATAATTTGATTCGATGCGTTATTCGTAATTACGGTGTTGTTTGATGTGGTTTGAAACCTCGACTAAGTTCGTATTGTATTTTCGGACATGATGGTATATTTGGTTAAAGTCCCGAGGTCCTCTGGTGGATTTCGGGTGGTTAATAGATCGTTTTTTGACATTTGGAGATGTTGGAAATTCTAGGCAGCTGATGTAGTCGCTTCTACGATGTCTTGGTCACAGAAGCGACCTCGCAGAAGCGATTGAAGGGGATCTGGGTAAAGGCAGCTGGAGAAGGTTGTAGAAGCAGAAAATTGTGCGTAGAAGTGCAACCGCAAAAGCGAGAGGTGAACCGCAGATGCGAGGGTCGACTAGGAAGTACACTTCTGCGGAAGTGGATTTTGGCTTGCAAAAGCGGCTCCGCAGATGCTCGACTCGTCCGCCGGTGCGAAACTGGGTAGAATCTTAAGGACAAAAAATGGTCATTTTCGTTTTTTGAATTTTTGGAGCTCGGAGTTGGGCGATTTTGGAGACATTTTTCACAAGCTTGGTTGGGGTAAGTGTTCTATACTATATCCAAAAGTGATTATATTTCATGAATCTATGGTTATATTCTTCGTTTAATTCGAGTTTAATGGAGGAAAATTGGGATTTTTGTAAAAACTTTTCAAAAAATGGAAATTCAAGATTTGGAGGACGATTTGTTATTGGAATTCGATAAAATTGGTATAGTTGAACTCGTATCGGAATGGGTGTTCGTATTTCATAAATATTATGTCGGGTTCCGAGAGGCGAGCCCCGTGTTGACTTTTGTTTACTTTTTAGAATAAAATTTTAAGTCGAAGTTTTATTATCCAGAATTATTTCGATAAATTTTAATGAAGTTATACATTTAATTTGGATAGATTTGAGCTATTCGGAGGTCAATTCATGCAAGAAGGCAATTTTGGAATATCGGCATAACTTCAAAAATGTATGTATCTTACCTAACCTTGAGTGGGGGAATTACCCCTTAGGTATCGAATCTTATGTGTCGTTTGTGAAATGTTAAAAGTCATGTACGCGAGGTGACGAGTACGGACTTGGGCTTATATTTGCAAACTTTATTGGATTAAAGTCTTAGGCATATTGTGTAGTAAATTGGATAATTGTTGGAATTTATTAAATCATATATTTGCCATGCGTCAATTCACGTTTGTTGAATTTGTTTTTATATGACAATTTGATATGATTATTACTTTTATATTTATGTCAATTTTGTGAGTTTGGTGATTTGATATTTCCTAAAAATAATTATATTATGGATTTTTCATCTGCAAATAATTAATGAAATAAGTTTAAACCGAGGCGTTAATATAATTATCAAGAATTTGGATTAATGAAGGCGTTGCCCTATACTGAGTATTTTCCATCTCTGTTGTTGTGTTGAGGTTTTATATACATTGTGTGGAGCCTTGGGCTATTTGTTGTGAACTTAATTGATTTTGTTATATCTTTGGAATTGGTTGTATCCATTGGGCAAATTGTGATATGAATTGATTTTGTGATGTTGTCGTGATAATATTCCGTGTAAATTGTTATGTTATTTGAGTTATTATTTTGAGGATATAAGGGTGGCATTCCACTGTTGATATTATGTGGGTATAAGGGTGACATTTCACTGTTTTATATGTGTTGGGATATTATCTGGGCGGAGTGATAAGGGTGGCTATTCATATTGTCAGGGCGGAGGGATAAGGGAAGATATTATAGGAGTGATAAGGGTGGCTATAGGAGAGATAAGGGTGGATATTGTCAGGGATGATATGTGATGATGTGGAGTTATTGTGTTGGTAATTTTTATGTGATGATGTGGGGTTATTGCGTTGGTCATTTTCATGTGATGTTGTGATTTTCCTTGTGTTTATTTTTATATCTTGTGCAATTTGTCTTGTTGTTTCGGTAAACTTGATAATAATCTGATCTATGGTGAAATTGGTAGCATGTGGCTATTGCCATGCAGATTATGAAAAAAAATATGGGCACGAGGCGCCGTGAGTAAATAATGATGATATTGGCACGTGAATTGTCCATGCAGTTCTGTTATGAAATGTAGGCACAGAGTTTCGTGGTTAAATGATGATGTTATTGGTACGTGAGTTGTCCGTGTGGTTGTGATAGAGAAATAGGCATGAGGTGCCGTGGAAATATGAAAGTGGGCTGAGACTGTATTTTATGATTTTGAAATGAGGTGTCACAGGGTGACTTTTATTCGAAAGATATTTATTTGAAGGAATTATATTTGAAAGAGATTTATTTGAAAGAATTATATTTGAAAGAGATTTATTTGAAATAATTATATTTGAAAGATATTTATTTAAAGGGAGTATATTCGAAATATATTTATTGGAAAGTATTATATCCTGAAGATTATTATTTGAAAAGCATATAGGCGAAAGATTTATATTTGAAGGACTTGATTTAATTGGGTGTACTTGTATTTATTATTTGTTGAGCAATATTAATGGTATTCTTGTTGCCCTGCTGTGCATATCTCTGGTTGATTAGTGTTCCCATTATTGTTATTTGTTTCCTATTATTTTTGTATACTATATTGCACAGGTTATTAGACTAGTGAGTGTCTTGACTGTACCTCATCACTACTCCACTGAGGTTAGTCTTGATACTTACTGGGTACCGACTGCGGTGTACTCATACTACACTTCTGCATATTTTTGTGCAGAGCCAGGTTTTGGAGAAATCGGACTCGGACAAAGTTAAAGTGTGATCGCAAGGACTTAAATTAGAATTGCTTGGTCGTCGTAGTCCCTTGGAGTCTTTCTAGTTTTATTTTACTGTTAATTTCTTATTCAAAAAGTATTGTATATTCAGTCCTCGAGATCATTCCATGTATTCAGTTAGAGTTTGTGACTCAGTATTACCAGACTTGGAAGATTGTATTAAATTATATGTTTTAAAAAAAGGCTTGAATTGTTATTAAAATCGGCTTACCTAGTCTTAGAGACTAAGTGCCATCGTGACGCCTGTGGGGGATTTTGGGCCGTGACAGGTAGTAGGCTAGTCGCTCATCGTTGCAATTTCAGGCTAATTGCTAACTTATTGATTGGGTATGTTATGGTATATTTGGGGTTTTTGTTGTATTGAAGGTCCCGAATTGTAGTTGGATTATTTTTGAGTTGCTGATTGTGTTGTGTTTGTATCTCGCCTATAGTAGGCTTGAGGGAGCAGTGAAATCAGGGAAAATGCTGCCCGTTTTATTTTAGAATCGAGTTATCATTTGAAATACGTGTTATACCACTTCCATCTAAGTTGTACACGTATTTCTTTGTTATAAGGTTGGCGCGCTAGTTGTCATAAGCTTATTGTTGAGTTGCAGTGACGACTTGAGGTATGTTAAGGCTATCCATTCTTTCCTTTTTGGCATGATCCATATGATACAAATGAAACGTGCAAATGCAGAACTTTCATAAATGACTCTATTCATAGAAGTACTAGGGGTGCCTATGTTCTCGATTCCCCATGTGTCCCATTATTATATCTTTTGATCATGGGTATCAGAAAAATACGTAAGTTGCTAAAGTTTATCCGAACGCATATTGATCTTATGACATTCCGAGAAATCTTACTAACTTACTTCATTATCCATTGCATTCATTTATACATGTACATTGACCCATGACAAGATGGTGTTATATACGCGTATATTATATGTATATTTGATATGGGGAAAGGTTATTGCGTTATATACGCACCACCACTTGATCAGCTGGTATAAGTTGACGATTTCTCCCACGGTGGCAGAGATGATATGATGGGATTCCCTCAGAGGCTTAATGATGTTATGTACGCATGTACTATGCATGGTATGACATTTATGCGCATATGCATGATATTATAAATGTTTCATGATTCACAGATCTATTCAGACTTACAGGTTGAGTCCTTTACTCCATGTTTCTTTCATGTATGTTATATACTAATTTTTATGCCTTACATACTCGGTACATTATTCGTACTGATGCACCCTATTGCCTGGGGGCCTGCGTTTCATGCCCGCAGGTGCAGGTAGACAGGCTAAGGGTCCCCCATCTTAGGATCCTTGCTCAGTGAGAGTTGGTGTGCTCAATTTGATCTAGAGCTGCTATTGAGTTTTGGTACGATACATTTGTATACATATAAGGGTATGACGGGGCCTAGTCCCGTCCTTTATATAGTTTTACACTCTATTAGAGGTCTATAGATAGTCATGTATAGTTGAATAGTATGTGGCCTTGTCGGCTCGCCCTACCGTATTCCATATATATATATATATATATATATATATATCTTTTGGGAATGTTTTCCCACGTATGTTGTTCATATGAATCCATAGTTTATTTCCAGAAGTTATGCATGACCTACACATATTTCATGTTTATATCTTAGACATATGCTTAGGGGTGTTCGATAGGTAGAACTCGGGCACTCATCACAGCCCATCGGTTTGGGTCGTGACAAATTTGGAGGAAGATGCCAAACCCTCCATTGAACATCAAAGGAGACTCAATAAAGCCATGCAAGAGGTGGTCAAAAAGGAGATCATAAAGTGGTTAGATGTCGGGGTTGTCTACCCCATTTCTGACAATTCATGGACTTCTTTGGTGCAATGTGTTCTGAAGAAGGGGGGCATAATGGTGGTCACCGATGATAAGAACGAGCTGATTCCAGCTCTAGTGCCCACTCTAGTACCCCTAGCTCCTCAGCCAGATGCACCAGGTCAGTAGATGAGAGATGATATTCAGCTATTGACTTGATTAGTGGTCGCATAGTATCGGTGCCAGGAGGTAGGTATTGGTCATGCAGATAGGGCCATCAATGCGAGGGTTCGTGATTTCATTCATTTGGACCCTCCGATATTCACTGGAGCAGATCCAAATGAGGACCCTCAGGTATTTTATTGATAGGATGTCGAGGACTTTGAGGGTAATGAAGTCCACTGCGGCTGAGTCAGTTGAGCTAGATTAATATAGACTTCGAGATGTTGCAGTTAATTGGTATGAATCTTGGGAGTTGTCCAGAGGTGAGGATGCCCTTCCAGTAGTATGGCAAGAGTTTACAGATGCTTTTTGTCAACATTATTTGCCACCAGAGCTTAGAGGGGCCAGAGTTGATAGGTTCTTGACCCTTCGGCAGGGTAATATGTGTGTTCGGGAGTACAACCTTCATTTTGATTCTTTGGCTAAGATGGAGGATCGGGTTCACCGGTTCGTGATGGGGTTGGAGTCGCACCTACTTAATGACTGTGTGTTGGTCTCACTTCATCCAGGCATTGATATTTCTAGTATTCAGACATACACTCAGGGTGTAGAGGAGTATAAGCATAAGAAGAGGGACGATCGAGGGCATGATAGGGTCCAGAGTAAGAGAGCGAGATTTTCAAGTCCTTTTGGTGAGTTTTGAGGTAGTCAGAAATATCAGTACCCGAGGTATCCAATCCCAACGATCGGCTAGTGCACCCCATCAGTTTGCCGGTAGGATATTTGATCGTTCCACCTATCCAAGGCCCGGTCAGAGTTCTAGGGCCTCTCGTTCACAGTATAGGGATGAGTCAAATCAGATGAGGCCACCCTTGCCACGATGTGCTCAGTATGATAAGCAGCATGCCGGACAGTGCCTCGTGGGGGTGGGTCTTTGTTATACTTGTGGTTATCCAGGCCACATTATCAGAGATTGTCCGACGAGAGGTGGTGCAGGTATAGCTAAGCCAGCGGGATCTATAGC
This sequence comes from Nicotiana tabacum, assembly GCF_000715075.1. Lineage (NCBI taxonomy): Eukaryota > Viridiplantae > Streptophyta > Magnoliopsida > Solanales > Solanaceae > Nicotiana > Nicotiana tabacum. Next base: position 83,767,349 of record NC_134081.1, on the reverse strand, counting down.
TAGTTCATCATCATCAGCACGCCCCCCAGGGCAAGGTTCATAGGCATCAGCCGGTCATGGTAGAGGCACAAGTGGAGAATCTAGCTCAATTGGTCCTCAGAACCGCGTTTATGCATTAGCGGGTTGACAGGATCAGGAGCTGTCACCTGATGCTGTTACAAGTATATTATCAGTCTCCTCATATGATGTATATGCACTGATTGATTCAGGTTACACCTTATCGTATTTCACTTTGTTGGTTGCTAGCAAGTTTGGGATAAAACCTGAGTTGATTAAACCTTTTGAGGTGTCTATACCTGTTAAGGATCCATTGATAGCTAGACGGGTATATAGAGATTGTATAGTAGTAGTTCTTAGTCATTCTATAGTAGCATACCTGATTGAACTAGATTTGGTAGATTTTGATGTTATAATGGGTATGGATTAGTTGGCTTCTTGTTATACTAACGTTGATTGTAGATCATAGATGGTTCGGTTCGAATTTCCAAGGGAGCCAGTTCTATAGTGGAAAGGTAAAACTGCATCGCCTAGAGGTAGGTTTATTTCCTATCTCAAGGCAAGGAAGATGATCAGAAAGGGTTATATTTATCACTTAGTTTGGGTACTGGATGTGAAAGCAGATTCACTGACCATTCAATCTATCCTGATGGTTAATGAATTTCCCGATGTTTTTCCCGATGAGCTTCCAAGCCTTCCGCCAGAGAGGGAGATTGATTTTGCTATTGACACATTACCAGATACTCAGCCGGTATCTATTCCTCCTTATATAATAGCACCTGCAAAGCTGAAAGAGTTGAAAGAACAACTAAGGGATTTGCTTGAAAAAGGCTTTATCAGACCCAGTACATCACCGTGGGGAGCACCTGTGTTATTTGTGAGAAAGAAATATGGTTCCTTGCGTATGTGTATTGATTACAGATAGTTGAATAAGGCGACGATCAAGAATAAGTACCTGCTCCCGAGGATTGATAATTTATTTTATCAGTTGCAAGGTGCCAGGTGTTTAATGAAGATAGACTTGAGGTCAAGGTATAATCAGGTAAGGGTTAGAGAGAAAGATATTCCGAAGACAGCATTCAGGACCAGATACGGGCACTTTGAGTTTTGTGTTATGTCGTTCGGTTTGACCAATTCCCCAGCATTATTCATGGACATGATGAACCGTGTGTTCATACCCATTCTAGATTTGTTCGTGATTGTATTTATAGTTTATATTTTGGTTTATTCTCGTTCAAAGGCTGAGCATGCAAATCATTTATGTACTGTGCTCACAGTTCTACAAGAAAGAAAGTTGTACGTAAAATTCTCCAAATGTGAATTCTGTAGCTTTCCTTGGATATATTATTTTAGGTGAGGGTATCCGGGTTGATACACAAAAGATTGTGGCAGTGAAGATGTAATGCCCTGTAAACTTCGGCCAAGAAATTTAAGGTTTCGTGGTGCCAAGGTAGGCTAATATATTATATTTTCGGACTTTTTGTGTTGAACGGTTCCTTGGGGAGTTGAATCATTTAGACCTCTGGAAGCTAGGTCTATAGCGCGCTAGACCGTGCTATGTTCCTCGCAAAGCCAAATCTGTAGCACACTAGACCCTGCTATATCCCTAGCGAATCCTGGTATTTAGCTCGCTATAGAGCTCGCGAAGCCTGGTATTTAGCTTGCTCTAGAGCTCGCGAAGCCTGGTATTTAGCTTGCTCTAGAGCTTGTGAAGCCTGGTATTTAGCTCGCTACTGAGCTCGCGAAGCCTAGTCTGTAGCCCAGTCCAGAATTTTGAGGGTCCATTCTTCTATCCTTGTAACCCTACCCTATCTCGTTAAATAGACGCAATAGACCATTTTTGAAGGGAATATCTGATATTTTTAGAGAGAGGAAGTTCCCTAAAGTAATAGGAGAAATTCCTAAGCTAATTGTTCATCAAATTCTTGCTCAATCCTTGAAATTCAACAAGAAAGCTCACAAGATCTTCACCCAATAGGTAAGGTTCTAACCCTAGTCTTCAATTTTGAGTTTAGGTAGAAGATGGGTGATTGGGAGTGTGATTCTTGGGTATGAGAGTATAATTTATACATGCATGTACCAATACGGTTTCTGAGAAGATTGTTGAGCTCAAATGGACAAAAATGTGGGTTGTGGAGTGAAGGAAATCTTATGGAAAGAACCTTGTAATCAAATTTGCACACCTAGTGTTTGATGAAATGCTTAAATGAGGTGAACCCACGAGTATCTTCCTAATTTATGGTTCACTTTTGTTATGTTTCTAAATAAATTGAAGTTGCTAGGATTTCCGGAACATCTTAGTAATGTAAGGAATGCTCAAGAAAGATTGAAGTCGTCCGGAGGTCAATTCACGTGAGAAGGCCATTTTGGAATATAGGCCTAACTTCAAAAGGTAATATCTTGCCTAACCTTGTGTGGGAGAATTTTCCCTTAGGAATTGAGACTTATGTGAAAATTGTGTGATTTAAAACCATGCGCGCGAGGTGACGAGTACGTACTTGGTTTATATGTGCGAATTATATCGATTAAAATTTGTAGACACCCTTATGTATTAAATTGGAAAATTGTTGGAACTTATTAAATACCTTATTTGTCATGCCTCATTCCTTGTTTACCGAGGTTCTTTTTATAGGAAAATTTGGTGTGATTGCCACTTGACTTTTATGTGAACTATGTATTTGTTTGAGTTACCATTTTTATGGAAAATACTTTCATTATTGATTTTATCTACAGATAATTTAAATGGGAAATTTAGTTAACAAGATGAATAAATCTATTTATTTCCAGAAATTGTGATTTAAAAGACGTGTTGTTCTTTGATGAATTACTTTTCAGTTCATGTTGTTGAAAATTTGGTATTGAATTATAAAGGTCGTTAACCATACTAAGGCAAAGTTCTAAATTGTGAAATATTATTCGGTTGAGTTGTTCACTCCCGAACAGTTTGTTAAGATGTTATGCACATCATGATCGAGTCGTGGGCTCCTTATTGTGGAAAATAATAGTATTCTCGATTTATGTGGCAAGTTGTGATATTTGAGCACTTGAGGTGCAATTTATAACATGTTGTGATATTTGAGCACTTGAGGTGCAATTTGTAATATGTTGTGATATTTGAGCACTTGAGGTGCAATTTGTAATATGTTGTGATATTTGAGCACTTGATGTGCAATTTATGATATGTTGTGATATTTGAGCACTTGATGTGAAATTTGTGATATTTGAGCACTTGAGGTGCAATTTGTAATATGTTGTGATATTTGAGCACTTGAGGTGCAAGTTGTTTTATGCTGTCATATTTTGGCAGTTGAGATGCGATTTATGAGATATTGTGATATTGATACGCATGCGGTGATGTAAGGTTAGGGTGTTGAAACACATGCGGTGAGATAAAGTGGGCTTGATACACGTGGCTAGTAGGGGAACTACTAGAAGTCATGCGGTGTGAAAAGGGTGGCTAAAACGCGAGATGCTATTTCGGAAAAAATGATTTTTAAAACTAAATGTGAAGGCTCCCGCGGTGATTTAAAGAAAGATTGTGAATTTATTTATAATTTGGGACTACGAGGCAGTACCTCGTGAGTGCCCTTGTTAATATTTATTTACTTTTGGGACTACGAGACAGTACTTCGGGAGTGCCCTTTGTTGATATTTCTCTATGGCTGAACTTGCCTTTGATTATTTTATTTTTTCGTGATAGGTAAATCCTTGTGTTATTTCGTGATGTATTATTTGATTTTATTATGTGTTTCGTATTCCTTATTGTAATGTGTTGACTTTGGTTCTTCGTACGAGACTCTGAGGATTTGTGTTTCTATTTTTTATTGGTTTTCGAGGTTGAGTTGTTTTGTATAAAAGAAATTGCTGCCATGTTTTAATTATATAAGTTTCACATCCAAAACAGCAGCTATCAGGTGCTTCATTTTAATTGAAAGGTTATTATCTTCACACAAATGATTTCTAAAAATAAATTCATTTCTTTGTTGATTTCTTACTTGATTTAAAAATTGTAAACTTAGTTTATTGAAAATAAATTGATCCTGCGGATCATATATACTTTGATATTTTGGTACGTGACTTGTATGTGCGGTTGTGATAGAAATATGGGAACGAGGAGCCTTAAAAATATGTAAGTGGGCTGAGACCCGTATTTTATGATTATGAAATGGGGCGTCACAGGGTGACTTTTATTTGAAAAGAATTATATTGGAAAGATATTTATTTGAAAGAATTATATTCGAAAGATATTTATTTAAAAGAATTATATTCGAAAGATATTTATTTGAAATAAATATATTCGAAATAATTATATTCGAAATATATTTATTTGAAAGAATTATATTTGGAAGGTTTATATGTGAAAAAAACAACTTATAGGTGAGAAATTTATATTTGAATGACTTGATTAATTGATTGTACTTGTATTCATTATTTGTTTGATCAATATTTATGGTGTTCTTGTTGCCTTGTTATTTACATCACTAGTTGATTATTCTTGCTATCACTGCTATTTATTTTCTATTATTTTTGTATACGATATTGTACAAGTTATTAGACTAGTAAGTGTCTTGACTGTACGTGGTTACTACTCCACCGAGGTTAGTCTTGATACTTACCGGGTACTGACTATGGTGTACTTATATTATACTTTTGTACATTTTTGTGCAGAGCCAGGTATTGGATATATCAGACCCAGACAGAGTTAGTGTGTTGATCGCAAGGATTCCAAGTATAGCTGCTTGGTCATTGCAGTCCCTTGGAGTCTTTCCATTTTATTGTACTGTCAACTCTTATTCGAACAGTATTGTATATTTGATCCTTGTGATCATTACATGTATTCAGTTAGAGTTCCTGACTCAGTATTACTAGTCTTGGGAGGTTGTTATCATTATTTCCGTTGTTGGTTTCGACACTTGTATTAAATTATATGTTACAAAAATGGCTCGTAATGTAATTATAATCGGCTTACCTAGTCTTAGAGACTAAGTGCCATAATGACGCCTGTGGTGGGATTTTGGGTCGTGACAAGTTGGTATCAGAGCTCTAGGTTCATAGGTTCTACGAGTCACGAACGGGTTTAGTTGAGTCTGGCAAATCTTTACGGAGACGTCTGTACTTATCTTCGAGAGGCTACAGAGCTAGTAGGAAAATCTCCACTTCTTTCATTCCTTATCGTGCGACATTTATTCAGCTTGAAGCATATATCTTATATTCTTTTGCATTCACTCATGTATGAAATTGCGCACTCAGTATCAACTATGCACCAACGATTCGTGATACTACAAAGGGTCTATAAGGGAGCCAAAGTTGCTCAACCATTGTTACAACGTGTCATCCAGATCGAGGATGTGGAAGTACTGAGAGATCATTTAGTTGTGCACATGGGGGTGCAACAAGTTCTGACATCGGGTTGATAAGTACGATCTTAAGAAGGTTTAATTAGTTTCCTAATCGTCACAATCGTGGTAGGGTCACGAGGTGGATGTAGATCTGAAGATAGTTGGTGGTACTGGAGATTACGCGGTTCATATGGGATTTCTATTTAGCGAAGGGTACATACGAGCAGCCAATGCACTAGAGGAAGCGAGTTTAACTATCATAAGGATGACATGCGCCAAATAAAGCGCTTGAGGTGTCTTATGACCGGTGTCGTGCGAGCGATAAAGGTTAGTATTATGGATCATCGGACTGTGTCCTATGGCTTCGTTCCAAGTGAAGGGAGTCCTCTATCAATGATCAGATTGCAGGGTCATGTATTATATCAATTTGGACCTGAGATGTATGTATGTGATATTGAAAGGTTCTGCGAAACTTGTATATGATTAAGCGCTGATATTTTTAAGGGATGATGCTGGGACTTACGGTATTCCCGCGTCATTAATAATTCTAGTCTCCAAAATAATTTCAGAATACTCAGGATGCTCTAGTGTCACAACCTGTAATGACCCGGTCGGTCGTTTTGAGAGTTAGAGCCCCGAACCTCTATTAACTGCTTTCCCCATATCTATTTCTGCTATTGTGAGTTGCCGGGATGATTGGTTTTGAGTTTTGGAGTGTTTTGGGACACTTAGTCCCTAAATGAGAGCTTAAGCCTTAGAATTTGGACTATAGTCGGACCTATATGAAGACGGTTCCGGAATGGAATTTCGCCGGTTTTGTTAGCTCCGTTGAGTGATTTTGAGCTTAGGAGCGCGTCCAGAATATGTTTTGGAGGTCTGTAGTAGATTTAGGCTTGAATTGGCGAAAGTTAGATTCTTCGGCAATTTCGGCCGATAGTGTAAATTTTGATATCAAGGTCAGAATGGATTTCCCAAAGTGGTTGTAGGTTTGTAGTGTCATTTGTGACCTGTGTGTAAAATTTGAGGTAATTCAGACTAGATTTGACGTGATTCGGCGTCGTTTGTAGAATTTGGAAATTTCTAAGTTCTTAGGCTTGAATTCGTGCTTAATTCATTATTTTTTGTGTTGTTTGAAGGCTCGACTAAGTTCGTATGGTGTTATAGGATTTGTTGGTACGTTTGGTTGAGGTCCCGGGGGCCTCGAGTGAGTTTCGAGTGCTTAACGGATCAAAAGTTGGATTGTGTTGTTGCTGAAGTCTTCAGGCATCTGTCATTTTCGCACCTGCGGTGGAGAGACCGCATGTGCGTGATCGCACATGCGGAGAGGCAAGCGCAGAAGATGATTTAGGATGTGTGGTCAGGGGTCGCATGTGCGAAGGGAAATGCCGCATCTGCGATGATCGCAGATGCGCTAAAGGACCCGCAGGTGCGGAGGAGATCGTAGAAGAGGGCAATAGTCCGCAGGCACGCACTCGCAGGTGCGGCCCTTTTTCCGCATAAGCGGACCCAGCCCTCTTAAGTCGTTTCCGCACCCGCGAAGGAAATTACGCAAGTGCAGCGTCGCAGGTGCGACCCAAGGTCCACAGATGCGGAATAACTGGGCAGAAAAGGGGCAGATTCGAGGGTTTGAAGTTCACTTCACAAATTTGATTGAGAGCTCGATGGAAGGCGGAATTTGGAGAGATTTTCGGAGGAAGTTGTTGGGTAATGATGCTTAACTCCCTTATGGTTATATTCCACTAATCTATGCTTGAATCCATCGTTTAAATTCGGAGTTGGGGTGAAAATTTGAGAAAAGTTCTTAGGCCGAATTGTGGGGTTTTGACCGAGATTTTGGTGTCGGATTTTAGTAAATTTGATATGGTTAGACTCGTGAGTGAATGAGCTTTCGTATTTGATGACTTTTACCCGATTCTGAGAAGTGGGCCCCACGAGCGATTTTTGAGTTAAATTTCAGAATTTTCGTTAAATGTTGATTTCGTTAATTAGATGAGTCTATTATTGTTGTATTTATGATACGTAATTTCCTTTGGCTAGATTTGGGCCATTTAGAGCCGGATATTCGTGGGAAAGGCATTGTGACTGATTAATTGAGCTTGACTCGAGGTAAGTAGCTTGCCTAACCTTGTGTTGGGGACTTTCCCCTTAGGATATTTTGATATTATTTGGTGTGTGGGCACCGTGTACATGCGGTGATGTGTACGTACACGGGCTATCGTTGCATAAATCCCATTTATCCTTTTTAAATCATAAATGGTTTCTCTTATTGAATTGCACTAATAATGTTTAATTGTTTAGTTTAGACTAGAAAAGCATGCTCGCGTGTTTTAACTGCCTAATTGACATTCTGTATGCCATGCTTAGTTAAATCCCTATTTTCCTTATCTGTGATTAGTGTAAACTGTATAATTCGAGGCCATACCTGTCATTGTATCTTACATTGCATATTAAAATTGGGACTACGGACATATTCCGGGAGATACTACAGCACTGCATATTTACTTTGGGACTACAGACATATTTTGGGAGATCCCCCAGCATTGCATATTTACTTTGGGACTACGGACGTATTTCGGGAGATCCCCCAGCACTGCATATTTACTTTGGGACTACGGACATATTCCGGGAGATCCTCCTATACTGCATATTTTCTTTTGGACTACGAACATATTTCGGGAGATCCTCCTGTACTACATATTCATTCGGAACTACGGGACGACATCCCGGGAGATTCCCCATTGTGTTTACTTTGTTCTAAGTCGAGGGCTCCTTTAACTGTTAAATTTTCGAGATTTTCTTTAACTGTATTACCGTAAATTTTACTTATATCTTTTATTGTTTAATTTATTATATTTAGTCCGGTAGGGCCTTGACCTGACCTCGTCACTACTCGACTGAGGTTAGGCTTGACACTTACTGGGTACCATTGTGGTGTACTCATACTACTCTCTGCACATGTTTTTCGTGTGCAGATCCGGTGCACCTTATCAGCCGCAATATCAGTGAGCCGGGACAGCTTTGGAGACTTCAAGGTATATCTGCCGTGTCCGCAGAACTCGAAGTCCCCTTCTACTCTTTCTCATGTCTATTATTTTTTGTTTCTTCCTTGTTATATTCTGATGTATAGAGACACTAGACTTTTCCTTATGTAGTTTGTGATTCGCGATGTTCCGGGTTTTGGGGATTGTTGTGTATTTTTGAATAGTTGGTTAAATTTATATTTTTATTTCATTATTCCGCAAAGTATTAGGCTTACCTAGTTGTAGAGACTACGTGTCGTCACGACGTCACACGGAGGGGAAATTGGGTCATGACACAACCCCAAATTTTCCTCTGTAGGATGTCGTGATGGCACCTTGTCTCTAAGACTAGGTAAGCCTATCAATGCGGAATAACAATAGAAATATAAAATAAATAAATTTGCAAACTCACATAATTATAACTCCCAAAACCCAGTAGAAATAAGTCACAAGCTTCTAAGAATTTATTCTAAGTGTATCTATACATCAGAGTCTAAATGAAATAACGAAGACAACATAATAAGATAGATGGGGACTCCGGAGTCTGCAGATGCTGGCAGATATACCTCGAAATCTCCTCGTACGGATAATTCACTGATGCCTGGTCTGATAAGATGTACCTGGATCTGCACAAAAAGATGTGAAGAAGCATAGTATGAGTACACCACAGCGGTACCCAGTAAGTGCCAAGCCTAACCTCTGTAGAGTAGTGACGAGGTTAGGTCAGGCCCTACTGGAATAATAAAAGACATGGAGAAATGTTTAACAATATAATAACAATAATGACAATGGGGATAAATAAAGTAAGTAGTATTTCAATATTTAACTACACAAAATAATGGCAAATAATATCTCGTGGAATCAAAACAGAATTCCTTTCAACTTTAAGAAAATCACAACTAATAATCAAAGGCAACTGCAGCCATAAATCAATATAAAAAAGGGCACTCCCGAGGTACCGCCTCGTAGTCCCAAATCATAAATAAATTCACAATATTTCATTTCCATATCTCACCGCGGGAGCCTTCACAATTTATTTTAAAGAAATATTTTTTTCGAAATAGCATCCCGCGTTTTAGCCATCCTTATCACACCGCATGACTTCTAGTAGTTTCCCTACTAGCCGCGCATATCAAGCCATACTTATCTCACCGCATGCGTTTTAACACCCAGACCTTATACCACCTAGGGCGTATCAATATCACAATTTACACCTCAAGTGCCCAAATATTTTAACTTACCAAAATAAATCAACAACATTTTTTCACAGTAAAGAGCTCACAGCTGATGCCAAAATAAATCAACAATAGTAATATTTATCCACAATAAAGAGCTCACACCTCAATCACAATGGGTACAAAAATCTCAATAAAATATTCAGCACAAATAATATTTCACAAATTTAACACCTTGTCTAAATATCAAAATTTTAAATGTAAAATACTTCATTTTTAATAATATTTAAATTTAAGAAATTTATCCTTCAAATAATGCACAGAACAAAAGAAATAGAGTTTCAACTAAGAAGGTAACACACTTAGCAGGAATAGGTCCGACAAATTTAAAATACGAAAATATATTAATGATGATGATTATAACAGAAATAAATAATTTAATTAATATGCAATAGTGCTCTGCACAATTTAAAGACATAATCTCCCACATTTAGCCTGTGTACACACTCGTCACCTCGTGTACACGACTTTCAACACATCAACATTTTCATATCAATACCAATCCTAAGGGGAATTTCCCCCACACAAGGTTATAAAATGTTAGACGAGTCACTTACCTCAAACGACGCTCAATCAGTCAAGTAGTATTCCTTATCCATGACTTTTCGACTCTGATCAGCTCGAATCTAGTCATAATTAATTTGATTCAATCAATACAAATTATAGGAATAAATTCCATATGAAAATACAAATTTTCTAACAAAATCCGAAATTTAACCCAAAAATTGCTTGTAGGGTCCACGTCTCGGAATCCGATGAAACTCACAAAATCAGAAAACCCATTCAATTACGAGTCCAACCATACTAGTTTCACTCAAATCCGACTCCGAATCGATACCGAAATTTCAAAAATTCTTTTTATGAGATTTCTAAAAGTTTCACCAATTTTCCATCTCAAAACACAAATTAAATGATGAAAACAATGATATACTCGTGTATATTGACCAAATCAGAGTTAGAATAACTTACCCCCAATGTGTTTCCTTGCAAATCTCTCAAAAATTGCCTCTCCTAAAGCTCCAATTTGTCAAAAATGGAAAAATGGGACGAAACCTCCGTTTTATAATTTAAAGTCTTTGTCCAGGCGCTGCCCTCGATTTCCTGATCTCAATTTCATGACCACGATTTTGACCTCGATTTTGACATCGATATTGACCTCGATTTTGACAGATGAAGGAAAAACCATATCAACCAAAAACCAGCAAACTCAACTTCAGCACTCTCCCAATTTCAATTCTTGATCGGTTAACCATCCGAAACACACCTGAGGCCCTCGGGACCTCAACCAAATACATCAATAAGTCCTAAAACATCGCATGAACTTATTTGAAATCTCAAATCATATAAAACAATGCTAAAACCACGAACCTACCCCAATTCAAGTTTAAGGAACTTAAGAATTTCCAACTTCTACATTCGATGTCGAAACCTACCAAATCAAGTCCGATTAACATCAAATTTTTCACACAAGTCTTAAATGACATAACGGAGCTACAAAAATTTTCAGAACTGGATTTCGACCCCAAATCAAATAGTCAACTCCCCGGTCAAACTTTCCAAGAATTCAACTTTCACCATTTCAAGCCAAATTTCACTACAGATTTCAAAAAATAATTTCGGACACGCTCCTAAGTCCAAAATCACCATATGGAGCTATTGGAATCATCAAAACTCCATTCCTGGGTCCTTTACACATAAGTAGACATTCGGTCACTATTTGAACTTAAGCTTTAAACCTTGGAACTAAGTATTCCAATTCATTCCAAAACCTCACCGGACCCTAACCAATTACCCAGTCAAGTCCCATATCAAATGTAAAGCATAAAATGAGCAGTAATGGGGGAACGGAGTTGTAATACTCAAAACGACCAAATGGATCGTTACATTCTCCCCCTCTTAAACAAATGTTCATCCTCGAACGGGTTTAGAATGATACCTGGAGTATCAAATAGGTGTGGATATTTGCTCCGGATCTCCCACTCAGTCTCCCAAGTAGCTTCTCCATCTGACTAGCCTCTGCACTACACTTTCACTGAAGCTATGTCCTTTGATCTTAGCTTTCTAACCTATCTGTCCAAAATGGCCATTGGTTCCTCGACATAAGATAGATCTTTGTCCAACTGGACTGAGCTGAAATCTAACACATGAGATGGATCACCATGATACTTCTGGAGCATGGAAACATAGACCACTGGATGAACTGCAGAGAGGCTAGGTGGCAGTGCAAAGACTGTAAGCCACCTCTCCAACTCTCTCAAGAATCTCAAAAGGTCTAATATACCTCGGGCTCAACTTGTCCTTATTTCCGAACCTCATAACACCCTTTATAGGCGAAACCCAGAGCAAGACCCACTCACCAACCATGAATGCAACATCACGAAACTTCTGATTCGCATAACTCTTTGTCTAGATTGGGCTGTACGAAGTCGATCCTGAATCAATTTAACCTTTCTAAAGCATCCTGAACTAGGTCTGTACCCAATAGTCTAGCCTCGCCCGATTCGAACCAACCCACTGGAGACCGGCACCGCCTACCATACAAGGCCTCATACGGAGCCATATGAATGCTCGACTGGTAGCGGTTGTTGTAAGCAAACTCTGCAAGTGGTAAGAACTGATCCAAAGCACCCCAAAAATCTATCACACACTCACGAAGCATATTCTCCAGTATCTGGATAGTGCGCTCGGATTGTCCGTCTGTCTGAGGGTGAAATGATGTACTCAACTCCACACGAGTACCCAACACTTACTGTACAACCCTCCAAAACCGTGATGTAAACTGCGTACCTCGATCAGAGATGATAGATACGGATACGCCATGAAGTTTGACAATCTCGCGAATATAGACCTGAGCCAGCTATTACGAAGAGTAAGTAGTAACTACAGGAATAAAATGAGCTGACTTGGTCAACCTATCCACAATCACCCAAATTGCATCGAGCTTCCTCTGAGTCCGTGGGAGCCCAACAACGAAATCCATAGTGATCCGCTCCCATTTCCATTCTGGAATCTCTAACTTCTGAAGCAATTCACCCAGTCATCGATGCTCATACTTCACCTACTAGCAATTTAGGCATCGAGCTACATACTCCACTATATCTTTCTTCATCCGCCTCCACCAATAGTACTGTATGAAATCCTGATACATCTTTGTAGCACCTGGATGAATGGAGTACCATGAATTGTGAGCCTCTAAGAGAATCAACTCACGCAAACCATCTACATTAGGCACACACAGCCTGCTCTGCATTCATAATACATCGTCATCTCCAATAGTGACTTCTTTGGCATCACCGTACTGAATTGTGTCCTTAAGGACAAGCAGATGGGGGTCATCATACTGATGCTACCTGATGCGATCATACAAAGAAGATTAATAAACCACACAAGCCAAAACTCGACTCGGCTCGGAAACATCCAATCTAACAAACTAGTTGGCCAAGGCCTAAACATCCAAGGCTAAAGGCCTCTATATTATTGGTAAGCATGCTAAGATGCCCAAACTCTCCGCCTTATGACTCAAGGCATCGGCCACCACATTGGCCTTTCCGAGATGATAGAGAATGGTGATATCATAATCCTTAAGCAACTCCAACCACCTTCGCTGCTAGAAATTAAGATCCCTCTGTTTAAATAGATGTTGTAGACTCTGGTGGTCAGTATAAACCTCACAATGGACACCGTATAAATAATGCCGCCAAATCTTCAAGGCATGAACAATAGCTGCTAACTCCAGGTCATGGACCGCATACTTCTTCTCATGTATCTTTAACTGTCTGGATGCATAGGCAATCACCCTACTGTCTAACATCAATACTGTGCCGAGACCAATACGCAATGCATCACACTACACAGTATAAGACCCTGAACTTGTAGGCAATACCAATACTGGGGTTGTTGTCAAAGTTGTCTTGAGCTTTTAAAAGCTCTCCTCACATTCCTTGGTCAACCTGAACGGAGCACCCTTCTGGGTCAATTTGATCATAGGTGCAACAATAGAAGAGAAACCCTATACAAATCGGCGATAATACGCTGTCAAACCAAGGAAACTCTGGATCTCCGTAGCTGAGGACGGTCTGGACCAACTTTGCACTGCCTTAATCATCTTCGGATCTACCTTGATCCCTTAGCACGAAACAATATGACCCAAAAATTCCACTGAATCAAGCCAGAAATCACACTTTGTAAATTTTGCATAAAACTTCTTTTCTCTCAAAGTCTGAAGCACAGTTCTCAAGTGTTGCTCATGATCCTCCCAACTTCGAGAATACACCATAATAAAGTCAATAAATTCAATGACGAAGGAGTCAAAATAGGGCTGAAATACACTGTTCATCAGATGCATAAATGTTGTTGGGGCATTGGTTAGCCCAAATGACATTATAAGGAACTCATAATGACCATACTGAATCCTAAAAGCAGTCTTCGAGATATCTGGCTTCCGAATTTTCAATTGATGATAGCCTGAACACAAGTCGATCTTAGAGAACACTATGGCACCCTGAAGCTGATCAAATAGGTCATCAATATGTGGCAATGGATACATGTTCTTCACTATAACCTTGTCCAGCTGGCGGTAATCAATACACATCCGCATAAAACTATCCTTCTTCTTCACAAATAATACAGGAGCACCCAAAGGCGGTACACTGGGCCGAATCAAGCCCTTATCAAGCAACTCCTGTAAATGTTCTTTTAATTCTTTCAACTCTGCTGGGGCCATACGATATGGTGGAATAGAAATGGGTTGAGTTCCCGATAACAAATCTATGCCGAAGTCAATATCCCTGTCAGGTGGCATACCCGGAAGATCCACTGGAAATACATCAGGAAAATCCCTTACTTCAGGAACTGACTCCACGGTAGGAGTGCCAACACTAATATCTCTCACAAAGGCCAGATACGCATCACACCTCTTATCAACCATTCGTCGAGATTTAAGAAATGAAACAACTCTGCTAGGAACATGATCCAAGGTACCTCTCTACTCTAGACGTGGTAGACCTGGCATAGACAACGTCACCGTCTTGGCGTAACAACCAAGGATAGTGTGATAGGGCGACAACCAGTTCATGCCTAAAATAATATCGAAATCCACCATACTGAGAATTAATAAATCAGCTCTGGTCTCAAAACCACTTATAACAATTAAACACGACCGATACATGCGGTCCACAATAATAGGTTCACCCACGGGTGTAGAAACATAAACAGAAGAACTCAAAGAATCACGGGATACGCCCAAATATGGGACAAAATAAGATGATACATAAGAATAAGTTGAGCCTGGAGCAAATAAGATTGATGCATCTCTATGACAGACCGGAATAATACATGTGATAACATAATCGGATGCAACGGCCTTTGTCCTAGCAGGAAGGGCATAATATCTAGCCTGGCCTCCCCGTCTAGGGCGACCTATACCTGTCCGACCTCCACCTATGGATGGCTGTGCAGGTGGGGTGGCAACTGGTAAAGTAATCATGGCCTGAGAAGCCTGAGGGCCCTGTGGAATAGGGGGCCTGAGGAATATGACGAGGTGCACCCCTCCTAAGTCTGGGGAAATCCCTCAATATATGATGAGTGTCACCATACTCAAAATAAGCCCTCGGAGGATGTTGATGTTAGGACTAGCTCGGGCCTGATCGACTAGACTGCCCCCTTAAGGCACCCTGTACAGGAGGTACAGTAGACACTGGCGATGCATAATATGGAATCTGAGGTCTGGGAGTAACCGGAATACCACTAAAAGCTAGAAGTGTTGAATGAATAGGACGGCTCACATAACCTCTACCATGACGGGCTGCAATTGGGGCACGATAATTATTATATGTGCCAGAATCTCAGGGTCTCTTAGCTTCTCTCTCTTCCCTCTCCCAGATCCGCATACCTTCCAATCTCCTAGCAATTGACACCACCTGTTAGTACGTGATGTCCTTTTCTAGATCTCGGGCCATACTGAATCTGATACTATGGTGGAGACCCTCAATAAATTGGCGAACCCGCTCTCAAATAGTAGTAACTAAGGTTGGTGCATGCCTAGCCAAATCACTGAATTGGATCGCATATTCCGACACGGTTATAGAACCCTGCCGCAGCTGCTCAAACTCTATGCACCATGCATCTCTAAGACTCTGAGGAACATACTCCCTCAAGAACATATTTGAAAATTGAGTCCAAGTGAGTGAAGCTACCTCAGTCGGACTATCCAACTCGTCTGCCCGCCACTACTAGTAGGCTGCTCCTCTAAGATGGAATGTCATGAAAGAAACCCCACTGGAATCCACAATACCCATAGTACGGAGGATACGGTGACATTTCTCAAGAAAACCCTGAGCATCCTCTGAAGCTAAACCGCTGAATGTGGGAGGCTGGTACTTTTTGTACCTCTTGAGCCTGAGTTGCACCCCCTCTGAAACGGCTTCCCTAACCTCGGGCCGAACCGGGACAACTGGCTGCACTAGTATAACCTCTAGGGCATGTTCAACTTAGGCATGTGGCTCTGGGGTACAGGCAGCGGGTGTTTGTGCTCCTCCCCCGACCTGAGATGTGGCAGGAGCAAGTGGAATTAACCCTGCCTGAGCTAGAGTGCCAAACATGCTCAAAAACTAGGCAAGAGTCTCCTGAAGTGCAGGAGTGGTAACAGGTGTCTCAGGTGCCTGTTCTCCAACTGGAGTTACTGGTGGTTCCTCTGCAGCAGTTCGTGCGGGTGCTCTGGCTGCACCACGCGGTCTTCTTCGGCTTCTTCCCCGACCCTGAGCCCGGCCTCTTGTGGCTCCAACAGGGAGCACGATTGTCTAATCATCGGATCCAGTAGTACGTGTCCTCACCATCTATGAGAGAATAGAAAGACAATGGTTTAAAATTTTGAAGTCAACAAATGCTCATGATAAGGAATCAAAGTAGTGAATATTTTCCTAACAGTTTCGTAGCCTCCCGAAGATAAATACAGACGTCTCTGAACCGATCCGCGAGACTCTATTAAACCTGTTTGTGACTCATAACACCTATGAACCTAGAGCTTTAATACCAATTGTCACGACCCCAAATTTCCCTCTATAGGATGTCGTGATAGCACCTAGTCTCTAAGACTAGGTAAGCCTATAAATGCGAAATAACAATAGAAATATGAAATAAATAAATTTGCAAACTCACATACTTATAACTCCCAAAACCCGGTAGAAATAAGTCAAAAGCTTCTAAGAATTTAATCTAAGTGTCTCTATACATCAGAGTCTAAAGGAAATAACGAAGACAATATAATAAGATAGAAAGGAACTCCAGAGTCTGCGGACACTGGCAGATATACCTCAAAGTCTCCTCGTACGGATAATTCACTGATTCCTGATGTGATAAGATGTACCTAGATCTGCACAAAAAGATTTGAAGAAGCATAGTATGAGTACACCACAACGATACCCAGTAAGTGCCAAGCCTAACCTCAGTAGAGTAGTGACGAGGTCAGGACATGCCCTACTGAAATAATAAAAGAAAGGGAGAAACGTTTAACAATATAGTAATAATAATGACAATGGGGATAAATCAAGTAAGTAGTATGTCACAATTTAACTACACAAAATAAGGACAATTAACACCTCGTGGAAGAAAACAGAAATTTACAACTTTAAGGAAAACACCAAAAATAACCAAAGGCAATACAGCAACCATACAGGAATATCAACAAGGGCACTTCCGAGGTACCACATCGTAGTACCAAATCATAAATAAATTCACAATATCTCATTTCCTTATATCACCACGGGAGACTTCACATTAAATGTTTAAAGAAAACATTTTTTTATTCGAAATATCATCTCGCGTTTTAGCCACCCTTATTATACCGCATGACTTCTAGTAGTTCCCCTACCAGCCACGCGTATCAAGACACCCTTATCTCACCGCATGCTTTTCAACACCCACACCTTATACCACCGCATGCGTATCAATATCACAATTTTCACCTCAAGTGTCCAAATATTTTAACTTACCAAAATAAATCAACAATATTTTTCACAATAAAGAGCTCATGGCTCATTCCAAAATAAATCAACAACAATAATATTTTTCCAAAATAAAGAGCTCACAGCTCAATTACAATGGGTACAAAAATCTCAATAAAATATTCAGCAAAAATAATATTTCACAGATTTAACACCTTGTCTAAATATCAAAATTTTAAATGTAAAATACTCCATTTTTAATAATATTTAAATTTAAGAAATTTATCCTTCAAATAATGCACAGAACAAAAGAAACAGAGTTTCAACTAAGTAGGTAAAACACTTAGTAGGAATAGGTCCGGAAAATTTAAAATACGAAAATATATTAATGATGACGAATATAACAGAAATAAATAATTTAATTAATATGCAACAGTGCTCTGCACAATTTAAAGATATAATCTTCCATATTTAGCCTGTGTACACACTCGTCACCTCGTGTACACGACTTTTAATACATCAACATTTTCATATCAATACCAATCCTAGGGGAATTTCCCCCCACACAAGGTTAGACAAGTCACTTACCTCAAACGACGCTCAATCATTCAAGTAGTATGCCTTTTCCACGATTTTTCGACTCCGATCGGCTCGAATCTAGTCATAATTAATTCGATTCAATTAATACAAATTATAGGAATAAATTCCATATGAAAATATAAATTTTCTAACAAAATCCGAAATTTAATCCAAAAATCGCTTGTGGGGCCCACGTCTCGGAATCTACGAAACTCACAAAATTCGGCAACCCATTCAATTACGAGTCCAACCATACTAGTTTCACTCAAATCGACACCGAAATCTCAAAAATCGTTTTATGAGATTTCTAAAAGTTTCCCCAAATTTCCATCTCAAAACAAATTAAATGATGAAAACAATGATATATATTCGTTTATATTGATCAAATCCGAGTTAGAATCACTTACCCCAATATTTTTCCTTGAAAATCTGTCAAAAATCGCCTCTCCCAAAGTTCTAATTTGTCAAAAATAGGAAAATGGTACAAACCCCCCGTTTTATAACTTAAAGTCTTTGTCCAGGCGCTGCCCTCGATTTCATGACCTCGATTTCCTGACTTCGATTTCAAGACCTTGATTCTTTACCTCTATTTTTGAACTCGATTTTTTTACCTCGATTTTGACAGATGAAGGAAAAAACAGATCAGCCAAAAATCAGCAAACTCAACTTCAGCAGTCCCGAACTTCAATTCTTGATTCGTTAACCATCTGAAACTCACTCGACACCCTCGATACCTCAACCAAATACACCAACAAGTCCTAAAACATCATACGAACATATTTGAAGCTTTACATCACATAAAACAATGCTAAAACCACGAATCATACTCCAATTCAAGCTTAAGGAACTTAAGAATTTCTAACTTCTACATTCGATGTCGAAACGTATCAAATCAAGTCCGATTGACCTCAAATTTTGCACACAAGTCATAAATGATATAACGGAACTATGAAAAATTTCAGAACTAGATTTTTCCCCCGATATCAAAAATTCAACTCCCCGGTCAAACTTCCCAAAAATTCAACTTTCGTCATTTCAAGCCAAATTTGACTACGAATTTCAAAAAAATAATTCCGGACACGCTCCTAAGTCCAAAACCGCCATAAGGAGCTATTGTAATCATCAAAACTTCATTTCGGAGTCGTTTACACATTAGTCGACATTCGTTCACTATTTGAACTTAAGTTTTAAACCTTGGAACTAAGTGTTCAAATTCATTCCAAAACCTCACCGGACCCGAACCAATTATTCCGGCAAGTCCCATGACAAATGTAAAGCATAAATTGAGAAGTAAATGGGGGAACAGGGTTGTAATACTCAAAATGATCGGACGGGTCGTTACATCCAGTAAGTTCTTTTAATGTACCACTAACACAGAGTTCCTATAATGATTATTCCAGTTATCCGACACAGGCTCAGTATGAGCAGTCGAACCCACATAGGGGGTTGTTATCAGTGTGGTGATACCAGGCCCATCATGAGAGATTGTCCCAGACTTGGGAGAGGCGGATTCCATCAGAATACTCAGGCTACAGGCTCAATTCGAGTTACTACCCCACATGCACAGTTATTTAGGGGTGGAGGATAAGTGGGTAGAGGGCGCCCTAGAGAGGGAGGCCCAACCCGTTGATTTAATTGGTATGGTATGCTGAGGCCGCTACACCAGATGGTGTTGTTACAGGTGCGATCCTAATTTGTTATAAAGGAATATTTTCCTTAGTTTGATTCGATTCTGAGTATCGAAGTGAGTCCTCCTATTATGCTCCACTTATGGGTGAGCTTCATAATTTTGAAATCTATTTATGTATTTATCCTTGTTGGGAGATTTGATAGTGTTAGCCTGTGTCTAGCATTTTGTTTTGTACAATATTGAGGCTAAGAGTCCAAAAGTGACTTTCTGTTACTCACTATAGTGGGATTTAATATAAATTCGGGATAGTTTGGTAAAATTTTGTGAATTATATGCCCTACCGGTATGGGGGTTCATTTTGTGTTGTGAAATTATTTCACAGAATTTATTTTTAAAAAGGAATGGAAAATTTCAATTGGCACAATGTGCAAAATACTTGTGATGCAGGGTTGAGGACGAAATCCTCACAATTTTTATATGATGTGAAATATTTAAGCCGGGCTACAAGCCGCGGTGGAAATTATATAAGGACGATATCCTTGTGGTAAAAATTTTATGTGTTTAAATTCTCCCTTTGTGAAATTAAAATTTGTCAAGTATTAATAGGGAGTCATGCCTGATAGGCTTATGTGATAAATTCTTGTATGTATTGTCTGTGCATATTTAGCCATATTCGTGCTGTGAATATTGAGTGATAGCCTACGAGGTGAGTGCCCATGTGTTGAAAATTTGGTATTGAATTATAAAGGTCGTGAATCAGGCTGAGGCAAAGTGCTACATTGTGAAATATTATTCGGTTGAGTTGTTCACTCCCGAACATTTTGTTAAGATGTTGTGCACATTATCATTGAGTCGTGGGCTCTCTATTGTGGAAAATATTATTATTGTTGATTTCTGTGGCAAGTTATGATATTTGAGCACTTGAGGTGTAATTTTTAATATGTTGTGATATTTGAGCACTTGAGGTGCAATTTGCAATATGTTGTGATATTTGAGCACTTGAGGTGCAATTTGTAATATGTTGTGATATTTGAGCACTTGATGTGCAATTTATGATATGTTGTGATATTTGAGCACTTGATGTGCAATTTGTGATATGTTGTGATGTTTGAGCACTTGAGGTGCAATTTGTAATATGTTGTAATATTTGAGCACTTGAGGTATCATGAGATACTTTGGCACTTGAGGTGCGATTTATGAAATGTTTTGATAATGATACGCATGCGGTGATATAAGGTGAGGGTGTTGAAATGCATGTGGTGAGATAAGGTAGGCTTGACACGCGTGGCTAGTAGGGGAACTACTAGAAGTCTTGCGTGTGATAAGGGTGGCTAAAATGCGGGATGCTCTTTCGGGAAAAATGATTGTTAAAACTAAATGTGAAGGCTCCCGCGGTGATATATGAAAAGATTGTGAATTTATTTATAATTTGAGACTACGAGGAAGTACCTCTAGAGTGCCCTATGTTAAAACGTATTTATGATTTGGGACTACGAGGTGTAACCTTAGGAGTTCCCTGTGTTGATATTTCTCTATGGCTGCACTTGCCTTTGGTTATTTTATTTTTCCGTGATAGGTAAATCATTGTGTTCTTCTGTAATGTATTATTTGATTTTATTATGTGTTTTGTATTCCTTGTTGTAATGTGTTGGCTAATGGTTCTTCGTACGAGACTCTGAGGATTTGTGTTTCTGGTTTTTACAGGTTTACGAGGTTGAGTTATTTTGAATAAAAGAAATTGCTGCCATGTTTTAATTTAAAAAGTTTTACATCCAAAACAGCAGCTATCAGGTACTTCGTTTTAATTGAAAGGTTATTATCTTCACCCAAACGATTTTTAAAAAATAAATTCATTCTTTGTTGATTTCTTACTTGATTTAAAAATTATAAACTTACTTTATTGAAAATAAATTGATCCTATGGATCATATATACTTTGATATTTTGGTGCGTGAGTTGTACGTGCGGTTGTGACAGAAATATGGGCACGAAGTGCCATGGAAATATGTAAGTGGGCTGAGATCCGTATTTTATGATTATGAAATGGGGTGTCACAGGGTGACTTTCATTTTGAAAGAATTATATTCGAAATATATTTATTTGAAAGAATTATATTCAAAAGATATTTATTTGAAAGAATTATATTCAAAAAAATATTTATTTGAAGGGAGTATATTCGAAATATATTTATTTGAAAGAATTATATTCGAAAGGTTTATATTTGAAAAATAACTTATAGGTGAGATATTTATATTTGAAGGACTTGATTAATTGGTTATACTTGTGTTCATTATTTGTTTGATCAATATTTATGGTGTTCTTGCTGCCTTGTTGTTTACATCACTAGTTGATTATTATTGCAATCACTACTATTTATTTTCTATTATTTTTGTATACGATATTGCACAAGTTATTAGACTAGTGAGTGTCTTGAATGTACCTCGTCACTAATCCACCGAGGTTAGTCTTGATACTTACTGGGTACCGACTGTGCTGTACTCATACTACACTTCTGCACATTTTTGTGTAGAGCCAGGTATTTGAGATATCATACTCGGACAGAGTTAGTGTGTTGATCACAAGGATAGCTACTTAGTCGTCGCATTCCCTTGGAGTCTTTCCATTTTATTGTACTATCAACTCTTATTCGAACAGTATTGTATCTTCGATCCTTGTGATCATTACATGTAGTCAGTTAGAGTTCCTGACTCAATATTACCAGTCTTGGGAGGTTGTTATTATTATTTTCGTTGTTGATTTCGACACCTGTATTAAATTATATGTTAAAAAAAATGGCTCAAAATATAATTATAATCGGCATACCTAGTCTTAGAGATTAAGTGCCATGACGACGCCTGTGGTGGGATTTTGGGTCATGACAAAAGACTTGGCCTAGACCCACGACACCGACGAAGGTTCGTAGCTTCCTGGGTTTGGCAGGTTATTACAGGAGATTTGTTGAGGGCATTTCTTCTCTTTCAGCACCATTGACAAATTTGCCTCAGAAGGAAACTAAGTTTCAGTGGACTAATGCTTGTGAGCGGAGTTTCCAGGCATTGAAGGACAGATTGACTTCAGCACCGGTTCTCACACTCCTAGAGGGTACCGATGGTTATGCTATCTATTGTGACTCTTCGGGCATTGGATTGGGTTGTAAACTGATGCAGCATGGTAAGGTTGTAGCTTATGCTTCTAGACAACTAAGAAAGCATGAGAAGAATTACCCGACCCACGATTTAGAGTTAGCCGCGGTGATTCATGCACTAAAGATATGGAGGCACTATTTGTATGGCATTCATGTTGATATCTATATGGATCATAAGAGCCTTCAATATATCTTCAAGAAAAAGGAATTGAATTTACGCCAAAGGAGATGGTTGGAGCTACTAAAAGATTATGACATTGATATTTTATACCATCCGAGGAAGGTGAATGTAGTAGTCGATGCCCTCGGCCGTAGATTTATGTGTAGCATGTTATATTTATAGCCAGAGAAGTGTGGGATATCCCATGAAATTCATCAGCTAGCTAGTCTTGGAGTTCGATTACTAGACTCAGGTGATACCGGAGTTACTATTCAGGATACGTCAACATCCTCTTTTGTACTGAAGTGAAGGAACGCCAGTATGAGGATCATGTTCTAGCTCATTACATAGATACATCCCCTCAAAAAGAGAATACATCATTTGAGATTACAGGAGATGGAGTCCTCAGATATCGAGGTTGATTATGTGTTCCTAATGTGGCAGGGTTGCGCCACCAGGTTATGAGAGAAGCTCACTATTCTCGTTATTCTATTCATCCAGGAGTGACAAAGATGTATCATGATATCGGGGGAATATACTGGTGGGACAGAATGAAGAAGGATATAGCAGAGTTTGTTGCTCAGTGCCTTAATTGTCAGTAGGTTAAGATTGAGCATCAGAAACTCGGTGGATTATAGCAGGCTATAGAGATTACGACTTGGAAATGGGAAGTGATTAATATGGATTTCATCATAGGCTTACCTCATACCCAGCGTAAGTTTGATTATATATGGGTTATTATTGATAGACTTACAAAATCAGCCCATTTTCTGCATGTTAGGACTATGTATTCAGCAGAGGATTATGCAAGGCTTTACATTAAGGAGATAATACGACTTCATGGTGTCCTTATATCTATTATCTCAGATAGAGGTGTTCAGTTTACAACTAATTTCTGGTGGTCCTTCCAAAAATGATTGGGGACTCAAGTAAGTCTTAGTATAACATTTCATCCCCAGACAGATGGTCAGGTGGAACGTAATATTCAAACACTGGAGGATATGCTACGGGCTTGTGTGATGAACTTCAGGGGTAGCTGGGATGATCATCTTCCACTTATTGAGTTCACATATAATAATAGTTATCATTCAAGCATCCAGGTGGCTCCATATGAAGCACTTTATGGACGGAAGTATAGGCCACCTATCGGATGGTTCGAAGTTAGGGAAACTAAGTTAGTAGGACCAGAGTTGGTACAACAGACAGTTGAGAAGATTAAGCTTATACGGGAAAGGCTATTAGCATCTCAGAGTCGTCAGAAGTGCTATGCAGATAATCGACGACGAGACTTAGAGTTTCAAGTAGATGACTGGGTATTCCTAAAGGTATCACCAATGAAAGGCGTTATGAGATTCGGTAAGAAAGGAAAGCTTAGCCCTCGGTACATTGGACCTTATAAAATCATACGCAGAGTAGGCCAGGTAACATATGAGCTAGACTTGCCTTCCAACTTGGAGTCAGTACATCCAGTTTTTCACGTGTCTATACTCCGCAAGTATATTGGAGATCCTTCTATAGTAGTTCCAGTTGATGATGTTCAGGTCATAGACCAACTATCATATGAGGAAGCTCACATTGCTATACTAGATAGACAAATTCGGAGATTGAGAACTAAGGACGTAACTTCAGTTAAAGTACTTTGGATGAACAAGAATGTGGAGGAGATGACTTGGGAAGCTGAAGAAGACATGAAATCTAGGTATCCTCACTAGTTTCTGCTTTTGGAGGAGGATCGGACTGAGACATCACAACCTTTAGGTACGTATATGGTAATTGATTCTTATGTTAGTTATTATCATTGGACATGTGAGGCCATTGATGTTATTGATGATTGTGGACCTGTGTGGATTTATGTTGTTTGGTTTTCTGTCTGACAGGTTGGTAGCAGTACCATTATAGAGGAGACTCTGCCAAAATTTCTATAGATCTCTGGGAGTTTAACATTTGAGAACGAATGTTTCTAAGGGGGAAGATTGTTACACCCTGTGCATACCAAGGTGACGTATAATGAGTATGAGACTTGTTAATCGTGATTTAAATGAATTTAAAGTCATAATATAACTATATATAATGTTTGGATAGAAAATATAAAGTTTGGGGAAAATCAGATTTAAGTTACCTTGTAATAGGGCTTTTTGAGAAATAAATTCCGTATACTATATGAGGTATTTTTGGGATATATTATATACCAAATTTAAGGTATTGGAATATAGTTTCCAATGCTCTTAACCGTTTGATCATACGACATTCGGATAAAAAGATATAAATGTCGGAAGATGGGCCAATGAGAGGGTGCCAAGCTAGCACCTCTTTGACTTTTTAAAAGTTGATATATAGGTCTTAACTCGTCTCTCTCTTAATTTTTGCATAGAACCCGACCAGATAACACCATAAAACCTATCATTGAGCTCTCTAAAAGGGTTTTAAAGAATACTAATATCCCGGGTACGAAATCGAGAAGCGATAACATCAGAACGATCCCTACGACGTAAGTATCATTAGACCAACTCTTATTTTTCTTTGTAGTTCGAGTTTTATAAGGTAATTCATAGTTAAGAAACGTCTAATTTCTGTATTTATGTGTTTAAATATCAAGGAAGGTTGATAAATTAGTTTTCTAATATTTAGAACTCATTTAGTGGACTACAACACGAGTGGACTGTTTTGTAGTCCACTCGTCTTGGCCTATTGTGCTGCTGATTTATGGAGTTTGGAAGGATGAAGGGTGTGGAGAAACTCCACATGTGGTAGGGTAGTATGTTGGTTGCTCGTCATTGCAATTGCAGGCTAATTGATAACTTATTGATTGGGTATGTTATGGTATATTTGGGGTTTTTGTTGTATTGAAGGTCCCGAATTGTCGTTGGGTTGTTTTTGAGTTGCTGATAGTGTTGTGTTTGTATCTGGCCTATAGTAGGCTTGAGGGAGCAGTGAAATCAGGGGAAATGCTGCCTGTTTTATTTTAGAATCGAGTTATCATTTGAAATACGTGATATACCACCGCCATCTAAGTTGTACACGTATTTCTTTGTTATAGGGTTGGCGCGCTAGTTGTCATAAGCTTGTTGTTGAGTTGCATTGGCGACTTGAGGTATGTTAAGGCTATCCATTATTTCCTTTTGGCATGATCCATATGATACAAATGAAACGTGCAAATGCGGAACTTTCATAAATGACTCTATTCATAGAAGTACTAGGGGTACCTATGTTCTTGATTCCCCATGTGTCCTATTATTATATCTTATGTTCATGGGAATCAAAAAAATACGTAAGTTGCTAAAGTTTATCCGAAGGCATATTGATCTTATGACATTTCGAGAAATTTTACTACCTTACTTCATTATGCATTGCATTTATTTATATATGTACATTGTCCCATGACCAGATGGTGTGTCACGACCCAAAATCCATTAAAGGTCGTGATGGCGACGGACACTGCTGTTAGGCAAGCCAAAAATAAATATTTAATTTGGTTCTCATTTTAATATTTTTGAAATCATATTTCCCTCAATTAAATATTTACAGATTAAATAATAATATTTTTAAGAATTTCAATACAGGACAACCCATAATCACCCCAAAACCCGGTGTCACAAGTGCATGAGCCTCAACTAGGAATGTAAAATAAAATACAACATCTGTCCGGAATACAAATTTGGACAGGAGAAATATAAATACTCTGAAGGAGACTCTGCTGGTTGCTGATCGTAGAATAGAATGCAGCTCACCTAAGTCCTCGCAATAACCGCGCCTCTGCGCCCACAGGGTCACTAGACATATATGTACCTGCAGAAAAATGTGCAGCAAGTGTAGTATGAGTACGTAAATCAATGCATACCCAGTAAGTATCCCGCCTAACCTCGAAGAAGTAGTTACGAGGGGTTGACTGCGACACTTACTATGGGCTATAAATAAAATACCAATGATATAAGTAAGCATGAATTACGTAGAACGGCTATAAGCTTAATATCATGAAATTAGTACACAATTCTTTTGTTAATAAGAAATCTACAAATTTATTTTTCATCGTTTATCATTTTGTATTTCAGGCCGATGAAGCAATATCAATTATCATAAATTCCAAAGCAACCAATTCAATCATGTGCAAATCATGTCGAGTTCGCACGGCCCGATCCAATATAAATATTTAAACTGTGCACTGCCGAGGGTCGAACGACGCGAACCATAGATGTATTTATCTGCTACCGAGGAGTTCGACCCGCTCCATAATATGAAAAAAATACATTAAACAACCAATTCAAGAATTATTAAGGGGCAAATATTCCAAGAATTTCAAAGTCTCATTTAACGGTCAAGTAAATGAAGTTTAACCTTTTTACAATTCCCTTATCGATTTTCTAAATGTTTTAAACAATTAAATTAACAAGTAGGGCACAAACATCGCAAGTACAACATGATATGGATCCTAGACTACCCGGACATAAGCATAATAGTAGCTACGCACGGACTCTCGTCACTTCGTGCGTATGTAGTCCCCACAAATAGAAACACATAATGATTTGATTTACCTATGGGGTTAATTCCCTCTTACAAGATTAGAAAGGAGACTTACCTCGCTCCGAAATTCCATAACCGGCTCTAAAGCCTTTCCAACAACTCAAACCAATACCCATCACTCCAAAACTAGTCACTAAAGGTGCAAATCCATAAATATATACTCTAAAACTCATAATAATTCAATTTACGACAATTTCCAACTCCGCTCGAAAAGTAGATAAAAACATCACCCTCGGGCCCATGTACCCGGATTCCGAAAATTTTCGAAGATAAACTTTACCCATAACACCACGAACCCAAATATATTATTTATTCCAAACTCTATGTCCAATTTCGTGATCAAAATCCAAAAATATCAATTTTTAGGTTTTTATTCAAAATCCCAAATTTCTACAAATGTTCATGCATAAATCCATGTATAAACCTTGTATGTAACTCACAACTAGTAGAAATCACTTACCTCATGCTTGATGACGAAATTTCCTCTTCAAAAGCTCCAAAAACCGCCAAGGTCATGTGAAAAATAGGAGAAATGAACCCATTAAAAACATTCTTCCCAGCCCGACTTTCACACCTGCGGTCAAATAGCCGCTTCTGCGGCTCCGCACCTGCGGAAATTCCATCGCAAGTACGGCTCCAGCTCGACCCAACAGTCCCCGCATCAGCGCCCCATGTAGCGCATCTGTGCGTCCGCTTCTGCGGTCATCAAGCGCTTCTGCGCTCGCGCACCTGCGTGTTTATGCCCGCTTCTGCGACCCTCATGGCCGCTTCTACGGCTTCGCACCTGTGACCCAAACCTCGCAGATGTGGTTACACCAGAAGACAGCAGCCTCAGCATTTCTTCCAAGTCCAAACTCGATCCGTTTACCATCCGGAATCCACCCGAGGCCCTCGGGACTTCAATCAAATATACCAACACGTCCCAAAACACATTACGAACTTAGTCGATCATTTAAATCACATCAAACAACGCTAAAAACACGAATCACCCTCCAATTCAAACTTAATGAACTTCGAAATTTCTAACTTCTACAATCGATGTCGAAACCTATCAAATCACGTCCGATTGACCTCAAATTTTGCACACAAGTCACATTCCACATTACGGACCTATTCCAACTCCCGGAATCAGAATCCGGCCCCGATATCTAAAATTGCACTCCCGGTCAAACTTCTCAAAACCTTAGAATTTCTAACTTTCGCCAAATGACCCCAAAATGACCTACGAACCTCCAAATCCACATCCGGACGCGCTCCCAATACTAGAATCACCTTATGGAGCTATTCCCAAACTCGGAATCCCAAACGGACATCAATAACATTGAAATGCACTTCAACCCAAATTTATGAAATTCTTCCAAAACACCAACTTTCAACAATAGGCGCCAAAACGCTCTCGGGTCATCCAAAACCCGATACGGACATACTCCCAAGTCCAAAATCATCATACGAACCTGTTGGAACCTTCCAATCCCGATTCCAAGGTCGTTTACTCAAAAATAAAACCTTAGTCAATTCTTCCAACTTAAAGCTTCCGAAATTAGAATTTTCTTTCCAAATCAACTCTGAACTTCCCGAAATCCAACTCCCACCATGCGCACAAGTCATAATACCTGAAGTGAAACTATTCAAGGCCTCAAATCGCCGAACAACGCGCTGAAGCTCAAAACGATCAGTCGGGTCATTACATTCTCTCCCACTTAAATATACGTTCGTCCTCGAACGTGCTAAGAAATGCTCTGGAGTTGTCCGAAATCATTGTTTATTACCTCGTGCACCTACCCATGCTACCACAACCCAGTTGAGTACATTAGCTTGAGTAAACCCGAAAATTCTCCATTTTCTAGTCAAATAAGCCTTAGAGCCAAATTCCAACATCTGAAATCCTCTACCAGGTTTGTTTCCAACATACGAACACCGTATCCATCACTACACGATGCACCAATACATGATTGCATACCTTTACTAAATTCATACCATGCACCGTGTAACTCAGATGACCATAATAACATCCTCTGACAATGATAGTCGAAATCCCACGAATCTGATGCCCACACGCACCTCACGAAGCATATAAGTCCCGTTTCAACTCTCACAATACTGACACAATAGAAAGGATGCGTAGAAGTTCATAGCCAACTTCTGAGTCGACAAATCATTGAGTCCCTCCTCCTGACAAGGACCATTACCCCATTATGAACCAAATAACAATATTTGCTTCTTTTTTTAATATGCCTGATATAATCCGATCGCACTAATCCCAAGTCCAATAATCTCGTCTCACCCAGTATAAGTTGTTCCGACAATAAGCTACCACCAGCACTACCAAAGATCTCATATAATGCCACCATGTGCCAATAATCCACAAGTTCACATGTGATACATAAGGAAAAATGAACTCTGGAAAGAACTGCTTAACCTACGTGACTAATTAAACAACCGAAAAGATGTTATGAACCTTCTTCAGAAAATGAGAAGCAAAACACACAAGAATAGGTATAGGGAACTGTACTCAGCATCACACTGTTGAGGCGTGCAACCCGATCCATACATGATACCGTTGCGGCATGCAACCAGATCCAACCATGATACCCGTGGCGGCGTGCCACCCGATCAACACATAATAATCAAAAGAAAACACACCTCGAGCCTTAACGCTCATACTCACAAAATGCTCGAATATCAACCATAAGCACACCAAGTGAATAATACAAATCCTGGGGAGATAGGTAGCGCCCTACGCTATAAAACCCAAGCACAACTAAGGTGCGATATATAATATCCATCTCAAGAGCCATCCTGCTCACATAACACCACCGCTACGTGGGACCTCAACATATTGTACAAATAATCAAGCCGACTCACGACCCATAGGGCATAATAGAGTATTACATGAAATAGATGGCGACGGAATTAACATCAAATGCCCGAATACTCCTCCATAAGGAATGATATTCTGAATGAACACACTCAGGCTAGTGTAGAGTACACATCCATATTTGGACCCATCAACGGACCCCAAATCGATTCTGATCATATCATGCTTGCGCAAATACCCTTTCAAGGATCCACAATACCTTTTTCCCATGACACACAAAGAACAACCACCGAATCCGGAACAAACTTCCACAATTCACAATCAACCGAATAGTGCGCCTTTCAGGCCTAAACTCTCACATTAGCGATAGTACCAAAATCTTCATACTTGGTTTCAATCTTTAATCAATCAAGTGACTACATGTTACACTTATACAATATTCCCGTGGGATATGCTCCCACGACCTCCCGCACCAGGTAACAAGTCTACACATCCATACCACCGGCCATACTAATGATGTAAAGCAAATCAAGAAGCCGCAAATCAGCACACAAAGCCTCTTACACAGGACATCGATCTCAAGTGACGCTTAAGACAATACCAACTAATTCTAACCATCTGAATTCTTCCCTGATCATCCGAGCTCATGACATTCTTGTCAACACCGAACCACAACCTTGATCCTTAGCTTCCAATTCCCCATGCCACTCACTGCACCTAACATGCCAATACGTGAGAGTACCAGAATTCCATAATAACCCCTGATCCACTAATAGGATAAACACTTCATCGTATAGAAACCTTTTACTTAGCTCATTTCAGAAGAACCAATGCAACACACAACTAAATTCCCAAACCGCAGAAAATACAACCTCATGTCGTAATCTAAACTGCCATAACTCTTCCGGAAATCCCTTTACATAACAAAGCCATACAAATCGAATACCTCCCAATTCAACCAAGTTGTGGTGGCGCTCAAGCCAAAGTTTACAACCACAAACCACATGTATAACTTCACGCTGGAGAAACTGGTCACTGCCATAACCGTGTTGATTCAACCATTACCAACCGAGCCACTTCTTCTAATTTACTCGGGACTTGCCCTAGAAATAATAATAGCTCCATTCAAAACATCATGAACCCAAATCCGCACTCATCCTGAGTGACCCTATTTCACGAGACCACGTTGTCTCCAAAACCCACGAACCATCGTATACCCTCCTTATGCGCATATTCGCAACTTCAACCGGTACACCCATTCTAAAAATCCCTCTATGAATCCGAAGTTATTTTCTCCCATTCCTCCAATGACACACCACAGATCGAAGATAACGTAGAACACTCCAAGCCACTTTTCATAATCCACTGCAAAAGCTCAATACTTAACCATACTACTGGCTGGAAATCCTTAGGCACCGCACTTTGAATTTTCTTTTTTTCAACCCACTAGAACCATTGTTGAGAGTCACCCACTCTGACTTGTTCCCAATTATCATCAAACTCCAAGGCCCTGTTGGCACATGAACACCCTCTCAAAAAAGCATCCGGCTGAATCACATTCCTTGTAACTTACCTCTACACGAAGCATAAATCCTGAGTCTTCCCAAAGCCAGAACATGAATCGATAAGGCTAATTATAGCGTACATTCCTTAAATCCTTTGATCGCATTGCCACTAATGTTTTTTTTTCCTTAGTCATAATTAATACGCTACTAACCAGAAACCTCACAAGTAGATAACCATACAATCCAATCGTAGGCGGTGGGGCTCTCCCACTTAGCTCGAAGCTACCATTGCATAACTCTGGAACCCACCAAGATTCCTTATCATCCATTGACATGATCTTGCACAATTAACCCACCAAATTTCTCGAAACCTTTCTGTTAAACTCTCCATGGACACTCTGAATCACTAGCCACACGCACATATTCGGCCTCTTCCTGAATAGTTAGTAGAAATTCTTCGTAGGAGCTTCGTCAACATCACGCAACCGCTAACCTGCTCACAAGAGATAACCTAACTATGGAAACTCCATGCCGACATCATCCAATGCCGCTGCACTGGGTACAATTACTATGAAATCAGTAACCCATCCTGAGCTATTCCAAATTAAGCTCGTAAACCGAGTCATTGTCTTGGGCATCAATTAAAGGTGCGACAATACATCCCAAAGTCATGTTATATCCTTCTTCATATCAAGCATCTTCTTTCTGTTGTATCCAACCTTCCTCTGTATAGCAGCCAATATTCCAAATTAAGCTCGTAAACCGAGTCATTGTCTTGGGCATCAATTAAAGGTGCGACAATACATCCCAAAGTCATGTTATATCCTTCTTCATATCAAGCATCTTCTTTCTGTTGTATCCAACCTTCCTCTGTATAGCAGCCAATATTCCAAATTAAGCTCGTAAACCGAGTCATTGTCCACCATGAATCCCAAATCACTCTAAACTTTCTCAAGGAGTGTAGTCATCTTACCCCAGAACCCATATACTGCTCTGTCACTCTCCCACTTTGGTCAAACTCACTCCTTTAAGCAACTACTCGACTCATATTTCTCACATTTGGCCTTCTAGAAGTTTATCCACTACCAGACACCTCCCTCATGTCCTTCTTCATCCTTCGCCGCCCAGTTGTTGCCTTAAGTCAGATCCATCTCTGCAACACTTGAACCAATAGATCGCTACCAACTTTAAACCTCTCTGAAGATCATCCTTCTCAATCCATCAACACTAGGAGCACTGATTCGATCATAAACCACTGCACTCCATGGTCTCTTACGGCCGCTTTCCCCGGCCCCATTTTACAATACTCTACCCTAAAGAAGAATTGAAGAAGACCATAAAACCGATGAACTTAACACATTCAATCAAGGACGACGACACCACATCACAAACGAAAATTCCACCACACTCAAAATACCAAGTCTCGTTACTCCATCAACCCAAACACTCATAGTCTGATTGCCTTTTCTCCATTGGAAATGCACTGAGCAAAACCTCATTTCAAGTCATTACAATCCATTAAATGTCGTGATGGCACCGGACACCGCTGTCAGGCAAGCCAAAAATAAATACTTAATTTGGTTCTCATTTTAATATTTTTAAAATCATATTTTCTTCAATTAAATAGTAAAAGATGGAATTTTACAGAGTAAATAATAATATTTTTAACAATTTCAATACAGGACAACCCATAATCACCCCAAAACCCGGTGTCACAAGTGTATGAGCCTCAACTAGGAATGTAAAATAAAATAGAACATCTGTCCAGAATACAAATTTGGACAGGAGAAATATAAATACTCTGAATGAGACTCTGCTGGCTGCGGATCATAGTATAGAATGCAGATCACCTAAGTCCCCGCAATAACCGAGCCTCTGCGCCCACAGGGTCACTAGACATGTATGTACCTACACAAAAATATGCAGCAAGTGTATTATGAGAATGTAAATTAATGCGTACCCAGTAAGTATCCCGCCTAACCTCGAAGAAGTAGTGACTAGGGGTCGACTCTGACACTTACTATGGGCTATAAATAAAATACCAATGATATAAGTAAGCATGAATTACGTAGAATGGTTGTAAGCTTAATATCATGAAATTAGTAAACAATTCTTTTTTAATAAGAAATCTCCAAATTTATTTTTCATCGTTTATCATTTTGTATCTTGGGCCAAAGAAGCAATATCAATTATCATAAATTCCAAAGCAACCAATACAATCATGCGCAAATCATGTTGAGGTCGTACGGCCCGATCCAACATAATTATTTAAATTGTACACTGCCGAGCGTTGAACAGTGCGAACCATAGATGCGTCTATCTGCTACCGAGGTGTTCGGCCCGATCCACAAAAGCGAAAAAACACATTAAACAACCAATTCAAGATTTATTAAGGGGAAAATATTTCAGGATTTTCAAACTCTCATTTAACGATCAAATAAATGAAGTTTAACCTTTTT
This sequence comes from Nicotiana tabacum, assembly GCF_000715075.1. Classification (NCBI taxonomy): domain Eukaryota; kingdom Viridiplantae; phylum Streptophyta; class Magnoliopsida; order Solanales; family Solanaceae; genus Nicotiana; species Nicotiana tabacum. Next base: position 83,733,005 of record NC_134081.1, on the reverse strand, counting down.
ACAATTCCTTTATCGAGTTTCTAAATGTTTTAACCAATTAAATTAACAAGTAGGGCGAAAACATCACAAGTAAAACATGATATGCGTCCCAGACTACTCGGACATAAGCATAATAGTATCTACGCATGGACTCTCATCACCTCGTGCGTACGTATCCCCCACAAATAGAAACACATAATGATTTGATTCACCTATGGGGTTAATTCCCTCTTACAAGGTTAGAAATGAGACTTATCTCGCTCCAAAATTCCATAACCGGCTCCAAAGCCTTTCCAACAACTCAAACCAATGCCCATCGCTCCAAAACTAGTAAATAAAGGTACAAATCCATAAATATATACTTTAATACTCATAATAATTCAATTTATGATAATTTCCAACTCCGCTCGAAAAGTAGATAAAAAATCATCCTCGGGCCCACGTGTCCGGATTTCGAAATTTTCGAAGATAAACTTTACCCATAACACCACGAACTCAAATATATAATTTATTCCAAATTTCATGTCCAATTTCGTGGTCAAAATCCAAAAATACCAGTTTCTAGATTTTTCTTCAAAATCCCAAATTTTTACAAATTTTCATGCATAAATCCATGTATAAACCTTGTATGTAACTCACAACTAGTATAAATCACTTACCTCATGCTTGATGATGAAATCCCCTCTTCAAAAACTCCAAACACCGCCCAAGCCGTGTGAAAAATAGGTGAAATGGATCCAAACCCCTCTTTAAAAATATTTTGCCCAGCCCGACCTTCGCACCTGCGGTCAAATAGTCGCTTCTACGGCTCCGCACCTGCGGAAATTCTATCGCAAGTACGGCTCCAGCTCGACCCAACAGTCCCCGCATCTGCGCCCCATGTAGCGCATGTGCGCGTCCGCTTCTGCGGTCACCAAGCGCTTTTGCGCTCGCGCACTTGCGCGTTTATGCCCGCTTCTGTGGCCCAGGCCTTTTTGGCTAGCCTCCGCTTCTGCGACCCTCATGGCCGCTTCTGCGGCCCAAACCTTGCAAGTGCGGTTACACCAGAAGACAGCAGCCTCAGCATTTCTTCCAAGTCCAAACTCGATCTGTTAACCATCCGGAATTCACCCGAAGCCCTCGGGACCTCAACCAAATACATCAACATGTCCCAAAACACATTACGAACTTAGTCGATCCTTTAAATCATATCAAACAATGCTAAAAACATGAATCATCCCTCCAATTCAAACTTAATGGACTTTGAAACTTCAAACTTCTACAATCGATGCCGGAACCTATCAAATCTCGTCCGATTGACCTCAAATTTCGCACACAAGTCACATTCGACATTACGGACCTATTCCAACTCCCGGAATCAAAATCCGACCCCGATATCCAAAAATTCCACTTCCGGTCAAACTTCTCAAAACCTTCGAATTTCTAACTTTCGCCAAATGACCCCAAAATGACCTACGAACCTCCAAATCCACATCCAGACGCGCTCCAAATACCAGAATCACCTTACGGAGCTATTCACAAACTCGGAATCCCAAACGGACATCAATAACATTAAAATGCACTTCAACCCAAATTTATGAAATTCTTCCAAAATGCCAACCTTGCACAATAGGCGCCAAAATGCTCTTGAGTCATCCAAAACCCGATCCGGACATACGCCCAAGTCCAAAATCATCATACGAACAAGTTGGAACCTTCCAATCCCGATTCCAAGGTCGTTTCCTCAAAAATCAAACCTTAGTCAATTCTTCCAACTTAAACCTTCCGAAATTAGAATTTTCTTTCCAAATCAACTCTGAACCTCCCGAAATTCAATTCCGACCACGCGCACAAGTCATAATACCTGAAGTGAAACTACTCAAGGCTTCAAACCGCCGAACGACATGCTCAAAATGACCGGTCGGGTCGTTACATGGTGTTATATACACATATATTATATGTATATGGGATATGGGGAAAGGTTAAGACGTTATATACGCACCACCACCTCATCAGCTGGTATACGTTGATTATTTCGCCTACAGTGACTGAGATGATATGATGGGATACCCACAGAGGCTTGATGATGTTATGTACGCATATATCAATGCATGGTATGACATTTATACGCATATGCATGACATTATAAATGTTTCATGATTCACAGATCTATTCAGACTTACAGGTTGAGTCCTTTTCTCCATGTTTCTTTCATGCTTTTATATACTAATTTTTATGCCTTACATACTTGGTACATTATTCGTACTGACGCCCCTATTGCCTGGGGCCTGCGTTTCATGCCCGTAGGTGCGGGTAGACAGGTTGACGGTTCTCCATCTTAGGATCCTTGCTCAGGGAGAGTTGGTGTGCTCCATTTGATCTGGGGCTGCTATTGAGTTTTGATTCGATCCTTTTATATACATATGGTTATGACGGGGCTCAGTCCCGTCCTCTATACAGTTGTACACTCTGTTAGAGGTCTATAGACAGTCATGTGTAGTTGAATAGTATGTGGCCTTGTCGGCTCGCCCTACCATATTCCATATATATATATATATATATATATATATATATATATATATATATATATATATATATATATATATATATATATATATATGTCTGTGTGTGTGTGTGTGTGTGCGCGCGCGCGCGCGCCCCTTTTGGGCATGTTTTCCCATGTATGTTGTTCATATGAATCAGTAGTTTATTTTCAGAAGTTATGCATGACCTACACATATTTCATGTTTATATCTTAGACATATGCTTAGGGGTGTTCGATAGGTAGAACTCGGGCACTCATCACGGCCCATCGGTTTGGATCGTGGCAATACCGACCAATTTTGGTCGGTATATTTGAAAACAATTAATTAAGTTTTTTTTGGTAAATAATATGCAAGTATGATCAGGTCTTGGTCAAAGATTGACCAATTTCCGACCGACATCGGTTGGAATTTTCATATCTTTATTGTGGAACCACTATTTTCGTTGTGAGAAATATATTTTTTGACTTTTGTGACCAATTTACTCTTTTTCCGACCAATTTCGGTCGGTTTTGTTTCCGACCAATTTCGGTCGGTAATCTTTGGACGGGTTGTGCCCGTTTTCTAGTAGTGACTAATACCGAATGAATTGAACGAGTTACATAAACTTACCTTACTTTTACGCCTCTAAATTTTTGTCATAGGATTGTAGAAGCTTGTTAACATCCAGTCAATAGTATGAGTTGATTAAGGCGTGTTTATATTCTTTATATACTATATATCCAAGATTCTATGCTAATTTGACCAACAGAGACCATTGAGTAGAAGATCCCAACTTTTATACAATCTGCAAGTGATCTCCTATACTAACATCAAAACAGTCTTTTCCTATGCCTTTTTACCAAAGTAAGATCGTTCACAGAACCATTAAAGTTGTATGTTACAGTAACATGCAATTAGAATTGCAGTTGTGCTGTTACTAGTCTTAGTTATAGGGTTTATACTGCTGCATTCTTAAATATATACGAAATGTACAATTGCGAAGGATGTAAATGAATAGAATACAACTTGTTTCCATCCTTTCCGTTCTTCTTCAGCCTCCACTCTTCTTCAAATAAACCTGAAAATGTTCTCAGTAGACCTTAACCCCCTCTCCTTGATCTTAAAGATGAGGTTTTTCCTTATATGTCAAAGTGTACTTTTATCCGTATAAATTTGCACACTCACTATGTATTACATAAATTTCAGATTTTCTTATGATTTATTAATTGGATGCACAATGGGCTTGACCGTATTACAAAAGGGTTAACTGATAAACTCAGCTGACTCTATCTGTTGATTCCATTGAATTCCTCTCTATGAAAAAACCAGGCTGTTTTGGTTGAGGAAGAACCAGACCTTCATTTCCCAACCAGAAAACTACTGATGCCATTGTAGGCCTATCCTCTGGCAGTTTTTGGACGCACAACAAACCAACTTGAATGCATCTCAATAATTGAGATTCTGAAAATGATTCTTTCAAACATTCGTCCATCAGTTCCAACGCTTTGCCTTCATTCCAAAGTAACCATGCCTAAAGTAACAAACAGAACACATTTATACAAAGGCATTCACAATAGAAAGAGTGACTAACGAAACAACTTAGTTTTGTGCTGTATCTGCTTACATGTCCCAAAAGATTGTGATGATGTTCCAAATGACTAAATTTCCTGTTCCTTTTGCCACTAATTATTTCTAGAATGATTACGCCGATACTGAATACATCTGATTTTACTGAATATTTCCCATCAACAGCATATTCTGGGGACATATATCCACTGCATCAACTCATCAAATTTTAAGTTCATGTACTGATTGAATATAATAAAGATTGTATGATGAAGGTTTGTAGAACTTACTAAGTCCCTATTACTCTCTTAGTTTTTCCTTCCGTTTGGTCTCCGCCAAAACTTTTGGCAAGGCCGAAGTCAGAAATTTTAGCATTCAAGTCACTATCTAATAAAATGTTGCTGGTCTTGAGGTCTCTATGAATAATTCTAAATCTCGAGTCCTGGTGAAGATAAAGAAGACCTCGAGATATTCCCATAGCAATTTCGAAGCGGTTCTTCCATGGAAGTGAGGCATTTCTGCTTGGATCTGCACAATGTAGGCCTAATCATTGAGGGCTGCAGGAATGTTGAGGACTTATCAAATACTAGGAGTAGTATAGTTAAAGAATCATTACCAAAAATGAAATAGTCCAAACTAGTGTTTGGCATAAACTCATAGATTAGCATCCTTTCTTTTCCTTCAAGGCAGCAACCCAAAAGCTTGACAAGGTTCCTGTGTTGCAGCTTGGAAATGAGAACGATTTCATTTCTTAACTCTTGAACGCCTTGTCCAGAATACTTTGATAGCCTCTTTACTGCTATCTCTTGTCCATTTGGTAGGATACCCTACAATGTTTTTTAGCAACAGTCAAATGTGCCACTTCTAACTAGAGGTTGAAGATCAAAGTTGATTTACCTTGTAAACTGGTCCAAAGCCACCCTCACCAATCACATTAGCAGAGGAGAAGTTTTTAGTGGCACTAGCAACAGTAACTAAATCAAACAATGGCAACTCGGGGTCTTCGTTTCCAACTTCTGCACCTGTCAGTATATATTTGTCGGTCACGAGCATGATATTAATGAGCTCTTCCATACAACAGATTATAAAAAAAGAAAAAGCAACCCAATCTTTTGGTAAAGGTGAAGAATATTAGCTAGATGGAGATTTTCTAATAAAGAATATTAGACAAAGGTACCTCTAGTATATTTTTCTGTTCTTCTGTTCTTTCTTTGGAAGGAAAACCAAGCTACAAAGCTGAGGATAAAAGCTGCTACCACTGCTGAAATGATCGCAATCAGGGCTGACCTCTTTCTCCTCCGATTCCCGTCTGAGTCTATTCAAGAAATAGTCCATAAGCAGTCTTCAATTGAAATATGAATTGGCCATTTCAGTATGAATTGTTTCAGTGATTTGTTTTTATTTTGTTATTGAACCTCTTCCCCTAAGCTAGTAATGCTTTCGGGTACTGGACTTTCCTCATCTACATTCGCGCTGCTTCTCCTGGCTGCATGGTGCTTCTACAAAGAGAGTTGAAGCACCTTCAGATTTTCAGTGTGCAGTACTTACTGAAAAAGTAGCCAATTTCAAGCTGTACTGGTAGTTAGAACATCTTTTCTGTTAGATGACCAAAGTACAGCGGACTATCTCAGGTAGTATCTAATATTACTCTGAAGCTAATATGTTTTGTGCAGCAAAAGTTTCAAGAGGTCAAGTTAGAGGCGACTCCAATATTTATAGTGATCGATTGGGCCAGATTTGGTGTGAATCGTCTCTCTCTCACACACACACTATCTCTTTGGCCAGAGCTGAAAAGTGTACAACCACCTAAGTTGCTCGGACTCGGGTGGGATTGTCTAATACGGGTGCGGATGTTTAAGGATACGGTTGCGAGGATTCTGCTAAAAATAATTCAAATATCTAAAAATAGAGTTATAAAAATATTTCTAAATTATGAGACATTACGTGAAAAACTTGCAAGGTATTCTAAGAAGGAGAAAAATATTGATCAAGAGAAGAATGCGATAAGAGGAAAATGAGTGACATAGAAATGTCTATATACAAGGTATTCAATTTTCTTTAAAATTTCACTTATCTTTTATTTTTATTTCAAATCTGTCCCCAATTTCACACTCGATTTTGGTCAAAGTACCCAAAATCGGTTTATCAGACCCGGTATAGATTCACACTCACACCCACGTTGTGTGGACATAGGTACCAAACTATAAGTGAAGTGTTCGAGCGACTTAGACAACCACACTCTGACACATGGGCACCAAACCGTAAGTGAAGAGTCCGAGACTTAGATGACACATGGGCACCAAACCGTAAGTGAAGAGTCCGAGACTTAGACAACCACACCCTCTGTTGACATCCTATATCTTCCTTGACGTCTAGCATATCTTAAGCCTTTACAAGGGAGAAAACTTCTCCTTTAGCAATCCTTTTAATTTATCAGTGTGCTAATTGTAGTGCCATACAAGAAGAGCGTAAGGGTCGCTGTCACACTATTTGTAGGACAAGACATTTATCAGCTCCTGCTTGTATGGCACCTCAAAGGGGGGGAAATGCAGACAAGACACTTGATGGATGATAAAACCTTAGACAATTTTTCTTATGTTTCAGTAAGTTAGCAACACCACCCGGTCGACTCAGCGGCAGATCTAAGATTTTGAGTTCATGGGTGCTTAATTTTTTTTGACGTAACGTTACTATGTATTATTATATTGTATAAGTACACAACTAGTTGAACACACATGTGAAAAAAGTTAAGAAGAAAACTCATATTTTAATATTATGGACACAGTAAATCTGTGATGAATATGCAATTGGCCAAATAAAAAGAAGATCGGTGGATTTTACCTTTCTGGAGGAACTGTTTATCTTTAAAAGGGATTGAACTTTGGGATTTCTTTTAAGATGATTTTTTTCTTTGCTATAGAGAATTAGGTAAATTAAAAGAAAAACATAAAGCTAAAAACAAAGGTTAGCAAAAAAGAAATTTAAAAAAAGTAGTATTGGGTTAAGAAAGTGTGCTTGAAAAGTAAAAAAGAACTAATTGAGAAAAATATTTAAAAAATAAATAAAAAGAAGAAGAAAGAAAGTAGCCTTGAATATAAGGAAAGGAAATTGTTTGCTTGGTTAAAAAAAATACTGTGGTGAGATGGAGTTTCGAACACCCGCCCCAAGCAAGATTTAATCTTCCAGCACCCTTTCCTAACCGCAGCACCCATCACAGTTTATTTTACCCAGGTGCTTTTTGACCTTTATATATATTTTCTTAAGTTTTTTATGGAGTTATACCTACATTAAGTTAAGGTTAATGGGTGCTTAAGCACCCAAATTTTACATGTAGATCCGTCCATGAGGGTCGTCATAGTTGGTTAAAAGTATTTTTATCATTTACGAATCAATTAACATATTACCAACTATTACAGCACCTAATCAACTTTAAATCAAGTAAGTACATAAGATAGTAGAGTTCCTTCAATTCTAAAGAGTTGTGAATCTATATTGTATAATAAAATGAGAAAATGGTACAGGGTAGGGTCATTACCTAATTCTGAAGCAGCGACTCTCACGAACAGGTCTTGCTCATTGTGGCTCAACTCTCTAATATCAATGAGTTCTCCAAACCATAGTAAGCATCCACTTCCACCATTTATAACATCAAGATTTGAGTAGGCTGTGCAATTGCAATCAGTCAAGCACATTTTTTTGCATTCTTCAAGGTTCATGCTCTGATTATACCACGAGTGTCTAGAATCCGGCATTTTAATACCCGTCATTTTAAGAAAATCATCTTGGTTACAAACCAAAGAAGTTCTCCTTACACAACCACTAGATCAGTCCGCTGCATACCATTGATTCGGATACCTGTGAAGACATAATTATGTAATCAAAATAAACTTCCACTTGCTTGACCTGGGGATAAGAATTTAGCCATGGGGCGAGGGAGCTTGTGAAGACATAATTAAATAACTAAAAATGTGCCCTCCCTAATAACTTAAGAAGAAACAGTCACACAATTAAACAAATACCTAGGCTCGAAACCTCTCAGACAGTCACATGGAGGTGAGTTATTGATGTTGCAGCTTGCATAACGTCCACATAAAGCAAAACGATCACAGTTACCAAATTGTGTTGTCAAGTAGAGAAACCAGCTCTGACTGTGCTCTATCCATGTTAGGTGCTCTACAACCCCATCTGTGTCGATCACCACCCTGGTGGGCAGGGACGCATTCATAATCCTTGTGTTGATATTGTCTTCTCTATTTGCTTTGTGTGTGATTGTGTGCCAGTTAACCCTCCATCTTCCGCAATAATTGGTATCAGAGCAAGGGTTTGAGTTTCGGCATATAATCTAGGGTTAAAATATCTTCATCATATTCAACAAAGTACGAAATAGAGAAATTTGATAGGGGTTTTAGTTTCAGTCTATGAAAGATTAGGATGAAATCATCCCTGTGTTACAAGGATTATGGAAGGCAATTGATGAGGATTTTCTTGAAGAGATGAAAGAGACAGAGAAGGCAGACCTAAAAGAGAGGGCTTTGAGTACCATCTTCATGAGCGTTACAAATAACGTTCTTCGAAAAATTGCTGAAGAAACTTCTGCATCAATGGCATGGAAGAAGCTGGAAGATCTGTAGTCTAAGAAATCGCTGAATAACTGTCTCTACCTGAAAAAGAGGTTATACTATCTCCGTATGAACGCGAAGGTACACCTGATAAAACTCACCTTGATGAATTTAATTCAATTACAATGGACCTGAAGAATGTGAATATCAAAATTGAGAGTGAGGATCAAGCCTTGATTGTGTTATGTTCTTTATTACCGTCTTATGATACTTTTGCCGATATACTGCTATATGGGAAAGATAGTATTTCACTGAAAGATGTTAGTAATGCACTAAAGTCTAAAGAGTTGAAAAGGAGCTTTTCAGACAGCAGATTTGAGGCGAGGGTCTTGTGTGTAGAGGAAGAACACAACAAAAAGACTTTAACAGGAAAAAGCCGACCGCCAGATCGAAGTCTAGAGCAATGAAGCAAAACTGTTATGAGTACGAAGAGCAAGGTCACTACAAGATAGATTATCCTAAGCTGAAAGAGAAAAGAGGGAAGCAGAAAATAGATAATTCTGCAAATATTGTTGACACTAGCAATAATTCTGATTATAGTGACTATGTAGAGGAAGTCTGTGCTATGATTTCTAGTCACGAGCAGAATTTCTGGGTTCTTGATTCTAGTGCTAATTTCCACATCTGTCCACACAAGAATTGATTTACAACTTACAAGCAGACGAGTGAGACTGTCTACATGGAAGATGATAATCTATTACCAGTAGAGGGGATTGGTAACATCAAATTGAGAATGTTCGATGGAATTATCAAAAACATTGAGTGTTAGCATATTCCTCGGATAAAGAGAAATTTGATTTCCCTTTCGATTTTGGATGATCAAGGGTATCATTTTCATTCCGAGAATGGAATACTTAAAGTGTGTAAAGGCTTCATGGTACTCATAAAGGGTAAACTGCATTCTTAATTATATCATCTTCAGGGCAGTGTAGTTGAAGGTGAAGCTGTTGTAGCTCCTGAAAAAAGTGATCTAAATCAATCTCAGTTGTGGCACTTGCGACTTGGTTATATGAGTGACAAGAGATTGTCTTTGTTGAGCAAGTAGAATTTGCTGGATGTATACAAAAAGTAAGTTTTGAATTTTTGTGAGCATTGTGTGTTTGGTAAACAGACAAGAGTAAAATTCAGTAAGAGGGTAGAGCACAAGACCATAGACAAGTTAGATTATATGTACATTCAGACTTGTGGGGTCCAAACAGAGTTCCCTCCAAGAGTGGTGCCGGGTATTTTATGACTTTGATTGATGATTACTCAAGGATGGTGTGAGTATATTTTCTGAAAATAAAAGATGAGGCTTTTTCGACATTTGTTAAATGGAAGACAATGGTTGAGAGGCAGACGGAAAGAAAAGTTAATCATCTTCGGACTAACAATGGGTTGGAATTTTTCAATAATTTGGTTCGATAATTTCTACAGCATAGAGGGCATAGTAAGACACTGTACTTATGTCAGAACACCATAACAGAATGGTGTTGCAGAATGTATGAACAAAATGCTTTATGATAGGGCACGAAGAATGCTTTCACACTCTTGTGTTAGCAAAGATTTTTGGGTTGAAGCAATCAATACAACTTGTTATTTGGTCAACAAATCTCCATCCATAACTATTTAGTTCAAAACTCCTTTTGAGGTTTGGTCTGGTTCGCCAGCTGATCATTCAAATTTAAGGATATTTGGTCGTCTCGCTTATGTTCATGTGAGGGGTGAAAAACTTGAGTCGCGGGTAAAGAAGTACATATTTTTAGGGTATGCAATTGGAGTGAAAGGTTATAGGTTGTGGTGCACAGATCAAAAGACTCTATGGCTAATTATCAGTAAGAATATAACATTCAATAAATCTGCCTCAATGGACAGTCAGAGGGAGACGACAATAGTAGAAACAAATCGTGGTGTCAGTGACCGCATAGAGCTAAAAATTGAAACCTCACTAGCTCGGCACGGTAGTTCTAAAGTAGAGGAAGTGGAGGAGGTTTAAAATATTGATCAAGATGATAATATTGATGCACCTGCCCAACAATAACCATATAGCATTGCAACAGGCAGAGAGAAGAGAGTGATTAACCGACCACAAAGTTTACAAACGTAGTTGATGGGAATTTTCTTGGATATACGAATCCTATGAGATTTGCTTTGGCAGTTGCAGAGATTGTTGATAATTTTGAGTGTTATAGCTATTCAGAAGCTATTTTTAGTGTAGAACCAAATTGACGGATTAGTGTTATGGCTGAAGAAATTGAGTCTCTTAACAAGTTTAGATGTTGCCTAGACATGGTTGATGTGTGCGGCAATGGGTAGAGCCCTTGCGAGGGCTGAGGGCAAGGTAGAGAAGCGTGTTCCTATTGATGAAGAAAATTCAAGCCAAAAAGAAGATTTGTTATTTGTGGCTTGAATTACTTCCTTGTATTTTTAGGAAACCTATAATCCCTATAGGTTTGGCAAAACTCATTATTCCGTTCCTTGTCAAATTAGGAAACCTTTCTCTTATAGGTTTGAGACTATTTGGGATCTATATATATGGGTGGCAGTTGGGGATTCTATAGATTGTATTGTGCTTTTCTTCTCATCATAGTGGAAAACTCTCTGCTTTTGTCCCCGACGATTAGGCTTTGCCGATCCTTGTTAAATCCTTATGTTAATTTTTTTTTCTATATTTGCTTTGTGTGTGATTGTGTGCTAGTTAACCTATGATTACGTAACAAACCCAGACGACAGTTCCAGTTGCTATATTCTTGTACCATATGCCAACATAGCGATTATTGGAATTTCCGGGGCTGAAAAATCCAAGTTCATAAAAATCGCCAGCTGAAACAATTGTGTCACCATCTCTAATGGGTTTATCTGTAGTGATCGTGTCTAATGCTGCGGAAGTTAGTAAGACCAAGAGAAAATGGGATCAAATGAATGAATAACTGAAATGTGAATTGGAGTTATTGGAAGCATCTTATCGAAATGGCTCATTTTATTTGTTTCCGAGAATTCTTAGTGAAGGTTTATCACGGCTTCTACATTTTATTGGCAACAACCTAAAATTTTCTCCTGTGAATTCTTTTTAACTTTTTTACGAGCCAATCACTTCAGTTTACTGATCAATTGAACAATATCTTTTCCCAATTGAGTAATTCGTTCAACTTAACTGTTGGAGGCATGAAGGCGGCTAAGAGCTAGGATGTGAAAGTCTCAACTGTTCAAAGTTGTACACCTTTGACTCTCCAGTTCCCCAGTTGCAGATAAAAAAATATTTACAAACTTTGTGTTTATTAAAGCAATAAATGCACGATGTAAATACTTAATGGTGATTAAATTAATTGATATTGTCACCTCATTTTAATATGTCTGTTAAGATTTAGACATACCTACTAAGAGAACTATTCAATTAATTGCATTACCCATAAGTACTATGACCTCTATTCTCCTTTAGTAATCCACAACGAACCTTGTAGTTACTTGAGAATACTATAAATGAAGTACGTATTTTATCACAATACCCACAATAATAATACTCTTTTTGTTTCAATTTAGATAACGCATTTTACTTATCGAGAGTCAAACTGTGTGAAGGTTGACCAATATTTTAAAATATATTGTTATCGTATTGACATGAGAAAAATTACAACTTTTACTACTTTTCGTGTAGTTTTTGAATATCCAAATTTTAATTTTAAAATACTAAGGTGAACTAATTTAATTTAGCTTCAAAGTTTAGTCAAATTGACTCTCGATAAGTGAAATATATCATCTAAATTGAAACGGAGAGAGTAATAAATAGTCTCAATAATACGAGGAAATGATTTGAAATGAGTAGTTAATAATAAGAGTAAAAGAGAAAGTAATATTTTTCCTCTATATTTGCTAAAGTGAAAAAAAATAATTGTTGGCAGATACTTGTCATTTTAGACACAAGAGAGAATTAATTATTCTCTTTTCAAATTAACCCTTTAGCATCAATTGTTCCAGAATTAAGAAGCACGTAAATAGACAAAGATTAAAGAATTAATAAGGAGACTAGACTAGTCAAATTGCTGTTTTTATTAATATTTTCTTAATGAGAATGTAAAATCTTATCCTGATAGCAAAATGGGAATAGAGAAAAAGTAATTTTTTAAAAGTGACAGAGAAAAAGAATATGAGGAAATATACTTTAGTTCAAACATCATGTAGGTATAAATATTTTCCGTTTCAGACCAACCCCTTTACCCTTCTTATCAGTGTTCTTCCTCTCACTGGCTATTTATATTTGTGATGGAGAAGGGAGTGATGGAAAAGGATACTTCCTCCAACTTTCTCTTTTTCCTTTTCCTGATGTAATCAGTCGGGTCAAATTGAACAATTTCAGCTTTAAGGTATTGACGCATTTGTTTCTTCTTTTTTCCTTTCATATTGTGATAAAGTCCCCATGTTACATTCAACTGAGGAAAAAACAGAGGACAAGTTTAATCTTCTAATTGAACTCTTGGAATTTGTTCAGAAAGAACATGGCGAAGCGTTATTGCGTAATGTTTTTATACGAAGAAAGTGTATATCAAGTCATTTGCCCTACCACGATAAAAACAATAACAAAAAAAAAAAAAAAATGTCTAAGTAGGGTGGGGGGTGTGCGCCTTGTGTAAGCTAGATGAGCTGTTTCCTATAAATCCTCGGTTGAAGAAAAGCATTCAAGAAAGGTTTGAAAAAATATTGTCAATAAACTGTCAGTTTTAGTTACTCCGTCATATATACACTAGTACTGTTGAAACAAGACAAAGTAAATGCATTTCACTTCTAAAATCCAATTGTATTTTATGTCTATCTTGGCTCTAGGACTGTTAACGACACGTTGTTACTGAGACATCCTTCATCAGCTGACTCTGTTGATTCCATTGAATTCCTCTCTACGTAAAAACCAGGCTGCTTTGGTTGAGGAAGAACCAAATCCTCATTTCCCAACCAGAAAACTACTGACGCCATTGTAGGCCTATCCTCTGGTAGTTTTTGGACGCACAACAAACCAACCTGAATGCATCTCAACACTTGAGATTCTGAAAATGATTCTTCCAAACATTCGTCCATCAGTTCCAACGCTTTGCCTTCATTCCAAAGTAACCATGCCTAAAGTAACAAACAGAACACATTTATACAGTTGCATTTACAAAGAGTCAAATTAAGGGATCGAAGTTCTGCGCCATATATGCTTACATGTCCCAAAAGATTGTGATGATGTTCCAAATGACGAAATCTCCTGTTCCTTCTGCCGCTAACTATTTCTAGAATGATTACACCGATGCTGAATACATCTGATTTTACTGAATATTTCCCATCAACAGCATATTCTGGGGACATATATCCACTGCATCAACTCAACCAATTTACGTTCATGTACTGACCGAATGTAATAAAGATTCAATGGTGAAGGTTTGTAGAACTTACTATGTCCCTATTACTCTCTTTGTTTTTCCTTCCACTTGGTCTCCGCCCAAAATTTTGGCAAGGCCAAAATCAGAAATTTTGGCATTCATGCCGCTATCTAATAAAATGTTGCTGGTTTTGAGATCTCTGTGAATAATTCTTAATCTTGAGTCCTGGTGAAGATAAAGAAGACCTCGAGATATTCCCATAGCAATTTCAAAGCGGTTCTTCCATGGAAGTGAGGGATTTCTGCTTGGATCTGTACAATGTATCATTGAGGGCTTGCAGGAATATCGAGGACTTATCAAATACTAGGAGTAGTATTTAGTTAAAGAATCATTACCAAAAATGAAATAGTCCAAGCTAGTGTTTGGCATAAACTCATAGATTAGCATCCTTTCTTCTCCTTCAAGGCAACAGCCCAAAAGCTTGACAAGGTTCCTGTGCTGCAGCTTGGAAATGAGAACGATTTCATTTTTTAACTCTTGAACGCCTTGTCCAGAATACTTTGATAGCCTCTTTACTGCTATCTCTTGTCCATTTGGTAGGATACCCTGCAATTTTCTATCAACTGTCAAAAATACCACTTCTAGCTAGAATCTCAGATCAAAGTTGACTTACCTTGTAAACCGGTCCAAAGCCGCCCTCACCAATCACATTAGCAGAAGAGAAGTTATTAGTGGCACTAGTAACAGCAACTAAATCAAACAATGGCAACTCCATCTCCTCATTTGAAACTTCTGAACCTGTCAATAATATACATTCACCCGTCACAAACATGATATTAATGAAAATTTGGTAAAGGCAAACAGTATTAGCCAGATTAAAGTTCACCTAGGTCACACAGAATTCAGGGTTAACAATTTTCTAGTAAAGCTGTTTGACAAGAGTAGTATATTTACCTGTTCTTCTTTTCCTTCTTTGGAAGGAAAACCAAGCTAAAACGCTGAGGATAAATGTTGCTAGTACAGCTGAAATGACAGCAATCAGGGTTGACCTCTTTCTCCTCCGCTTCCTGTCTGAATCTGTTTAATAATTAGTCCATAAGCAGTCTTCACTCTTCAGTAGTGAATTGCATAAGTGTATTACTTTTATTTTGTTATGAAGCCCCCGCAGACTTGGTAACAATAACTTGTGAACCAATGCTTTCAATCTGTCAGATTTACTGAAAAAGTAGCACATGTTTAATCGATATCGAGCTGCACTATTAATTGGGACATCTTCTCTGAAAGATGACCCAAATTAAAGTACAGTAGCACTATCTCATGTAGTAGTATCCAGCAGTACATGATGCTTATATTCTTTGTGCAGCAAAAGTTTTAAAAGGTTAAGTTATTGGTTCACAGTTGGTGCAAATTATTATATACACATGCACACACTTTCATGGTTCAGACCTCTTCTCTTACTGCTCATTACAAATCACAAATTGTGTTCTTGTGAGAAATTCGAGTTAATTGTTGAAACTTGAATTTCGTTGGCTTTGTAGAATCCTGGATAAATTCTGCCACCATCTTCGCAGTAACGTAAGTCAGAGGCTAAAATTCCTTATGGACAAGGATTACACTATCAAAACCAGTCTTTTATTGTTCCCCAACTCTATAATTTTCCTAACACCAGCTACTAAAGCACCTACTCAACTTTAATGTCTATCAACTATCAAGTAAGAAAATAAGATAAGTAGTAGATTTCCTTCAATTCTAAGGAATTGTGCATTTCTATTGTGTAATATGGCCAAATTTTCATGACATTTGCCATGACATAATATTCATTATAACAAATTTGTGGTTCATGACATTTGCCATGACATAATATCCATTATAACAAAATTGTGGATCATGACATTTGCCATGACATAATATCCATTATTAGGCCAAGGATTTCTTGCTATAAATAGAGGAGTTTCTCCTCATTTGAAAACACACCAATTCAAGAACTTTTCACTCTTGTCTTTCTTTCTCCTCCTTTATTTCATTATAGAGTAGTTCGTAAGAGAGTGAGTGTTGGGAAACACTTGTGTGAACTCTTTCTTTGGAGTGATCTTGTGAGGTTATTCTCTTAGGGTATTTGGGATTAATTAGAGTATTTACTCTAATTTTGTACTCTCTTTTGTACTCTTGTTGGTATAGTGAAATTGCTCATCTCCGCTTGTGGACGTAGGTCACCTTGACCGAACCACATTAAATTTGTGTCTTCTTTATATTCTTTAATTGCCGTTATTATCAACTTTCATTGTCTTTGTTATTGTCATTATACCATTGTTTGGCTAAATTTTGCACTACCCGAGTTCCCAATCCTAATAAATTAGTATCAGAGCCAGATCTAACCGGGTTAGTTTAAATAGCCAAAATGACTCTAACAAAGTCTTATGTTGAGAAATTTGACCGAAGTGCAAACTTTGGAATGTGGCAATTAAAGATGGAAGCTATCCTAATTCAGGATGGCTTAGATTTGGCACTGCAAGGAAATGAGAAGATGCCGGATAAAATAGCAGACGAGGAGTTTGCCGTCATAGACAAAAAGGCAAAAGCAGGTATTATTTTAAATCTTTCAAATGAGATTTTACGTGAAGTTGCAGGAGAAAGCTCAGCCAAAGGCATATGGGAAAAGCTTAAAACCTTATATATGAGAAGAACAGTAGAAAACAGGCTTTACCTAAAGCAAAAACTCTACACTTTTCGTATGGCTGAAAGTACCTCTATACTTACTCATCTTGATACTTTTGATTCTCTTCTTATGGATTTAAGTAACATAGATGCTGAAATCAAAGATGAGGATCAAGCTGTGTTATTGCTTGTTTCCTTACCCAGTCGTTTAAACATATAAAAGATACTATGCTTTATGGAAAGGATAATATCTCTTATAAAGATATCAAATCTATTTTGAAATCAAAAGAACAAATAGATAGAGACATTATTGGAAAAACTAGTGGGAACCAAGGGGAAGGCTTATTCATAAGAGGTAGATCCAATAAGAAAGATTCAAGTAGTGACAAACCTAAATCAAGGTCAAAATCCAGATACATAAATGTCATGTGCAAATATTGTCATAAGAAATGTCACATTATTTCTGAATGCTTTAAATTGAAAAACAAAGAAAAGCATACAGAAAAGAAAAATGAGCACAAAAATACTGACACTGCCGAAGCAAGTTTAGCTGCTGATGAGACTAAGGAAACTATTTTTTTAGCAACTAATAATAGTTTCAAATATAACAATGAGTGAACTTTAGATTCGGGTTGTTCTTATCATATGTGTCCCAGTCGGGATTTATTTACCACATATGAATCTATTGGAGGTGGAGTTATCTTGATGGGCAACAATGCTGCCTGCAAAGTTATTGGAAAAGGTATAGTCCGAATCAAAATGCACGATGGTGTGGTGAGAACTCTCACCGATGTTAGACATATTCCTGACTTGAAGAAAAATCTCATCTCTTTGGGCACTCTAGAATCTCTTGGGTGCAAGTACACAGGTGAAGGTGGAGTTCTGAAAATTTCTCATGTTGCTCTTGTGATCATGAAAGCACGCAGATCTGGTACGTTGTATACTCTTTTGGGATCTACTGTTACAAGTGCTGCTGCAGTTTCAATATCAGATAAATCAGATTCTGACATCACCAAATTGTGGCATATGCGATTGGGGCATATGAATGAAAAAGGTCTTTCCATCCTCAGCAAAAGAGGTCTCTTATGTGGCCAAAGTACCGAAAATATAGAGTTCTGTGAACATTGTGTGTTCGGAAAATAGAAAAAAGTTAGCTTCAAATCTCCAGCGATTCATATAACAAAAGGTACTTTGGATTACATTCATTTAGATCTTTGGGGTCCTTCACGTACCCCATCAAAAGGTGGTGCCAGGTATATGTTAACTTTCATTGATGATTATTCAAGGAAAGTTTGGGTTTATTTCCTAAAAAATAAAAGTGATGTTTTCTTAAATTTCAAAGAGTGGAAAATTTTGATTGAGAAGCAAACAGGAAAACAGGTTAAGCGGCTTAGAACAGATAATGGCTTGGAATTTTGTAATAATGAATTCAACGAATTTTGCAAGAATAAAGGAATTGCTCGACATTGTACTGTGAGAATGACACCTCAGCAAAATGGTGTGGCAGAAAGGATGAATAGAACTCTTTTGGAAAGGGCTCGTTGCATGATTTCAAATGTTGGGTTGACAAACACCTTTTGGGCAGAAGCTATCTCTACAGCTTGTTATATTGTCAACCGAGCTCCTTCTGCACCTTTGAACTTTAAGACTCTAGAGGAAGAGTGGTCAGGTACTCCTGCTAATTATTGTGATTTAAAGATATTTAGTTGCCCTGCATACATGCATGTAAATGATGGAAAATTAGAGCCAAGGGCTAAAAAGTGCATTTTCCTTGGGTATGCATCTGGGGTGAAAGGATACCGACTATGGTATCCTGATCCCATGGCACCAAAATTTATAATTAGCAGAGATGTAACCTTTGATGAATCCTCTATGTTACATTCTAGAAAAGAGTCTTCTAGTTCTTGTGATACAGATAAAGGAAAGTGTACACAGAACCAGGTGGAGATTGAGGTTGGCATTCCTTCTGAGCCAAGCTCATCAACTTTGGAGCAAAATACAGTTGAAACTCCTGAAGTTGAGACATAAGCTGAAATTCCTGAAGTTGAACCAGAATAAGAGGAGTATTCTATAGCCAAACATAGACCAAGAAGAGAAGGTAAATAACCATTAAGGTTTAGAGATTATGTTGCATTTGCTTTTTCAGTTGCACAGGAAACTGAAGAAATTGGAGAACCATCAAAATATTCAGATGCAGTTTCTGGTGCTGACTCAGCCAAGTGGCTGATTGCAATGAATGAAGAAATTGAGTCTCTCCACAAGAGTGGTACTTGGTCTCTTGTGAAGCTGCCATCAGGAAAAAGAATTGTTGGTTACAAATGGGTCTTCAAGAAAAAGGATGGCATTCCAGGGGTTGAAGATGCGAGGTATAAGGCACGATTAGTTGCAAAGGGCTATAGCCAGGTACAAAGAGTTGATTTTAATGATATTTTCTCACCTGTTGTTACACATAGCTCTATTCGTGTCTTGCTTGCCTTCGTTGCCATGTATGATTTGGAATTAGAACAACTTGATGTTAAGACAGCTTTCTTACATGTCGAACTTGAGGAATAAATATACATGCATCAACCCGAAGGATTTGAAATTGAAGGAAAAGAAGATCATGTTTGCTTGTTGAAGAAATCCTTATACGGATTAAAGCAGTCTCCAAGGTAATGGTATAAAAGGTTTGATTCCTTTATGTTGGGTCATGATTATTCGAGGAGCATGTATGATAGTTGTGTTTACTTCTGGAAGTTAAATGATGGTTCATTTGTGTACCTATTATTATATGTTGATGACATGCTCATTGCTGCTAAGGATTTAACAGAAATTCACAATTTGAAAAGTCAGCTGAAAAGTGAATTTGAGATGAAAGATTTGGGAGCAGCTAAGAAAATCCTTGGCATGGAGATCAAAAGAGATCGAAGAGCCAACAGGCTATTTCTGACCCAGAAGAAGTACTTGGAGAAAGTCTTAGAGAGGTTTGGCATGAAAGATGCTAAACCAGTTAGTACCCCTCTTGCTGCTCATTTTAAGTTATCAGCTGTTCAGTTCCCGCAGTCAGAGGAAGAAGAGAGGTACATGGCACAGGTTCCTTATTCCAGTGCAGTCGGCAGTATTATGTATGCAATGGTTTATACACGTCCAGACATTTCACAAGCAGTGAGCGTGGTAAGCCGGTATATGGCTTGCCCTGGTAAAGCACATTGGCATGCTGTGAAATGGATTCTCAAATACTTGCGAGGTACTTCAAACACATGTTTGGAGTTTGGGAGAAATACTAACACTTTGGTTGGTTTTGTAGACTCAGATTATGCAGGTGATCTTGACAAAAGAAGATCACTGATATGCTATGTATTTTGCATCGGGGGGTGCTCTATTAGTTGGAAAGCTACATTACAACATATAGTAGTTTTATCTACTACCGAAGCAGAATATATGGCAGTGACCGAGGCGATCAAAGAAGCTTTATGGTTGAAGGGTCTATTTGCGGAACTCAATTTACACCAAGGTGGTATTACCATTTTCTGTGATAGTCAAAGTGCCATTCACTTGACTAAAGATCAAATGTATCATGAGAGGACGAAGCACATTGATATAAAGTATCATTTCATCCGAGAAAACATTGCTGAAAGAAAAGTCTCTGTTCAGAAGATCAACACTAGAGACAATCCTGCTAACATGTTCACAAAACCTCTTCCAGTGTCCAAGTTTAAGCTTTGCCTGAACTTGATTGACATTTATGAAGAATGATTTTGCCCATTGGGAATTTTTGCGGAGAAGGTGAAGCAAATTTATTATATATAAGCCGAAATTAGGCCAAGGTGGAGATTTGTAATATGACCAAATTTTCATGACATTTGCCATGACATAATATCCATTATAACAAATTTGTAGTTCATGACATTTGCCATGACATAATATCCATTATAATAAATTTGTGGACCATGACATTTGCCATGACATAATATCCATTATTAGGCAAAGAATTTTTGCTATAAATAGAGTAGTTTTTCCTCATTTGAAAACACACCAATTCAAGAGCTATTCACTCTTGTCTTTCTTTCTCCTCCTTTATTTCATTATAGAGTATTTCATAAGAGAGTGAGTGTTGGGAAACACTTGTGTGAACCCTTTCTTTGGAGTGATCCTGTGAGGTTATTCTCTTGGGGTATTTGGGATTAATTAGAGTATTTACTCTAATTTTGTACTCTCTTTTGTACTCTTGTTGGTATAGTAAAATTGCTCCTCTCCGCTTGTGGACGTAGGTCACCTTGACCGAACCATGTTAAATTTGTGTCTTCTTTATATTCTTTAATTGCCGTTATTATCAACTTTCATTGTCTTTGTTATTGTTATTATACCGTTGTTCGGCTAAATTCTACACTACCCGGGTTCTCAATCCTAACATATTGTATAATAAAATGAAAAACATGGTACAGGGTAGTGTCATTACCTAATTCTGAAGCAGCGACCCTCACGAACAGGTCTTGCTCATTGTGGCTCAACTCTCTAATATCAATGAGTTCACCAAACCATAGTAAGCATCCACTTCCACCATTTCTAACATCAAGATTTGAGTAGGCTGTACAATTGCAATCAGCCAAGCACAGTTTTTTGCATCCTTCAAGGTCCATGCTCTGATTATACCACGAGTGTCTAGAATCCGGCATCTTAATACCCGTCAATTTAAGAAAATCATCTTGGTTACAAGCCAAAGAAGTTCTCCTTATACAACCACTAGACCAGTCCGCTGCATACCATTGATTCGGATACCTGTGAAAACATAATTATGTAATCAAAATAAACTTCCACGTGCTTGGCCCAGGGATAAGAATTTAGCCATACGGCGAGAAAGCTTGTGAAGACATAATTAAGTAATTAAAAATGTGCTCTCCCTAATAACTTAAGAAGAGACAGTCACACAGTTTAATAAATACCTAGGCTCGAAACCTCTCAGACAGTCACATGGAGGTGAGTTATTGATGTTGCAGCTTGCGTAAGGTCCACATAAAGCAAAACGATCACAGTTACCAAATTGTGCTGTCAAGTAGAGAAACCAGCTCTGACTGCGCTCTATCCATGTTAGGTGCTCTACAACCCCATCCGCGTCGATCACCACCCTGGTGGGCAGGGACGCATTCTTAATCTCGTATTTGTAGTAAATTTCCTGCTGATTAATAACAAACTCGAAAGTATAATATATATTTGGTTTAGAATTAGGGCTACCACTAAATGCAATACCGTTCCATGGCCCTACGTTATATACTATAGATGAATTTTTCAGCACGACCAATTGCGGGTACCCATGAGAATCAAGAAAGTCTACATATTCACCAGGAGCAGGATCATCAGTGCTCTTCCATGACGATATGTACCAATCCATGCCCGTGACCAAGTTACGTCCAAGCTTCATGCCAGGTAATAAAGTATTTCCTGGATAGTCAAAACTCTGCCACACGAGATTAATTTCCGCGTCTCTGTCATTTCTGTCACTGACAACAAGGTTCCCAGAATCCAAAATCCGTGCTTTTGGATTTTTTAAGGATCTTGATGAGTTTGATGACCAAATTGAGGCATTGGAACTGTTGACAAGTACAAGAGTTCCATTGGGTTTAAGTGTTAACATTCCTGAAGTGTCATTCAATGGAATGTTTCTGTTGGCAACCCAGACGGCAGTTGTAGGTAATAGCTTCTTGTACCATATCCCAACATAGCGATTCTTGGAATTTCCAGGGCTGAAAAATCCAAGTTCATAAACCCCACCAGCTGAAACAATTGTATCACCATCTCTAATGGGTTTATCTCTAGTGATCGTGTCTAATGCTGCAGAAGTTAGTAAGATGAAGAGTAATTGGGAACAAACAAATAAAGGTAGCCCTTTCATGAATTCTGACTCATGTTTTTAGTTGACAAGGTTAAAGCCTTAAAGCCATATTATAGGGGACACAGAGTGAATTCCACTAACTTTGACTGACAAGGCTAATTTTCCCTGTCCAATCTAAAGTTATGTTCATTATTCGTTTATATAAAGAAAATGACAAGAAATCTTATTTGCATAACTGAAATGTGAATTGGATCTTGGAAGCATCTTAAGGAAATAAGCTAAATATATGTATGGTTTTGGAAAACTCTTAATGAAGGTCTTTCACGGCTTCTTTATTTTATTGGCAACTACCTAGAATTTAGAATTTTCTCCTGTGATTTCATTTTAACCTTTTTACGAGCCAATCACTTAACTGTGAATAGTATCACTTCAAAATTGAATAGTTCGTTCAACTTAACTGCTGAGACTTGAGAGGCATATATAAAGGCGGCTAAGAATTACATTATTAGCATGTAAAAGTCTGAACTTGTTCAAAGTTGTACGCCTTTGACTCCCCAATACCCACTTATAAACCGGTGTTTGCAATAAATCTATGCTATGCCCCTCCACATTTGCTTTTATTATTTAATCTTCGTTAATTTTTATATAAACTTTTACCTTATTTTATCACCGAGCTATGCTAAGTTAGTATTATTGGTGGTTTCTTTTAATATGTCCTTTAAGGATTTGACACTCCTATTAAGTAAAATTAATTAATTAATCACATTAATCATAAAGGATATATGAGTAAATCCTCATATCTCTTCCTTAAATAAAATAATAATAAATGACAATACGTTTTTAGAATAGTAAAGGTGTGACGAGAAAAAGAAAATTCATGTCTTCTTAGCTTTTAAATTGCCAAATACTTTTACCAAATCTTTTAGATAAAGTGAAAAATAAAAGAATGTGAAAAAATATAATTCAGTATAAACATCAAATACGTATAAATATTATTATCTTTTCAACGGAGAAGGGAGTGATGGAAAGGGATACTTCCTCCTCCTTTTTTCTTTCCTTTTCCTGATACAATCAATCAGGTCAAAATAAAAAATAAGATTTCTACCATTTCTCATTACATATTTCATAATATTGACGCATTCGTTTTTTCTTTTTTCTTTTCATAATGTAAATCGTGGTAAAGTCACCATATCTCTTCTTCTTTTTTCTTTTTCTTTTTTTCATTTTATTTTAAGAGAAGTCACCGTTTAATATTCAACTTAGAGGAAAAAACAAAAAGACTAGTTTGCCATGCTAAATATAATCTTCTACTAGTCTTCCTGGAAGTTGTTGAGAAATATCTTTCCGAAGCGTTATTAATGTTTATACAGTACAAAGAAGTTATTGTTATAAATATATTATACTCCATTTAGTACTCTTGTATAAATAAACTTTCTAAAAAATCTTATTCATATTGGATTTCACTGTAACTATGTTTATCTATTTAGTACTTTATTGGAAATAAGCCTCCTGAAGAATTTTATTATTTCGACACTCCGTTGTGGATAAATATTACTCTTGTATAAGATTATCTATAACTGGTACAATAACAGCTTACAAGCAGCTTATACAACAGCTTGCAGTAGCAGATTACACAACAACTTCCCTTCTTGTATAACTAGAAGAGATTTTAGTTCAATATATACATCAGATTAAAGTTGAATAATATATCAGTTTCTCTCTATACTTGTCTTTACTTTACAGATTTTATTTTATAACATGTTATCAACACGAGACTCTACCATTTTGAGTAATTACTTCGAATTTAATTTCTATTTCAATGTTCATATCAATGTAAAGCGACACTCTTACGTTCGTAGTTAGATCTTGTTCATTCCGAGCATCATAAGGCAGATTATATCCTTGAGGTGGCGAATTTTTCTTTTTGGCAGTAGTGAGCCGAGGGTCTATTGAAAACAACCTAGAGGTAAGGTCTGCGTAGACACTACCCTCCCCATACCTCACTTGTGGGATTTTACTGGGTCGTTGTTGTTATTGTTGTAGTAGTGATGTAGATATCACTTACATCTGGACTGAAAATATGCGTAAATTAATTTGAGCCTTTTGCTTATATTTTAATATCTTTATCATCGCTTGCTTGGTTATATGTTACGTATATAGTACCTATTTTGGTATTTATTTCCATCCTAATTATCTTAATAAAGGATTATAAAGTGGATAACATTATTAGATCCACTTAAACTCCAGTGGAGTTTGCAAGAAATATACAACCACAAGAAGTGGTTATGTTTCGTATATCTCATTGTAACTAACTTTTGTTAACCACCACAAGTGGTATATGCCTATGACCACGCGAAATGATGATTTAGGCTTTCTATGGTTACTATTGAAGATAAGCTAGAGAAATATTCTCTATATTACATACACACCTCGATTTGCTTCTGAAGTAGTAAATATTTTAAAAGAGGTTGCAACATCACAATTTGATATGATTAATGCGCGTTCAGATAATTATGTTTGATTTCCTGAAGGATGATAATTTTTGATAAATAATAATCTATTCTCTGAAATGAATGTGACAATATTAATAAAGCCGTAAATATGAACGCGCTCTTGATGTAAATATATTATGATTCACCTCCATAAGAGGTAATATGATTGAAAGAATATATACTCAATTTTTCGTATTTTAAATTTGCTCCCGAAGAAGTAACACAATTGAAATTTCCTCCTCAAGTAGGAAAATATTATGAAGAGGTGTTTTCTTGTGCTTAAACAATTATTTTATATTGTTTATTTGATTATGATTTTCTCTCATGATACTTGAAGTGTCTGAGCAATATTTGATAGTACAAAATGTATCAAAAACTCCTGAAGAGCTAATTGTTTGTCTAGAAGACACATGACACCAGTAGTGTCCGAATAATATTAGATTGTGGATAATAAATAAAGGCTCTCGAAGAGATAATATATAAATATGTCATTTATATTAAAAGATTATGGTCAAAATATATGTTATAGTATACTCAAAGTTTACTAATACAAATGGATATCATATTGAGACTACAAATGATTGTAAGATAGAAAATCTTCATGTTTTCACAATCATAGGGGGTAAAATAATATTTATGTGAGAAGTTACCCGACTTATTTTTCAATTTGTACTACATCATTTTACAGTAAACCATAAGTTTACTAATGCAAAATCTGTCATAGTAAATCAAAAGTTTTACTGAGGCAAAAGTAGCTATAATAAACTATAAATTTGCTGATACAAAAGTAGCCACAGTAAATCAAAAGTTTACTAATACAAAAGTTTATGCCATAGTAAAACCAGATATAACGATCCGACCGGTCGTTTTGAGTATTACAGCCTTGTTCTCCTATTTACTACTCATTTTGTGCTTTACAGTTGTTATGTGACTTGTCGGGATATTTGGTTCGGGTCCGGTGAGGTTTCAGAATGAATTGAGACACTTAATCTCAAGGATGGAGACTTAAGTTGAAAAGGTTGATCGGATGTTGACTTATGTGTAAACGACTCCGGAATAGAGTTTTGATGATTCCAATAGCTCTGTATGGTAATTTTAGACTTAGGAGTGTGTCCGGATAATTATTTGGAAGTCTGTATGAGAAGGTCCGTGATCGCATAGGCTTAGCTAGACAGTGGAGGTTTTGTGCTATGCGGTCGCATGAGAAAGTTGAACTTGAAAGCATGCCTATATTTCTGTACTATTATTTTCTATGATAGGACTGTAATTATTGAGCTCGTCACTACTTTCAGCCCAAAGGTTAGCCTTGTTACTTATTGAGTACATTGGGTCGGTTGTGCTCATACTACACTCTGCACTTTGTGTGCAGATCGAGGTACTTTCGGATACGTCGGTTGCTAGATTTTGGAGATTTATCTATTGAAAATTATCGAGATAGCTTCTTGGCGTCCACAGACCTTGACTCTCCCCCATTTCAATTATTTGTGTTGTTCATTATTTTTCAGATAATATTTTTATTAGTCAGACTGTATTGTCATTTAAATACTCACATACTTAGTGACACCGAGTTTTGGGAGTGTATTGTATAAAGATAATATTTTGTATAAAAAAAATTGTGGGATTTTACTCTTAAATTTATTTATTGTATTTTCAAACTTAAAGGAAATTGTGGTTTATTAAGGTTGTCGGTTTGCCGAGTATTAAGATAGGCGCCATCACGATAGATGAGATTTTGGGTCGTGACAAGTTGGTATTAGAGCCTAGGTTATATAGGTCTCACGAGTCATGAGGAGGTTTAGTAGAGTCTTGCGGATCGGTACGGAGACGTCTGTACTTATCTTTGAGAGGTTATCGAACCCTTAGGAAAATTTTACTTTCTTGTATTCTGTCGTGCGAATTTGTTGATTTCAGAAACTAAATTTATGTATTCTATTCTCTCACAGATGGTGAGGACACGTACTACCGGATCGGACGGCCAGCCACCAGTTAGGGCTATGAAAGATCGAGGTCGTGGTAGAGGACGGGGTCGTGGTAGAGGTGTAGCTCGCACAGCAGTTCGAGCAGCACCTGTAGAACTACCAGTTGCTCCAGCTCAAGAGCAGGTTCAAAATAAAGTTGAGCCGGCGACACCAGCTCAGACACCAACTATGCCTATTGTGATTTCAGGCCTTCAGGAGGTTTTTTCCCAGATATTGACTGTTTGCATTGGCCTTGCTCAGGTGGTTTTGGCTCATGCCGCACCAGCCACTTCTTAGGCCGGGGGAGGTACTCATACCCATGTCGCCTGTACTCTAGAGTACGTGGTGCATAGACTTCAGGTATCGGGGGCACTACCAGTGTAGCCGGTTGCAACTGCTCAGTCCAGGTGGGTCTTATTATGAATGTCGATGAGCAGAAGAGACAAAAGAGGTTTGGGAGACTCCGTCCTCCATCATTCAGTGGAACTGAGTTAGAGTATGCTCAAGATTTATTGGACATATGCCAGCGTATTCTTCGTACAACGGGTATTCTGGAGACTAGTGGGTTCTCATTTACTACTTTGAAGCTGACCGGGACAGCCTTCAGATGGTGGGAGACTTATGAGAGGAGTAGACCAGTTGGTGTAGCACCACTTTCATGGCATGAGTTCTCTGTATTATTCTTGGAGAAGTTTGTGCCACAGACAAGGAGGAGCTGCGCAGGCAGTTCAAGAATCTACGTTAGGAGGACCTGTCTGTGACCCAGTATAAGATGCGGTTTTCTAAACTGGCTCATCATGTAGTTTGGTTGGTTACCACTGAGAGGGAGAAGATTAAGAGGTTCATTAATGGCCTCAACCAGCAGTTTCATTTTGTTATGACTCTGGGGAATGCAACAGGTGCTAAATTCGACGAGGTGGTTGATAGTGCTCGGCGGCTAGAGATGGTCCATATTTAGGAGCGTGAGGAGAGGGAGTCCAAGAAGTCTCGTGGTCCGGGTAATTCTATCGGTGTTTCTTCTGGGGGAAAACCCTATCACAACAGGGTTCGTCCTTATAGGCCCGCTCAGATGGCTCGTCCAGCTCATCGTGGCGCATTAGCTAGCCATGGTTCATATAATGCTCGACTGGGTCAGTCTTCTCTTAATGCACTTCCAGCTCAGAGTTCATCTCGTGCACCATCAGTTCAGGGTTCATCTGTACAAGGTTCTTCTGGTAGTTATTCTGGTTCTCGAGGTCCGCCTCAGAACTTGTCACATTTTCCGAGCGGGATTGCTATGAGTGTGGAGAGCTGGGTCATGTGAGGAAATTGAGTCCCCGCCTTTCGCAAGGTCAAATTCAGCAGAGGAGTCAGGCTACGACTCCTGCACCAGCTGCAACACCACCCGCCCAGCCAACACGAGGTGGGGCTCAGGCAGCCAAAGGTCGCCCTAGAGGGGGAGGTCGATCAGGTGGCAGTGAGGGTCAATTCTATGCTATTACTGCGAGGCCAGGTGTCGTTTCTTTAGACATAGTGATCAGAGGTATTGTCTCAGTATGCCACAAGGAATCTTCTATATTATTTGACCCAGGTTCCACATATTCGCATATATCATCATATTTTGCACGTTATTTGGATATACCCCATGAGTCCTTAGTCTCATATGTTCATGTATCTACGTCGGTGGGCGATACTATTATTGTGGATTGTGTATATCGGTCATGTGTAGTGACTATTGGGAGACTTGAGACTAGAGTTGATCGGCTTAATATGGTTGATTTTGATATAATCTTGGGTATGGATTGGTTGTCTCCATGTCATGCTATTCTGGATTGTCACGCTAAAACAGTGACGTTGGTGATGCCAGGATTGCCGAGGGTTGAGTGGAGAGATTCTCTAGGTTATGTTCCGAGCAAGGTAATTTCTTATTTGAAGGCCCAACGGATGGTTGGGAAGGGGTGTTTGTCATATTTGGCCTTTGTGAGAGATGTTGATGCATACACTCCTACTATTGATTCTGTTCCGGTAGTGCGAGACTTACCGAATATATTTCCTGCAGACCTACCGGGTATGCCACCCGAAAGGGATATTGACTTTTGTATTGACTTGGTGATGGGTACTCAGCCCATTTCTATTCCTCCGTATCGTATGGCACCAGCTGAGTTGAAGGAATTGAAAGAGCAATTTCAGGAACTTCTTGATAAGGGGTTTATTAGACCTAGAATGTCGCCTTGGGGTAGACCAGTTCTATTTGTGAAAAAGAAAGACGGTATTATACGGATGTGCATCGACTACAGGCAGTTGAACAAAGTTACAATCAAGAACAAGTATCCTTTGCCACGTATTGATGATTTATTTGACCAGCTTCAGGGAGAGAGGGTGTTCTCTAAGATTGATTCAAGGTCTAGGTATTACCAGTTAAAGATTCGGGACTCGAATATTTTAAAGACGGCATTCATGACCCGCTATGGTCACTATGAATTTCTTGTAATGTCTTGTGGGCTGACCAACGCCCCAGCAGCGTTAATTCACTTGTTGAACACTATATTCCAGTCATATCTTGATTCTTTCGTCATAGTATTTATTGATGATATTCTTGTGTACTCGCGTAGCTAGGAGGAGCATGCACAACACTTGAGTATTGTATTACAGAGGTTGGAGGAGAAGAAACTTTATGCCAAGTTCTCCAAGTGTGAATACTGGCTTAGTTCGGTGGCGTTCTTAGGGCACGTGGTGTCTAGTGAGGGGATTCCGGTAGATCCGAAAAAGACAGAGATAGTTCAGAGTTGGCCCAGGCCATCTTCAGCTACTGAGATTCGGAGTTTTTTCGGCTTGGATGGGTATTATCATCACTTTGCCCTTGACCAAATTGACCCAAAAGGGTGCTTCTTTCAGGTGGCCAGAGAGCTTTTAGAAGCTCAAGACTGCCTTGACCACAACTCTAATTCTAGTTTTTCCTTCAGCTTCAGGCTCTTATACAGTGTATTGTGATGCTTCTCGGATTGGTATTGGGTGTGTCTTAATGCAGGAGGGTAGAGTGATTGCTTATGCTTTGCGCCAGTTAAAGCCACATGAAAAGAGCTATCATGTTCATGATGATATAGAGTTGGCAGCCATTGTTCATGCATTAAGGATTTGCAGGCACTATCTCTACGGTTTATCTTGTGCAGTATTTACGGATCATCAGAGTCTTCAGCACTTATTCAAATAGAAGGATCTAAATTTGAGGCATCAGAGATGGTTGGAGCTACTAAAGGACTACGATATTACTATTCTGTATCATCCCGGGAGGACCAATGTGGTGGCCGATACCTTGAGTAGAAAGACGATAAGTATGGGTAGCCTTGCATTCATTCTTGTTGGTGAGAGGCCTCTTATAGTTGATGTTTATGCCTTGGCCAACCAGTTCGTGAGATTAGATGTTTCGGAGCGCAGTCGAGTTGTAGCTTGTGTGGTTTCTCGGTCTTCCTTATATGACTGCATAAGAGAGTGCCAGTATGATGATCCCCATTTGCTTGTCCTGAAGGACACAGTTCAGCACGGTGATGCCAAAGATGTTACTATTGGAGATGATGGGATGTTAAGGATGCTAGCTTCAGTGAAGGTGTAGTGGAGAGACCAGCCAGTTGGAGAAGCCACCTGGGAGATTGAGCGGGAGATGCAGAGCAAATATCCACACCTATTTGAGACTCCAGGTATGATTCTAAACCCGTTCGAGGACGAACATTTGTTTAAGAGCGGGAGAATGTAACGATCCGGTCGGTCGTTTTGAGTATTACAGACCTGTTCCCCCATTTACTGCTCATTTTGTGTTTTACAGTTGTTATGTGACTTGTCGGGGTAATTGGTTCGGGCACCGTGAGGTTTCGGAATAAATTGAGACACTTAGCCTCAAGGATGAAGACTTATGTTAAAAAGATTGACCAGATGTTGACTTAAGTTTAAACGACCCCCGAATAGAGTTTTGATGATTCCAATAGCTCTGTATGGTGATTATAGACTAAGGAGTGTGTCCGGATAATTATTTGGAAGTTCGTAGTTGATTTTGTCTTGAAATGGTAAAATTAGGAAATAGAAGGTTTGGAAGTTTAACCGGGAGTTGACTTTATTGATATGGGGGTCGGAATCCAGTTTTGGAAATTTTTATAGGTCTGTTATGTCATTTATAACTTTTGTGCAAAAATTTGAACTCAATCGGACTTGATTTGATAGGTTTCGGCATCGAATGTAGAAGTTGAAATTCGTTAGGTTTCATTAGGCTTGAATTGAGGTGCGATTCGTGATTTTAGCATTGTTTGGCATGATATAAGGCTTCGACTAAGTTCGTATGATGTTTTAGGACTTGCTTGTTTATTTGGTTGAGGTCTTGGGGGCCTCGGGTTAGTTTCGGATGGTTAACGGATCAATTTTGGACTTAGTGTTAAAGCAACAGATTTTCTGGTGCACTGTCTGGTTTCCTTCTATGCGATCGCGTAAGAAGGACCGCGATCGTGTAGGCTTAGCTGGACAGTGGAGGTTTTGTGCTATGCGATCGCTTGGGGAGGTACGCGATTGCGAAGCTTTGGACGCCAGTGCATCGCGAGCGCGTGAGGAATGTCGCGTTCGCGAAGAGGAATTGGAGCAGGAGCTGGTCACGCAAAGTTATTCTTGGTTATCGCGTAGGTGTATGGAGACAATACTTCACGATCGCGTAGGTTTATGGAGCCAATACTTCGCGATCGCGTGATGTTATCCGCGATCGCGTAAGGTTAAATTTTGGCAGTGGGAAATTGTGCTCCGCGATCGCGGGAATTGGTTCGCGATCGCATAGAGTAAATGACTGGGCGGCAGAACTAAAGTTCTGAAAATGAGACTTCTTGATGATTTGGAGCTCGGGGAGAGGCAATTTTCAAGGAAAACAGCGGGATAGGAGTTCTTAACTCAATTTTGGTCAAATTGCCTGAATCTATGGTTATTTTTAGTATTTAATTAGTGTTTTAAGTTGGAAAAATTGAGAAAGCCCTTAAGGATAAATTGAGGATTTGAGGGTCGAGTTGATGTCGGAATTTGATAAATTTAATATGGTTAGACTAGTGGTTGAATGGGCGTTCATATTTTGTTATTTTTGTCGGGTTCCGAGATGTGGTCCCCATTGTTGATTTTTGGGTGGATTTTCATATTTAATTGGGAAATTTAGTATTTTCATATGGAATTGATTCCTATAATTTGTGTTGACTATATCGAATTAATTGTGACTAGATTCGAGGCGTTCAGAGGCTGATTCGCGAGGCAGGGGCATATTAAAATAAAGAACTTGCACGGTTTGAGGTAAGTAACACTTCTAAACTTGGTTCTGAGGGTATGAATCCCCGAATTACGTGCTATATGAATTATTTGGAGTTGACGCACATGCTAGGTGACAAGCGTGTGAGAGGACACCATAGAAATTACAACTTAATTGTTTCCGTGGAGTTGCATAATCAAATAATAATGTCATTATCCACATATCCTCCACATGTTAGAGAAATTTGAGCTTAGACTCATATTAAAGATCATGCTTAGGCTACGTGCCAATATTTTGGGATCCACAAGGGTCGTATTGCCGTTGAATTAATTGTTTTAAAAATATAAATTTCATACTCAGTCATGCTCATCCATTTGTGAGGATATTTATGGGATCAGGTTATATGCCGCATCAGACTTTATTGGCTTTATATATATTTATTACTATATGGATGGAGCTGCACTCCGCAGCAGGACTTATAGGCTTTATTATTATATGGATCGGGCTGCACGCCGCAGCAGGCCTTACAGACTTTATTTTAATGGGATTGGGTTGCACGCTGCAGTAGGCCTAAATTATAGCGCTTGGGTTGAAGGAGCCCCTCCGTAGTCTGCACCTCCACGGTGAGTGCAGTTGATATTATGTTGAGCACGAGAGGTTTTAATTATGCTGCATCACGTATGACATGTATATTGGCATGTAGGCATAGAGATGTCACATTCCTCATATCATTCTGATTTAATCTATTTTTCTTGTATGGAGTTTAACTGTTGAACTTGAAAGCATGCCTATATTTCTGTACTATTATTTTCTATGATTAGACTGTAATTAATGAGCTCGTCACTTCTTTCAGCCCAAAGGTTAGTCTTATTACTTATTGAGTACATTGGTTCGGTTGTGCTCATACTACACTCTGCACTTTGTGTGCAGATCCAGGTACTTCCGGATACGGCGGTTGCTAGATTTTGGAGAT
Source organism: Nicotiana tabacum (assembly GCF_000715075.1). Taxonomy (NCBI): domain Eukaryota; kingdom Viridiplantae; phylum Streptophyta; class Magnoliopsida; order Solanales; family Solanaceae; genus Nicotiana; species Nicotiana tabacum. Next base: position 83,699,878 of record NC_134081.1, on the reverse strand, counting down.
TTATCTGTTGGAGACTATCGAGGTAGTTGCTTGGCGTCTGCAGACCTTGACTCTCTCCCCTTTTAATTATTTGTGTTGTTCATTATTTTTCAGACAATATTTTTATCAGTCAGACTGTGTTGTCATTTAGATGCTCATGTACTTAGTGACACCGGTTTTTAGGAGTGTATTGTATAAAGATAGTATTTTTTATCAAAAATTTGTGGATTGTTCTCTTAAATTTATTTATTGTGTTTTCAAACTTAAAGGAAATTGTGGTTTATTGAGGTTGTCGGCTTACCTAGTATTAAGATAGGCGCCATCACGACATGTGAGATTTTGGGTCGTGACACTAGAAGTTTACTAAGAGATAGCACATGCCATGATAAACTTGAAGTTTTTATTTTCCATTTTTAAATGAGCTATTTGAGAATTCAGATAAGCATATACTGAAGAACTAGAAGATTCTTCAAGAATTCTCTTATGTTACTTATTCTCATAATAAATTAATATACCTGCTAAAGTTGGGACCGAGACCAGGGGCGGATCTATATGTGGAATTGGGGGTGGCACGTCACCCGGTCACTCGGATAAAGTTTTATATACATACTAGTATTTTTCACAAAAACTCCTACAAAAAGAACAAGTGGCACCCCAAATCACAAAATGATTGAAAGTGCCATGGTTGAAGTGCTGAAATTCCATGCACAACACCCGGGATCGAGACTCTCCAGATGCTCTCCTTGTTCCCTTTTAGCCTTTCTTTTCTTTATGTTTCTTTTTGTTAATTTCTCTCATTTTCTTCATCTTAAATTTACACTTTACTTATACAATTCCAATTTTATTATTTATTTATATTGTATATTTGCTTCCTTTGTCTATTTCTGGATGTTCGTATATTATTTGGATGGATGTAATCTAATCATTTTCTTTTTTTATCCATATAATGTTATTTTATAAATTACAATTTTTTTTATAGTAATGCATCAAAGACATAATATAATATTAATTAGCTATATGTAAATGGAATAGGTGTATCATATATTCGTTATGCATAAAACACATTTTAAATTGGATTGAATAACTTCAAAATGGATCGAACCAAACCGAAGTAATCCAAAACGGATCGAATCGACTTAGTGTACACCTTAGTTCAATCTTCTTCACTAGTGGTCGTTAATAGTGGCACCCGTAGCCATCAAATCCTGGATCCGCCTCTGATCGAGACCCCTAAATTCTGGAATATATAAAAGGTGAATATGTGCACATTCACCTATCATGTAAATCACTTATAGATGCATATATGAGATGGTTACATGTGTGTTTATTGTCAACCTGCAGTTTGACATTTGAAATTGCTTTTCTCAATTAAGTGCATAATTTTTAAATTATGAAATCAAGATAGTTCATCTTGATGATGCTGGTTTATATCCAAGCTGGTTTAGCATTGAATATCTCCTATTAATGGCTAAAGTATTACTTATGAGAACAAAGCTTCATGTGTTGGTATAAGATTTTCTAAATTGCATACAACAGTATTTGTATGCATCAGACCAACAATATATGATAAGTCCTCCTCTCACAATTGGTTTAGGATTAGAAACCAAATATTTTTTACTATCTAATAAGTTTTGATGTGTGGTATATGATTAGTTTCTCCACCGCAATACACAAAGATAGGTTTCCAAAATAAGATTGGGGATATATGTTAATTTTTCTAACATTTGGTAGATGGAGTAAACAGCTGGAAAATATACTATATGAATCGAATTATTATTAATATGATCCTCACTCAAAAGATAATTCAAGTCAAATGCCAGAAGCATTTGTTGATCCAAAATTAAATATCATATTTCAACTACAAATACTCCTATTAAAATTAAAATCCCCGAAGGATAAAATTTACTGCACGCATAAAGCATAGTAAATCGATCGGTTCCAAAGTTAACAATCCTTGAAAAATGATAGGAGCAAATGATCAAAGTGGTCATAATGAGGAGGAAATGAGCTCTAGAAGATCCCACGGCATAACATTTCATGAAACTCCAGAAGAAGTTCTGGTACCTGAAAATAAAGAAAGTGATGAGATCTCAATAAGTTTATCGCTTAGGAACCGATACAAAATGATCGTCGACGATATTTTGATACAATATAGTGCACAATATTATAAAAGATTGTGAGGATAAAACCTGTAGTCCGGACATCTGAAGATGTCATGACATTTAAATACAAGTCATAACCTATATGACTAATTTGAGTAAGTCTATATGAAGATCCCTGAAGGATTTAAAATGCCTGAAGGATTTAAAATGCTTGAAGCATATAGTTCAAAGTATGGTGAAATGTAATCGATCAGATTACAAAAGTCTTTGTACGGTTTAAAGCAATCTAGGCGCATGTGGTATAATCGCCTAAGTAAATATTTGTTGAAAGAAGGTTACATAAGTGATGTCATTTGTCCATGTATTTTTATAATGAAAACGTCATCATTATTTGTTATTCTTGTTATTTATATTGATGACATAAATCTTGTTGGAACTTATAACGACCTGGCTGGTCGTTTTGAGTATTACAACCCTGTCTCCCCATTTACTGCTCAAATTGTACTTTACAGTTATTGTGTGAATTACCGGGGTAATTGATTCGGGTCCGGTGAGGTTTTGGAATGAATTGGAATACTTAGTTCCAAGGTTTAAAGCTTAAGTTAAAATAGTGACCAGATATCGACTTATGTGTAAACGACCTCTGAATGGAGTTTTGATAATTCCAATAGCTCCGTATGGTAATTTTGGACTTAGGAGCGTGTCCGAAAAATTATTTGGAGGTACGTAATGGAATTTGGCTTGAAATGCCGAAAGTTGAATTTTTGGGAAGTTTGACCGGGGGGTTGACTTTTTTATAACGAGGTCGGAATCAAATTTTGGAAATTGGAATAGCTTTGTTATGTCATTTATGACTTGTGTGCAAAATTTGAAGTCATTCCGGGTTGATTTGATGTATTTCGGCACAAGATATAGAATTTGAAAGTTCAAAGTTCATTAGGCTTGAATTGAGGTACGATTCGTGAGTTTAGTGTTGTTTGATATGATTCGAGGCTTCGACTAAGTTCATATAATTTTTTAGGACTTGTTGGTATATTTGGTTGAGGTCCCGAGGGGCTCGAGTGAGTTTCGGGGTGGTTTCGGGGGTGGTTTCGGACCATTTCTAGGACATTTTAAATTGCTTGTTTTTGTCCACAGAGGTGTGAATCGCGATCGCGAACATCAGGTCGCATTCGCGAAGAGTAAACAATAGTTTGGGGCATTGTGAATCGCGATCGCGGAAGCTATTTCGCGATCGCGTAGAACAAACCTCCGTTGCACTGACCCGACTTTGGAAGCTTATATCTCGCAATCTATATGGAATTTGGAGATGATTCAAAAATAAAAGTTGTAGCCCTTTGTGTCTAGTATCCAGACAGGTAAAAATATATCATTTGGAGTTGTGTACAATAAGTTATGATAGATATACTCTAGGCTGTCTAGGAAGTGTTTGGAAATTCTCTGTTGCACAGGGCTGACTTTGAAAGCTTATATCTAGGAATATATAAGGAATTGGGGGATGAGAAAGAAATGAAAGTTATAGTCCTTGGTGTCTAGTTTTCAGAAAGCTAAACCAATTATAATTTACAGTTTTGTACAAAAGGTTATAACCATTATATTAGAGGATGTCTTGAAGTGCTGGGAATTTGTTCTTCGCAATCGCGAAAGGCAAATTTTGGGCTGGAAATTTTTATGCTTCGTGATCGCGAAGAGTAAATGACTCGACAGAAGATAAAATCGTGGGTTTTGGTGTCTTTCTTCATTTTCGGATTTTGGAGCTCGGATTGGGCGACTTTGGAGAGGAAATTTTCCACAAAACTTGGGGTAAGTGTTCTTGACTCCCTTGTGATTATATTCCATGAATTAATCTTCATTTTCGGCGTTAGATTATTGATTTTTCAAAAGAAATCAGAGGAATTTCTACAATTTCATAAAAATGCATTTTTAAGATTTGAACACCGATTCGGAGTCAGATTTGAGTGAAATTAGTATGGTTGGACTTGTAATTGGATGGGTTATCGGATTATGTGAGTTTCGTCAAATTCCGAGATGTGGGCCCCGCGGGTGACTTTTGAGCTAAATTTTGGATTTTGTGAAAAATTAGCATTTTCTTATGGAATTAATTCCAATAAATTTTATTCACTGAATCAAATTAATTATGGCTAGATTTGAGGCGTTTGGAGCCAAATCCATGAGGCAAAGGCATACCGGATTAAAGAATTACACGGTTTGAAGTAAGTAACACTTCTAAACTTGGTTATGAGGGTATGAATCCCCAAATTTGGTATGATATAAATTGTTGAAGGTGACTCACACAATAGGTGACGAACATGTAGACGTGCACCACAGAAATTGTGTCTTGAATAAATCCTGTGAAGTTGTAAAATTAAACAATCATGTTATTATATGAATATGTGGAACATATTAGGGGAAGTTAGATGAGGCTAGTAGTAAAGATCATGTTTAGGCTATGTGCCGATATTTTAGGACCCATGGGGTCGTGATGCTGTTGAATTAATTGTTCTAAAAGATACATTTCACACTCAGTAATAATTGTCCAATGTAAGGATATTTATGGGATTGAGCTGCGCAACGCAACAAGCCATTTGGCTTTATATATGTTACTATTTTATGGATCGAGGTTTCCTGCCTGCAGCAGGCCTTATTGGCTTTACTATTTTATGGATCGGGGCTGCCCGCCTGCAGCATGCCTTATAGGCTTTACTATTTTATGGATCGGGGCTGCCCGCCTACAGCAGGCCTTATTGGCTTTATTATTAAATGGATCGGGGTTTCCCGCCTGCAGCAGGACTCATTGGCTTTATTATTATACGGATCGGGACTGCCCTCCTGCAGTAGGCCATATTGGCTTTATATCACGCTTGGGCTGAAGGAGCCCCTCCGAGAGTCTGCACACACACCCAGTGAGCGTGGTCGACTTATAGCGCTTGATTTGAAGGAGCCCCTCCGGAGTCTGTACACCCCCAGTGAGCATAGATGATTATATATATTCGGGATGGATTTTCTAGGGCATGGACTTGCCTTACTTATTGCTTATATATATGTTTGGGATAGATTTTCCCAGCGCATGGACTTGCCTTACTTATTTATATTGTAATGAACTGGACATGAATCTTGTCCGTATCATTTGCATTTGGGGATAAATTATCCCAGGGATGGATTGGCCTTATACGGTACTGAATGACTGACTGTCAGTCGATGTGTATATATATATGGGTTGAAACACCCCGGGGTTGGACTGGCCATAAACTGTACCGAGTGACCGAATAATTGGTGACCAGTATCTACAGGAGGTCTTGCTACTGAGATGTCATATTCCTTATATCATGCAGTATTAATCTATTTTACTTGTACTGAGTTTATGTGTTGAACTTGAAAGCATGCCTACATTTTGTACCATTATTTTCACTGGACTGTACCTGCGGAGCTCATCATTTCTTTCAGCCCAGAGGTTAGTCTTGTTACTTATTGAGTTAGTTGTACTCATACTATACTATGCACCTCGTGTGCAGACCCAGGTGATTTCGGACATGGAGATTGTTAGATTTCAGAGTACTATTTGTTGGAGACTATCAAGGTAGCTGCTTGGCGTCAGATGACCTTATCTCTCTTTCTTTCAGTTATTGTACTGTTCTATACTTTCAGGCAGTGGTTTTTATTTGTCAAATATTGTATTCACATTAGATGCTCATGTACTCAGTGACACCGGGTTTTGGGAGTGATATATTAGAAATTTTGAGATTTCTTCCGCTGAATTTAATTATTTTGTTTTCAAATTTAAAAGAAATAGTGGTTTATTGGGATTTTTGGCTTGACTAGTATTGAGATAGGCGCCATCACGACAGGTCAGATTTTGGGTCATGACAAGTTGGTATCAGAGCTCTAGGTAACATAGGTTTCACGAGTCATGAGCAGATTTAGTAGAGTCTTGCGGATCAGTATGGAGACGTCTGTACTTATTTTCAAGAGGCCGCCGAAACCTTAGGAAATTATTTACTTTCTTGTATTCTATCGTGCGGAATTGATTCAGCTTGAAATATAACTCTTTGAATTTCTTCCACGCATTTGTATGCGCACATGAGCGCTCGGTATCAGCTGTGCATCGTCGGCTTGTGATTTTATGAACGAGGTTCTAGATGTGTATTCTGTGTTTTGGTGATGGGCCAGTCTGGAGGACTTGAGGCCAGGTTTAGACCGCAGCTTAGGCTCGGTAGCTTCGGTTGTAACCTATACATTTGGACTCATATGTCCGGTAATGTCCCTACGAGTAGAATTTATGGCTCAATGAACGGTAGAATGGCTTTTTGATGAGTATAATGTAACTGCGGGATGTATTAAGATGATTTGAATATGACGAGAAGTGTTTCCTTGAAATATAAAGGAAGGTCATTGGGTGCTTTCTTTTCGTTTTGATGTGACATACAATCTCGAGTGTGAATGTTTTGAAAGATCTTTCACGTTGTTAAATTTTGGGGTAAATTAAATTCTCGTGTATGGTTAATGAGTTTGGACTCAGACAGATTAAGTGATTTCATAGTAATTGTGTCTGCGAAAGGGTATAACAAGATGCTAATTTGAGACTAAGCAGGTGGGTTACTCATGCAGAGTAATTTATGTAGGTTTATTCCTTATGATGTGAATATAGAGTTTCTTTTCTGCCAGCGGGGTGTATGTGTTGAGAATCGAATTTGAATCTGGTTGAGAAAGTTGACTTGAGTGTTAAGAGAATGAATGCGAGATTAGCGGGTGATTGAGGTATTTTATGGTTGGTGTGTCTTGAGCTTGAGAAGAATTTTTGTTGAACTGACTGCGGTATTAAAGCAGTAATAAAGTATGGGTATTGTGAGTTATCAAGTATTTTAATCTATGGCTTTGAGCCAAGTGGGGGAGCCTGCTATTGACAATTCAATTCATAGTTATATGTCAAATGTTTTTTGTTTTGGTCTGAAGTATACTTGGGAATCAGTGATGACTTGCATAGGTGGAGTTCGAGAATTACTCGAGTAAGGAAATTTCTGGATACAGGTTATATTGCGCTTTATGAGTATATGAAAATCGTGGGATGAGTGAGTTGTTATTTGTGAATGATGTAGTGCACACGGAGTATGAATTTGATATGTGGTATTAAAGTAGAGTTACTTCCTTGAGTGTTGTTATGCTAATGGGGCACATGTCTTTTGGATTATTTGGGGGTGTACTGTGGATTTGAACAAAGAGGGTGACTCTCGAGAAAGTTCTTATGGATTCGAGATTAATATGTAAGAATTGAGAATTGTTGGCAGATTTGTTTATGGCTAAAATCTGAGATTTAAGTTGGATGGTGTCGAGACTTATGGTATTTTTGTATATCATTATGGATTTTATATTTCGGTATCATGAAGGTGAATGAAACGGCCTTAGACTCAAATAAGGTATTTTCAGAGTGGGTGTTTCGGTTGTGGTATTTATAGGGGTAATTATGATGTGGTGAGACTGTACAGATGTTTTAGTGGTAATATTCTTCGGTTTTGGTGACCTACGTGGTTTGGTCGAGTTAGAGGAATTTAGTTTTGATAGCTTGGTTATGTGCAAATGGATTTCAAAATGTTCTTAATGGTTTCTACTATGGGTTGAACCAGATATATTCTACCAGTGTAGGGAATGTGTTGTGTATTATTAATTCCTCCTGGAAGGAAGAAAGATGAAGGTTACTGAATGACCGAGTATGTAATTTGCTGGTTACCCATAGTTGATAATGATATTCCTGTGCTTGTCACATGATGGCATGATAGATGTGGTGTGTGGCGCGGGATTAAGATTTACATGTACAAGATGGAAGTTCATTCTTGAAAGGAAAATCATGAATTTTAGACAGAATGGTCAATTTCAGATAATTAGATGAATGTTATAATTGCTCGGTAATCCCTGAGAAGGGTGCGCATTTCAAAAGGCGCATTGTGTTTTGACTTACGGATGTTCATTGGTTGCAGTACTCACCTGGTTGATAAACTACTGATATTCAAATTATTGCTATATGGCACGGAGGAATTATGGGAATATTCCTAGTGGGATGATCGTGCATGAAGGATGTGATAGCCATGCGAGTGCTGGAGTTGTGATCAGTTATGATGGTTCATGTGTACTTATTCGATTGCTCCCATATGTTATGCATGAATTAAAGGTCTGTGACCATGCCAAGCAGATTATGTTATTGGCACGTGAGTTGTCCGTGTGGATCCATATACTGATATTATTGGCACGAGAGTTGTCCATGCGGGTCCAGATATTGATATTATAGCACGTGAGTTTTCCGTGCGAGTGATGTTAATGTGAGCTCTAGAAGAGCTGATTACTGTTATTAAATTTGTGTGTCTTGGTTCTACTATATATAATGAGCTTATAGCATAACAGTTGTGGCTCTGAGTTATATTCGTGCGGCATGTCTATGGAAAAATTGTGTTTAGTAATATAAGGTCATTGGACCTAGAATGGGTACTATCAGGTTTGATTTCGGTATATTCGGGAGTATAATATTAAAAGCCATCTCAGAAAGTGATTATGGTTCTGGTTGGGGCGAGAGAGCTCTGTGACTTGTTGATCTGGTAAGTGGTCATGAAATTTCGCGTGTTTCTTTTATTATCAACAGTGTACGAAGATTTTTGGGATGAGGTTTGGTTCGATATGGTTTTAATACTAGTATATGGTTGGTTTTGGAGTAGTCACTGTGATAAAAAATTGTGCTACGAGCATGCAAGTTGTGTAATCTGTTAGTTCATTATATCCGTGGTTATGGCTTGATACAGCTTGTTCAAACTCATATAGTGTGTAAATGTAAGATTTGTGTCTTGAAAGAAATTATAAAGGTTGGAAATTAATTTCCAAGGTTTATGGGCCAAAGTTAAATCAATGATTTCAGTGGTATTGTGTTGTGAAGCCTATATGGAATAGGGTGACGGGGGTTCACCCCCAGATACGTGTGTGGTAAGATGGAACAGTGATTTGATGGCTTGGAAATAACTCTTGGCACGTTCGAGGACGAACGTATGTTTAAGTGAGGGAGAATGTAACGACCCGACCGGTCATTTTGAGTATTACAACCCTGTCTCCCCATTTACTGCTCAAATTGTACTTTACAGTTGTGTGAATTACCGGGGTAATTGGTTCGGGTCCGGTGAAGTTTTGGAATGAATTGGAATACTTAGTTCCAAGGTTTAAAGCTTAAGTTAAAATAGTGACCGAATATCGACTTATGTGTAAACGACCTCGCAATGAAGTTTTGATAATTCCAATAGCTCCGTATGTTGATTTTGGACTTAGGAGCGTGTCCGAAAAATTATTTGGAGGTACGTAGTGGAATTTGGCTTGAAATGCCGAAAGTTAAATTTTTGGGAAGTTTGACCCGGGGGTTGACTTTTTTATATTGAGGTCGGAATCCAATTCTAGAAATTGGAATAGCTTCGTTATGTCATTTATGACTTGTGTGCAGAATTTGAAGTCATTCCGGATTGATTTGATGTATTTCGGCACAAGATATAGAATTTTGAAAGTTCAAAGTTCATTAGAATTGAATTGAGGTACGATTCGTGGGTTTAGTGTTGTTTGATGTGATTTGAGGCTTCGACTAAGTTCGTATGATGTTTTAGAACTTGTTGGTATATTTGGTTGAGGTCCCGAGGGGCTCGGATGAGTTTCGGGGTGGTTTCTGACCATTTCTAGGCCATTTTAAATTGCTGTTTTTGTCCACAGAGGTGTGAATCGCGATCGCGAATATCAGGTCGCGTTCACGAAGAGTAAACAACAGTTTTGGGGAGTTGTGAATCGCGATCGCGGAAGCTATTTCGCGATCGCGTAGAACAAACCCCCGCTGCACTAACCCGACTTTGGAAGCTTATATCTCGCAATCTATAAGGAATTTGAGATGATTAAAAAATGAAAGTTGTAGCCCTATGTGTCTAGTTTTTCGAAAGGTAAACTATATGTCATTTGGAGTTATGTACAATAGGTTATGATGGATACACTCTAGGCTATCTGGGAAGAGTTTGGAAATTCTCTGTTGCATAGGGTTGACTTTAAAAACTTATATCTCGGAATATATAAGGAATTGGGAGATGAGCAAAAAATGAAATTTATAGTCCTTGGTGTCTTTTTTTCAGAAAGCTAAACCATTTGCAATTTGGAGTTTTGTACAAAAGGTTATGACCATTATACTAGAGGATGTCTGGAAGTGCTAGGAATTTGTTCTTCGTGATCGCGAAGCATGTCCCGCAATCGCGAAAGGCAAATTTTGTGCTGCAAGTTTTTGTGCTCCGCGATCGTGAAGCATTTTTTCCGCGATCGTGAAGAGTAAATGACTGGACAGAAGATAAAATCGTAGGTTTTGGTTTCTTTCTTCATTTTCAAATTTTGGAGCTCGGATTGGGCGACTTTGGAGAGGAAATTTTCCACAAAACTTGGGGTAAGTGTTCTTGACTCCCTTATGATTATATTCCATGAATTAATCTTCTCTTTCGGCATTAGATTATTGATTTTTCAAGAGAAATCAGAGGGATTTCTAATATTTCATAAAAATGCATTTTTTGAGATTGGAACACTGATTCTGAGTCGGATTTGAGTGAAATTAGTATGGTTGGACTTGTAATGGGATGGGTTGTCGGATTATGTGAGTTTCGTCGGATTCCGAGACGTGGCTCCACGGGTGACTTTTGAGCTAATTTTTGGATTTTTGTGGAAAATTAGCATTTTTATGGAATTAATTCCAATATATTTTATTGACTGAATCGAATTAATTGTGGCTAGATTTGAGGCGTTTGGCGACAAATTCACGAGGCAAAGGCATACCGGATTAAAGAATTACATGGTTTGAAGTAAGTAACACTTCTAAACTTGGTTCTGAGGGTATGAATCCCCATATTTGGTATGATATAAATTGTTGAAGGTGACTCACACGATAGGTGACGAACATGTAGATGTGCACCACAAAAATTGTGTCTTGAATATTTTCTGTGAAGTTGTAAAATTAAAGAATCATGTTATTATCTGAATATGTGGCACATGTTAGAGGAATTTAGCTGAGGCTAGTAATAAAGATCATGTTTAGGCTATGTGCCGATATTTTAGGACCCATGGGGTCGTAATGCTGTTGAATTAATTGTTCTAAAATATACATTTCACACTCAGTAATAATTGTCCAGTGTAAGGACATTTATGGGATTGAGCTGCGCAACGCAGCAAGCCATTTGGCTTTATATATGTTACTATTTTATGGATCGGGGCTGCCCGCCTGTAGCAGGCCTTATTGGCTTTACTATTTTATGGATCGGGGTTGTCCGCCTACAGCAGACCTTATAGGCTTTACTATTTTATGGATCGGGGCTGCTCGCCTACAGCATGCCTTATTGGCTTTATTATTAAATGGATCGGGGCTGCCCGCCTGCAGCATGCCTCATTGGCTTTATTATTATACGGATCGGGACTGCCCTCCTGCAGTAGGCCATATTGGCTTTATATCACGCTTGGGCTGAAGGAGTCCCTCCAAGAGTCTGCACACACCCCCAGTGAGCGTGGACGACTTATAGCGCTTGATCTGAAGGAGCCCCTCCGGAGTCTGCACACCCCCAGTGAGCGTAGATGATTATATATATTCGGGATGGATTTTCTAGGGCATGGACTTGCCTTACTTACTGCTTATATATATGTTTGGGATGGATTTTCCCAGCGCATGGACTTGCTTTACTTATTTATATTGTAATGAATTACCTGGACATGGATCTTGTCCGTATCATTTGCATTTGGGGATAAATTATCCCAGGGATGGATTGGCCTTATACGGTACTGAATGACTGACTGTCAGTCGATGTGTATATATATACGGGTTGAAACACCCCGGGGCTGGACTGGCCATAAACTGTACCGAGTGACCGAATAATTGGTTACCAGTATCTACAGGAGGTCTTGCTACTGAGATGTCATATTCCTTATATCATGCAGTATTAATCTATTTCACTTGTACTGAGTTTATGTGTTGAACTTGAAAGCATGCCTACATTTTGTACCATTATTTTCACTGGACTGTACCTGCGGAGCTCATCATTTCTTTCAGCCCAGAGGTTAGTCTTGTTACTTATTGAGTTAGTTGTACTCATACTACACTATGCACCTCGTGTGCAGACCCAGGTGCTTTCGGACATGGAGATTGTTAGATTTCAGAGTACTATCTGTTGGAGACTATCAAGGTAGCTGCTTGGCGTCGGCTGACCTTGTCTCTCTTTCTTTCAGTTATTGTACTATTCTATACTTTCAGGCAGTGGTTTTTATCAGTCAAATATTGTATTCACATTAGATGCTCATGTACTCAGTGACACCGAGTTTTGGGAGTGATATATTAGAAAATTTGAGATTTCTTCCACTGAATTTAATTATTATTTTTTTCAAATTTAAAAGAAATAGTGATTTATTGGGATTTTTGGCTTGCCTAGTATTGAGATAGGCGCCATCACGACAGGTGAGATTTTGCGTCGTGATAGAACTCCAGAAGAGCTCCAAAAGGCAATTGAATATCTTAAGAAAGAATTTGAGATGAAAGATCTTAAAAAGATAAAACTTTGTCTTGATCTGCAAATTAAACATTTAGCAGACGAGATGTTTATCCATCAATCTACCTAAATAGAAAGGGTCTTCAAACGCTTTTATAGGGGCAAAACGCACCCATTGAGTACGCTAATGGTTGTTCGATCATTTGAAGTGAATAAGGATCTGTTTTGACCTCCAGAAGAGGATGAGGAACTCCTTGGTCCTGAAATATCCTATCTCAGTGCAATTGGTGCACTTATGTATCTTGCTAATGCTACAAGGCCTGATATAGCATTTTTTGTTAATTTATTATCAAGATATCACTCTTCTCTACAAGAAGATATTGGAACGGGATTAAGCATATATTGAGATATTTAAAGGGAACTTTTGATATGAGTTTATTTTATACTAACAAATATAGTACATATCTTGTTGGTTATGCAGATATAGGTTATTTATCTGATCCCCATAAAGCTCAATCTCAAACTGGGTACGTGTTTACATGTGGAGTTACTGTCATATCGTGGGACTCCACAAAACAATCTATTGTTGCTACTTCTTCAAATCATGCTGAGATAATAGCTATTCATGAAACAAGTAGGGAATACATATGGTTTAGATCAGTGATTCATTTTATTCGAGAAATACGTGGGTTGGAATGTGATAAAAAAAAACCACAATATTATACGAAGACAATGCTGCATGCATAGCACAATTCAAGGGAGGATTCATAAAAGGAGATAGAACGAAACACATTTCACCAAAGTTATTCTTCACATATGATCTCGAGAAGAATGGTAATATCGATGTGCAACAAATCTGTTCAAGTGACAATCTGGCAGATTTATTACTAAATCTTTACCAACTTCAACTTTTGAGAAAATGGTATATAAGATTGGAATGCAGAGACTCAAATATTTAAAATAAGGTTTTCATCAGGGGGAGTAAAATACGCGTTGTACTCTTTTCCCCATACTAAGTTTTTTTCCACAGGGTTTTCCTTATAAGGTTTTAATGAGCTAGCTAGCAATGCATATTACTAATTATGTGTACTCTTTTTCCTTCACTGAGATTTTTTTCCACGGGATTTTCCTATTAAGGTTTTAACGAGGCACATTATCTTTTAATGAACTTCCAAGGGGGAGTGTTATAAATATATTATATTGTGGATGTCCATTTATTACTCTGTTATAAATAAGCTTCCTAAAGAAGCTTACCCATATTGGACTTCACCGTAAATATGTTTATCTATTTAGTACTCTATTGGAAATAAGCCTCATGAAGAAGCTTATCATTTCAGCACTCCGTTGTGGATAAATATTACTTATGTAGAAGATTATCTATAGATGGTACAATAACAGCTTCCAAGCAGCATACACAGCAGCTTGCAGTAGGAGCTTACAAGCAGCTTATACAGCAGCTTACACAACAACTTCATTTATTCTATAAATAGAAGAGATTTCAGTTCATTATGTACATCAGTTTGAAGTTGAATAATATATCAACCTCTCTTTATACTTGTCTTTACTTTACAGTCTTTATTTTATAACGGTTATTTTATTTTACCATCAAGTTGAAGAGCATTTCCAACTGCTTTTCCTGGCCCAAGGGTCTTCTGGAAACAACATCTTTGCCTTTTTAAAGTAGGAGTATGGTACACTCTATCCTCCCCAAACCCCACTTGTGGGACTACATTGGATTTTTTTGTTGTTGTTGTTGTAGCCAGGTATATGCTTTTTCCTTGCAAGTGTTTGTCATAAATGAAATTGCAACTGATAATCTCAAAGGTACTGTAAGAGCCTTACTCAAAACAAGAGCTAGCTCACAATTTGAGGACTACCCAAGACAGATTTTCTCATCCCTTAATAGCTAATGTGGGACTCAACTGTAACAAGATAATAGAATAGGTTCTGTTCTTTTCTTCATCTTTTTTTTTTTTTTTTTTTTGTGACAATAACTTTGAGAACCTGTTTTTGTATGTAAATTCAGTAACTAACTATATTAGTCGTGCCACAACTTGTCTAAAACCTTTGGTGGGTCAATTTGGAATTGACCTATTCTTTATTACCTCACTTACCAATTCACTAATACCGAATGAATTGAACGAGTTACATAAACTTAGCTAATTTTTACGCCTCTAAATTTTTATGTCATAGGATTGTAGAAGCTTGTTAACATCCAGTCAATAGTATGAGTTGATTAAGGCCTGTCTATATTCTTGATATACTATATATCCAAGATTCTATGCTAATTGGACCAACAGAGACCATTGAGGAGAAGATCCCAACTTTTATATAATCTGCAAGTGATCTCCTATACTAACATCAACGCAGTCTTTTCCTATGCCTTTTTACCAAAGTAAGATCGTTCACAGAACCATTGGAGCTGTATGTTACAGTTACATGCAATTAGAATTGCAGTTATGCTGTTACTAGTCTTAGTTATAGGATTTATACTGCTGCATTCTTAAATATATAGGAAATGTACAATTGCAAAGGATGTAAATGCATAGGAGTAGAATACAACTTGATTCCATCCTTTCCGTCTTCCGCCTCCACTCTTCTTCAAACAAACCTGATAATGTTCTCAGTACCCCTTAAACCCCTCGCCTTGATCTTTAAGTTGAGGTTTTTTCCTCATTAACTGTCAAAGTTTGCTTTATCCGTATAAATTTATGCACTCACTATGTATTACATAAATTTCAGGTTTTCTTATGATTAATTAATTGGATGCACAATGGGCTCGACCGAATTTCAAAAGGATTAACTGATAAATTCAGCTGACTCTGTTGATTCCATTGAATTCCTCTCTATAAAAAAACCAGGCTGCTTTGGTTGAGGAAGAGCCAGACCTTCATTTCCCAACCAGAAAACTACTGATGCCATTGTAGGCCTATCCTCTGGCAGTTTTTGGACGCACAACAAACCAACCTGAATGCATCTCAATACTTGAGATTCTGAAAATGATTCTTTCAAACATTCGTCCATCAGTTCCAACGCTTTGCCTTCATTCCAAAGTAACCATGCCTAAAGTAACAAACAGAACACATTTATACAGTTGCATGCACAATAGAAATAGTGACTGACGAAACAAAGTTTTGTGCTGTATCTGCTTACATGTCCCAAAAGATTGTGATGATGTTCCAAATGACGAAATTTCCTGTTCCTTCTGCCACTAATTATTTCTAGAATGATTACGCCAATACTGAATACATCTGATTTTACTGAATATTTCCCATCAACAGCATATTCTGGGGACATATATCCACTGCATCAACTCATCAAATTTTAAGTTCATGTACTGATTGAATATAATAAAGATTGTATGATGAAGGTTTGTAGAACTTACTATGTCCCTATTACTCTCTTAGTTTTTCCTTCCATTTGGTCTCCGCCAAAACTTTTGGCAAGGCCGAAGTCAGAAATTTTGGCATTCAAGTCACTATCTAATAAAATGTTGCTGGTCTTGAGGTCTCTATGAATAATTCTAAATCTTGAGTCCTGGTGAAGATAAAGAAGACCTCGAGATATTCCCATAGCAATTTCAAAGCGGTTCTTCCATGGAAGTGAGGGATCTCTGCTTGGATCTGCACAATGTAGGCCTAATTATTGAGGGCTTGCAGGAATATTGAGGACTTATCAAATATTGAGGACTTATCAATGTAGTATTTAGTTAAAGAATCATTACCAAAAATGAAATAGTCCAAGCTCGTGTTTGGCATAAACTCATAGATTAGCATCCTTTCTTCTCCTTCAAGGCAACAGCCCAAAAGCTTGACAAGGTTCCTGTGCTGCAGCTTGGAAATGAGAACGATTTCATTTTTTAACTCTTGAACGCCTTGTCCAGAATACTTTGATGGCCTCTTTACTGCTATATCTTGTCCATTTGGTAGGATACCCTGCAATGTTTTTTAGCAACAGTCAAATGTGCCACTTCTAACTAGAGGTTGAAGATCAAAGTTGATTTACCTTGTAAACTGGTCCAAAGCCACCCTCACCAATCACATTAGCAGAAGAGAAGTTTTTAGTGGCACTAGTAACAGTAACTAAATCAAACAATGGCAACTCGGGATCTTCGTTTCCAACTTCTGCACCTGTCAGTATATATTTGTCGGTCACGAGCATGATATTAATGAGCTCTTCCATACAACAGATTATAAAAAAAAAAAAAAAAAAAGCAACCCAATCTTTTGGTAAAGGTGAAGAATATTAGCTAGATGGAGATTTTCTAATAAAGAATATTAGACAAAGGTACCTCTAGTATATTTTTCTGTTCTTCTGTTCTTTCTTTGGAAGGAAAACCAAGCTACAAAGCTGAGGATAAAAGCTGCTACCACTGCTGAAATGATCGCAATCAGGGCTGACCTCTTTCTCCTCCGATTCCCGTCTGAGTCTATTCAAGAAATAGTCCATAAGCAGTCTTCAATTGACATATGAATTGGCCATATCAGTATGAATTGTTTCAGTGAGTTATTTTTATTTTGTTATTGAACCTCTTCCCCTAAGCTAGTAATGCTTTCGGGTACTGGACTTTCCTCATCTACATTCGCGCTGCTTCTCCTGGCTGCATGGTGCTTCTACAGAGAGTTGAAGCACCTTCAGAATTTCAGTGTGCAGGACTTACTGAAAAAGTAGCCAATTTCAAGCTGTACTGGTAGTTAGAACATCTTTTCTGTTAGATGACCAAAGTACAGCGGACTATCTCAGGTAGTATCTAATATTACTCTGAAGCTAATATGTTATTGTGCAGCAAAAGTTTCAAGAGGTCAAGTTAGAGGCGACTCCAATATTTATAGTGATTGGGCCAGATTTGGTCTGAATTCTCTCTCTCTCTCTCTCTCATACACACACACACACACTCTCTCTGGCCAGCTCTCTCTCTCTCACACACACTCTCTCTCTTTGGCCAGAGCTGAAGAAGTGTACAACCACCTAAGTTGCTCGGACTCGGGTGGGGTTGTCTAATACGGGTGCGGATTTTTAAGGATACGGTTGCGAGTATTCTGCTAAAAATAATTCAAATATCTAAAAATAGAGTTATAAAAATATTTCTAAATTATGAGACATTATGTGAAAAACTTGCAGGTATTCCAAGAAGGAGAAAAATATTAATCAAGGGGAGAAGGTGATAAGAGGAAAAGGACTGACATAGAAATATGTATGTACAAGGTATTCCATTTTCTTCAAAATTTCACTTATCTTTTGTTTTGATTTCAGATCTGTCCCCAATTTCTCACTCGATTTTGGTCCAAGTACCCAAAATCGGTGATCAGACCCGGTATAGATTCACACCCACACCCACGTTGTGTCGACATGGGTACCAAACTGTAAGTGAAGAGTCCGAGACTTAGACAACCACACCCTCTGTTGACATCCTGTATCTGCCTTGACGTCTAGCATATCTTAAGCCTTTACAAGGGAGAAAACTTCTCCTTAGCAATCCTACTAATTTATCAGTGTACTAATTGTAGTGCCAT
The DNA here is from genome assembly GCF_000715075.1 of Nicotiana tabacum. Taxonomy (NCBI): domain Eukaryota; kingdom Viridiplantae; phylum Streptophyta; class Magnoliopsida; order Solanales; family Solanaceae; genus Nicotiana; species Nicotiana tabacum. The sequence goes on along the minus strand of NC_134081.1, from coordinate 83,681,773 downwards.
ACAAGAAGAGCGTAAGGGTCCTGCTTGTATGGCACCTCAAAGGGAAAAAAATTGTAGATAAGACATTTAATGGTTGATAAAACCTTAGAAAAATTTTCTTATGTTTCAGTAAGTTAGCAACACCACCAGGGTCGTCATAGTTGTATAAAAGCATTTTTATCATTTACAAATCAATTAACATATTACCAACTATTAAAGCACCTAATCAACTTTAAATCAAGTAAGTACATAAGATAGTAGAGTTTCTTCAATTCTAAAGAGTTGTGAATCTATATTGTATAATAAAATGAGAAAATGGTACAGGGTAGGGTCATTACCTAATTCTGAAGCAGCGACTCTCACGAACAGGTCTTGCTCAATGTGGCTCAACTCTCTAATATCAATGAGTTCTCCAAACCAGAGTAAGCATCCACTTCCGCCATTTCTAACATCAAGATTTGAGTAGGCTGTACAATTGCAATAAGCCAAGCACATTTTTTTGCATCCTTCAAGGTCCATGCTCTGATTATACCACGAGTGTCTAGAATTCGGCATCTTAATACCCGTCAATTTAAGAAAACCATCTTGGTTACAAGCCAAAGGAGTTCTCCTTACACAACCACTAGACCAGTCCGCTGCATACCATTGATTAGGATACCTGTGAAGACATAATTAACTAATTAAAAGTGTGCTCTCTCTAATAGCTTAACATGGTATCAAGCAAATAGAAGGGAGCATGTGAAGGCATAAATAAGTAACTAAAAGTGTGCTCTCTTTAATAGCTTAAACTTTACTTTTATATGAGATTATCACATATTTTAGCAATACCTAGGTTCAAAACCTTGTAAACAGTCACATGGAGGAGAGTTATTGATGTTGCAACTAGCATAAGGACCACATAAAGAAAAACGATCACAAGTATCAGATTGTGTTGCCACGTAGAGTAACCAGCTGTGACTGCGCTCAATCCATGTTAGTTGATCTACCGTCCCAGCCTGGTTGATCACAATCCTGGTGGGCAGGGGCTCATTAAGCTCATATTTGAAGTAAATTTCCTGCTGGTTAATGACAAACCCGAAAGTGTAATATATAGTTGGCTTAATATTAGGACTAGAACTAAATGCAATACCATTCCATGGCCCTGTGCTAAATACTATAGACGAATTTTTCCACACGAAAAATTGCGGGTATCCATGAGAATCAAGACGTTCTATACATTCACCAGGAGCAGGATCATCGGTGCTCTTCCATGACGATATGTACCAATCCATGCCCGTAACCAAGTTACGTCCAAGCTTCATGCCAGGTAATAAAGTATTACCTGGATAATCAAAACTCTGCCACGCGAAATTAATTTCAGGATCTCTATCATTTCCATCACTGACAACAAGGTTCCCAGAGTCCAGGAGCCGTGCTTCTGCATTCTTTAAGGATCTTGACGAGTTTGATGACCAAATTGAAGCATTGGAACTGTTGATAAGTACAAGAATTCCATTGGGTCTTAGTGTTAACACTCCTGAAGTGTCATTCAGAGGAATGTTTCTGTTGGCAACCCAGACGACAGTTCTAGGTGATATCTTCTTGTACCATATCCCAACATAGCGATTCTTGGAATTTCCAGGGCTGAAAAATCCAAGTTCATAAACTCCACCAGCTGAAACAATTGTGTCACCATCTCTAATGGGTTTATCTGTAGTGATCGTGTCTAATGCTGTGGAAATTATTAAGATGGAAAAAAAAATGGAGCAAAAAACTAAAGAAGGTCGCCCTTTCATGGATTCTGACTCTTGCCTTTGATTTTCGAAAACTTAAAGCCTCAAAGTAGCTGACACCAAATGGAAAAACCAATTCCTTTCATTGAAAAGGTCAATTTTCTTTCCTTCGTTCCACCAGGTTAGAATCAATAGTCATGTCCAATAATTGTCTGTATAAAGAAAATGAAAGGAAAACTTTGAACCCCACCTATGTAATATTATGTCCCCCTTCCCCTCCCCTCTCCCTAAATATTACTCCTAGCCGTTTCAATTTAGATGAGTATTTTGACTCGGCACGGAATATAAGAAAAAAAAAATTGTTGAAACTTATAATGAGTAAAAACTTTGTGGGGCCATAATATTTTTGTGGTTATAAAAGCTTTCATTAAGGATAAATTGATAAAATGAAGAGTTTAAAATTATAAATTTAAAAATATGTCATTTATTTTAGAACAGAAAGGAAAGTAACTCGTCTAATTTGAAATCGAGGGAATACTAATAAAAGTTCTTTACAAAAATAAAACTGGATATTGGAAATGATCTAACATGCGATTTTCGACGGCTTTTCTATTTTATGAGTTTAATTGAGTAATATATATGTTAGTAATATTTTACTTTTTTTATAATTGTCAAGTCATCCACACGTAAGCTCTTAAAATATGAAATTTGTTATTTTAAGAATAAGATATGTCACATGTTATACTTATACCACATACAGATAACCTGCTTACACCGACTATGTCTGTTTTAAAAGACAGAATTGGGACTCGTCCGGGCTCGTCCTGAGGCGGAGCACTCGTAAAATGCCCCTGAGCTTATGTGTGGAGCTTAGTTCCGTGAGACTTACGCCTCGACCATGGGGGCTTACGCCCCGGATACGCCTAACGCCCAGCGTACTGGGCTCGCCTAATAGAACTTTATGCAATTGTGTGTAACTAACTTTATAAATCCTCAAATTTTCTTAATAAATCGTTGACTATTCAAAATTACTTTTTTCTTAATCATAAATCATTAAGTTGAGAGTATTTTATGTCATAATTAAAATAAAAATTATTGCACGTTATCCACTAAGACTGTATGATAGTAAATTTTAAATAAATCTTTCATTTAAAAAGTATTTATTTATTAACTTTTGTTATGTCTTTATTATATAATATTGTCCATAATTTTTTTAATAATTATTTTCCTAAATATTATTCTTTTCACATTTACAAGATTCAATACTTATTAATTTAATAGCTCAGTATTAGCTAGTAACTATTTACAAATAATTAGTTATCATGGTATAGTATGGTGAATTATGTGTCACTTTACTAACTTGTTGAAACTTAAAAATAAATGATGCTAGAGAATCATATTTAAATTGTAAATTATGTTTTTATATAAATTCTCTTTCAAATAGAAAGCATATTAAATAAAAGGAGTATTTTAAAAAAATATATCAAATTATAATATCGAAATTCTTTCAAGATTCATTACTCCTTAAGAGATACATATAAGATTTCGTATCGAATACATTATTTTTGATATTTGAGTTGTAAGGACGTTACAACTAAATTGCATATTATGATATATGTCATACTTTTCGTATTATTCATAGTTGAATTTTAATTTATAAATATTTTAAATAGATTTATATTATCTTAAAATTCTTGAAATTAATAAAATTTAAAAATTTGTGGGAGTTACGTCTGCATGTCTCAGACCTTACGCCTCATCTCGTCAGAGATAAAATGCGCCGCCTCGTCTCACGCCCGGACTTTTAAAACATTGCCGACGATGTATATTGGCAACTTTTCTGTTAGAGGCGGCTAAGAATTAGGATGTGATAGTGTAAACTTGTTCAAAGTTGTACGCCTTTGACTCCCTAGTTCAAGTTGAGACAGACACAATTTGACAAGCATATAGTCTTTTGTATCTGCATGATGTGTTTGAATGTTAGATTTTACTCCACCGATTTATAGTAAGTGATTATTTTATCTTTTTATTTTGGTTCAAAATAAGTGTTCATTTACATAATCAAGAAGGATTTAATTTTATATTTTTAAAATTTGCCCTTATTTACATATTGCAATGTGTCAAGGTAACAATTAATTAATGTTAATTTAGTGAATACATCTTTTTTTCTCTAAGAGTTCGTATTTCCTTAATAGGTATGACAAATGTAAAATGATCACTTATTATGGACCGGAGGGAGTAATATTTAATGGAATTTTTACACATATAGTTGTTCATATTCATTGTTTATTTTTTTTAATTATGAACATTAATTATACATAAATATACAATATATAATATACAAATTATGCATGTATTATACCTTGACTGACTATTTTAGTTTAACCGGTTGGGTGAGCGGTTATTTGGGTTAATATGGTTAATTAATACTTTATTCATTCCATTTATGCGAACCTTTTGGGAGTACGCAGTTTAAATTGATTAAATTTGGCGTGAATTCGAATATATAATTTTTAAATTTATATATTTAGAAACTACATAAAAAGTACTATAAGCCACAATAATTAATAACTTCGATAAGTTAATCGTATGGATTTGGATTAGTCCTACTATACCTCCGCAGCAAGTCGCTATACCTCCGCAGCAAGTCGATGGTGAATTAATTCAGCAATGAATAAGCTTTTGATTATTCTGGCTCATTCAACCCCCCTGGGAAGAACTATTGCTGAAGCCTTGCTGGTTTGGAAGTTGGATTAGCTAGTACTATTTTATAATTTCGCAACAACTTGATTGTGACTTCGCATCGTTGTAAAGTTATAAATTACTGGTCCAGCGCTTTAAGTTAGCATTTAGGAATTCTAGATCTATCATGAGTCATTATATTGTGTAACTGGTGTTTTTTACTTTAATGTCGGGGTGATTTGTGTGGTGTCTAATTTTTGTGTGCACTAATTATAGAAAGACTTGGTTCTTCTAAGTGTTCCTTATACTACTGTTGAGGAAATAGTAAATGTGAAAAGTAAAGAACACAAGTATTTTTATGTGAAAAACACCCGGCTCAAAAGGTGAAAATACCACGACCTACTATTCAGTAGGATTTTCCCCAACACTTCACTAAATTACTGAGTCAAAACAACATTTACAAAACTCTTTGTAAACCTAAGGATTAACTCTAATCCCGTTGTGGCAGCCAACTTGAACACTCAGAGTACCTAATACAATTGCTTCTAGATAAAGTTAAAAGGTACAAATTGAAACCACCTACTACAATTGAACTAGAATTAAAGACGGACGCTTGGAACTGGTTCTTCTATCTGGTTCATGTAGCTTCAGGTTCGCACATTTGATTTATACAAGAATTGTTTGCAAAATGCCTTGCTATTTTGCTCTCAACTCACATTTAACTTCAGCGTTTGTGCGTGCCTGTAGAATGAGAACATCCTGAAATATATAGAGTTAGTAGAATGAGAAATAACTAGAGTTTTAATGCAACTCTTCCTTGGTGGAAGAGTTCTAGTTATCTTCAACTTCTAACTCCTGGATAAAGTTCGTAAGGAGTTTTTCTCCTTATCATTTATGCAATCTTTTCGATCAGGAGATATCAGATATAACAACTTAAACTTATTTCCTTTACGTGCATCCCTTATGCTCGAATCTGCCTGTGTCTGTGTACACTGTGTATGGATCTGGTTCATGCACAAGTTCCTTTGTCAATCATCAAAATAAAAATTTACTTGGGCCAACAAAATAGCCCTTTTTTATGATGACAGTGTTGAAAGATGGCCAAAACTACTCATCTCGCTTTGAGGCAGTGAAGCACTTAACGAAAATCCTTCAGACTCTTTGCTTCTCTTTGCCGCTTTAGACAGGGAATATGTCCTTGTCTGTGTATTTCACTTTTTTATGGGGCTGGAAGTTGATAGATAATTGACAAGTAAAAGAAAATTTAAGGTGTCGAAAAAAATTAATCTAAAGGGGTAACATGAAAAAAAAGAAAAGAAAAAAGAGACAAGTTACAGATTTTTTGCTGCAGAAGTACAGGATAATGGGAGAAGTCATGATTTAGGATAATTTGACATACAATTGTGTTATATTTTTAACAACTTTGGAAAATCATATATATTGTCAAAGATGATGATTAAATACAAACAAATCGAATATCATTAATGTTAAGATCAGCAATTATCTTGAAAAATACAAAAGGTAATTTGTACTTTTATTGCCACCTAAATCACATACCAGCAAAAATGAAGTAAGGCCTCCTTTTGTATCCTTTAATGGACAAATTGTAATAACCAACTTGAACTTGCTTTAGTTAGTAATAGCAGTTTGATGAAGGAGAGGAATTGCGATAAGTTGTATGGAATTTATATGGTCTCAAAGTTGTTTCCAATATTAACTGTGTACTTGTACAAATTGAACTGCAGAAGCAATAGGAGACATTCTTGTCCAATTAGACCTGCATCATAAACTGCTTAGAATTTGCTGTAAAACCAACAGATGAGAATCCGCATTCGAATAGTATCTATAGCAGGTCAGTTTAACAAATCTATAGCATGAGTTATAGTGTGTGAGTGCCTTTTAAGAGCACTATAGTACCCAAGAGTGCTTGCAAAAGCATGAATAGCAGAAGAGTAAATCTCACGACTCAAAATTCGACTAGTCGTGATGGCACCTAACTCAACCTGCTAGGTAAGCCAATTAACCACTAACCAATTCCAATAACAATTTATAAAATAATTAAGTAATGAAAAGTCTTAATCTTATACATTCCCCAAAAACTGGTAGTACAAATCATGAGTTTCTAAGAATAGAATTTACAAAGCTGATATGAAGTAAATACATCTTCTATTTAAAAAGTACATAAACAGAGTTTTTATAAATCTAAGGCTATCATGAACAAGAGGCAGCTACAATAGGAACGCTGGTACATCTTCAAATCCGGCAACCATCAAGCACAAGCAGCCAACATCTGCACGCAATGTGCAGAAGTATAGTATCAGTACAACCGACCCCATGTACTGAGTAAGTAACAAACCTAATCTTAGATTGAAAGCAGTGACGAGCTGGAACATAGGTCAGGTCCAATACCAATAACCAATAGTAGTTCATAACAACGTAGGGCATATAAATAAGAAATCAATTCAGAAATAAAATGTTCAGCTTTATCACAATTTCCCGAAAATAGTTCTGCTTTTCAAGAATAACAGTGAAAGCCCAAATCCTTTACCGAAATCGTCGAAAAGTATGAGATAGTTTGAAAACTGTAAATTTTTCCAAAAAAAAAAATCCTTTCCAAAATAAGTAACATGTTTCATTTCCTTTCCAGATAGCAAGTGTGAAATACCTCTCTATGCTCACATATCAATGTGTGTAAAAGTCATAAATGACGTGATACCGTACAACATGAGAAAAAATGCGTCTCTATACCTGTATGCCATGGGTGTGTATGCCAATGCCATGTATCTCGGAGATAAATCATGTACTCACACTCTCAGAGTACTCAATATCACTGTATCACAATTTTCACTCATCATGCTCAACCACTCGATACTGTATATGGGCCATACGGCCTAGGGAAATCCATCCCAGAACTTACACAGCACTGACTATAAGTCACCCAGTACCGAGGAAAAAGGGCAATCCAACCCTGTGGAGAAATCCATCTCCAGGTATCAAGTACTTCGGACAAATCCATGTCCAGGGAAATCCATCCCTCAATAGTATCATCCGCGCTCACTGGGAGTGTGTTACAGACTCTGGAGGGCTCCTACAGCCTAAGCGCTATCATAAGCCAGATCCAGGCATAAATCAATATAGCATGATGCGACGTGCAGCCCGATCCCATAACTGTCACTCATAATCACGCTTTCGGCCTCACTCAGTCATCAATCTCTCCAGTCTCACTCACGGGCTCACAATATTATGAAACTAGCCTGAAAACAATGATATGATGTATCAATAAATAACAACTGAGACTGAGAAATGATATGAATGCATGAATATGACTGAGTACGAAATATCAATGAAATCAGTTAGATGACAGCAAGAAACGACCACTATGGGTCCCAACAGTATAAGCATAAAGCCTAAACATGATATCTAGCATAATTTACAGCTCAATTACTTTATCACATAGTGAAAATACGGATAGCAACAAAATAGGGCCAATATTCATGTAACACCCCGAAAAATTTCGAAGTACTTAAGTGGTAAGCCCGGTAAAATTTGCAAAGAAAATAATATTTCATGGTGTCAGACTAGGTTTACGTGTTTGAGGATTGTAGAAATTCTTCGCTACTTTTTGGGTTGAACAATGCACCGAAAAGTAAAGAAAATTTTTTTGGAAGAAAACTGTATTTCTGCGGTCCATTATGCGACCGCAGAATTACTTTGCGGATCGCATAATGGCCGCAGAGTGAGACAGTTAATTAGGACAATTGAAAGCAATTATGCAGTCGACTATGCAACCACATAAACATTATGCGGTGCATTGTGCGACTGCATAATGGTTATGCGGACCGCATAATGGTTATGCGGACCGCATAGTAACCGCATACACAGACAGTTCTTTTGTCTATTTAGTAACCAACTATGCAACCGATATGCGGTCCGCATATTGGTTATGCGATCGCATAACTTGTTCCGGAGCTCTATTTTTGAGTTTTTAAAACCCGACCCTATTTCGTTAAATACACTCTTTGGGTCATTTTTGAGCTATTATCTGACATTTTAGAGGGAGAGAGGGTGCCCTAGAGTGAGAAGGTGTTCTCCAATATTTGTTCTTCAATTCTTGCTCAAGTTTTGGAAGATCAAGAAGGCAAGCTCACTAGGTCTTCATCATAGAGGTAAGATTCTACACCCTAAACCCTAATTTTGAAATCATCTGAACATGGGTAATTAGCAAGATAAGGTTTGGGCATGAGAGTTGATTATTTTACATGCATGTGATATCAAGGGGTGTAGGAAGATTGTTGAACTAAGCATGGTAAATATTGGGTTGTGGGATGATGGAATCCACCATAAAAGGGACCTTGAAACCTTATGCACACCTTGTGTTTGATAAAATGCTCAGATGAGCTAAAAACATGATCATCTTCCTAATTGTGGTTCAATTTGTTATATTTCTAAAATAGATTGAAGTTGCTAAGAATTACGAAACGTTTTAGAGTTTAAGAAAGCTCAATTGAGGTATGTTCGCTAAACTCTTCTTTAAGAGTTAGAATTCTCATTATCCTTGTAAGTTCCGAGATTTGATTATAAATCGAGTATTCCGATAAGTTTTGTGATGAAGATATATGTTCAATTCGTATTTCAAATGTTTTTATCATATTGCATTATAAATTGAGGATGTGTCCCAAACTATAGATTACGTATCCACATGTTATAATTTCTAGTCGTGATTTATGTGAAAGGTATTATGCCAAGTTGTGTAGAGATTGTGATTGTGATACACCTCCACCCGCATATATATATTGGGGTGAGGCGGCATGACCGCTTTGCGTAGGGATTATGATATTGTAGGACTGCACCTCCACCCACTTACATTGGGATGAGGCGGTACGATCGCTTTGTGTATGATTTTGGTATTGTTGTGGCACCACCACCTGCATACATTGGGGTGAGGCGGCATAGCCGCTTTGTGTATGTTCTTGGTACTGTGGTTATATATCCACCCGCATACATTGAGGTGAGGCGGTAGGGCCGCTTAATTAGGGTTGTGGTATCGTACGTACACCTCCACCTGCATACATCGGGTGAGGTGTCGGGGTCGCTTTGTGTGAAGATGGTTATATAGGATCTCATCTTAAATCCTATAAATGTTGTTGATAGTTTTAATAAGCTTGATATGGTTGAGACAGTTATCTATATTATTCTATTGTCGCACTGGTTCATCATAATTATCTTGTATTTCTAAATTCTTAAATTGGTGTTTAGTTTTCATACTAGTACTATTCAACGGTACTAACGTCCCTTTTGCTGGGGGCGCTGTATCTTTAAATGGATGCAGGTGGTTCCACAGCAGGAGACATTGATTAGTGATAGCAGTACACCTTCTTCCCAGCTGACTTAGTGAGCCCCACTTCATCCCGGGGTCATGTATCTTTTGTTCTTTATGTATTATGGTTGAGGTATAGTCGGGGCCTTATTGCCGGAATTATCATTGTACTCTTCTTTATCTATAGAGGCTCCGTAGACATAGTGTGGGTTGTGTATTGGTACTGGGAAAGACAAACTATGCTATGTTGTGGTTGTATTACTTGTCCATTTGAGACTTTAAAAATGGTGAAATTTATGGTAAGAAATTGGTAACTGCAGACACGACCACTTTATTGTTTAATTAAGGAAAACATATATTCTCTTTATTCATGAATGAGTTTGGGTAAAAGAAATCTAACAGGCTTGCTCGGTCAGGTTCACTCGATTGAGCGCCGGTTGTGGTCCACGATTTTGGGGCGTGACAAACTTGGTATCAGAGCCTAAGGTTTTAAAGTGTCCTAGGATGTCTCGGAGCCGTGTCTAGTAGAGTCCTTATTATCGGTGTGTTGTTGACCACATCTATAATTAGGATGTTACTTGGGCATTTAGGAATAATACCCTTCTTTCATGTTTTTGATTGTGCGATAAAGCTGGTTGTAAGATTGTTCCTCCTTTAACTCTTAGGTTGCTCTAATTTTCAGTACATGACACCTAAGAAGAAGGCAAGAACTGGCCAAAGAGCCAATGTCACCCCAGGAGTGACAGTTAATCCTATAATTGATGATGCGGGTGAGCACTCGAGGAGTGAGAATATTCCTCCAGCTATTACACTGCCTGGCTCTACTAAAACTGATCAGGCCGCACCTGTCCCTACCCCTACAAAAGGTGAAACAGTTCCTCCAACTAATATTCCAGTTCCACCTCCAGCTCCAGCTTACGATTCTGGTGTGTCTGATATTGATATTAGGGGAGCCATACAAATGTTGACACAGATAGTGGCTTCTCAGGCCTAGAGAACAAGTGTTGGGTCTACTTTTTCCAGTCATCCAGGAGAATCCACTAGTTCAAGGGTGAACAAGTTTCTTCAGTTAGATACTCTAGTGTTTACGGGTACTGATCCCGAGGAGGACCCCCAGGACTTCATTGATGAGATGCACAAAACTCTCCGGGTTATGCATGCTATAGACACAGAGGGAGTAGAGTTGGCCTCTTACCGCCTGAAAGAGGTAGCCTATTCTTGGTTTGAGTTGTGGGAGGAATCCCGTGAGGAGGGAAGCCCTCCGGCAAGGCGGGGTGAGTTCACATATGCCTTTATGGATCATTTCTTGCCTGCCAAAACTAAAGCAGCTCGTGCCGCTGAGTTTGAAAGCCTGAAGCAGGGTAGTATGAATGTGTGGGAGTACCATATGGAGCTTGCGCGCATGTCCAAGTATGCTATTCACATGTTGCCCACTATGGAAGCTAGACTGCGCCGGTTTGTACAGGGCCTTAGCCCCTTAGTTATAAATGAGGCCTCTACGGCTACCCTGAATTCTGATATGAACTATGGTAAGATGGTGGCATTTGCTCAAGCCACAGAGACCCACAAATTGAAGAATAGAATGCAGCGTCAGAGTAGCAGCAAGGCATGGTCCGCAGGCAACTTTGGTGGTACTTCCGGTGGTAGTGGTGGTAGGTCGGCATTCAGGGGAGCGTCATCAGAACCATCCCAATCATTCGCCCAGTCTTCGATGGGTGCACAACCATCTGGACCCAATCAGGGCAACAAGGGACCCCACCAGCAGGGTCGACCCGACAAAAGGTTTCAGCAGTGGAGGCTTCCATGCCCTAAGTGTGGGAGGATGCACTTTGGGTCCTATTTCATGGACCTACCAGTATGCTATGGGTGTGGTTTACTAGGTCACATTCAAGGAGATTGCCGCTCGTCCCGCCGAAATATGGGCAGAGGCACGGCACATCCAGCTAATTCTGCAGCTACTACATCCACAATACCTCTAGCTCGAGGCACCCCAGCACCCGCAGGGTGTGGTGCAGCTAGAGGTGGTGCACAAAATTTGGGAGGACCCAACAGATTTTATGCTATGAGGAGACGTCGGGAATCAAAGTCTTCTCCAGATGTTGTCACTGGTATATTGATTGTCCAAGTCTTCTCCAGATGTTGTCACTGGTATATTGATTGTCCAATCTCATGATGTATATGCTCTTATTGATCCCGGTTCCACTTTGTCATATGTCACTCCTTATGTTGCTATGGAATTTGGGATAGAACCAGAACAACTTTATGAGTCATTCTCTGTATCTACTCCGGTTGGTGAGTCTATTTTGGCCGCGCAAGTTTATAGGGATTGCGTTGTCACATTGCGTGGTCGAGACACCTTGGCCGATCTTATTGAATTGAGAATGGTCGATTTTGATGTGATAATGGGGATGGATTGGCTTTATTCTTGTTTTGCCAAGCTTTATTGCCAAACCAGGACTGTTAGGTTCAAATTTCCAAATGAGCCAGTTATTGAGTGGAAGGGTGATGATGTAGTGCCAAAGGATAGGTTTATTTCCTACCTTAAGGCCACAAAGATGATCAACAAGAGATGTATTTACCATTTGGTCCGGGTTACGGACACCGATGCTGAGGCACCTATACTTGAGTCCGTGCCTATTGTGAATGAATTTCCAAGAGTCTTTCCGGATGAACTCCCTGGGATCCCACCAGACAGGGAGATTGATTTTGGGATTGATGTGATGCCAGACACACATCCTATATCTATTCCACCCTATAGAATGGCACCGACAGAATTGAAGGAGCTAAATGAACAATTGAGAAATTTTTTAGAAAAGGTTTTATCCGGCCAAGTGTGTCGCCTTGGGGCGCACCAGTCCTTTTTGTAAGAAAGAAAGATGGGTCACTGAGAATGTGTATTGACTATCGGCAACTTAATAAGGTCACACTCAAGAATAAGTACCCACTGCCAAGGATAGATGATTTGTTTGATTAATTGCAAGGTGCCAGGTACTTCTCCAAGATTGATTTAAGATCCGAGTATCACCAATTGAAGATCAGGTAGCGGGATATTCCAAAAATAGCTTTTAGAACTCGGTATGGGCATTTTGAATTTCTGGTGATGTCTTTTGGGCTAACAAATGCCCTAGCAGCCTTCCTGGATCTTATGAATCGCGTTTTCAAGCCATTCCTCGACTCTTTTGTGATAGTGTTTATTGACGATATTCTTGTATATTCACAAAGTCGAGAAGACCATGCCGATTATCTCAGGGTAGTTCTGCAAACCCTGCATCAACACCAGTTATATGCAAAGTTTTCAAAGTGTGAATTTTGGCTTGAATCAGTCATATTCTTGGGTCATGTAGTTTCTAGTGAGGAAATTAAGGTTGATCCTCAGAAAATTTCAGCGGTGAAGAATTGGCCGAGGTCTACAACTCCAACAGAGATTCGCAGTTTATTAAGCTTAGCTGGATATTACAGAAAGTTTGTGGAGGGGTTTTCTACTCTTGCCTCTCCATTGACTAAATTGACGCAGAAGGCAATTAAGTTCCAATGGTCAGATGTTTGTGAAAAGAATTTCCAGGAATTGAAAGCAAGACTGACTACGACGCCGGTGTTGACTCTACCAGAGGGTATGGATGGATTTGTGGTATATTGTGATGCTTTAAGAATCGGTCTTGGGTGTGTATTAATGCAACATGGGAAGGTGATAGCTTATGCTTCGAGGCAACTAAAGAATCATGAAAAGAACTATCCAACACATGATTTAGAACTTGCGGCAGTGGTATTTGCATTGAAAATTTGGCGTCATTATTTATATGGGGTCCATGTGGATATATTCACGGACCATAAGAGCCTTCAATATATTTTCAAACAGAAGGAATTGAATCTGAGGCAGAGAAGATGTCTTGAATTACTCAAGGATTATGACATTGATATTTTATACCATCCGGGGAAGGCTAATGTTGTGGCGGATGCTCTTAGCCGGAAATTCATGGGTAGTTTGGCTCACTTGGAGGCATATCAAAGGCCATTAGCCAAGGAAATTCACCGATTGGCTAGTTTAGGAGTTCGTCTTGCAGACTCTAGTGAAGGAGGGGTAATTGTGCAAAATAGGGCTGAATCATCGCTTGTTGTGGAAGTTAAAGAGAAGCAATACAACGATCCATTGTTGTTGCAGTTGAAAGAGGGGGTTCATAAACATAAGACCATGGCCTTTTCTCTTGGCATGGATGATGGTACACTAAGGTACCAAGGGCGACTCTGTGTTCCAAATGTGGATGGTCTCCGTGAAAGAATTTTGACTGAAGCTCACACTTCTAGGTATTCTGTGCACCCAGGTTCTACAAAAATATATCATGATTTTAAGGAAGTCTATTGGTGGAATGATATAAAGAGGAATGTGGTGGACTTTGTAGCAAGATGTCCGAACTGTCAGCAAGTGAAGGCTGAACACCAAAGGCCCGGTGGGTTGGCACAAAACATAGAAATTCCAATTTGGAAATGGGAAATGATTAATATGGACTATGTGGTAGGATTACCTCGCACTCCGCGCAAGTTTGACTCAATTTGAGTGATTGTGGATCGACTCACGAAATCAGCACACTTTTTGCCGGTTAAGTCTACAGACACAGTGGAGCAGTATGCTTAGTTGTATATCAAAGAAATAGTCAGGTTACATGGCACCCCAGTTTCCATAATTTCTGATCGGAGGGCACAATTCACTGCTAATATTTGGAAGATATTTCAGCAAGCTTTGGGTACTCAAGTGAATCTTAGTACAGCCTTTCACCCGCAGGCTGAGCGAACTATTCAGATGCTTGAGAATATGTTGCGCGCTTGTGTTATAGACTTCAAAGGTAGTTATCATGCTAGTATTCAAATAGCACCGTTTGACGCTTTATATGGTAGGAGATGTAGATCTCCCATTGGGTGGTTCGAAATTGGGGAAGTAGAGTTGATAGGGCCAGACCTCATGCATCAGGCTATGGAAAAAGTTAAAATCATTAAGGAGCAGTTGAAGACTTCTCAGAGTTGTCAGAAATCCTATTCGGATGTTCGTCGTAGAGATTTGGAATTCAAAGAAGATGATTGGGTATTTTTGAAAGTTTCCCCCATGAAGGGTGTAATGCGATTTGGTAAGAAAGGGAAATTGAGTGCGGGGTATGTTGGACCGTACAAAATCATTCAGAGGATCGGTGAGGTAACATACAAGCTTGAGCTACCACCTGAGATGTCATTAGTACACCCGGTGTTTCATGTGTCTATGTTAAAGAAAGAAGTTGGAGACCCGACAGTCATTGTTCTGGTTGAGACTATTGAGGTAAATGAAGAATTGACATATGAAGAGATTCCAGTTTCTATTATTGATCGGCAAGTCCGAAAGTTGAGAAACAAAGAATTTGCATCCGTGAAAGTGCTATGGCGAAACCAACAGGTTGAAAAGGCTACTTGGGAGGCCGAAGAAGAAATGAAGAAAAAGTATCCTTATTTATTTGAATAACCATGTAATTATGATTTGTGCCTTATGAAAATGCTAAGGGATATTCCTATGAAATATGTATTACTTGTATATTTGGTGTTAAGGGTGTTCCTTTCTGGAAATATATTATTGATAAAGCCACAGTTGGTGTTGTTTTGTATTATGTTATGTCATTGGAATATGTATATTTTTAGGATGTGTTTCTGGGGCTCTCTGACATGTGGATAGACATAATTATAAAGGAAACTCTGGAATTTTTTTTGGAAATTTAGGGAGTTAGTCAAATTTGGGACTGCTAGTTTGTGGTATAAAACAAACTAAGTTACATAAGATTCTAATGACGGATTTTTACCCTCATTCGAGGACGAATAATCCTAAGCGGGGGGAGAATATAACACCCCGAAAAATTTTGAAGTACTTAAGTGGTAAGCCCGGTAAATTTTGTAAAAAAATAATATTTCATGGTATCGGACTAAGCTTACGTGTTTGAGGATTGTAGAAATTCTTCGCTACTTTTTGGGTTGAACAATACACCGGAAAGTAAAGAAATTTTTTTGGAGGAAAAGTGCATTTCTGCGGTCCATTATGAGACCGCAGAATTACTTTGCGGACCGCATAATGGCCGCATAGTGAGGCAGTTAATTGGGCCAATTGGAAGCAATTATGCGGTCGACTATGCAACCGCATAACTGTTATGCGGTGCATTATGCGACCGCATAACGGTTATGCGGACCGCATAGTGACCGCATACACAGACAGTTCTTTAGTCTATTTTGTAACCAACTATGCGACCGATATACGGTCCACAAATCGGTTATGCGATCGCATACCTTGTTTTGGAGCTCCATTTTTGGGTTTTTAAAACCCGACCCTATTTCATTAAATACACTCTTTGGGTCATTTTTTAGCTATTATCTAACATTTTAGAGGGAGAGAGGGTGCTCTAGAGTGAGAAGGTGTTCTCCAATATTTGTTCTTCAATTCTTGCTCAAGTTTTGGAAGATCAAGAAGGCAAGCTCACTAGGTCTTCATCGTATAGGTAAGATTCTACACCCTAAACCCTAATTTCGAAATCATCTGAACATGGGTAATTAGCAAGATAAGGTTTGGACATGAGAGTTAATTATTTTACATACATATGATATCAAGGGGTGTAGGAAGATTGTTGAACTAAGCATGGTAAAGATTGGGTTGTGGGATGATGGAATCCTCCATAAAAGGGACCTTGGAACCTTATGCACACCTTGTGTTTGATAAAATGCTCAAATGATCTAGAAACATAATCATCTTCCTAATTGTGGTTCAATTTGTTATATTTCTAAAATAGATTGAAGTTGCTAAGAATTCTGGAACGTTTTAGAGTTTAAGGAAGCTCAATTAAGGTATGTTGGCTAAACTCTTCTTTAAGAGTTGGAATTCTCATTATTCTTGTAAGTTCCGAGATGTTGATTATAAATCGAGTATTCCGATAAGTTTTGTGATGAAGATATATGTTCAATTCGTATTTCAAATGCTCTTATCATATTGCATTATAAATTGAGGATGTGTCCCAAACTATGGATTACGTATCTACATGTTATAATTTCTAGTTGTGATTTATGTGAAAGGTATTATGCCAAGTTGTGTAGAGATTGTGATTGTGATACACCTCCACCCGCATATATATATTGGGGTGAGGCGGCATGACCGCTTTGTGTAAGGATTATGATATTGTGGGACTGCACCTCCACCCGCTTACATTGAGGTGAGGCGGTACGACCGTTTTGTGTATGATTTTGGTATTGTTGTGGCACCACCACCCGCATACATTGGAGTGAGGCGGCATAGCCACTTTGTGTTGGTATTGGTATCGTTGATGCATTTCCACTTGCATATATTGGGATGAGGCGGTATAGCCTCTTTGTGTAGGCTCTTGGTAATGTGGTTATACATCCACCCACATACATTGAGGTGAGGCGCCATGGCCGCTTGATTAGAGTTGTGGTATCGTACGTACACCTCCACCTGCATACATCGGGTGAGGTGTCGGGGTCGCTTTGTGTGAAGATGATTATATAAGATCTCATCTTAAATACTATAAATGTTGTTGATAGCTTTTAATAACCTTGCTATGGTCAAGATAGTTATCTATATTATTCTATTACCGCACTGGTTCATCATAATTATCTTGTATATCTAAATTCTTAAATTGGTGTTTTGTTTTCATACTAGTACTATTCGACAGTACTAACGTCCCTTTTGCCGGGGGTGCTGCATCTTTAAATGGATACAGGTGGTTCCACAGTAGGAGACATTGATCAGTGATAGCAGTACACCTTCTTCCCATCTGACTTGGTGAGTCCCACTTCATCCCGGAGTCATGTATCTTTTGTTCTTTATGTATTATGGTTGAGGTATAGCTGGGGCCTTGTTGCCGGTATTATCATTGTACTCTTCTTTATCTATAGAGGCTTCATAGACATACTGTGGGTTGTGTATTGGTACTGGGAAAGACAAACTATGCTATGTTGTGGTTGTATTACTTGTCCATTTGAGACTTTAAAAATGGTGAAATTTATGGTAAGAAATTGGTAACTGTAGACACGACCACTTTATTGTTTAATTAAGGAAAACATAAATTCTCTTTATTCATGAATGAGTTTGGGTAAAAGAAATCTAATAGGCTTGCTCGGTCGGGTTCACTCGGTTGAGCGCCGGTCGCGCTCCACGGTTTTGGGGCTTGACAATTCAGTGCCATGGAAACAACAGAGTCCCAATTCACATGGTGCACACCCACACACCCGTCACCTAGCATGTGCATCACCTCAACACAAATCACATAACACGTATTTCGGGGTTTCATACCCTCAGCTCCAAGATTATAAGAGTTACTTTTCTCGCACAAGCCAATTCCAATACTGAGCAAGCCAAGCGATGCTCCAAAATGTCATCCCGCGCGTTCCGACCTCTGAACGACTCGAAACTAACCAAAAACAACTCAAATACATCAAACAATGCTAAAGGAACCAATCCCAATCGAAAAAGGTCGAATCTTTAATCAAAAGCCCAAAATGGCCTAATATCATAGTGGGGCCCATGCCTCGAAATTCTACAAAACTCACAAAATCTGACAATCCATTCAATTATGAGTCCAGCCATACTAGTTTCACTCAAATCCGAGTCCAAATCGGTGTTCAAAACTCAAAATTTCATATTATGAAACTTTAGGCCAAAACCCTCCAATTTCTCTTTAAAATTCATCAACCAATTGCCAAAAATGAAGATAGATTCATGAAATGTAATCAAAACTGAGTAGAGAATACTTACCCCAATCCTTGTGATGAAATTTGCTTCAAAAATTGCCTCAATCCGAGTCCCACATCTCAAAATATGAAGAAAGAACCAAAACCTCGATTTTTATAACTCTGCCTAGCTATTCCGCATTTGCGGTTAAAATGTCGCATATGCGATCTCCGCTTCTGCGGATGATGCCTCGCATCTGCGAAGCCCATGGAGACTGGCCCGTAGCCTCCAACTTATAGATGTGGTTGACAACACACCGATAAGAAGGACTCTACTAGACACGGCTTCGAGACATCCTAAGACACTTTAAAACCTTAGGCTCTAATACCAAGTTTGTCATGCCCCAAAACCGAAGAGCGCGACCGGCGCTCAACCAAGTGAACCCGACCGAGCAAGCCTGTTAGATTTCATTCTACCCAAACTCATCCACGAATGGAGATAATACATATTTTCATTAATTAGACAAAATGGTGTTCACGTCTACAATACCAATTCATTTTCAATAGTTTTATCATTTTTAATGTCTCAAACAGACAAGTTATACAACCACAACATAGCATATTTTGTCTTTTCCAGCACCAATACACAACTCACACTATGTCTACGGAGCCTCTATAGATAAAGAAGAGTACAATGATAATGCCGGCAATAAGGCCCCGACTATATCTCAAACTGAATACACAAGGTACAAAAGATACATGACCCCCGGATGAAGTGGGTCTCACCAAGTCAACTGGGAAGAAGATGCACTACTATCACTGATCAATATCTCCTGCTATGGAACCACCTGCATCCATTGAAAGATGCAGCGCCCCATGCAAAAGGGACGTTAGTACCGTCGAATAGCACTAGTATGTATAACCAAACACCCTCTCAATAGAACAAATAATACAAACAAGAATATCATAATATCAATGAAAGCCTTAATCAACAACAAACCTCAATTTAGGGTCAAGACAATGTTCAAATTAATTTCCATATCTCACACAGGGAGATTTTCTTTAGCATCGATATTCCATCGTTCACATTACCATTGTCCACAATACCAATGTCCACAATGCCGATGTTCACAATACCAATGCCACCGTATTTTTAGCATGGAGTCCGATCACGACCCGATCGGCTAGGCTATCTCATTAGAGAATCAACCATAATTACTATCAATACCAATACCATCGTAATTTTAGTACGGAGTCCGATCACGACCCGATCGGCTAGGCTATCTCATTAGAGAATCAACCACAATTACTATCAATACCAATACCACCGTAATTTTAGTACGGAGTCCGATCACGACCCGATCAGCTAGGTTATCTCATTAGAGAATCAACCACAATTACTATAAATATCAATATCAATACCATCGTAATTTTAGTACGGAGTCCGATCACGACCCGATCGGCTAGGCTGTCTTATTTGAAGACATCAACCCTTTTATATCAATCAATCTTATCCCAATTAAGAGGAATAATTTTATCACATCAATCCCATCCCAAATAAGGGAAATAATTCACAATAATAACATAGGTACAAATGTATTTACCTCATCATCTTCCACATTGTATAAATCTCCACTAGTATTTTCAACCAATAATAACAACAATATTTCCTTGGCTCTTTTGGCCATTCACAAGATTCTTTATTCAAGGCACGATGGCCATATTTGTTATTCCACACTTTTATTTCTTCCCTCTCATGTATCATCATCACAAATATCAACATACATATAATATTCCGAAAATCACAACTTTAAGTTCATTAGAAATGACCAATTTAAGCACCATAGATTTCTTTCCGAGAAGTGGAGTAAAATGATTGGCAATTGATGCGCAAGTTTTAATCATCAGCAAATAACACACCATTTATTCTTGACACATTTTCCCCTACAAAGGGCAATACACAATTTCCACTCACGAATACGTAAGAACGCAAAACACATTGAAGATACTCACAAATCATAACGTATGTTAAAACAACCATATATGAGAATGACTTGAGTTTATAGGCTTTTAGGCAATTCTATTTTCGAAGTCAATTCGGAATAGTTGAATCAAGTCTCATTTCATAACCTTTCTCTCATCATTTCATTTCATTGGCTCCATTGGCCACAAGTATAACTTTCACTTATATCAATTATCACATTTCATACTTCTTTCACATCTTTATAGGTTATCAACAGTAAGACATTTCCAATCAAGGCTTTAGGTACACATATGAGCAATTAAGAGTCTTAAGCATATTGAGTTTTCTCACACAATTTGGCATACTATCTTTCATTAAAATACGACTCAAAGCCATAACATATTAAAACACAACCCATACTTTGAACATCTATATTTCGACATAAGGCTCATTCGGAATAATCAAATTTATAGGGAATAACCCGGAATGTAGGAGTTAGGAATCTTGAGCCAAATTATACTTGATCTTACGAAAACATTATGGAATTCAATTCCAAGAGAGAAAGTTTAGCCAACATACCTCAAATTCTTCCCTTAATGATACTACAACGATGCACTACACTAATCAACTTCAATCTACAATAACAATATCCAATGAGACCAATATTAGTAACAAATCCCATATATTCATTGTATTCATATATTTCATCGCCAAGATTACCATTCATCTTCTCTCTTATTTTCTCAAAAGTACTATTCATGCCATGAACTAGAGTTTTATAATCCAATCTTTCAACCATTAAAACTTGTAACAAATGCTTCAAATACTTCTAACTACTTATAATAAATGAGTTTGAAGCATTGGAATTACCTCTAGTAGATCAATCTTGAAAAATTATAACTTTGGTGATTTTTGTGTTCTTGAGGATTTGATGATGAAATCTTGTATTTGGATGTAAGAATGATGTTAGAACTCATGTATATTGAGCAATAATCAACCCAAAATATCATCAACAACTTACCTGGCTCGATTGGACTTGATTTGAGATCAAAATTGCCCCTTCACTTCAAGAACCCTAACCCCCAAATACACAAAATACCCTCTTTACCCGACCTTGTATTTATAGGCCTAGATTTCTGGGTTTCGGATGCGGCCCTGGATGCTTCGCATCCCCACTTCACTCCTCTTTGAAGGTCGGATGCGGACCTGGACGCTATGGAAGCACTTCACTGCCAACCTCCCTTTCGGACGCAGCCTCGGATGCTTCGCATCCGCAGGCTCCTCCGCCAGCCTTTGGTAATTTGGTCATAACGTCTTGTAGGAATGTCCAAATGACAAACGGTTTGAAGCGTTAGAAACTAGACTCAAATACCTTTAATTTGATAGGTCATACATCACCTAACTCCTTACATATATATAGATATTACCGTCCAAAGTTTGGTTTTGTTCGTACTCATTTGGAACTTTAGTCTATCATGAAATTTCTAACTTGACTTGGACTTAGGGCTCTCCCTAGACCCCACATCAATTATAATATGACTCGTACACTTATTATCATATCTAATTGATATTCATCCCATTAATAGTCCTCATCTTCGCACAAAATAATATAATTAGCGCACATCGACTTTCTTAATAGTGCTTAAGTACTTTGAAATTTTCTGGGGTATTACAGAACCTTAGCCAACTTTTCCAAAATGCTCCGAAATCGATCAGAAACACGCCCGAGCCCCTCGAAACCACGTTCAAATATACCAACAAGTACCATAACATAACACAGACCTACTCGAAGCCTCAAAACACACATAACAACATCGAAACAACGAATCACACCTCAATTCGAAATCATTGAACTTTGAAACTTTAACTTCCACAACCGATATCGAAACCTATCAAATCACGTCCGATTGACCTCAAATTTTGCACACAAGTCACGTTTGACATGACGGACCTGCTCCAACTTTCGAAATTGAAATCTGATCCCGATATCAAAAAGTTCACTCCCGGTCAAACTTTTCAAAATTTTAATTTTCGCCATTTCAAGCCAAATTTCACTACAGACCTCCGAATCCCAATCCGGACGCGCTCCTAAGTCCAAAATTATCCAACGGAGCTAACGGAGCCATCAAAATTCCATTCCGAGGTCAAATACTAAAAAATCAAACTTGATCAACTCTTTCGAATTTAAAACTTCAACAATGAAATCCATTCTTCCAATTCTATTCCGAATAACCTGAAAATCAAAACCGACGATTCAAATAAGTTATAATGCATCATACGGAGCTACTCATGCCCGTAAACTACTGAGCGAAGTGCAAATACTCAAAACGACCGGTTGGGTCGTTACATTGAATTATTCTCGAATATATTTTAGCTTCAGAGGGTTGTAGCTTCTGCTCATCTGTTCAATAATTTTCCAAAATGTTGATCTTTAATATTTAATATAATTAAGACATCTTTGAACTTGCATATTTGTAGCTTATAGTGATACTCTTTGGCTTTTTGCCATAAAAATTCTATACCACGTAATTTGCACACTGATAGTATTAATATTAGTCTTGTACTTTGCTTACTCAGATTTTTATTACTAGCTTTTAGTTTCTTTAGCTTCGCAAATTATGTGACATACAAAAATAAGAAGGCGTTCTTTTGATCTTTGTTTATTTTGAGTTGTGCATAAATATTATTATATGTGTACGTTTATTGCTAAATCTTGTAATCTCTTCAGATTGTTAACATTTAATTATGGGAGAATGACATAATGCTAAGTGGGACGAATATGCACATATTAAATTCATTGAATTGTATGAGCAAGAAGTTAGAAAAGGAAATAGGCAAAACACTTACTTGTCTAAAGATGGATGGAAGAATATGGTAAATGAGTTCAATAAGAATACGGGACTAGAATATACTAGAAAACAAATAAAAAATTATTGGGATCACATGAAAGTAGAGTGGACTCTTTTTAAGCAGTTGATGAGAAGTGAGAGAGGTTTAGGATGGGATCCCACAAGAAAAATAATTATTACAGATGATGATTGGTGGGAGCAAAAAATTAAGGTACATTGCTTGCCCTTTTCTATAATTATTTCATATCTATTTTAATTGTTAGTTTTATTTGTTTTCTTAGAGTAATTTTAAATTCTTTTTTATAGGAGAATTCTAAATACAAAAAATTTAGGAACAAAAACCTTTCGTTGATATGGTTTCTTTATGATGCTTTATTTACTGATATCATTGCCACCGGAGAGAGAGCACGTACAACAAATCAGGAACAAGAGTTGGAAATTGGGTTAGATCAAGATGATGATGGAATAAATGATGTTTATGATAATGACATAGAACAATGGAATGATGAAAGAAGTGATGAAAGTCATGAATTGCAGAATATGGATTCAATTACGTTTCCTGAGCCATCACTTAGAAAGTAAAAGTCAATAGATGGCAGTGGCAGTAGCATCCACATGAAAAAGCGCAAGACAAAAAATAATTCATTATCGCTAAAAGAGGAGATACACTCTCTAATTGAGTTCATGTCTAACAACAACACATCTAAATCTTCAGAGCCCACCATTGAGAAGTGCATGAACATTTTAGAAAATATTCCTGGTATTCTTGGAGGGAGTGATATTTTTAATTGTGCTGTGAACTTGTTGACACGAAAAGAGATGCAACATGCATTTTTGAAGTTGTCTACTGATGAAACTAGGAAATCTTGGTTGGAGTACAACCACCAACGATCCTTCGTGCCGAATAATCCATCTAATCCAATTTGAGAAGTTGTTGAAGATGCATCACCCATATTACATTAGCATTAGACATTTTAACTTGGCCTTTAAAGT
The DNA here is from genome assembly GCF_000715075.1 of Nicotiana tabacum. Lineage (NCBI taxonomy): Eukaryota > Viridiplantae > Streptophyta > Magnoliopsida > Solanales > Solanaceae > Nicotiana > Nicotiana tabacum. Next base: position 83,657,596 of record NC_134081.1, on the reverse strand, counting down.
ATGTGCAGAAGGTTATATTTTCTTAATGTTTTGTTTCTTGTTTAGACATAATGGTGGTTTAATCATTTTTTATTTAGACATTACGTGTTTTATTTTAATAGATGACTATACTATCAACTTTGAAGTTAGCATTTGTCATTTTTAATTCGTAACAGTTTGTATGTCTGTTTTATTTCAGTTTAATGGTATGCTGGAACAATGACTTGTTAAATGACGAAAATGAAGAAGAGGAAACTCAAGAAAATAAGGAATGAATGGCACTATGTCGAATAGCATGTAAGAGTATATTGATATATTATGAGAAATACATTTGCAAGGAACCATGTCGTACATCTAAACGCACTAGGAATATATTTATCTAAGAGATATTATATGGAAATGAGACTCGGTGTTATAAAAATTTTCGATTGAGGAAGTCAGTGTTTCTTGATTTAGGCAAACATCTAACTGATAAATATGGTCTTAAACCCACGCATGGGATGTCTGCCTATGAGGAGTTAGGGATGTTCTTGATGATTTGTGCACATGGTGTCGGAAATCAATTGGTACAAGAGAATTTTCAACATTCAGGAGAAACAATTCATAGGCATTTTTATAGTGTTCTAAAGGCCATTGGTAAGCTTGCAAGAGACATAATTCAACCACATCTAAGTTATAATGATGGTGCAGGAGATCACAAGCCATGTAATAAACGATATCTCCCTTTATTTAAAGTAAGTGACATACTTAATAATTACATTATTATATTTTTACATTTTAACTCAAAATATTATCTAGTGTAAACTTATATTTAGTTTATGCATGTATATATTTTTAGGATTGTATTGGAGCACTTGATGGCACACATGTGAAAGCAAGATTGCCTCAAGGTCAAGAGATACCATATATTGGGCGTAAAGGTTATCCTACTCAAAATATTCTTGTTGTTGTCGACTTTAATATGTGTTTTACATTTGCATAGGTTGGGTGGGAAGGAGCAGCTCATGATAACCGTATATTTGGTGAGGCACTTCGTAGACCCGAACTGAATTTTTCACATCCATCTGGGGACAAATATTATCTTGTTGATGTAGGATATTCACACATAAAGAGATATATGGCTCCATATAAAGGGGATAATGTGAGATACCACCTTGCAGAATTTCGTCGAGGTGCGACACGACAATTGCGAGCACCAAATGGACATAAATAAATGTTCAATATTTGCATTCTTCTTGTAGAAATATTGTAGAGCGAACATTTGGGGTATAGAAAGCAAGGTGGTGTATTTTGCGAGATATGCCTTTTTTTATCATTATGACACTCAAAGAGATATCGTATTGGCTACAATGGCGATTCATAATTACATTAAAAAGAAATGTAAGGTGGACAATGCATTCCAAGAAGCCGAGAACGAGAGATATGTGCCACATGTTGATCCTGATGTTGGAAGATTCACAAGAGTTAACGTTGCAAATGAAGAAAATGTAGAAAATCAAGGAGATAATAATATTTGGATGGCAATTCGTGATCTGATTGCTCAAGATATTTATGATAGTTGAATATTTTAATCTTATTTATTACAAACAATACATATTAATTGCTTGTTTCCTCTCTACAAATACTGTGTGCATTATTTAAGCTTTTTTTCTTAACTTTTATTAATTTATACTCCACACCTTCTAATATATGATTGTATACTTATCATAACATAAATTATATTTATAAAAAAGATATTATCTAATCATTTTTATAATTAAAATAACATGATAAATAGGTAAAATCTAAAATTTTGAAGAAAATAACGTTTTTAGTAGTGTAAATTGTTATAAGATTATTTAAGTCATTTTAACATAAAAAGAGCTTATCAACACTTTTTAATTAATCAAACAGTTTCAGCTGCTTATTATTAATTTCAGCACTTTTATTTAAACACGTAACTGTTTATTTTTTAAATCAGTTTCAACACTTAAAAGTGTTTTTCAATACTTAATGCTTATCAGTTACTCTAAATCAGCTAAGCCAAATGGGCTCTAAAATGTGAATCAACCAAAACATATAAAATCTTCAAAAAGAAAAAAAGAAGAAAATTAAGGATGGTCGCTAGAGGCTGTGCAAAGTGCTTGTCATTCGGGTTTATCTTCACAATATTGGAGCAATGCTTTAGAGAAACAATATTGGGTTTATCTTCACAATATTGTTTCATCATTAAGAGAAACAATATATATAATGTGGTGTTCCTTCAATAAGTACTGGACACACACACATAGAGAGCTCCCATGTCTCCATCTTTCCCCTCTTCTTAGTGTTTAGTACTGGAGACTTCTTGTTTCTGCCCACCTTTCACCAACGGAGGGGGAGAGAGTATCTTTTATCAAATTAATCGTAGATATCTCAAAGAAGGAAAGAATCCTTTTGTATTACAAATTAACGTGAAAGGGAAAAATCATATTGAAATAAAAAATCGAACTGAACCAACCAATGAACACACCTATGATAATTGATAACAGGCAAGCACGGTAAAAAAAAAGTTTTTCTCCGATGAATTAATGTAATTTTATGACCTAGGTAAGAAAACCTAGGGTCGAATCATGTAAGTGGGTCAAAATAAGTATCCATTTTTTGTTTTTGCCGCGCTTGCCACGTGGTCCAGTAGAAAACCACTACGCCCACAAGTAGGCAATTTTATCAATAAAATTAAAGTCGTGTGCTTTTTTGGACGGATAGCTGGACGCAGTGTATTTGTAAACCATTTAGCAAATCATAAGGGTAGTTTATGCCCTTGGTTAGGATCGGGAACCCGGGTAGTACGGAATATAGCCAAACAACGGTATAATGGTAATAACAAAGACAATGGAAGTTGATAACAACGACAATTAAAGTAGATAAAGAAGACACAAATTTAACGTGGTTCAGTCAAAGTGACCTACGTCCACAAGCGGAGAGGGGCAATTTACTATAACAATAAAAGTATAAAAGAGAGTACAAAATTAGAGTAAATACTCTAATTAATCCCAAATACCCTAAGGGAATAACCTCACAATATCACTCCAAAGAAAGGGTTCACACAAGTGCTTTCCAACACTAACTCTCATACAAAACATTCTTAATAAAGGAAGATAGGAAGAAACAAGAAATGAAGACTCAAGTCTTGTTGGTGTGTCTAAAATGAACTAATGGCCTTCCCTTTTATAGGCAAAAAAGTCTTGACCTCTTAGGTGTAAAAGAAGAGATACAACTTGTGCAAATGATGTCCAACACACAATGCAATATTTTTGGGTCCCAAAGAATATTGCCAACAAAGTCTACACTTTGCAAAGATGCTTATGCTTATGTGAGATGGACTCCATTTGACAAAATAATGGCCATATTACAAATCTCCACCTTGGCCTAATTTTGGAGGATATAGTAAATTTGCTCCACCTTCTCCGCAAAAGCCCCAATGGGCATATGTCAAAATTTAATGCCATCAAAATCAGACAAATTGTCTGATACCGAAACTATAGTAGGGCCTATAACAGTGGATTTCAATAAAGTATACAATGAACCAGATCTGTGTGCTTTCATGATCAAACGAGCACCTTGAAAAAATTTCAGAACTCCACCTTCACCAGTGTACTTGCACCCAAGAGATTCTAGAGTGCCCAAAGAGATGAGATTAGTCTTCAAGTCAGGGACATGTCTAACATTAGTGAGAATTCTCACCAGACCATCGTGCATTTTGATTCGAACTGTACCTTTTCCAAAAACTTTGCAGGCAGCATTGTTGCCCATCAAGACAACTCCACCTCCAATAGATTCATATGTGGTAAATAAATACCGATTGTGACACATATGATAAGAACAACCTGAATCTAAAATCCACTCATTGTTAGATTTGAAACTATTATTAGTTGCTAAAAAAATAGTTCCCTCAGTCTCATCAGCAGCTACACTTGCTTCGGTAGTGTCAGTATTTTTGTGCTCATTTTTCTTTTCTGTATGCTTTTCTTTATTTTTCAACTTATAGCATTCGGAGATATTATGACCTTTCTTATGACAATAGCGACACTCTAAATTATTGTATCTGGATATGGAGTCGGATTTGCCCCTAACAAACAAGCCAACTTCTGCTTGAGTTTCACTAGCTTCCCCAGTAATATCACTATCTATCTGTTCTTTTGATTTTAAGATAGATTTAATATCCTTATAAGAGATACTATCCTTTGCATAAAGCATAGTATCTCTTATATGCTTAAAAGATGGGGGTAGAGAACAAAGCAATAACACGACTTGATCCTCATCTTTAATTTCAGCATCTATATTACTCAAATCCATAAGAATGGAATCAAATGTGTCAAGATGAGAGAGAATAGAGGTACATTCACCCATACGAATTGTATAAAGCTTCTGCTTCAGGTAAAGTCTATTTTCCACCGTCCTCTTCATATATAAGGTTTTCAATTTTTTCCACATGCCTTTAGCTGTGGTTTCTACAGAAACTTCACGTAAAACCTCATTTGAGAGATTTAAAATGATACCTGTTTTTGCCTTTTTGTCTATGATGGCAAACTCCTCGTCCGTCATTTTATCCGGCTTCTTCTCCTTTCCTTGCAACGCCAAGTCTAAGCCATCCTGAATTAGGATAGCTTCCATCTTTAATTGTCACATTTCGAAGTTTGCACTTCGGTCAAATTTCTCAACATAGGTCTTTGTTAGAGTCATTTTGGCTATTGAAACTAACCCGGTTAGATCCGGCTCTGATACCAATTTGTTAGGATCGGGAACTCGGGTAGTGCGGAATATAGCCAAACAACGGTATAATGGCAATAACAAAGACAATGGAAGTTGATAACAACGACAATTAAAGTAGATAAAGAAGACACAAATTTAACGTGGTTCGGTCAAAGTGACCTACGTCCACAAGCGGAGAGGGGCAATTTACTATAACAATAAAAGTACAAAAGAGAGTACAAAATTAGAGTAAATACTCTAATTAATCCCAAATACCCTAAGGAAATAACCTCACAAGATCACTCTAAAGAAAGGGTTCACACAAGTGCTTCCCAATACTAACTCTCATACAAAACACTCTTAATAAAGGAAGAAACAAGAAATGAAGACTCAAGTCTTGTTGGTGTGTCTAAAATGAACTAATGGCCTTCCCTTTTATAGGCAAAAAAGTCTTGACCTCTTAGGTGTAAAAGAAGAGATACAACTTGTGCAAATGATGTCCAACACACAATGCAATATTTTTGGGTCCCAAAGAATATTGCCAACAAAGTCTACACTTTGCAAAGATACTTATGCTTATGTGAGATGGACTCCATTTGATAAAATAATGGCCATATTACACCCTTTTCCGAAGAACCTTTTGGAGTGAGCAGTCCAGAGGAAGAAATGAGATGATTTTCATTCATCAATTAAAATATTTAGCATTTATATATATATAGAGAGAGAGAGAGAGAAATCAGGTCCAGGAGTTGGAATGGATAGGTACAATAGCTAGAGAGAAGATAATTACAAAAAAGTGAGTCTGGAGTGAGAGGGAGAGTAAATACATTAGGGAGAGAGATTACAATTGTGAAAATGAGCTTACCAAAATTTAGCTAGATGGCGTGAAGATGAGAGGATGAATAAGTAATAAGCTTAAAAGTATTACTCTGATATCATGTGAAAAAATCTAAATATTCAACAGGTAGACTTAATAAAATGAGTGGAGTGACTTGGGACATTAAGAACACTTTTGGCACCCTTACATAACCCATGAAGGGCAAGTGTATTCTCCAAGAGAGAGACTCCGAGATGGTTTAATTGTTCATGACCAATATGTTTAACTTCATTTGTGGTCACTACCCATTGTGAAGCAACAACATCTATTGCTATGCACGCTTCTAATCAGCAATACTGCTATGGAGATAAGCGCTGCTGCTATAAAAGAAGTAGCGCAACTGTACAATTGCAATTGACATGAATGCTACTAATTAGTACTATCTCAGTTTCAATTTAGATGATATACTTTTTTATTAGTCCGTTTCAAATGCGTATAATGACACATTTCTACCTTTAGAAACAATTTAATTTTAAACTTTTCATTCTACGCATTTTACTCTTAACGAGAAACTTTTATAGTCACACAAATATCATAGACCCACTAAGTTTTTGCCCCTAAACCTTTTAGCACCACATGTTTTAAAAGTTCATTTTTTTCTTAAATTTTGTGTCAAGTCAAAGTACATCATTTAAATTGAAACGGATGGAGTACTTATTAATACATGTGAGTACTATCAAAGTTTTTTTTCCAATTTATTGTTTCCTTCTTGCATATTTCTTCCGGTCCACAATAAGTGATTTTTTGGATATTTTTACACAGATTATGAAATCCACCTTTTAACATTAATTAGTGTTGGGACCAAACACACTCGCAAGTATACGCGGTCGTCAAGTAATAAAGTGACTAAAAGTCGGATGTCGAACCCACGAGGACTTATGATTAACTATTAACTAAATTAGACTATCCTAATTATCTAAACAAGAATTAAACCTAAAAATATTTGATTCTAAACTAATAAAATAAAATAATATAAATAATGAACTTTGAACAGAGAAAGAGCAGATTTTTATGATATCAATGTAATGAAAACGATCTAGGGTTATGGGCTATCTAACAATCCTATTGTATTCTTCAATTGAATTGACCGACTAATTTATCTAGCTTATTGGTTGACAGGGTTAATATTGCTCATAAGAATCTGTCGAGTTCTTACTCGCTTATTCAAGCTAACCTAACACCTATATGTCTATGGAGTTAGAATAAACAAAAACGCATTTATAATTCCTATAAATCAACCAAGCAAGGCAATTAGGTATATGTCTATCCTAACTACGAATCCGTTCCCCGATGCCCGAGTTCAAGAACTTGCCCTACTCAATCCTGTATGCAATATAGAATTCCCACTTTCGAGTTCAATTCTAGATTCGTAGATAATATTCAATTGGTGATCAAGCAATCAAATAATTAAGCGCAAGATTGAATAAATAAAATAATATGATAAATCAAGAAGTCAAAATCAATATCCGAATAACAATAATCATGAAAGAACCACAACCCTAGAACGTGAAGTTTAGCTCCACATAGACATGGTAGCCAAATAATAAATCATACAAAGAAACATAAAAATTACTATGTTTGGTGGGAGAAAGATGGAACTTGATGAATTCCGGCCTCCACAGCTTTATCGTGGCTTTTTCCCCCTTCCCAATATGTTAGATGCCCTAAAAGAGGCGTTTTTGGCTTATATATTGCATACAAAAGTCGTGGGCCAAAGTTCTCCTATTTCTAATCCAAATCAGCTTTAGGGATTGATGCTAGGGTGGATGCGTCGCATCCACCTCGTCCTCCACTTGTCAGCTTCGCATGCTAGGGTGGATGCTTCGCATCCACCTCGTCCTCCACTTCTCAGCTTTGCCCAGGTGCGGATGCTAAGGCGGATGCTCTGGGCCGACTTCACTGCTAAGGGTGCACGAAATCTGATTTTTTCTAGATTGGATGCGACACATCCAACCCCTCTTCCTCTAGCTAGAGCACCTTTTCTTCATATTTTTGCACTCCAAACACCCTAATTCATCACACACAACTCAATTAGTCATAAAACCAATAATTAAATCATGTTGGGCATTTTAAGGATCAAATAGCATCAAAAAGCGGTTAAAACATGGGTAAAGTAACATCAACACATATCGAAATATGCCCAACATCACCACCCCACACTTAAACCTTTGTTCGTCCTCGAACAAACCATCAATATAGTAGACGAAACAAAATTAAGCTCTTATCATTCAAACCACACTACACCTATGACCATGGTTATTTGCAACAATTAGGCTCTAGACTATGCATCACATACACTTCCCTTTACTTATGCCCTTCTTTAAACATATTCGAACAAAGACAACATGCTCACAACAACCCTAACCTCAAAAACCGACTCAATGTCACTATGCACTCATGGCTTGAACACCCAACATCATAGAGAAGTCTAATAATGTTACCTATCCCTCGTGAAACCATGTGCCCTCACAACAAGAACAAGAGAGCGAGTTCAATCCACACATTCGAATCTCATGATCAAATATATTTTAATGACTCACATATATCAAAGAAAATCGCCCACTCTCACAAAGAAGTCACATGCATGCAATTGGTACCATAGGCTTGCCCTTAATGTAAATCTCTACTAATGTAAGCTCGCTCGATCTAAAATCAATTAGGACTTTTTCATGGTTGTACTGTGGGCTAAGGGACGGGTAGGATATATTTTAGGAATAGTGACTCAACCTCCTAAGCACTTTAACACATCATTAAATAACTTAAGCGCAAATTCTTCAACACCACTTCAATTTCACAAATAATATCACCCCAACAATATTTTCTCTTTCTTTAAGCACTACTTTAATTCATACCCACTAGCAAGAACAAGACAATAATTTATTCATCTATATTTTTCTTTTCTTTTTTTTTTCCAGATTTTTCTCTTCTTTTTTTTTGCTTTCAATTTCCGCTAGTGGTGTATTATTTTACAAAATAAGTGCACCCTTCTTTCTTTTATTGGTTCCACTCAAAAGTCACCCCACATTTAGTCCCTTCTTACTTCTTTTAGCGCTCATCTAATAATTAAAGTGCTTTAAGAGGTAAAAGGATCAAAACAATGTCAATTAAGAATAAAGAGGGTATAGGCTTGTAATGTGGGTACCAAATAACAGGTCTACAGGCTCAAAAGGGTTAACTAGGGATAGATTTTATTTGTGATAAGCAATAAGCTCAAAAATATCAAAGAAAGCCTAAAATCATTTTTCAAACCGAGCATCACCTCAAATTTCGCTTCAACTCATATACCGGGCAAGTTCTAGACACAAGTACAATACATGGACTACACAAAAACCTCATCACACATGGCACATGACTCACTAAGGACGATCACATTCCGACTCTCAAGCAATGCAAGTATTCACGGAGCCACGAGATATTAAGTATTAAACACAAGGTGAACATAAGTCATGTAAACGAGACATAGGTGCCACAAAACATGCTATCCAATTTAACAAGGCATCAAGATTAATATCAAAATATAGGGGAGATACTACACATGCCAAAGCATAAATAAGCTACTATGAAATAAGTCAAGGGCGCGTAGGTTCATCATTCTTCCTCCTTTTATTTTCTAAATTCCAAATCTACTCGGAAAGAAAAAAAATTACCCGGTTCAAACTACATCCCATGGAAAAGAACCGAGGCACAAAGAAAAACCATAGGTGATTATTACTACTTAAAGAAAGCTAAAAGACATTTTTTTGGATTTTTGTTTAGACTTTAATCCCTCAAGAAAACTGTCTAGGAGATCAATCGTCGGGAAAAGTCCAATTTTTCTACTTTTTTCATTTTTTTTCCACAAAAGCTACTACACTTAAGAATGAGTACTACAACTAAGCTAAAATAGCACAGAAACTCATCCAAACGATCTCCTCACCCCACACTTAAAATTTTGCAATGTCCTCAATGCACACTATAAATAATAAGAGGGTAAACGAGACTCCCTGGTAGGCCAAAGGCCGAAGCAATAGCGGCTCACGAGGTACTCAGACTTCCCCCAGGCATCGTCCTTTGTGTGGGAACCCCACACTTAGTCCTCACCATCTAGCTCGCTTTTGCACTCTTCTAATGGCTTTGCTTCCTATGCTCATAATCCTCCCAACAAGCGTCTGATTTAACGTCACGGCACGACATGAATCACTTTTTGTCTCCACCTCGAACTTATGAATTGAGCCCCTAATATGGCATCCAGTTTGCGGCTATGCTCCAGTGGTGGGGCTACAAAGATAACCAGGCCAAGTAATAAATTTTTCACTCTACACTTCTCGGCCTTTAGATGAGGAATGTATTTTTTGCTTTTTGGCATGACAAATTCAAGAATATAGGCACTCTCATCCTCACCCTTTGACCCCCACATTGGCTCAGATGGCTCGATTACTATCTTACTATCTAAACACAATGTGGAAAAAATATTGGAATGAGGTCTAATGCGCCTTAACTCATGAATTGTACTACTATTTACATCCCCATATATACACACACTCAAGTCTTCCAAAGTAATGTTATCTATTCCCTCATATGACTCTAGAGCATTCTTCTCAATATTGGCATCCTCAAGAAAAATATGGTCTAATGATTGGTATTCTCGTTTTAGCTCCTCAATTTGGTCTAGAAGATTTTTTTCAGCCTCACACAACTCATCATTAAATTGTTGGCCATTACACGCATCAACCTTTTCATTCAAATTTGCATCCAAGTTATGCACAGCCAAGCCAAAATTATCAATTTTATGTGCAAGATCATCTCTCTCCTTAGACCAATCATTCACCAAAGTTGTCAAAAGACAACGTCGTTCCGCATATTCCCTTAATCGAGAATATTCGTCTCAATAACAACCCTTACTCCCATATTCAAATTCAGCTTTCCAAGAGTTCAGGTCATGACAAGCCCAAAATGACGGGCCATATAAGTCTTTCGTCAACCAAGAGTCTTCATCAATAACCTTACCTCCATATATTTCATCCCCAGATGTCATGGTGAAAGAACTAGAAACACACTAAGAGAAAAATCAAATAGTTATAAAAATAAAATATTTACAAAAAGAGAAGAAACAAAAACTTGTAAAGATAAAAGTAAAAGCCTACTGTAGAAAAATGGTTAATTTCTAAGTCCCCGGCAACGGCGCCAAAAACTTGTTGGGACCAAACACACTCGCAAGTATACGCGGTCGTCAAGTAATAAAGTGACTAAAAGTCGGATGTCGAACCCACGAGGACTTATGATTAACTATTAACTAAATTAGACTATCCTAATTATCTAAACAAGAATTAAACCTAAAAATATTTGATTCTAAACTAATAAAATAAAATAATATAAATAATGAACCTTGAACAGAGAAAGAGCAGATTTTTTATGATATCAATGTAATGAAAACGATCTAGGGTTATGGGCTATCTAACAATCCTATTGTATTCTTCAATTGAATTGACCGATTAATTTATCTAGCTTATTGGTTGACAGGGTTAATATTGCTCATAAGAATCTGTCGAGTTCTTACTCGCTTATTCAAGCTAACCTAACGCCTATATGTCTATGGAGTTAGAATAAACAAAAATGCATTTATAATTCCTATAAATCAACCAAGCAAGGCAATTAGGTATATGTCTATCCTAACTACGAATCTGTTCCCCGATGCCCGAGTTCAAGAACTTGCCCTATTCAATCCTGTATGCAATATAGAATTCCCACTTTCGAGTTCAATTCTAGATTCGTAGATAATATTCAATTGGTGATCAAGCAATCAAATAATTAAGCGCAAGATTGAATAAATATACTAATATGATAAATCAAGAAGTCAAAATCAATATCCGAATAACAATAATCATGAAAGAACCACAACCCTAGAACGTGAAGTTTAGCTCCACATAGACATGGTAGCCAAACAACAAATCATACAAAGAAACATAAAAATTACTAAGTTTGGTGGGAGAAAGATGGAACTTGATGAATTCCGGCCTCCACAGCTTTGTCGTGGCTTTTTCCCCCTTCTCAATATGTTAGATGCCCTAAAAGAGGCGTTTTTGGCTTATATATTGCGTACAAAAGTCGTGGGCCAAAGTTCTCCTATTTCTAATCCAAATCAGCTTCAGGGATTGATGCTAGGGTGGATGCGTCGCATCCACCTCGTCCTCCACTTCTCAACTTCGCATGCTAGGGTGGATGCTTCGCATCCACCTCGTCCTCCACTTCTCAGCTTTGCCCAGGTGCGGATGCTAAGGCGGATGCTCTAGGCCGACTTCACTGCTAAGGGTGCACGAAATCTGATTTTTTCTAGATTGGATGCGACACATCCAACCTCTCTTCCTCTAGCTAGAGCACCTTTTCTTCATATTTTTGCACTCCAAACACCCTAATTCATCACACACAACTCAATTAGTCATAAAACTAATAATTAAACCATGTTGGGCATTTTAAGGATCAAATAGCATCAAAAAGCGGTTAAAACATAGGTAAAGTAACATCAACACATATCGAAATATGCCCAACATCAATTAGCAATGAAATTGACTATATTAACCTTTACTATCTCTTCACATAAACATCCCAACACATACTCCAACATTATTTACTCCAAGGATAATGTAGGAAAAAGATAATTAATTCATTCTTTAAATCTTGAAAAATCACTTATTTTGAATCACAAAAAAAAAGGCCAAAAAATCACTTATTGTGGATCGGAGGGAGTGTCGTTCTTCTAGAATAACTAATGTAAGTGCAGTTATAGTAAATATTTTCTGTCATTTGATTCAATTGAGCCCCTTTCCGTGAAAACACTGGTGTTGCAATCGGCCTGTCTTCCGGGAGTTTCTGAACACGCAATAAACAGTTCTATGTACTTCACACTTAGGATCCAATAAAGAATTCTTTTAAACTCTCATCTACCATTTACAGGCTTTGCCTTCATTCCATTGAATTTCAAATCATTTATTCAAAGAATATTTTCCATCGCACCAAATACAAAGTGTTGTGTAAATAGTTTTCGTTTTGTCCGAAATCAGATACGATGTTTTGGATCAGTTTACTTTCGATGGACCTTGCATCTTGTTATAAATGATGATACGAAAAGCGCTTAACACTTGGGCTTTTGACTTTTATAAATGATTTTAGCCACTTGTTTGAGGCGGCCTTTTTTTCAAAGTAACCCCCTTGCTTTAATTTAATTTCTTATAATAATTAGATTCAAATGAATATTTCAGTTTATTTAAGTCAAATATCTACGTTTTGGACTTAAATCTGAGTATATGGACATGTCTATTATGATCAGATAGCCAGTGATAGAAGCAAAAGAATAGAGACAATGAATAGATGCAACAAACTACTTTCTCTAGCTAGCCTTAAATATTTTTGATCATCTTATTCAAGAAATGCAAATTTCTTTTATAGGTTATGTTCATTTTCTTGCTGATAATTAATGCTCATGCTTCTAATTTAATTATGTAATTATATATTGGGATTCGTTGTATTGTAGAGTAATATAAGTAACTCTATTTGCACATCAAACACAAGTGACGGGTGAATTTACGTTAAAGAAAACAGATATTCAATTATCCTTGAAATAATTCTTCTTTCTTTTAACAATTTCCTGTAGTATCTAAACTTCATTCTGACAATTTTTGCAGTCATAAGCCCAGCTATGCTTCTGTAATTAGGACTGCAGCTCATCAATGGATATAAGTTAAATAGGATTCTCTTTCTACATATAGTTAACCAAAGAATTGGATAAAATCCAGGAAATTATGGATTGCAGAAAGTGTGCTGTTGAAGTTTCAAATCACGAAAATCGTAATGGGAATTGCCAGACTATTTAGTTTTCAAAAGCTAACAGTGTATATACGAGAGAAATCAACTTACGATTAGAGGCTCCATTAATGAACTCCAGAAGCTTCGCATGAGCAGAGAAAGAAAGGGACTTGAATCTCAAAATACGAGAGAATGAAATGTTGCATATCTGATATCCCAAAAGGATTGTATATATACATGTGGAACAAACTTCAACTACTTTGATAGCTAAGCTACAGCTAGGCTATTGTTAACTAATTAACTAATTGATTAACAAACTAAACTAGCTAAACTACTCAAAAGTATACAAAGAATGAAATTAAATACAGTGTCATCCAGTGTTATCTCAATACCCCTCTCAAGTTGGAGGTGAAGTCTTCACACCCAACTTGTTCAATATTGTAGAGTGCTTGACACTAGTGAGAGCTTTAGTGAGGACATCTGATAACTGAGCACCAGTATCAACATGATGGAGAGAAATCAACTTCTCTTGGAGCTTATCTCGCACAAAGTGGCGATCGACCTCAATATGCTTAGTTCGTTCATGGAAAACAGGATTACGAGCTATGTGTAAGGCAGATTGACTGTCACAAAATACTGAGACTGGTTTAGGATAAGGAATAGTGAGCTCATCAAATAGTCTGCACAACCAAGTTAGCTCTCCAACAACCTTTCTCAAGGACATATACTCTGCTTCTGCTGAGGATAAAGACATTGTTTCATGTTTCTTGGATTTTCAATAGATTGGACTATTGCCTAGCAGGACTATGTATCCAGTGACTGACCTCCTAGAGTCTGGGCAAGCAACCCACTCTGAATCATAATAACCCTTCAAGCTACAATCAGAGTCACTAGATAGAAAAATTCCCAGAGCTGGATCATTCTTCAGATACCTAAGCAAGTGGAAAGCTACTTTCAAATGTGGCTCCCTGTGGTTTTGCATGAACTGGCTAAGATGTTGTACACTGAAAGCTATGTCCAGTCTGGTATTGGTGAGGAAATTCAATTTTCCCACCAATTTCCTGTAGTAGGTAGGATCTGACAATGCTGCTCCTTCTTTGGCTCTCAACTTTTCATTTGGATCAAGGGGAGTGGAGAGGCTGCTGTAAGAAAGACATTCATATTCTTTGAGTAAGTCTAGTGCAAACTTCCTTTGAGATATTATCACACTCTCACCTGTGTAAAGAACTTCCAAGAAGAAAGTAATGTAGCTTTCCCAGGTCTTTTATCTTAAATTGATCATGTAAGAAACATTTGAGTTGAGTAATTTCTGAAAGATCTGTTCCAATGATGATAACATCATCTACATATACAGCTATATAAATGGTAGAATGCTTTGTTTTCTTGTAAAGGAGTGAGTAATCATTGGCTTGTTTGAGACCATATAAGGATTTGTTCAACTTGCACACTAAACCTGGAGAGTTGATCTCTAATCCTGGTGGCATTTGCATATATACTTCCTCACGTAGATCTCCATGAAGGAACGCATTGTTCACATCCAACTAAAAAATGTGCCACTGCAGTAGCTATAAGTGCTCTCACTGTTGTCATTTTCACCACAGGACTGAAGGTTTCTGTGTAGTCTATGACAGGCTGTTGAGTATATCCTTTTACTACTAGCATAGCTTTGAACCTCTCTACTGTTACATCAACTTTGTGTTTGATATTGTATACCCACCTGCAGCCAGTGGCCTGCTTCCCACTTGGCAGGGGCACTACATCCCAGGTATGGTTTGCATGTAGGGCTTCAAACTCATGTGTCATTGCTGCTTGCCAAGCAGGATTAAGGGTAGCTTCCTCATATGAAAATGGTTCAAAATCATTGCAGAAATTCATTACAAACAACTGACTATCATGGATTAAAGAATCAGTAGAAATATGACTATTTAAGGAAAACAAAGCATTAAAGGAGGTGGAAGTGGATAGTGGATCGGTGGGTAGAGAAGTAGATGTTGGTTTCAAGTGAGGTATGAAATAGACATAGTCCTGCAGATGAGCAGGTAATTTGTGTTTTCTGCCAGACCTTCTGGGCTCTAAGACAGGGGAATCATTTTGTGGAATGGGATCAAATAGATTTTGTGGAAGGATCTCAGGAGAATAAGGGTGTGGCTCTGGAAAAGAAGATGTAGAGTGATCAGGTGAAGAATGATCATGTGCTACTCTAGGGTTGTTTGGACTTGGTGAATTACCTACTGTGGGATGAGATGTAACAGTGTGTAAATCAGAGATGAAAGGTGGTAGAGTTGAGGGAAAAGAACCTGCAACAGGTGACACATCAAAAGGAAATACATTCTCATGGAAGATTACATCTCTGGATATGTGAGTCTTTTTGGTTTGCAGGTTCAGTACCTTGTATCCCTTGGTTTCAAAAGTATACCCAACAAAGACATGGGGCATAGTTCTGAGATCAAATTTGTCCCTACGTATTCTTGGTATAGTGGGGAAACACATACACCCAAAATTTTTCAAATGGGAATAGTTTGGTTTCTTTTTGTATAGGAGTTCAAAAGGGCATTTGTTCTTGAGGTATGTGGTAGGTAGTCTGTGGTAAGTAGTTGTTAAGATGAATTCACCACAATATCTTACAGGTAACTTTGATTGAAATAAAAGTATCCTGGATGTCTCAAGAAGGTACCTATGTTTTCTCTCAACCACACCATTTTGTTGTGGTGTGTATGAACAAGTTCTCTGGTAAACAATGCCTTGGGTCTGAAAGAAAGAATTTGCTTCTGTACTGGTGAATTCCAAACCATTATCTGGCCTTATTAACTTAATGGTTAGGTGAAATTGGGTTTAAACAAAGGAAATGAAGGCTTTAAGAATCTGCAAGGCATTGTTTTTACTAGACAAAAGATGAGTCCATGTGGACCTTCTATGATCATCTACCATAGTTAAGAAGTACGTGTAATTATCATGTGTGGGGACATGATAGGGTCCCCACAGATCAACATGCAAAAGGTCAAAAATTTGTTTGGTGCTGCTGGCTTTTTTAGGAAAAGGTAGTTTAGTCTATCTATCCATGAGGCATATAGAACATAGAAAAGGTTGTCTAGCAGAAAAAGTAGCAGGGATAATGGTAATGCTTCTAATTTTGGCAATGGGAACATGGCCTAATCTATTGTGCAACAATACATTGACATCACTTTTATGAGACAAGGAGGAATCATAGTTAGGTGTTTTATTGCAAATGGAATTATTTATACTTGAAAAGGAATGACTCTGTGAAGTACTGTGATCACAGACACTAGATGAAGATTTTTGCAAGCTATGTACATCACAAGCATGACACGAGGCAGGAAACAAAGATGAAACAGATGTAGAAACAGGATTAGCACTCTTCAAACAGAGGGAGCACAAGGGATATAACCCATCCCCGATCTTACCAATCTCTAGAGGCCTCTTTATTGAAGGGGTCTGCAGTAGATAACAAGTATCAGTAAAGGCTATCAAGAATTTAAGTTGTGCAGTTAAAGAAGATATAAAGATGAGATTAAATTTGAAAGAAGGAACAAACATGACTTTGTGTAGAGTAATCTGGGGAGCAAGGTACACACTACCAATCTTTGTTACTTTGACTTTATAGCCTTTTGGGAGAGTGACTAACAAGGGATATGGTAAGATCCTAATATCAACTAATGAAATCTTATTAAAAGTCATATGATTTGAAGCTCCTGAATCTAAAATCCATGTATCAGTCCAAGTTCTGAAACATCTACAAGATAATTTGCCAAAATCAATAGAGGATGTGCAAGTTATCATACCTGCAAAATTCATAGCTCCTGCAGCAAGGTTTACTGATCCAGCTCCATAGTTTGTATTTTGTGAACTCTCTCCTCCACTGCTGGTATTAAAATGCTGAAGAATACTGAGTAACTGACCATATTGTTCCTTGGATAGATTTAGGTTCTGACTTTTATCTTTGGGTCCAAACTCCTCAGTTTTGGCAGCATCTCATTAGGCAAATTGGAGTGTGCATTGGCCACAACTCTTTTGTTCTTATTGTACTTGAGGTTTTGATTGTTGCTTGAAGTCTGAGGGTAACCATGAAGCTTGAAACACTTGTCCTTAATGTGTCCTGGGCGTTTACAGTAGTCATAAAAAGGCCTTGACCTATTGGTATTTGGAAAATTGGCATTGGGAGTGTAATTGGTTATGAAATTGTTGTTCCTGAAATTGTTGGCATTTCCTGAGGCATTGGCATGAAGGGAAATAGACTCTGTTACCATATGATTTGGAGATATCATTTCTTGTTGCTTTTCATCCTGGATGAGTAAGGAAAAAGCTTGTGCCATCAAAAGAAGAGGATTTATCATGAGAATGCTACCTCTCACTGCTGTGTAAACCTCATTAAGTCCCACGAGGAACTAAATTAATCTCCTATCCTGCTCAGCCTTATGCATACTTTCCTTAACACCACAGGTACACTGGCAGCTACACTGTGTTTTTGCACTCAGAGTACTCAGTTCTTCCCAGAGTTTCTTCAATTGAGTGTAGTAACCAATGATGTCTAGAACTCCCTGAGACAGGTCATTGATTTCCTTTTGAATTTGATACAATCTCACACCATTAGTTTGCTCATATCGATCTTCCAATTCCTTCCATAATTCAACAGCATCACTAGCATATTCCACACTATCCGCTATCTTCTTTGAGAGTGAATTCAAACTCTACGAGGTCACCATATCATCATACTGTTCCCATTGCCAAAACTTGGGAGATTGAGGATCAGGACGTTTACATTCTCCACTAATAAAACCAGTTTTATTTTTAACAGAAAGACCACGCAAAATTGCACGTCTCCAAGACCTATATCCAATTCCACTGAAGGCCACAATAACTAGCATAGCTCGAGGATTGTCCGATAGGTGTAAGTAGAGAGGATCACTGGGATCCAACAAAGAATTGATAACAGTTTCGACATTTGTGGTAGCATCAGTTGCATCGGTTTGATCGACAATAACCATATTGAAACTCGAAGAGATATAGAGTAAAAATAAGAGTAGAGTTTGGGAAAATAAAATTGAAGATGAAATGAAGCTTACACCATACAGATCGATCGAGAGTTAGGGGAGATCGAAAAACACTGCTCAAATTATTTGAGCTAGGAGATGTTAGGAACGATCAAAACGGAAGTTCCTCTGCTCTGATACCATCTCGATTAGAAGCTCCATTAATGAACTCCAGAAGCTTCGCATGAGCAGAGAGAGAAAGGGACTTGAATCTCAAAATATGAGAGAATGAAATATTGTATATATGATATCCCAAAGGGATTGTATATATACACGTGGAACAAACTTCAACTACTTTGACAGCTAAGCTACAACTAGGCTATTGTTAACTAATTAACTAATTGATTAACAAACTAAACTAGCTAAACTACTCGAAAGTATACAAAAAATGAAATTAAATACAATGTTATCTTAATAAACAGGAACAATGTTAATGGCTGTATAACATTCATTACTTGTTTTGCCAGTTATTGACAGCTAACTCTCAAATAATACAGATGAAATCCTAGTTGCAAAAAGTTATGCATGTTTTTGGTCATCAAATTCTGGGTCATGCTATTAAAGGGGCCACTTTTTTCTTATTTTGCATATCCTAAATGACGCAGGGGGTTCAATTGTATCTCTTTTGTTGATCGAAGAATTATATTGCACAAATAGGGTAAAAATAAGTTATTTTGTACGTATACAAATTTGAATCCTCTTAGCATAAGCAAAGTTTTCTTGCGTTGTGATAAAGATGGTTCAGAAATAGCTCCAGGTCACATATATAAGGCAAAATACATACTTTACTCATTGACCTTGTTCCCAAATTTCTCTTACACACATGTTAAATACGGGAATAATATTACACACCAAAACTTTTAAAATTGTGTCTATTAGATACTACTTCAGTGTTTGACCACATTTGCTTAAAGATTGCAATTACACGCCCCAATCAGCATGTAGACACGTGTCATAATTCGAGAAAAAAATAAAAGAAAAACTGGAAAAAAAAACCTTTGTTCCTCCCCCTTCCTCCCCAACCCCTTCTCCTCATCTTCCCAAAGAAAAAAATATACATACAATAAAAAATCCTGCCTCCTCTTCATTTTCCCGACCACATCATCTTCTCCACCACCATACTACCACCAACCCTTCCATTATAAGCACTTTCTTCCCTAACTATAGATTCAACTCTTTGTTGATTTTTAACAAGTTTCAACAACATCCATCACAAATCCTTATAACAAATTTCAGATTCAAGCTCAACCCCAGAGCTTCAAACTTATTAATGGTATTTTTTGAATTTTATCAAAATTATTCGTTAAATTTTCAGCATGTTTTAAGTAAATTGTAACTCAACAATATTCACGAATTCAAACTAATTTTCTTGGTCATGGAACACCAAAATCAACAAGATCCGATTAAATTTTAAAGCTTTTCCAAAAGGTTAGTAATGGTATTTTTACAAGGCCCAATAACTCATGTGTTCTTCATTTTATTCTTTTTCCTCTTAGTCATGGGGTTGGGGAAGAAGATGAAATGGGGGAGGGGGAGAACGTTGGGGTTTGGGGTACATTGAAGAAGAATACATGAGTAATATTTTTTTCTTTAGTTTGAAAAGGAAATAGTTAAAAAGGGGGGGGGAGGGGAGGGGGGACTTAATTTCAGATGAATTTTTAGATTTACGCGCCTCTTTTAAGTGGAATACACGTGTGACACATAGCATAAGAGGTGTGTAATAAACACACTTTTAAAAGTTTTGACGTGTAATAATATTTCGGTGTTTAACCGGTGTAAGAGGAATTTGGGGACAAGATCGATGGGTAAAGTATGTATTTTGCGCCCATAAATAAAGTGCCTAGTGTAACAACAACAACGACCCAGTGAAATCCCACTAATAGGGTCTGGGGAGGGTAATGTATACGCAGACCTTACCTCTACCCCGAGTGAGTAGAGAGGCTGTTTCCGAAAGACACTCGGCTCAAAAAGATAAAAAGAGACAATTTCAGTATCACCAATAGAAACCATAGGAAAAATAACATCATGTAAATGAGAAAGTAGATGCAAAGCAAAAGTGATAGAGAGTAAATAGACGCAACACTATTGAAAACAAAAGAGTAATAAGACACAACATTGCCACTAGCTGACATCGGCAAAACCCCTACCATACTAGCCTCACAAAGGTACGAAGTAAGGTAAACTCAATTACATCCTAACCTACAACCCTAATACTCGACCTCCACACGCACGAAAATTAATTTATCTAATATCTGAAGCCTCACCATGTCATTCCTGATCACCTCTCCCCAATACTTCTTAGGTCGTCCTCTACCTCTTCTCGTACCCTCCAAAGACAACCGCTCACACCTCCTTACAGGAGCATCTGGGCTTCTCCTTTGTACGTGTCCGAACCATCTGAGCCTCACTTCCCGCATCTTGTCATCAATGGGAGCCACGCCCACCTTCTCCCGAATATCTTCATTCCTGATCTTATCCATCCTAGTGTGTCCGCACATTCACCTCAACATCCTCATTTCTGCTACTTTCATCTTCTGGATATGTGAGTTCTTAACATGCCAATACTCAACCCCATACATCATAGCCGGTCTAACCACCGCTTTGTAAAACTTACCTTAGTATCGGTGCCACTCTCTTATCACACAAGACTCCAGATGCTAACCTCCACTTCATCCACCCTACCCTAATACGGTGTGTGGCATCCTCGTCGATCTCCCCTCCCCTCTGAATAACCGACCCAAGGTACTTGAAATTGCCACTGCTTGGTATGACCTGTGATTCAAGTGCCTAGCGCATCTGTTTAAATAAATGAGAGTGATGTGCTAGAAGTATCTAGTATTGTTATTCTTATTACAACGTTCAATGTATCTACTTGATTTTTTGCACTCACAATTCAAAAGAGAAGAAAAGAACAAGTAATTATATAAAAGGTTAGTTGTGGAAAACAGTCATTCAAATGTTCAACATAAAACAATATGATGAGGACCCCGAAACCAAAAGATATATCTCAGAAATATTTCATCTCATTTGGTTTGATTCTTCAGAGTTTCAGAAACCCAAGGATCACCTGTTTGAAACCAACAGAGCAACCGATTTCCATTAATTATAGTTTCATTGCTCTTCAATGGCCAGACTTTTCATCATGATCCTTCTCATTCATAATCTCCCTTAGCTTGACTCAGCAATCAAACAGAAACTCATATCTTTTTCTCCTGAATTGCAGTTGAAGTCTTTCCTCAAATTTGTGGCAGCTTACTGAACTATACTCCAACTTTTGGCGAGCTGTGCAATTCATTATAAACATAAATAAATTTAAGGATTTCAGAAGCGGCTTGCACTACATCCTAGGGAATTTCGACGCCGTAAAACAAGTATAATTCTAAGCTCTTCCAACTGTCTTCGTACGGGTCAAGGCCAATATAATGGCATCGATCCGCAGCAGCTGGCAGGGCATGCATGCTAGGCTATTCCATTATCACAATAATACAATTCCAAGATTATATTGCATCAAAGAAAGACCATTCAACGATCTTTGCACTGTCATTGTTCAAGGTCTGTGTTAATGGCAGCTTTGTTTGTACTTTGTAGTGCTTAACAAATTCAAATTCAAACTCCAACCAGGGAATTAACTCTCACCCCTGTACGTTGACATAAATAAAAAATCAGGAAAAGAGCCTAAACTACTCCTATTGTTTGGTAAATGGTTTACATTTATTTACCCTTTGTCCATCTATCGGTCCAAAAACACACACCACGTTATTTTTATTAATAAAACTACCCTTACGTGAAATATTGATACTGGGAGATTGGGGATCGGCTGAAACACTCGAAGATGCACATTTGGGGATTCGACGATAAAGATCGGACAACGATCTCACTTTCCTCCTCATATTCGGTTTGACTTATGTTCATTCGCTCTGCGAGCGGAGCAGTATACCGAAAAAAAAAAGCGACTACCTTACTTAAGTAATTCTTCTTATTCTTATTCTTTCTTAGTTGAAGTTCCCCTTCTCCGTATTTACCCGGTGAGCACAACTCTTGCTCGGGTAGGTGGTGCCGTTTTCCGGCAACTTGCTAAATTTTAACGGCAACCGATGTAGAACCCACTTTTAATGCGTTGGCAGCATTTTATTGGCCAACGTGGCTCCCAGTTTCACTTTATACATATGGGTATAATATATCCACCCTATTTACTTGACTCGCCCCATAATTATATTTTCTACCCAGCCATAGACCTCATCTCTATCCATAAAGCTTTAGCCATCTGACCCCTAATTTATTGTTTCAGTATATTCTTATAAATAATTCTCATATACAAAGGAATTTTCTAATACCTCGTGTCCCTCAATTATTGCAATAAACTCTCCTTTACTTACCAAAATGTAATATTTTCCATCAGCCTGGCCGTTATTCAAGATTCTTGGTGCTGAGCGAAATTAAGGATAAGGGTCGAAAATAGAAAAAGGGTTTTTGAGATTTCGATAGACGAAAAAATTAAGTTTGGTTAGAATTAGCTAAAGAGGTGAAAAGAGCCTATGAAATTGGATCGAGTTTGAGAGGGAAAAAGATTGTGGGCGTGACCCGTCATAAAAAATCGGTGAACCGTTGAATTGGGTATATGGTTTATTGAAATTTGAAGATCAGTAGCTTAGCTACTAATATAAAGTGAGCTGGAAAGAGAGTGCCGCGGAGGTGTTTAAGAGGGATTGCAGCGGCGGCGATGGTGGTTGTGGGGCAGTGGTTTGTGAAGTGAAAAATGAAAGAAGTGAACTGAAAATAATGAAAAAAAGAGAGTGGATTGAAGGAAGCTGCAATTGTTGTTTGATTTTCAAGGCCGGGAGAAGAAGAAAGAGGGGGGTGTTAGGTGAGAGAAAGAAAAAAAAGGAAAATTATAAGGCGAGTTAAATAAATAGGGTTGGATTCGGTTAATGAGACGGATATTAGACCCATGTTTGGTTTATGGACGAAAGAGCCACGCGGCCTAGTGAAAATATGCCAACACATTAATTTGAAGGCCCATATTTGTTGTCGTTAAACATAGGGGTATTTTTATTAATGAAAATAATGTGGTATGTATTTTTGAACCAATAGATGGGCGTGCTGTATGTTTTTGGACAGATAGGTGGACGGAGAGTAAATATAAATTATTTACCAAACAATAGGGATAGTTATGACCATTTTCTGTAAAAAAAAATCCAAATCCAATAATTTGACGTCAATCCCTAAAAGTACACCGGATTAAAACTAATGAAACTCTTACAAACCCAGATAAAATGGCATACCCTACATGATCTACCTAAATCCATATCCCCAATTTGTAGTATTTTATTATTTTTTGAAGTGAAAAAGTAGATAAATTAGGTAATTCTTTCGTTCATAATTATGTGCCGCTGAAGGACAAGCCACTGAAACAAAGGCTTTAGCTAAACTACAAGATCTCTATAAATAATTGAAAGAGAACTATTTAGTCATGTGATTGATTGGTTATATTGGAAGATTATTTAAAAAAATATTACATCTTTAAAAAAGCTGGAAAAAGTGACTTTAAAATAAGAATATATATATATAAGTCTCTTTTTTTTAAGGGAAAAGCCACCAATAAAATTTAATTTTATGCCACTAAATCGCCACCCCTGTCAATGTGAGATTAACTAAGTCAAGTCAAGATTCAAGAGCAGTGGAGACCACTATGTCAAGTTGTGAGAGAGAGATTTCATTATCAGAACATTGATTAAATGGTCATATAAGAAGTTACTGATGGCCCAAGTGAAGTTTTGTTTTGATGATTGACAAAAGAACTTGTGTATGAACCATGTCCATACACAGTGTACACAGATACGGGCAGATTCGAGCATAAGGAATGCACGTGAAAGAGATAAGCTTAAGTTGTTATATCTGATATCTCCTGATCGAAAAGATTGCATAAATGATAAGGAGAAGTTCCTTACTCTAAAAGAACTTTATCCAAGATAAGGGAGAAGTTAGAAGTTGAAGATAACTAGAACTATTCCACCAAGGAAGAGTAGCATTAGAACTTCAGTTATTTCTTATTCTACTAACTCTATATATTGCAGGATGTTCTTATTCTACAGGCACGCACAAACGCTGAAGTTAAACGTGAGTTGAGAGTAAAATAGCAAGGCATTTTGCAAACAATTCTTGTGTGAATCAAGTGTGCGAACCTGAAGCTACATGAACCAGATAGAAGAACCAGTTCCAAGCGTCTGTCTTTAATTCTAGTTCAATTGTAGTAGGTGGTTTCAATTTGTACTTTTCCGCTTTATCTAGAAGCAATTGTATTGGGTACTTTGAGTGTTCAAATTAGAGTTAACTTGAAGTTGTCACAACAGTTAGAGGCTACTACCACAACGGGATTAGAGTTAATCCTTAGGTTTACAAAGAGTTTTGTAAATGTTGTTTTAGCTGAGTGATTTAGTGAAGTGTTGGGGAAAATCTTACTGAGTAGTAGGTCGTAATATTTTTACCTTTTGTGCCGGGTGTTTTTCACGTAAAAATACTTGTGTTCTTTACTTTTCGCATTTACTATTTCTGCAACAGTAGTATAAGGAACACTTAGAAGAACCAGGTTCTTCTATAATTAGTACATGCGAAAATTGGACACCACATAAATCACCCCCCTCTTGTGTGGCATTGAAGTGTAAAACATCAATTGGTATCAGAGCAGGTTATCCTTGAAGAGGCTAACACCTTAGGAAAAGATCAAGATGAGTGCACTACCTAAAAACTGTAAAGAGCAATCCACCACTAGGCCACCACTATTCAATGATCGCTACTATTCTTGGTAAGAAACTCAAATGAAACCACAACCCAGACTGAAGCTGCACCAGAGGAAGGAACATGTGATGGAACATGTCCTTCCACCCAGGGCAACTTGACAGGGGGAATTAAACAAAGAGGAACGGATCCTCAAACCTTGAGGGAACCTGTCCATGAACCTGTTCCTCAACAACAAAACATTGAAGGAACATCTAAGGAAAATCAGCTGGATACAGACTGGGTGAATGCAATGCAAGATGAACTCAAGTCAAGTTTGGCATCTGGTACCCAGACCCAAGGACAGATGAGTAATTGGGACAAAATGGGTCTTCAGAAACAAACTTGACGAAGATGGAACGGTTACAAGGAACAAGGCAAGATTGGTGGTTCAATGATATAATCAAGAGGATGGCATAGACTATGATGAAACCTTTGCTCCAGTTGCGAGATTGGAGGCAATTAGACTCCTCATAGCCTTTGCTGCTTATATGGAATTCACTCTTCATAAGATGGATGTCAAGAGTGCCTTCCTCAATGGCTATCCAAAGGAAGAAGTGTTTGTCAAGCAGCCTCCGGGCTTTGAAAGCAAGGAATGTCCTAATCATGTGTACAAGCTTGACAAGGCACTTTATGAAAGCATGGTATGAAAGATTAACAAAATTTTTGCTTGAGCATGGCTACAAAAGAGGTAAAATTGACAATACTTTATTCCTGAAAGAAAAAGGTAAAGATCTCTTGGTAGCTCAGATATATGTTGATGCTATAATCTTTGGAGCAACTACTGATAAGTTAAGTAAAGAATTTGCTAAACTAATTGGGAGTAAATTTGAAATGAGTATGATGGGCGAGCTTAATTTCTTTTTAGGCTTACAAATTAAATAAAATTCAAATAGAACTATGATCCATCAACATAAGTATATAAAAGAGTTGCTTAAAAGGTTCAAAATGGAAGATTCCAAAGAAATTGACATTCCTATTGCAACGGCCACAAAATTGGATGTAGATGAACCTGGTTCATATGTTGATCAGAAGTTGTATAGGGGAATGATTGGCTCTTTGTTGTATCTCACTGCTAGCAGACCTGACATTATATTTAGTGTAGGTCTTTGTGCTAGATTTCAGGCAAATCCAAAGGAGTCTTACTTGACTACTGTCAAGAGGATCTTAGGATACCTAAAAGGCACCACTGACCTTTGTCTATAGTATTCAAAAGGTAGTAATTTCAATCTAGTGGGATATGCTGATACTGATTATGCAGGTTTTCTTGTGGATAGAAAGAGCACCTCAGGTATGGCACACTTTCTTGGCTCATGTCTTGTGTTTTGGGCCACCAAAAAGCAAAATTATGTGGCATTATCTACTGCTGAAGATGAGTATGTTGTTGCTACCTCATGTTGTGCTCAATTATTGTGGATCAAACAGAAATTACTGGACTTTGAAATTGATGTAGGTTGTATCCCCATCTTTTTTGATAACACCAATGCAATTAGTTTGACTAAGAACCCGGTTCATCACAAAAGAACGAAGCACATAGATATTAGGAATCACTTTTTATGGGACAACTATAAAAAAAGTTTGATCACTGTGGAATTTTGTGATATTGACAAGCAAATAACTGACATCTTCACAAAAGCTCTAAGTAGAGATCACTTTGAAAGGAACAGGTTAGAATTAGGGATGATTAAGATCACCTAAAAAGAACCAGCTCTAAGTCAAAAATTGGTTAGAAAAATTGTGAACTTCTGCAAATAATTAGATTAGATCTTGCTCAGTCTCATACTTTCATCAGTATACTATTGTGCCATGTGCTAAAATGACTCATTAATCTCTAATGATATTATTTCTATTTTCTTGGAAAATTCAGACTTACACAAGAGATTTCTCAGTGAAGAACCTGATTCATCAAGATTACTTGGTACATACACTCCACTTTGCATATTTTGAAATAATTATAATTGGATTATGATCAAGAGGAGAGTCCTATTCAATCCTAAACTCCTCGATCTTATCAGTTACGAAATGAACTGGTTTCATTCAAACAAAGTCCAAACCACATTAAGTGCCTAGATTCTAGGGACACTCTTCAACGTCTTTTCAAACTGAATTCCAGTTTGATTGGACTCCTGAAAAGGCTATTGTTACCCAATTAAACATTTCCACTTTAAATTGATTAGGCCTTAGTTGCTTCTTCACTTCTCAATTTTCAAGCCATCAAAAATTTCTCTCTTCTCTCATTTTCCAAACACACACAAACTCATTTTCTCAAATTCCCAAACACAGAAATGGTAAACCCTTCCGAGAATCCCTCATCACTACCCAAGGAAATCACACCCACACCATCTATCAAACCTTCAACCACGCTAGCTCGCAAGGTTGTTGCGGGAAGAGAACAAATCAAGAAAATTAATGAAAAATTGAAAGCAAGTCGAGAGGAAGAACCCCCAAAATCTGATGAATCATTCAAATCTGCTACTGAGGGGGAAGAAACTATTTCTTCTTAAAAAGAACAGGTAAAATCTGACCCAAATACTACTATTGAAATCATCTCTGAGGTTACTGCTAATTTGGAGAATAGATTCATTTTGGTGGGAACTGTGGCTGGGGTTGAGACTACTGAGTCTGGGAGAATAGGTGGTAAAGATAAAAAGATAAAAGAAAAAGAGAGTGATGGTGTTCAAGATGTTGTGAGGGGTATGTGAAAAGGAGTGGATGAAGGTTCACCCACCCTTACTAGTCTGATTGAAGAAACATGAGCAATGATAGTGTGGAGTGAGGAATCCGGTGGAGAAAGTGTAAAAGAAAATGGGGGAAGTGGGTCTGGAGAAACTTCTCAAGGGTTGGTTCGATTAGGAAAGGATGTTCAAGAACTTGTTCCATCTTACCGGGAAACCCTTGCAGACCTACTGAAAAAGGTGACTGGTAATTACAATCCCAAAAGGAAAAGGAGTACAGGAGTCAAAGTTCTTGGCACTGTGTCACGACCCAAAATCCGCATGTCGTGATGGTGCCTATCTCAATACTAGGCAAGCAGACAATCTCAATAAACCACAATTTCTTTTAAGTTTTAAAACATAATATTTGAATTCAATAATAAAACTCACAATTACATATACATAACACTCCCAAAACCCGGTGTCACTCAGTACATGAGCATCTAAGTGATAACAAAGTCTGACCGGTAAAAATACTGTCTGAAAATATAGAACAGTACAATAACTAAAAGGAAGAGAGTCAAGGTCAGCGGACACCAGACAGCTACCTTGATAGTCTCCAACTGATAACACTTTGAGATCTAATAGCCGACGTGTCCGGAAGCACCTCGATCTGCACACAAGGTGCAGAGTGTAGTATGAGTACAACCAACTCAATAAGTAACAAGACTAACCTTTAGGCTGAAAGTAGTGACAAGCTCAGCTGGTACAGTCCAGTATAAAAATAACTGTACAGAAAGGTAGGCATGCTTTCAAGTTCAACAGTTAACCTCAGTACAAGAAAAATAGATCAATACTGATTGATATGAGGAATATGACATCTAAGTGGGAAAAACCTCGTGTACTCACAATCATAAATTACTCGGTCACTCAGTACTGCATATGGCCAATCCAGCCCAGGGAAGTTCCATCCCGCATATATATATATATATATATATATATATACACACACACACACACACACACACACACACACACACACATATATCTACCGCTCAGTGACTCAGTACCGTATAAGGCCAAATCCAGCCCAGGGGTAAATTTATTCACAAATTATAATGATTCGGACAAGTTCCATGATTAGAGAAATTCATCACAAATATAAATAAGTAAGGCAAGTCCATGACCTGGGAAGTCCATCCCGAATATAAATCATCTACGCTCACTGTGGGGGGTGCAGACTCCGGAGGGGCTCCTTCAGCCCAAGCGTGATATAAAGCCGATATGGCCTGCTGCAGGCGGGCAACCCCAATCCATATAATCATAAAGCCTATAAGGCCTGCTGCAGGCAGGCAACCCCGATCCATAGAATAATAATATATATAAAGCCGATATGACCTACTGCAGGCGGGCAGCCCCGATCCCATAAATATCCTCGCAATGGACGAACATGGCTAAGTATGAAATGTATAAACAATTATATTCAATAGCAACACGACCTTATGGGTCCCAAAATATTGGCACATAGCTTAAACATCATTAATATGAGTCTCAGCTCAATTTCCCTAACACGTGGAGAATATTCGGATAATAACATGATTCTTTAATTTTTACAACTCCACAAAATTTATTTAAATTACAATTTCTATGGTGCACGCCCACACGCTCGTCACCTAGCATGTGCGTCACCTCCAACAATTGATATAACACAAAATTCAAAGATTCATACCCTTAGAACTAAGTTTAGAAATGTTACTTACCTCAAACCGTGTAATTCTTTACTCCTCTATACCCTTGCCTCGCGAATCAGTCTATGAACGCCTCGAATCTAGTCACAATTAATTTGATTTAGTCAATACAAATTATTGGAATTAATTCCATATGAAAATACTAATTTTCTAACAAAATCCAAAATTTAACTCAAATATCGCCTGTGGCTCCCACATCTCGGAACCCGACAAAAGTTATAAAATATGAACGCCCATTCAACCACGAGTCCAACCATACCAAATTTACCAAATTCTGACATCAACTCGACCTTCAAATCCTCAAATCTTATTTTAAAATCCCTAGGCTCAAATCCTCTAATTTCACCTAAAAACATATAATCTAGTCGAAATACTCAATGATAATCCAATATTATTGACTAACAATGATCACAAGTGACTTACCTCAAGATTTTCCGTGAATTCATTATGAAAAATCGCCCAAAATTGTGTTGAAAATGTCCAAAAAGACAAAAATATCGGAACCCTCTGTTTTTGTTCACTGTCCAGAGGTTCCGGTTCTGCAGAATTTTTAACCGCTTCTGTGGTTCTTTCCTCCCACTTCTATACCATTATTGCTTCTGCGGTCCAGTGCACTCCTCGCCCAGGCCGCATCTGCGACCATGTGGTCATTTCTGCGACATTTCGTCCGCTTCTGCGGACCACATGCTTCTGCTATTCTAGGCTCGCACCTGCAAGCCAATTTCCGCAGGTGCGATTGCATCAGTAGGCAGCAACAAGTTTCAATTGTTCTAAGTCCAAATTTGATCTGTTAACCATCCGACCCCGATATCAAATATTTAACTCCCCGGTCAAACTTCCAAACTTAAATTTCTAATTTCGCCATTTCAAGCCTAATTTAGCTACAGGCTTCCAAATAATTTTTCGGACACGCTCCTAACTCCAAAATAACCATACAGATCTATTGGAATTATCAAAACTATATTCCGAGGTCGTTTATACATAGGTCGACATCCAGCCAACCTTTTCAACTTAAGTTTTAAACTTTGGAACTAAGTGTTCCAATTCATTCCAAGACCTCACCAGACCCGGACCAATTACCCCGACAAGTCATATAACAACCGTAAAGAACAAATTGAGCAGTAAATAGGGGAACAGGGCTGTAATACTCAAAATGACCGGCCGTGTCGTTACATTCTCCCATTCTTAAACAAACGTTCATCCTCGAACGAATTTAGAATTATACCTGAAATCTTAAACATGTGTGGATATTTGCTCTACATCTCCCACTTAGTATCCCAAATAGCTTCTCCGACTGGCTGGCCTCACCATTGTACTTTCACTGAAGTTATGTTCTTTGATCTCAACTTTCGAACCTGCCGGTCTAAAATGGCCACCGGCTCTACATCATAAGTCAAATTACCATCCAACTGCACTGTACTGAAATCCAAAACATAAGACGGGTCTCCGACATACTTCCGTAGCATAGATACATGAAACACTGGTGAATATCCAATAGACTAGGTGGCAAGGCAAGTTCATAAGCCACCTTTCCAATCTTCTTAAGTATCTCAAAAGGCCAAATATACCTAGGACTCAACTTGCCCTTCTTCCCAAGCCTCATAACACCCTTCATAGGCGAAACTCGGAGTAGTACCTTCTCTCATACTATGTAAGCAACATCGCAAATCTTCTGGTCGGCTTAACTCTTCTGTCTAGAATGCACCGTGTGAAGTCGTTCTTGAATCAATTTAACCTTTTTCCAAAGTATCCTGAACTAAATCAATACCTAATAGCCTAGCCTCACCCGGCTCAAACCAACCCACCGGAGACCTGCACCGTCTGTCATATAAAACCTCATACGGAGCCATCTGAATGCTCGATTGGTAGATGTTATTGTAAGCAAACTCTGCAAGTGGCAGAAACTGATCCCAAGAACCTCTAAAATCTATAACACAAGCGCGTACCATATCTTCCAATATCTGAATATTGCACTCGGACTGGCCGTCTATTTGAGGGTGAAATGTTGTACTCAGCTGAACTTGTGTACCTAATTCTCGTTGTGCTGCTATCCAAAACTGTGATGTAAACTGCATGCCCCGATCTGAAATGATGGACACTGGCACACTGTGTATGCGAATAATCTCGGGGATATAAATCTCAGCCAACCGCTCCGAAGAATAAGTAGTACCGACTGGAATAAAATGCGCAGACTTCGTCAACCGATATACAATCACCCAAACAACATCAAACTTCCTCAAAGTCCGTGGGAGCCCAACTATGAAATCCATGGTAATATGCTCCTACTTCCATTCCAGAATTTTAAGTCTCTGATGCTCGTACTTCACCTGCTAATAATTTAAACACCAAGCTACAAACCCCACTATATCTTTCTTCATTTTTCTCCACCAGTAGTATTGTCTCAAGTCCCGATACATCTTTTCGGTACCCGGATGAATGGAATACAGCGAATTGTGGGCTTCCTCAAGAACTAATTCACGCAGCCCATCTACATTTGGCACACAAATCTGACCCTGCATACCCAATACCCTATCATCCATAATAGTAACATCTCTGGCATCACAGTGTTGAACGGTGTCCTTAAGGACAAGCAAATGGGGATCATCATACTGGCGCTCTCTGACACCAACTTGTCACGACCCAAAATCCATATGTCGTGATGGTGCCTATCTCAATATTAGGAAAGCCGACAATCTCAACAAACCACAATTTTTTTTAAGTTTGTTAATATAATATTTGAATTCAATAGAAAACCTCACAATTACATATACATAAGACTCCCAAAACTCAGTGTCACTGAGTACTTGAGCATCCAAATGATAACAAAGATTGACTGATAAAAACATTGTCTGAAAATATAGAACAGTATAATAACTGAAATGAAAAGAGTCAAGGTCAGCGGACGCGAGGCAGCTACCTCGATAGTCTCCAACTGATAACACTCTAAGATCTAACAGTCACCGAATCCGGAAGCACCTGGATCTACACACGAGGTGCAGAGTGTAGTATGAGTACAACAAACTCAATAAGTAACAAGACTAACCTTTGGGCTGATAGTAGTGACGAGCTCAGCAAGTACAGTCCGGTATAGAAATAACAGTACAGAAAGATAGGCATGCTTTCAAGTTTAACAGTTAACCTCAGTACAAGAAAAATAGATCAATACTACATGATATGAGGAATATGACATATCAGTGGGAAAAATCTTGTGTACTCATGATCACAAATTACATTACTGTATATGGCCAATCCAGCCCAGGAAAGTTCCATCCCGTATATATATATACACATCAACTAACAATCAGTGACTCAGTACTGTATAAGTCCAAATGCAGCCCAGGGGTAAATTTATCCCCATATTATAATGATTCGGACAAGATCCATATCCAGGGAAATTCATCACAAATATAAATAAGTAAGGCAAGTACATACCCTGGGAAGTCCATCCCGAATATAAATCATCTAAGCTCAATGTGAGGGGTACAGACTCCAGAGAGGCTCCTTTAGCCCAAGCGTGATATAAAGCCGATATGGCCTGCTGCAAACGGGCAACCCCGATTCATATAATAATAAAGCATATAAGGCCTGCTGCAGGCGGGCAGTCCCGATCCATAGAATAATATATATATATATATATATATATATATATATATATATATATATATATATAAAGCCAATATGGCCTGCTGCAGGCGGACAGCTCCGATCCCATAAATATCCTCACAATGGATGAACATGGCTGAGCATGAAATGTATGTTTTTAAACAATTAAATCCAACAGCAACGCGACCTTATGGGTCCCAAAATATTGGCACGTAGCCTAAATATGATCTTTAATACGAGTCTCAACTCAGTTTCCCTAACACGAGGAGAATATTCAGATAATAACATGATTCTTTAGTTTTTACAACTCCACAGAATTTATTTAAGTCACAATTTCTATGGTGCACGCCCACACGCTCGTCACCTAGAATGTGCGTCACCTCCAATAATTGATATAACACAAAATTCAAATACTTATACGCTCATAACCAAGTTTAGAAATATTACTTACCTTAAACCGTATAATTCTTTACTCCGCTATACCCTTGTCTCGTGAATCGGTCTCTGAATGCCTCGAATCTAGTCACAATCAATTTGGTTTAGTCAATACAAATTATTGGAATTAATTCCATATGAAAATACTAATTTTTCAACAAAATATAAAATTTAACTCAAAAATCGCCTGTGGGGCCCACATCTTGGAACCCTATAAACGTTACAAAATATGAATGCCTATTCAACCACGAGTCCAACCATACCAAATTCAGACATCAACTCGACCTTCAAATTCTCAAATTTTGTTTTAAAATCCCTAGGCCCAAATCCTCTAATTTCACCTAAAAACACGTAATCTAGTCGAAATACTCAATGATAATCCAATATTATTGACTAATAATGTACACAAGTGACTTACCTCAAGATTTCCCATGAATTCTCTCTGAAAAGTTGTCATGACCCAAAATCCTAATCTGTCGTGATGGCGCCTATAATTTCAATAAACCATAATTTCTTTTTAGTCTGAAAATATAATATTTAAAAATAATATATAATCTCACAAATACAGATATGAACACTCCCCAAAACCTGGTGTCACTGAGTACATGAGCATCTAATATGGATACAAGTCTGGAACATAAGGTCTATAATAGTCTAAGACCAAAATACAGTAAACATGGAGATAGGGAAAGAGAGACAAGGTTTGGGAAACACGACAGCTACCTCTGAATCTCCGGAAAACCAACTGTGTGAGAGAATTAGCACCCGCTATGTCGAGAAGCACCTGGATCTACAAAGGAAGTGCAGGGTGTAGTATGAGTATAACCAACTCAGCAAGTAACAATAATAAATAAGGAACTGAAAATAGTGACGAGCTATTCAATTATAATTCATTTTCAGTAATTCCAGCAGAGAATAGACATGTTTTCAAATCCAGCAGTTTAATTCAAATAAATTTTATACAATTCAACTTCATGTAATCCGGGTATAGAATCCTTCAGAAATTACACCACAACAATAGATAGCAACTAAGTGCATCAACCAATGAAAAACAAGTACAATCTCTCACGACAACAATCACACATTAGGCTCCCAGCCCTCATCAGTCACACTCAATGGGTACCCGTGCTCACTAGGGGTGTACAGACTCCTGGGGGGCTCCTATAGCCCAAGCGCTATAATCTGCACGGACAACTCACGTGCCATAATATAAATATTTGAATCTACACGGTCAACTCACGTACTATAGTATAATATAAGGATCCGCACGGACGGCTCACGTGCTGCACAGACAATTCACGTGCTATGGTATAATATCTCACAATCAGGCCTTCGGCCTCACTCAGTCATAAAGCTCTCCAGTCTCTCGGGCTCTCAACAATCATAAAATCAGCCCAAACAACAATGATATGATACATCAATAATGAACAATAGAGACTGAGATAAAATAATCAAGTAAGTTGTGACTAAGTACAAAATAGCAGTTTAAGCAGATAATTCAACATGTACACGACCTCTGTGGGTCCCAACAATAACAACATATAGCCTAAACATGGTTTCTAGCATGACTTATAGTCAAGTTTCCACAACACATAGAGAGGACATAACTATCAACAAGTTATTCAGTTTTATAGTTTCCACGGGATGGACCAAGACACAATCCCCTCAGTGCATGCCCACACGCCCGTCACCTAGCATCTGCGTCACCTCCAAAATAATCACATGACACAAAATCCGGGGTTTCATACTCTCAAGACCAGATTTAAAACTGTTACTTACCTCAGAGCGTGAAATTCTTTACTCTACTATGCCTTTGCCTCGCAAATCGGCCTCCGAATGCCTCGAATCTAGTCATAAATAATTCGTTTAAGTCAAAAATATTCATTGGAATTAATTCCATATGAAAATACAATTTTTCCATAAAAATCCAAATTTTTAACTCCAAAAATTGTCAGTGGGGACCACGTCTCGAAACCTGACAAAAGTTACAAAATCCAAAATTCCATTCAACCACGAGTCTACCCATACCAATTTTACCAAAATCCGACCTCAACTCGACCCTCAAATCTACAAATCTTATTTCCAAATTTCTAAGTTCAAATCTCCGATTTCCACTTCAAAATCATGTAATCTAGTCGGATTATTCCGTGATAAATCAATATTATGGAGTAGAAATGATCACAAGGGACTTACCTCAAGTTTTCCTTGAAAATATATCAAAACATCGCCTCTCCTCAAGCTCCAATTTGTCAAAAATGGCGAAGGGGACAAAGTCCCTGCTTTATAATTCTGCCTAGACAGCCCTCGATCCTGAGCCTTCAATCGTGTTCCTCGATCACGGGCCTCGATCCTAGCCCTCGATCATGGCTCTCGATCATGGCCCTCAACCCTGGCCTTCGATCTTGGGCCCTCGATCCTTGCCCTCGATCATGGCCCTCGACCCTCGATCGTGGCTTAGATCCTGGGATCGATCATGGCCCTATTCTGGGCATGATTCAGGGCTCGATTCTGGGCTTGATTTTTGGGATCGATTCTAGGTGAAGGAATTTGCAGCAGAAGAAAATTCCATCAGCTATTTTAGTCCACTTTTTGATCCGTTAACCATTCGAAACTCACCCGAGGCCCTCAAGACCTCAACCAAATATACCAACAAGTCCTAAAACATCATACGAGCTTAGTCTAACCCTCAAATCACATCAAACAACGCTAACACCATGAATTACACCCCAATTCAAGCCTAATGAACTTTGAAATTTCAAGTTTCTACAAACAACTCCGGAACCTATCAAATCACGTCCGATTGACCTCAAATTTTGCACACAAGTCATAAATGACATAACAGAGGTATTCAAATTTTTAGAATCAGATTCCGACCCTGATATCAAAAAGTCAACCCCTTGGTCAAACTTCCCAAAATTTCAACTTTCGGCATTTCAAGCCTAATTCCACCACAGACCTCCAAATAATTTTTCGAATACGCTCCTAAGTCCAAAATCACCATACAGAGCTATTGGAATCATCCAAATTCAAATCCGAGGTCGTTTACACATAGGTCCATATCCGGTCAACTTTTCTAACTTAAATTTTTAATTATGAGATTAAATGTCTCATTTCACTCCAAATTCCTTCCGTACCCGAACCAACTAACCCGATAAGTCATAAATCAATTGTAAGGCATAAATTGAGCAGTAAATGGGGGAACAGGGCTACAATATTCAAAATGACCGGTCGGGTCATTACATTCTCCCCCACTTAAACATACGTTCGTCATCGAACGTGCCAAGAGTTGTTTCCAGGCCACCAAATCACTATTCCATGTTACCAAGCACGTACCCGGGTGTGATCTCACATCACCCTATTCTATATAGGCCTGACCACACAACATAACTGAAAATCATTAATTTAGCCTTAGCCCAAAAACCTTGGAGCCAAATTTCTAACATCCAGAATTCTTCTCAAATCGAAATCTCACATCTACACACTGTATAAGCCTGAACAAGCTGTATCCAGCCATAACCATAATCCCAGATATAATCGCATAACATACTACACAACTCACATACTCGTAACACCATTTCTGATCACAATAACTACTCAAAACCTACCAAGTACTAGTATAAAACCTCATATCAAGCCAAACTTCGTTCCAAAAACCTTCATACACTGTTGATAATAAAAGAAAGATTCAGAAATCTCATGACTCCTTATCAGAGAAACAAGTCATGGAGCTCTCTCGCCCCAACTAGAACCATAATCACTTTCTAAGCCGACATTCAATATTATCCTCCTGAATATACCGTAATCAAACCTAATAGTACCCATTCTAGGTCCAATGACCTTATACTATTAAACACAACTATCCCACAGACATGCCACATCAATATAACTCCAGCTACAACTGCGCAATCCGTGTACCCAATTATGGGAGATGTCTCAAGTAAGAGAACCATATTGCAAGCTCAACAAGCACCACCACAACCACAATGTTACAACCAACTCCTCAAATTTTGTGAAGAGGATAACCGTAGGTGCATGTGCACAATTGTAGAGGAAGGAAACTAATAGATCAGATAAATTATTATAGAAATAGAATTACCACACACGACACGGACAACTCATGTGCCAATAATATGAATCGCCCGGCATGGTCATAGGCCTCCAGTCCCAGCATATCATACATGAGCAACTAAACAAGTACACTTGTATATGATAATGAAATAATATTCTCATGCTCCTGGACTGGTATAAATAGCACGCCATAGTGTAAGCATATGCAAAGTCTGCTATCACACTTCAAATCGTCAATTTTACCCAGAATTAGTAACTACCCCATTTATTTAGGGAAACATCTTCTTTGTAACCTCAAGTATAGCCCGGATAGTTCTCAACAAAGGTACGAATATGGGAAACGTTATAACTTTACACTTAACAGTCAACTCTAGGCATATTATAGCTTAAGCGTTCTTTCGAGTATGAATACTTGCTCTAATGCCCGTATATGGGCTTAATTCTCACATATATGCGCACTGATAGCACATAGCTATTACGAATAATTAACGCAATTGGTGCCTCCACCGAGTTTTAAATAAAATAGTCACCTCAAATAGGTCGCAACCCCGAAACA
The DNA here is from genome assembly GCF_000715075.1 of Nicotiana tabacum. Classification (NCBI taxonomy): domain Eukaryota; kingdom Viridiplantae; phylum Streptophyta; class Magnoliopsida; order Solanales; family Solanaceae; genus Nicotiana; species Nicotiana tabacum. The sequence goes on along the minus strand of NC_134081.1, from coordinate 83,619,362 downwards.
ATATACTTCTAAGAACTCCCAGTTTCCAAATTCATCAAACACATGAATCACCGTAACTGATCCCAACTCCAGCACTAGAATGACTAACACATCTTCCATTCAAGATCTTCCCATGAGGAATACTTTCATAATTCTTCCATGCCACATGGAAATAATTTGAATATCAGCAGTCTATCAACCAAGTGAGTACTGCAATACCAGTGAACATCCGTAAGTCAAAACATAATGCGCCTTTTGAAATGCGCACACTTCTTAGGGATTATCGAGCAATTATAACATTCATCTAAATATCTAAAACTGACCATTCTGTCCAAAATTCGTGATCTTCCTTTCAAGAATGAACTGCCACCTTGTATATGTAAATCTAAATCCGGTACAACACATCACATCTATCATGTGAAAGGCACGGGAATCTTATTATAAACACTGAGTCACCAGCAAATTACATACCTTATTAGTTAAAAACCTCTCTCTTGCTTCTTTCCAGGAGAAAATCATAATACACAACATATTTCATACACCAGTAGAAAATATCTGGTTCAAACCATGGTAGAAACCATCATGAACACTTTGAAATCCATTTGCACATAACCAAGCTATCAGAACTAAATTCCTCTAACTCCACCAAGCCACACAAGTTGCCAAATACGAGAGTATTGCCACAAAACACCCGTAAAGCCCCACATCATCATAAGAACCAAAACAACCGAGATACCATTACTATACTGATCCAGCATGTTACCTATTTGTCCTATCTACTCCGAGTTTCTTCTGAATCACCCTCAAGTCGACATTTCTCCTTGTCAAAACACTACTATCCTTACCCAAAGCTCACTACAAGACATCCTAACATAAAACCACATCGCCCTAAGGCCCATAAGCCATTGTATTCTTCTTAAGCACATTCATAAATACCCTAACCGTAACACTCACTCTGAAAATACCTTATGAGAACTTAAAATTGTTCCTCTTTCCTTATACTGAAATGTAGAATCCATAGTCAAACAGAATTACCGCACATCACGATACCATCCAATATAAGTAACTGATTCTAGTGATATACGAATTAAAAAACAAATTCAATTTTCACATATATATTTTAAATCCATTAAAACCCTCTCGATAGTCATCCACTCTGCTCAAATCTAATTTACTATGCCCCAAACGGGTCGAAAGACATGTACTCATTTATCACAATCAACACACAAATAAGTAACCCTGCCTTAACATGACCAATCAAATTCATACTTCATGTGCACTACATCCTTCAAAATAATAACTTGATCATACAATAATTTTCATATTTTTATAAAATGCCATATAACCCGTATTTAGGAATTTCCTTACTCGAGTCATGCTCGATCTCCATCTCTGCAAGTCATAACTGATCCCCGAGTATAACTCCGACCAAAAACTAAAATTTGATACATAACCATGAAATCAAACTATCAATAGCAGGCTCCCCCAGTTAGCTTTAAGCTGCAATTATATAAAATTAGAACCCGCAAGGATTTCTCCTTCTCAATTACCAAGATCTCGTACCGTTAACCCACCAGGCTTCTCGAAGTCTTTTGTTAAGCTTCTCATGGACATTCTGAATCACCAGCCATAGTCACACACTCGACCTCTTACCGGGTAGCAAGTAATATTCCTCGCAGAAGATACATCAACATCACGCCACCGCTAACTGCCCACCGGAGATAATCCACCTGTGGAATTCCTTACCGATATCTTCCAACGATGTTGCACTGGGTGCAACGACCATGTAATTAGTAAATTATCCTTAGCTCATGCTCGCCTACCATTTGTATAAGTTTGCACATTCCCTATTGACATTAACTGAAAGTTCAACAATGCCTTCCGAACTCAAGTCATATCCAATCTTTCTTAGTACAGTAACCGTCACTCCAAATAAAGTCAGTAGGCCAAATCACATTCTATCATGATTCCAAACCGTTCTACACTTTCATAAGGAACGAGACTACCCTACCACAGAATCCATATGCTAATCTGCCACTCTTACTTTAGTTAAACCATCTCCTTTAAGCAACTTCTCAACCTCTACCTCTCCTACTTGACCTGCTAGTACTTCAACCATCGTGAAACACTTCCCGTCATGTCTTCCCTCACACTTTGTTGCCCAATTGTTGAATCAAATCAAAATGCATCTCTGTCGCACCTAAACCAATAAAATGTTACCGACTCTAAGCCTCTTTGAAGATCATCTTTCTAGAGCCATCAATATTAGAAATATCCATTCGCAACCACAATTACTACACAATCACTTACTCTTCTTGAGTCCAAACTTATTGACAAGACATGAGAATTTAATTTGTCCCACAATTTAACAACGTAAAAGATCCTTCAATACACTCACAACTCGAGACCATACGTCAAATCAAGACATATATCAAGTACCCAATAGCAAACTCTTGAGTCACAAGTAAACTTTATTTGTCTCATTCAACCCATCTGAACATATCCCGTATTCACATCATACTTATCATATAGTCATGCAACCGCTCATCGAGCCTCAAATTCCACTCATAGGGACATTACCGGACATACGAGTCCAAATGTACTAGTTCACATAACTGAAGCTATCGAGCCTAAGCTGCAGTCTAACCCTGGCCTCAAGTCCTCCAGATTGGTCCATTACCGAAACACAGAATACACATCTTGAACCTCGTTCATAGAATCCCAAGCCGGCGATGCACAGCAGATACCGAGCGCTCATATGCGCATACGGAATGCGTGGAAGGAATTCAAAGAGTTATGTTTCAAGCTAAATCGATTCCGCACGATAGAATACAAGAAGGGAAATTTTCCTAAGGGTTCTGCAGCCTCTCGAAGATAAATACAGACGTCTCCGTACCGATCCACAAGACTTTACTAAACCTGCTCATGACTTGTGAGACCTATGTAACCTAGAGCTCTGATACCAACTTGTGACGATCCAAAATCCTAACCTATCGTGATGGCGCCTATCTCGATACTAGGCAAGCCGATAATCTCAATAAACCATAATTTCTTTTAAGTCTGAAAATATAATATTTAAATACAATACATAATCTCACAAATACAGATACTAACACTCCCCAAAACCTGGTGGCACTGAGTACATGAGCATCTAATATGCATACAAGTCTGGAACATAAGGTCTATAATAGTCTAAGACCAAAATACAGTAAACAAGGAGATAAGGAAAGAGAGACAAGATCTGCGAAACATGGCAGCTACTTCTGAATCTCCTGAAAATCAAACTGTGTGAGAGAATTAGCACCCACTATGTCGAGAAGCACCTGGATCTGCAAAGGAAGTGCAGGGTGTAGTGTGAGTACAATCAACTCAGCAAGTAACAATAATAAATAAGGAACTGAAAATAGTGACGAGCTGAACATTTATAATTCATTTTCAGTAATTCCAGAAGAGAATATACATTCTTTCAAATCCAGCAGTTTAAGTCAAATAAATTTTATACAATTCAAGTTCATGTAATCCGGATATAGAATCCTTCAGAAATTACACCACAACAACAGATAGCAACTAAGTGCATCAACTAATGAAAAACAAGTACAATCTCTCAAGACAACAATCACTCACTAGGCTCCCAGCCCTCAGCACTCACACTTAATGGGTACCCGCGCTCACTGGGGGCGTACAGACACCGGAGGGGTCCTTCAGCCCAAGCGCTATAATCTGCACGGACAACTCACATGTTGCACGGATAACTCACGCGCTGCACGGACAACTCACGTGCTGCACTATAAATATCTGGATCCGCACGGCCAACTCACGTGCTGCACGGCCAACTCACGTGCTATAGTATAATATAAAGATCCGCACAGACAACTCACGTGCTATGGTATAATATCTCACAATCAGGCCCTCGGCCTCACTCAGTCATAAAGCTCTCCAGTCTCTCGGGCTCTCAACAATCATAAAATTAGCCGAAACAACAATGATATGATACATCAATAATGAACAATAGAGACTGAGATAAAATAATCAAGTAAGTTGTGAAGGAGTACAAAACAACAGTTTAAGTAGATAATTCAACATGTACACGACCTCTGTGGGTCCCAACAATACCAACATATAGCCTAAACATAGTTTCTAGCATGACTTATAGTCAAGTTTCCACAACATATAGAGAGCACATAACTATCAACAATTTATTCAGTTTTACAGTTTCCACAGAACGGACCAAGTCATAATCCCCTCGGTACACGCCCACACGCCCGTCACCTAGCATGTGCGTCACCTCCAAAATAATCACATGACACAAAATCCGGGGTTTCATACCCTCAGGACCAGATTTAAAACTGTTACTTACCTCGGAGCGTGAAATTCTTTACTATGGTATGCCTTTACCTCTCAAATCGTCCTCCGAATGCCTCGAATCTAGTCATAAATAATTTGTTTCAGTCAAAAAAATTTATTGAAATTAATTCCATATGAAAATAAAATTTTTCCATAAAAATTCGAGTTTTTAACTTCAAATATCGCCTGTGGGGCCCACGACTCGGACCCTGATAAAAGTTATAAAATTCGAAAGCCCATTTAACCACGAGTCTACCCATACCAATTTTATCAAAATCTGGCCTCAACGCGACTCTCAAATCTACAAATCTTATTTCCAAAATTTTAAGTTTAAATCTCCGATTTACACCTCAAAATCATGTAATCTAGTCGGATTATTCGGTGATAATTCAATATTATGGAGTAGAAATGATCACAAGGGACTTACCTCAAGTTTTCCTTGAAAATCTATCAAACAATCGCCTCTCCTCAAGCTCCAATTTGTCAAAAATGGTGAAGGGGACGAAGTCCCTGCTTTATAATTCTGCCCAGACAGCCCTCGATCCTGGGCCTTTAATCGTGTTCCTCGATCCTGGTCCACGATCATGGGCCTCGATTCTGACCCTCGATCCTAGCCGTCGACCCTGACTTTCGATCTTGCCTTCAATCGTGGCTTCGATCCTGGGCCCTCGACCTTCGATCGTGGCTTCGATTCTGGGCTCGATCATGGCCCTATTCTAGGCACGATTCAGAGTTTAATTCTGGGCTCGATTTTTGGGCTCGATTCTAGGCGAAGGAATTTGCAGCAGAAGAAAATTGCAGGAACTATTTTAGTCCACTTTTTGATCCGTTAACCATCCGAAACTCACCTGAGGCCCTCCAGACCTCAACCAAATATTCCAACAAGTCCTAAAACATCATACGAACTTAGTCGAGCCCTCAAATCACCTCAAACAACGTTAACACCATGAATTACACCCAAATTCAAGCTTAATGAATTTTGAAATTTCAAGTTTCTTCAAACGACTCCGGAACCTATCAAATCACGTCCGATTGACTTCAAATTTTTCACACAAGTCATAAATGACATAACATAGGTATTCCAATTTTCAGAATCGGATTCTGACCCAGATATCAAAAAGTCAATCCCCCGGTCAAACTTTCCAAAATTAACTTTCGGCATTTCAAGCCTAATTCCACCACGGACCTCCAAATAATTTTTTGGACACGCTCCTAAGTCTAAAATTACCATACGGAGCTATTGGAATTATCAAAATTTAAATCCGAGATCGTTTACACTTAGGTACATATCCGGTCAATCTTTCTAACTTAAATTTTCAATTATGAGACTAAGTATCTCATTTCACTCTGAATTCCTTTCGAACCCGAACCAACTAACCCGATAAGTTATAAATTAATTGTAAGGCATAAATTGAGCAGTAAATGGGGGAATGGGGTGTAATACTCAAAATGACTGGCCGGGTCGTTACAAAAATCGCCAAAAACCGTGTTGAAAATGTCCAAAATGACAAAAATGTTAGAACCCTCTGTTTTTGTACATTGTGCAGAGGTTCCGCTTCTGCGGAATTTTTAACCTCTTTTGCGGATTTTTCCTCCCGTTTCTGCGCCATTCTCACTTCTGCGATTCCAGGTTTGCTTCTGCGAGCTCGCACCTGCGAGCCAATTTCCTCAGGTGCGATTGCATCAGTAGGCAGCAGCAAGTTTCAATTGTTCTAAGTCCAAATTTGATTTGTTAACCATTTGAAACTCACCCGAGGCCCCCGGGACCTCAACCAAATACACCAAAAAGTCCTAAAACATTATAAAAACTTGGTCGAAGCCTCAAATCATATCAAACAATGCTAAAAATATGAATCATATCTGATTCAAGCCTAATGAAATTAAGAAATTCCAACTTCTACATTCGATGTCGAAACCTATCAAATCAAGTCCGATTGACCTCAAACTTTTCACACAAGTCATAAATGACATAACAGACCTATAAAAAAATTTCAAAACTGGATTCCGACCCCGATATAAAAAAGTCAACTCCCCGGTCAAACTTCCAAACTTAAATATTTAAATTCGCCATTTCAAGCCTAATTTAGCTACGGGCTTCCAAATAATTTTTCGGACACACTCCTAAGTCCAAAATCACCATACAGATCTATTGGAATCATCAAAACTTTATTTCGGAGTAATTTATATATAGGTCGACATCCAGCGAACCTTTTCAACTTAAATTTTAAACTTTGGAACTAATTATTCCAATTCATTCTAAGACCTTACCGGACCCGAACCAATTACCCTGGCAAGTCATATAACAATTATAAAGCACAAATTGAGTAGTAAATGGGGGAACGGGATTGTAATATTTAAAATAACTGGGCGGGTCGTTACACACTGCTAGGGCAAACAAGAAGAGAAAGACTACCTCTTCTCTCCCTGTAGAGATTCCTCCTATAAGAGGAAGAGATACAAGGAGTCAGAAGTAGAAGAAAGTAAGATAAAAGGTGCTGCTAAAGGAAAAAAGAAGGTGGTTGAGCCTGTTGAGGCTATTGAAATTGACGAGATGGACCTGGTCCTTCAGGATGAAGAGGAGATAGAAGAAACAGTGGTTGTGACTCCAAAGGCAAAGAAAGCCAAGACTTCCACAAAGAAGTTTGTTACAAAAACAAAGTCTGCGGAGCCATCTACTTTGACTAAAAGAACCAGGTCTGTATTGAAATCAAGTATAGTGACAATAGTTCAGGAATAAGAGTGAAGTGGAGGAGAAGAAGAAGAATTTGATGCTGAGAAGGACAAGGTGGTTAAGTTTGGGAAGAGAACAATCTTGAAAGGTAGACTCTTCAGGGACTTGGAGGAGGAAGGTATGTTAATGCTGCTGGAGAAGTTACAATTACAAGGATGGAAGGACATGGTCCTTCAGATGGATGGAAAGCTGGCCAGAACTGAGATTGTGGAGTTCATGAAAAATTGTGAGATCAAAGATGGTAGGGTCACCAGTGTGGTTAAGGGGGTGATAGTGAGTTTTGATGACAAAGAACTGGGAGAGATTTTAGGTGTACCTGCTGAAGGTTACAATGACTACAAGAAGCTCAAATGGCTAAGTCTAGAGAATCTCCCTACTGCCCTTGCCATTACAAGAAAGTTTGTTGACAATGATGAATAGCTTGAGCCCAAGGTTATTTATAAAAGTAATATGAAGCCACCCCACAAAGTGCTATTCAAATTTGTTAACAAAGTTGTCCCACCTAGGTAGGAAAGAAGGCACATTGCCACATTTATGGACCTAGTCCTTATGGAATATTTGGACAGTAGGAGGAAAATCAATTGACCTGGATTTATTATTCAGCTTCTTAATAGAGTTCTAACTGACACCAAAACTCATGTCATACCTTATGATTTTATTCTCACGGCTGTACTTGCACACTTCAAGGTACCCATCAAGAAATGGGAGGTTGGTACAAGTAAGGATCACTTAGGGGCAAATACTTTGGCTGCTTGTGACTATGAAGTCTACACCACTCCCAAAGAACCTGGTTCATCCAAAAGGGTACCTGTGAACAGCAAAGTGCGAGCCTTGGTGCAAGAGAGTGGGGCTAAGAATGCTGAAATTGAAAGGTTGAAGAAGAGGTTGGCAGAAGTGGAAACTGAGAGAGATGCTCTCAGAGCTGAGCTAGCAAAGTAGAAGGAGAAGAATGATGGTGTTCTTCATGATATGCTGAAACTGCTTCAAGCCAAGAACCAATAATCTGGTTCTTCCCAGCCTTAAGACCTTCCTAGCCTAGTTAGATCAACCACTGACCCGGATGAGATTTTTTTTATTTCTTTTGCTCATGATTCAGTGTTTTTATTTCTCTTTATGCTTGTGGATGACTAATTATCAATGATAATCGACTGTTTTTGTGCTCTAACTATTTGTTGATGCTTCTTAGATGGCTAATATCATTAGATTGATAAATTATATTTGATTCCATAATTACATTTAAAGTAGCCCTAGTGGTCATGAGTAATTTCTATTAAAATCTTGTTATCTAACATAATTATGCAACTTTTCGATGATTCCAAAATGGGGAAGATGGGTTGTATTTTTTACTTTGGACTGTGATGTTTATAACCTAATGAACCTGGTCCTTGATGATTAGTATCTTTAAAATAAAAGTTATAACATTGTGTTGATGTTGAGCTCAGTTGACAAAGGGCTTATGCTTATGAAAAGCGTAGAGTTAATTGTGTGACTTGCATTTGAGAGTTAAGGAAGGAAAAGAAGAGATTTCCATAAATAAATGTTGTAAAGGATTGAGTTGGGAAACATAGCAATCACTCTTGAAACAAAGTAGCCTTAAATATTACTGTCAATATCCAGTAGCATTAACACAACAATCAGTACTGTTGAAACAAAGCAGCCTTAAGAAGACAAGTGAATTTCGTTACCACAAGATATTTATGATAGTTGCAGAGTTACGACTGGAGATATTTAGAGAGCTTTCCTTCAACAATGAGAGCGCAAGAATCACAGTCAACCAATGGACAACTCACGAACAGAGAAGAACGAAAGAAGGGAATACCACGTAACAGAGGAATCAACCCCTCTACTATTGCAGAGGCACGACTAAAGAAGGCAACGACTGTTTATAGGTTTTGAAGAGTAAAATTATACGAAGAGTTTTGTTTTAAAAAGAAATATTTTAGGGATAGAATAGTAAGTATTTTGGTCAAACCTAAAGTGCTTATAAGCTGAAATTTGATAAGTTGGGGGAGACCAACTTATGGCTTTTGGCTTATTTTTGGCTTATAAGCACTTAACTTATAATTACTTTTAATTTTACCAAACGCGTAGATAAGCCAAAAAGTACTTATAAGCTAGTTTGATCAGCTTATAAGTTTAGCCAAACACCCTCTTAATATAGTAATCTGGGACTGCTCAAAAAAGATATATATGGGTGTATGCGACAGTTTTTCATTAGTCAAAATGAGATCTCTCACTATGAACAACTGTTTTTTTTTTTTTGCCGGAACGTCCTGCTTCCCATATTTTGCTTGACTTTGTTGAACATTTTCCTAAATGTATTCCTTGGACATACGGTTACAGAGAGAATACAGATGAAAAATGGTAAAAGAAGGGTTTTTCTCGGATGGGTTAATGTAATTTTATGACCCAGGTAAGAAAATATAGGGTCAGATCATGTAAGTGGGTCAAACTAAATATCCATTTTTTGTTTCTGCCCGAGCTTGCCACATGGCCCAGTAAAAAACCACCACGTCATTAAATTAAAGGCCCACAAGTTTTGCCGTTAGACGTGAGGGTAATTTTATCAATAAAATTAACGTCGTATGCTTTTTGGATGGATAGATGGATGCAGGGTATTTGTAAACTATTTAGCAAACCATAGGGGTAGTTTAGGCATTTTTTCCGAAGGTTCTTTCCTGTTTTCATTCTTGGATTAAAAGCTCCATACATTACACAAGAATAGTTATTACTGGACCTATGTTTTAAGTTTTCATTTAGCCATTCCAGATCTATTATTAGCCATTATATTGTGTAGCATCTGATATGACCATTCCATCATGTTCTCACAATGAAGTCTCTTTTGCACAACTTGATACAATAGTCCCCACTGCTCTTGAGACTTGGCTTCACTTAATCAATCTAATTTTGATGAAAGAAATATGCAATTGTTTAGCACAGGCTTAGGCATCTTGATGTCATTCTCTAAAAGCTACGCATGCTAATAAATGCAAGTCTAATATTGAATATCTAATATTCCAAGTTTCCAACTAACTGAAAGTAATGGCTCAAAAGCATGCATTAGTTTTTGATTTTTCTTAATGACTCTGAAAGAAAGTTAGTTTACAGTTTTTGTCATCGCAAAATGATAGTGTACCTTGCCTCTATTTTCAGGTGTGAAACTTCATAGTCTGAAGGGGTTCAATTGGATTCCTTTCATAGAAAAGTTATACTATGCATATAGGTATCCCAGATGTAGGCATTCTAGCATTTTTTAATCCATTTGCGCCATTGCTATCTTGGTTCAAGAATTGTAAATGTCAAAACATTGTCAGTGAGGCATCTTTTCTCAGTTGAATCATCTGTTTCAGCTGCATTCCTCTCTATGAAAAAACCTGGCTCCTTTGGTTGAGGTAATGCCATTTCTTCATGGCTCAACATGAAAACAACTGATGCCGTTGTTGGTCTGTCTACTGTTAGTTTTTGAACACATAATAGCCCCACATGAATGCATCTTAACACTTGAGATTTCACGAACGATTCTGTGAGACATGTATCCATTAGTTCCAAGGCCTTGCCTTCATTCCATAATAACCAAGCCTACAAATTAAAGCAAAATCAGTATGGTTTACATGATATGCACAAAATACGAGTGCAGCAGGAAACAATGAAGCAAATGTTGGATTCGTATCTTGCTTACATGTCCTAGAAGACTGTGATGGTGGTCGGAATGCTGAAATGTCCTGTTCTTTTTTCCGCTCACTATTTCTAGTAAAAGAACACCAAGACTGAAGACATCTGATTTCACTGAAAATTTCCCATCAACTGCATACTCTGGAGACATATAGCCACTGCATGAAAACATAATGTTAAATACTATATATCAATGATTTGGTGAAGGTAAAGATGAAAGAGTCAATGAGAACTTACTATGTCCCTATTACTCGCTTTGTTTCTTCTTCAATTTGGTCCCCACCAAAAATCCTAGCCAGTCCAAAGTCTGAAATTTTTGGATTCAATTCGCTGTCCAATAAAATGTTGCTGGTCTTTAGATCTCTATGTATAATCCTTAATCTGGAGTCCTGATGAAGATAAAGAAGCCCCCTTGATATTCCCATAGCAATTTGAAAGCGATTTTCCCAGGGAAGTTGTTTCTTCCGGCTCTCATCTGAAGAATATCATTGTAATTCAGTTTGGATCTCTTTATCATGGTTTATCTTTTACGGAGCTTTTATTCATCTTAGAATGAGAAAAGAACATTGTGTTAGCATAATAATGCTGATATGATAAGATGGATCTTTAAATGAAATGAGTTAAGAGAAATGAACCAAAGATGAAGAAGTCCAAGCTGTTGTTCGGCATATATTCATAAACTAGCATCCTTTCTTCGCCTTCAAGACAACAGCCTAGAAGCTTAACTAGGTTTCTGTGTTGAAGTTTGGAAATCAGAACAACTTCATTCTTCAACTCTTCAAGACCTTGTCCAGAATGTTGGGAGAGTTTTTTCACTGCTATTTCTGGTCCAGCTGATAGTTTTCCCTGCCACACATCCACGCAAAGTGTAAACCACAAGAGCATCATTCGTGTGTTTTGACTAAGATACATAAGAGTAAATGATTCTAGTTACCCGATAAACAGGTCCAAAACCACCCTCTCCAATGATATTATCTGATGAGAAATTCTCTGTTGCAATAGTAATACTCATCAAATCAAACAAGGGTAGTTCCATCTCTTCCTTTCCTTCTGGACCTGCTGTAAAATGGAAAACTTTTGTAAAGATGATATTGAGGTTAATGAAGCAACTATACTTTCCAAAATTCTTCAGAGCAGATCGAAAGAAGCCAATTAACCAGAGGTATTCTCCGGCTAGCCAGGTAGTGTAGTAGATTTTCCTATCTGCACTTTAAGATATTATTCAACATGATGGACAAATTTGCTAACCTCTTTTCCTCTTCTTTCTTCGCATTACAGACCAAGACAGAAAACCAAGAAGGATTATCGCTGAAACCGTTGATACAATTGCAATGACTGCTTTTGTTGTCTTTCCTATATGGTTTGAACCTGTCAAAAGTTTACTACGAAAATGTGAAAAATTCCGGTATGATAGTAGTATATATAAAGATGATACATAGCCAACAGCTTAGCATGTCTTTAAGATGCTATTACTGTAAAGTTCCCACCGATTAAGCATAAGGCGGTGATGAATTGATTAATAGACTTACCTATTTCTGATGCAGCCATCCTCACATAGAGATCTTCATCAAGTTGAGCATATTCCCTTATATCAATGAGTTGGTTAAACCAGAGTAAGCATCCACTCCCGCCGTTTCTGACATCAAGATTAGAATATGCAACACAGGAACAGTTCCTCAGGCACAACCTTTGGCATTCCTCAAGGCCAATGGTTTTGTCAAACCAGGAATGGCGTGTATCTGGCAATTTCACACCAGAGTATTTCAGAAACCGATCACTTGTCCCACATTCCAATGGAGTTCTTCGTACGCACCCATTAGACCAATCTGCTGCATCCCATTCTTGTTGATATTTAGGCTTAAAACCTCTCAAACAATCACATGGAGGGGAGTCATTGATGTTGCACTTCCCAAATTGACCACACAAGGCATAACGATCGCAGTTATCCATCTGTCCTGTTGAGTAAAGAAACCAGCTTTCGGTTCGTTCTATCCATAAAAGCCGTTGAATCAGGCCTGCCGGATTCAATACCACCCAGGTGGGAAGAGAAGAATTGAGAAGCTCATACGTAAAGTAGATCTCCTTGTCATTCATCACGAACTCAAATGTATAATAAGGATTTGGTTTCAAATTTGGTCCCCCAGTAAAAGAACGTCCATTCCATGGTCCCGTGTTATACTTTATTACAGGACCTTCCAACAAAAAATATTGAGGGTAACCATTTGTATCAACACGGTGCATATATTCTCCTGGAGAAGGATCATCACTGCTCCTCCACGATGTTAGTGTCCAATTCATGCCAGTGACCAAATTACGACCAACCTTCATGCCCGGTAATAATGTACTGCCTGGATAATCAAAACTCTGCCAAGCATAGTTTTCCGGATTAAGATCACTGCCATCCTTTAGGACAAGATTTCCAGTGTCCAAAAGCTGAGCTACTGGATCCCTCAAGGATGTCGATGAATTCGATGACCAAATCACATCTTGGGTGCCATTCATGAGCAGTAGAATCCCTTTGTCACTGACTGTTAATATTCCAGATGTGTCATTCAGTGGGTTGGATCTATTGGCAACCCAGACCACTTTCTGAGCCTTCGAAATTTTCTTGTACCATATTCCAACGTACCGATTCATGGAATTTCCAGGGCTGAAAAATCCAAGCTCAAAGTAGCCATCAGCTGAAACTATGGTATGGCCATCTTTGATTGGGCTATCCTTCGATATAGTGTCTAAAGCAGTGGAAATTATGAAGAGCAACGACACTATATTGCAGGAAAGGAAATAGAAATCTGCAAAGCGTTTCATGGAAATTGTTTGGTCCCTTGGTTTCAAACAGGTGATCTTTGTGCTATTGGAATTCTTAAGAATCAAACCAAATGGAGATGGAACATTTCCAAGACAAGATTAGACTCCTTGTCATATTATTTGTTTCGTGCATTAATGAATAACTGTTTTCTAAAACCACTAGATCTGACTGGTCCTTTTCATCTCTTTTGAATAGTCAACCCCAGCAATCAAGCAGATACTCCGATTATTGTAGTAATAAGAACAGATTTTGAATACTTCGGTCTCTTTCATTTGACCACATGGCCTGCCTGTTTACCCTAAAAAACAGATAACAATTAAATTTGTTTGTGGTTTTAAGGATACGTGGATTAATTCGATACAAACGATAAATTGCGTAAGATTAAACGGATAAAGGAGGTGATAAATTATCAAACCACTTGAGGGGGGTGATTTCGGACTTAACAACAGCCTTAATGAAATATCCGCCCTCGATCCCGGACTCACAATGACCAAGCACTGATGAACAAGAACTGGAACTTGGAATAACAGAGAAAATAATAGTATATTACATTGATAAGCGTGTTACACTATCCCAAATGAATAATGAGACCCCATTTATATAGTAGAGAAGTTTTATCCTAAGTACAATTTTATGAAAGGTAAAGAATCTTTTGTTTAACCAATCACTCGTTTTGTGCTGATAAGTGCCGAGATCCACGCCGTGATATCCGGCTGGTTACAGATATCACAGCCTTTTGTTGGTCGTGCTCGGTTACCTAGTAGTGTTCTCTGAGGCCTTTGGGATTCGAACCAAACTCAGGGTCATGGCTCCGATACTCTCGAGGCCGGGCGCTTTTCCCGGACCCCGGCTCGAGGGGCTCCTGGTCTCGATTCCGGATCCCTGCCGTTGCGCCTATTGCTCCGTTTGCTTCATCGGAAAATGAGTCATCTCATGGGCTCGATTTTACCGTATACCTCATTTTTTAGAGAGTAAGTTTACGGAAACGACATGAGCACCTCGTTTCCTTCCCAAAACGTCGCAGCAGAAACGACAAAAGATTCGAAACGTCCCGTCAGATGTGTCATAATGACTTCAAATGCGTGTTAGCTATCGACATGATGTCCTTGGATACGAAACATCGCGAAGTCCCTATAAATACCCCCATCTTTCATTCATTATTTAATTTTTGACCAAGTTTCTACCCTCGTACCTTCAGGATATCAGTGCTTCTCTTCCCACCCTAATATTTTTACCTCTGTTCTTCAAGAGTTTTCAGCAAATTACAAGTTTCCGTTTATCTTTTTACCCGAACCAGCACGTTTGATCTTCTCAGCAAACTTTTGTCCTTCATCTCCTAATCTTCCTTTTCACTTATTCTAACTTAGATAACAATGGTGAAGACTTCTAAGACTGTTCCCCAAAAAGTTGTTAAAGGCCGACCGCCGAAGTTGAGGAGAACGCTCCTGATGTGGTTGACCTTGAGAGGTTCGCTTCGGGCGCGGCTACCAATGAACCGGAAGCCGAACCTCCCTTGAAAATGTTCGTACCCGGAGGATGTTCGATCACTGACGACTTTAAGGTCGAAAAACCTTCATCGGTGCAAGGTCGATGCGAGGCGGTATCTTGGTACATTTGCTCCATCACCGAGGTCGTTCTCCCTGCGGTTCGCAAGGACTGTGGCTGGACGGATAAGGACATAGTAATCCCCGGGCCCGATGACGACATTACTACCCATATGAAGGGATATCTAAGTGTTTACACTTACCCCTTGACACTAGGCCCGGTGGACCCGGGTGTTCTGGATTTCTGTAGGAGGTATGAAGTGTGCTTCGATCAGATCCACCAATCTCTTTGGAGGATCGTAATCCTCCTCCGATTCTTCGTGAATAAAATTAGCTCCTCCCTGTTCACTATCGATCATCTACTCCGCATATACAGTCCCCGAATCTTCCGGAGGGGGACTGACAAAGCTCCTACGACGGGCCAGCAAAGCCCCATTTTCATGCATTGACGAAAATCGAGATCGGGGTTAGTAGGAAAATTTTGTCTGAGTGAGGACCGCCGACCTGATACCTGCCAAATTTAGGTCATTCTCTGAGAAGTTTAATGTACACGTAAATGTCCTTTTCTTTTATATGTCGATTTCACGTTTTACCTCCCTTTTCCTTATCGGTATTTGCAGTGGCTCTCGAGGCTCTCGAATACGTGAAATAGCAGTCCCGAATAGAGGCTCTCGAGGTGGTCCATGCCCGGGTTTTTGACCTCTTGGTCGAGATCGAAGATGCTAAAAGGCTCAAGGCCGAGGTCAAGAAGCTGGATGACCCCGAGGACGAGGAAGGCTCTGAGGACTCCAGCGAACCCGAGGGCGGAGAAGACCCCGATGGCCCCGGTGATGAGGCTGGCTTCGGTGGAGATCAGGCTTAGGTTCCTTAGAGATTTTTCTTTTGTTTTTGTGTTTTTGTTCATTTTGTTGAGGCCGTTTGGCCTTTGTAAATATCTTTATTGGAATATATATATTAGGCTTTCCTTTGGCAATTTTCGAGTTAGTTTCTTTGGTTTCTTCTTTATGATTGCAAAGATTTCCAATGCCTTAACACGAAATAAAACGTAGTAATAGGGTCTCGTTTGGAGGTTCTTACAAGGATCGTTCTAGATGTAATTTAGTTTGAAACTCGTGGGGGCTTGGTATGACTGGAAGCTTTCCCCAAAGTGCGTACTTAAACATTTTTAGATTATAGTTTTGCCGAGGGTAGTCTTTGAATTGGTTTGGAATTTTTGAAGGCCTTAAGTTTTGACTACGGGCCTTGGACGTCTCCAAGTCATTTTTAGGATGGCCATAGCCTTTTAAGTTTGGGTATTGGCTAATATGCTTTGTACCCCCGAGGCTCGATACCTAAGCCGTCCGAGCTTGCCTATGATGACAGTCCCCGAGTGGGGGTGATCTCTTGGATCCGGATAGAGGCGACCCTTGGGCTCAATATCTATCCTTAAGGAACAAAATGTAATAGTCTTAAGGGACAAAATATGTATCTGCAAGGTAGAAACTTTTTTTTATTTCTGTGTGCAACATACAAGATTGCAAATGTGTACAAGCTTCGTGTTATGGCTTAAGTGGTCTATGTGGGAACGGTTCATTTGACCGTTTGTCCCCTATAATAAATCCTATCCATCGAGCCCAGACTCTTGAAGCACAAAGTTTTCTTCCTTGCTAAAATCATTATCCGAGGGTGATGGCCCCCATTATTCGAGGTCTATCGTTGAAAGGGCTTGGATACTGTTGATGCGACCCTCGACTCCGGTTCATAACCGGCCTTCAATTCTAAGTTAGCACGATCTACTGTTGCCTCATTAAAAACCTTGCCTGAAAACCCATTTGGGACAAAATCGGTTCAAGGAAGAAAGAGTACAATTCGTGCTTTCGTGCCTAATAGCTGCATCATTCTTTGGTTGTTGCCTGCAAGTGATAGTCCAATTCGTAATATATGTAAAGAAAAGAATGGATGGGGTCATATCTTAGTAGTAGTATCTTTTTAATTGGGTTACGTTCCAGTTGTTCGATAGCCGCTCACCATTCCCTACTTCGATTTTTTATGATCCTTTGTCGGTAATCTCGATAATCCCACATGGACCTTCCCAATTTGGTCCCAATATTGAAGTATCGTAGGTTGGCTCTCCGCTTGTAATACCTTTCGATCCGTTATTTTTGGCCGGCCAATAGGACAAGGGCAGCATCGCGCCTCTCGTCCAATAATTCCAGGCTCGTGCTCATGGCCTCATCGTGTGATTCTTCATTCATATATCGGAACCTAAAACTCGGGTCTCCTACTTTGGCTGATATTACTGCTTTGACACCGTAGATCAGTGAGAACAGGGTGGCCCTGGTACTAGATTTTGAGGCCGTACGATATGTCAACAGGACTTCAGGCAAAATTTCCTTTCATTTTCCTTTGGTGTCGGTCAATCTCTTATTAAGGTTTTGGATTATGGTCTTGTTCGTAGAATCCACCTGACTGTTCCCACTAGGGTAATAAGGTATTGATAGGATCATTTTGATCTTATGGTCCTCGAAATATTTGCTCACATTACTGCCGGCGAACTGCTTCCCGTTGTCGTATACGATCTCGGCCGGTATTTCAAACCAGCATATTATGTGGTCCCAACTAAAATCAATAACTTCTTTCTCCATGACTTTCTCAAATGCCTGGGCTTCGACCCATTTAGAAAATAGTCAGTCATAAATAATATAAATTGAGCCTTACCGGGTGCCCATGGTAGGGGACCAACGATGTACATCCCCCATTTCATGAATGCCAAGGTGACAGGACCGAATGTAGTAGCTCCCCGAGCTGATGGATCATCGGTGTGTGCCTTTGACATCCGTCGCACTTTCATATGAACTCCTTCGCATCTTTTTCCATGTCGATCCAGTAGTAGCCAGCTCTGATTATCTTATGAACCGACGATTCGGCACCCGAATGATTCCCGTAGGTGCCTTCGTGAACTTTCCTTAAGATATATTCGATATCACCCGGTCCCAGACATATGGCGAGTGGGCCATCGAACGTTCTCCTGAATAGGGTGTTATCTTTGGACAAATAGAACCTGGCCGCCTTTATGCGCAGGGCTCTTGATTCTTTAGGATCCGAGGGAAACTTCCGATCTTCAGGTAATCTATATACTTATTTCTCCAGTCCCACGTTAAGCTTGTCGAACTTATCTCAGCGTGGTCTTTTTCCACTACCGATTTCATAAGTTGTATGACCGTTCCCGAGCTGAATTCATTGCCATCAACCGACGATCCCAACTTAGCGAGAGCATCGACTTCGTTGTTTTGATCCCGAGGTATATGTTACAGGGTCCACTCCTTGAACCGATGTAGCGTTACCTGTAGTTTATCCAGATACCCTTGCATTCGTTTCTCTTTGACTTTGAACGTCCCATTGACTTAGATCACCGCAAGGAGGGAATCGCACTTAGCTTCGATCACATCGGCCCCCAGGATTTTAGCCAGTTCGAGACCTGCAATCATGGCCTCATACTCGGCCTCGTTGGTAGTAAATTTTACAGTTCTAATAGATTGCCTAACTACATTACTCGCCGGTGGCTTCAACACGATGTCAAGTTCAGACCCCTTTGTGTTTGAGGCACCTTATGTAAAGAGGGTCTAGATCCTCGAGGAAGTCCCCGAGTTCAACAATAATTCCCTTTCGACCTCGGGTATTAGGGCCGACGTGAAGTTGGCCACGAAGTCCGCCAAAATTTGAGATTTGATGGCGGTTCGGGGTCGATATTCGATATCGTATCCACTGATTTCCATGTGATGGCATTGAAAATACGGTTTTAACTTCCTAGAGGTGCTTAGCAAAGCGAGCGCCAATTTTTTCAGATGAGGATATCTAGTTTCAGCCTCGTCTAGAGTCCTGCTAACATAATAGATAGGAAATTGTGTACCCCGGACCAGGACTCCACTTACCGCTATCTCAGATACCGCTAAGTACAAGTACATCTGCTCATCTTCTTTCAGAGTATGAATCAAAGACAGGCTTGGAATGTACCGCTTGAGTTCTTCAAAGGCTTGTTGGCACTCCGGGGTCCATGAGAAGTTATTCTTTTTCTTCAATAACGAGAAGAACCGATGGATCTTATCGGAGGACTTTGAAATAAATCGACCCAAGGCGGCAATGCGCCCGGTTAACCTTTGGACGACCTTGACATTGTCCACCACAGTAATGTCCTCTATGGAAATGATCTTATCGGGGTTGATCTCGATTCCTTTGTTGGACAGCATGAATCCGAGGAATTTCCCGGACCCGACTCCAAATGCACATTTCTTTAGGTTTAGCTTCAGATTGTATTTCTTCAATATGTTGAAGGTTTCATGTAAATGTTTCAAATGGTCCTCTGCTCGTAGGGACTTAACTAACATGTCGTCAATATAAACCTCCATTGATTTTCCTATTTGCTTTTCGAAGATCCGATTTACTAGGCGTTGGTAAGTGGCACCAGCATTTTTTAGTCTGAATGGCATTATGTTATAACAGTAGGTGTCGTACTTAGTGATGAAGGATGTTTTTTCCTGGTTGTCAGGGTCCATCCGAATTTGGTTGCACCCGGAATAGGCATCGAGAAAGCTGAGGATCTCGTGGCTGGCCGTCGCATCGATCATGCGATCAATGTTGGGCAAAGGAAAAGAATCCTTGGGGCATGTCTTGTTCAAGTCTTTATAGTCTACACACATTCTTAATTTATTCCCCTTTTTAGGGATTACTACTACGTTTGCTAACTAATCCGGGTATTTAACTTCCCGAATGGATCCTATTTTAAGGAGTTTAGATAATTTGTCTTTGATGAATGCATGTTTGACTTCGGACTGAGGCCTCATTTTTTGTGTGACCGGGTGGAACTTTGGATCCAGGCTCAGCTTGTGAGTAGTTATTTCTGGCGGGATCCCTGTTATGTGAAGGTAGGACCAGGAGAAACAATCTATGTTAACTATAAGGAATTCAATGAGTTTTTTGCTGAGCTCGGAACTTAACCCCGTGCCTAGGTATACATTCGATCGGGCAGGTGCTCGATCAATATGACTTGCTCCAGCTCCTCGATCGTTGATTTGGTGGCATCGGTATCGTTGGGGGCTATGAAAGACCTGGGAACTCTATAGTCGTCATCATCACTCATTCCCTGCTTTTCCGGCTCGGTCGGGGCCGGTATATGTGATTTCTATTTGGTTCCTTCCTTGGTGATCGAACTCAAATTCTTTGATGTCCAGAGTGCAGATATCGAGACCACCTCATCGATTACAAACATCTCCTTTGCGGCCGGTTATTCTCCATAAATTATTTTAATCCCTCCTGGTGTTGGGAATTTCAAAACCTGGCGTAGTGTCGAGGGCACCGCCCTCATGTTGCGATTCCATGGTCTCCCAAATAGAGCATTGTATCTCATATCTCCTTCAATAATGTAAAACTTTGTTTCCTGAACGGTTCCGACGGTGTTCACCGGTAGGGTTATCTCCCCTTTAGTGGTCTCACATGTCGTGTTGAATCCGTTTAGAACTCAGACTGCAGGCACAATTTGGCCTCGTAGACCCAGCTGTTCTACGACCCATGATCTGATGATATTGGCTGAGTTACATGAATCAATTAACACACGCTTAACTCGATATTTATTTATGAGTACAAATATTATAGTGCATCATTGTGCGGTTACACGCCGCCTTCAGCGTCCTCGTCGTTGAAAGATACAGTTCCTTTTGGCACGTAATCTCGAGTCCGTTTCTCCCTTGTGATGGACACGTTGGTGCGCTTTAACACCGGACCCTGGGGGACGTCGACCCCATCAATGATCATGTTAATGACATGCCGAGGTTCCTCCTGCTCGATCTTCTTTTTAGAGTCCCTATTCCTAAAATGATTTTTGGCTCGATCGCTCAGGAATTCTCGAAGGTGTCCGTTGTTGAATAACCGTTTACTTCCTCTCTTAGTTATCGACAGTCTTCAGTTATGTGGCCGTGAGTGCCATGATATTTACACATTAGGTTGGGGTCTCTTTGGGCAAGATCAAACTGTAAAGGTTGAGGCCATTTGGTGTCTTTGATGCGTTCGATGATAGATACGGTAGCAACAGCATCGGCATTGAAGTTGTATTCTTATAACCTTAGCGCTTCCTTAGGCTCGATGGGCTTTTCAAAACCGCTTTTGCTCATGAGCCCCCTGTTATTTTGTACTCGATCGCCTCTTATTTCACTTCTCACAAGGTTTCATCCTGGCCCATTACCTCTTCGATCTCCGTTATATGGTTGATACCGGTTTCTGTTTAATCTTGATTCACGATCAATGTCTCTTTTGGATCTGTCACTAGCTCTGACGGGATAAACGGACCCGGAAGGGGCCCCAAGCTGGTCATCTTCGATCCTGATTTTTGATTGGTACCGGTTATGGATGTCGGCCCAAGTTACCGCTAGATATTCTATCAGATTTTGCTTCAAATTTTGTGAAGAGCTTCGAGCATTGAGTCCTTGGGTGAAGGCTTGAACGGCCCAATCGTCCGCGACCGGAGGCAGGTCCATTCGTTCCATTTGAAACCGGGACACGAATTCCCTGAGCATCTCATTATCTCTTTGCTTAACTTTGAAAAGGTCTGACTTTCTGGTCTCGACCTTGATGGCCCCGGCGTGTGCTTTCACAAAGGCGTCTGCAAGCATAGCAGACGAGTCAATAGAATTAGGGGGTAAGTTGTGATACCATATCATAGCTCCTTTTGACAAGGTCTCTCTGAACTGTTTCAGCAAGACGAACTCGATCTCATCATCTTCCAAGTCGTTCCCCTTGATGGCACACGTATAGGAGGTCACATGTTCATTTGGGACAGTTGTCCCGTTGTACTTAAGAATTTAGGGCATGAGGAACTTCTTTGGGATCGGCTTCGGAGCTGCGCTCGGAGGGAAAGATTTTTGAAATCCAGACCCTTAAATATCGGTGCTGCTCCTGGGATTTGGTCGACCCTAGAATTGTAGGTTTCTACTCTTTTGTTATTAGCTTTGATCTTCTTTTCTCCCGATTCCACCTATTTTGTCAGTTCCTCAAGCATCTTTATAATCTTGGGGTTAGTCCCGGGTTCAATTTCACTCAGCCTTTCTATGATTGGTTCATTTATGCGAGCATTTTCCCAAGAAGGTTTGGGCTCAACCCTGCTGGGGGCGCGACTCTAGTTTTGCAACTAGGCTATCACTACTTATTGAGCCTGCAACATTTCGATGATTACTCGTAAGTTGATCCCATCACCTTCACCATCGTTTATGTTTTGGGCTACCGATCGGACTCCCCCACTGATGATGTTCTCAGAATCGGTAGGCGAGTTTGCATTGATGGCCACATGCGAGTTAGTGTCGATCGGGTCGGTGGCCGGAACTCCGTTGGGGTCGACAGGGGTACCTCGTTACTGGGTTCCACATCGTTGTTCTCGCCATAGTGTCCAGACTTAGCATCCACGTTCAAAAGGGAAGATTGGGAGTTCGACATTTTAAGCCTTGACCTGAAATTAAAGACTTTAAAGAACAAGTGAAAAATAGGGTGTGTTATAGAAATTCGTATCAAATTGCCACTATTATCCTTAGCCCCACGGTAGGCGCCAAACTATTTATCCTAAAAAATAGATAACAATTAAATTTATTTGTGGTTTTAAGGATACGTGGATTAATTCTATACAAACGATAAATTGCATAAGATTAAACGGATAAAGGAGATGATAAATTATCAAACCACTTGAGGAGTGTGATTCCGGACTTAACAATAGCCTTAATGAAATATCCGCCCTCGATCCCGGACTCACAATGACCAAGCACTGATTAACAAGAACTGAAACTTTGAATAACATAGAATATAATAGTATATTGCTTTGATAAGCATGTTACACTGTCCCCAATGAATAATGAGACCCCCTTTATATAGTAGGGAAGTTTTTTCATAATTACAATTCTATGAAAGGTAAAAAATCTTCTGTTTAACCAATCACTGGTTTTGTGCCGATACGTGCCAAGATCCACGCCGTGATATCCGGTTGCTCACGGATACCACGGCCTTTTGTTGGTCGTGCTCGGTTACCTAGTAGTGTCCTTTGAGACCTTTGGGATTCGAACCGAACTCGGGGTCATGGCTCCGATACTCTCGAGGTCGGGCGCTTTGCCCAGACCTTGGCTCGAGGGGCTCCTTGTCTCAATTCTGATTTCCTGCTGTTGGGTCTCTTGCTATGTTTGCTTCATCGGAAGATGAGGCATCTCATGGGATCGGTTTTACCCGTATACACTACCTACTTTTTATATTCTACAGGACAGCGGCTGCTTAATTTTTTCCTTCAAGAGAAGTTTTCGTAAATTTCATTTTTAGTATGGGCGATTGAAGATAATTCTTCTATTACTCCAAAGCTTCATCCTTGTTTCTTGTCAATACCGTCCTATGCCTTTGGTTAGATGAACTTGTGGGTTTGCCCTGAATTTCTAATTTAAGTATTAGGATTCTATTTCTTGAGGAATGGGAAAAAGACTCCTAAAATGAATAAATCTCATTTATATGTCTTATTCTTTTCTTGGAGGAAAAGTATTTGACATCTATAAATTGAGGATCTCTCCTTCATATACAACAACAATAACCTCCACAATGTAGTCTTTTAGAGAGTTTTGTTTAGGGGAGACCGTTCTCTCAAAAAAAATTGTTTTCTCCTTTGATATTAGTGATGAATCATATGTAGATCGATTGATCAAACCATAATAAATTATTATGCCTAGTTTAATATATTTTTCTTTTATACTCTGATTTATCGTCCATCAAACTTTGCATTGTTAGCTTCCGCATGCACCGTGTTATTTCGATCCTAACAGAACAGACTTTTTTAATGGTTTATAATATGCCAAAAGAAAAGAAAGGGTAGCCCCTTTAATTTAAGAAAATGTTGCATAACATGAATCACACTTGACGAGTGAGAACATAAAGGCAGTCTTTGCAACTAGGATTTTATTTGTATTGCTAGAGAGTTAGTTTTGAAAGGAGCTTTGGTGCAACAGTAAAAGTTGTCGCCATATGACAAAGAAGGTTACTTATTGAAGCCGGAGAAATTGCCTCTTGTAAAAATGTAAAGTAAAACCGAATACATAAGAGTTAAGACCTAAAGTAATCCGACCCTTTCTAACACGTAGCGAAAGCTAAGTACACCAAGATACCTTTTTAGAGAGTTAAGCGGTCAATCCTAAAAAAAAAAAAAGAAGAAGAAATCAACGTTGAGCAGTATTTTAGACTTGTATAAAGAAGCAATTTGTCCCATCTGCATCAATCATTATCCGTGGAAAATTGACTTGGTCTTGGTAATTGAGCAATCAATGACGAATTATTGTAACAAATAAAGACTGGCATGCATCAATAGTCAGAGTTGCCTTTTACTACATCTGGTAATTTTATATACTTTATCCATTTCAATTTATGTGAACATATTTAGTTTAAGAAAAAAGATAAGACTTTTGAACTTGTGATTTAAGATGAAGCATATTTATTTTGTATGGTTATAAATCATTACATAAAAGTAAATTGTTTCCAAATATAGAATGTGGTCATTATTTTTTATACGGACTAAAGAAAAAATAGGTTCACATAAATTGAAACTTTGAAAGTAGTAGTATATTCAATTTCAATACACGTATTTTTTCTGTACATAGCCCTTAAATAAAGGAATCCCCTCTTGTTTTTCTTGTTGAATGTTCTTCTTGAAGGTGGGCGTTTATTGAGAAATTCATAGTTATGTCACTTTCAACCCTTTATGTTTGATGTTGAAATTTATCCTTATAATTGCAGTCTCAATAAACTATGGACTATTCTTATTTCTTAGTCGACAAGGGCATAATAACCACATAAATCAGACAAGGAAAAAAAAGATAATTTTATTTTTGGTCTGTTCAATAAAAAAAAGAGTATACTTTCTTATTTGTAAATAATTTAACTTTAAATTTCCTACTTTATCCTTAATGAGATGATTGTCAGTCACACAAATATTTATGTCTTGTTTTGAACTACAAATTTCAAAAATTTCTCGTTCTTTCTTAAACTCCGTGAATCAAATACCGCCACATATATTAGAACCGGGGAACTAATATTTTTTATTCTTAAATCAATTTTACAACTGACTAAATACTCTGGAATTAGCATAGCTATTTTAAAATTAAAAGAAAGCGACTTACTGTAACTTGATTTGAAATCAAGGCGCGGCCTCACAAACAAACAAGTGGCAAAAGCTTTTAAGTGTTACGGCTTGTTTGGCGTGTTGTTTTATAATGTATCGTATTATATCGTATCGTATTATATTGTATTGTATTGTAATGAAGAATACAATGGTTGGATATATTGTATCTTTTGCCGTCATTTCATAATGTCATGTACTAACAATATGAAGCATAAACTTATAAAATTATTAAGAAAAAATAGGATACAAAATAAAATTATTATTTTAAAAAAGTAGAATAAAGGATAAAATATGATTATTTAATTCTAATTAGGAGAGGCAAGATGAGAGAAAAAAGTAAGGAATGCCGCTACCACACCAAATCTGTCGTTTCATAAAGTGACACTTTTCGTTATTATATAACGATGAATTTAACGATACGATGCAATAAAATTTAAGTAACAATCAAAACAAATATTATATTTAAAGTAACAATACGGTAAAAAATAATAGGTAACAACCATCCAAACAACCTGTTAGTTACCTTTCGTGTAATTTATGACAAGATGCATGGTCCATCGTTATAAATTGATTCTATACATTGTATCTAATGTCGGACAAATAGAAAATATAGCAAGCCAACAAATTTTTGACATGTATTAAATTAATTGAATTTGGTGTAACATCAAATGTGAATTAAATTTTTAACAAAAACAAAATTCTCCTTCTGGTTACTGCTCCTTCAAATTGCATTGCTAAAAATCTCTCATTTCTCCTAAGTTCACAAATTATTACCTTACTGCCGGCGTCGCTGCGTCATCAGCCAATATTCGAAGTTCAATTAAATCTCAGACCAGCAAAGGTGACGGAAACTTAGGATCCACCAAACTATATAAGTATCACGATTCAAAATTCTAACCTGTTTTGATGGTGCCTATCTCAATATTAGGCAAGCCGACAACCTCAATAAACCATATTTTCTCTTAAGTTTAAAATCATAATATTTGAATTTTCATAGAAAAATCTCACAAATTACTGACATAAGATACATTCCCAAAATTCGATGTCATTAAGTACATGAGCATCTAAATAATAACAAAATTTGACTGCTTAAAACACTGTCTGAAAATATAGAGCAGTCTAAAAAGTGAAAGGAAAGAGAGTCAAGGTCTGCAGACGCTAAGCAGCTACCTCGATAATCTCCAACAGATAAAATTTCGAGAACTAGCAACTGTCGTGTCCAGAAGTACCTGGATCTGCACACGAGGTGCAGGGTGTAGTATGAGTACAACCAACTCAGCAAGTAACAATACTAAATAAAGAACTGAAAGTAGTGACGAGCTTCACAATTAAGTCCAATTACAGTAATTTCCAACATAAGAAAGCAAGCATACTTGTAAGTTTAACAATTAAGGCCCAAACAGTAATTTCATATCAAGTTCAACTGAAACAGGAGATAATATCTCTCAGAAATTTACAACATAGTGATATATGACAACTGTAGTGCAATAAGAATGAAATCAAATGCATCCTCTTAGGACCACAGTCACTCGGCCATTCCATTCACTCAGCACTCGCACTCAGCAGGTATCTGCGCTCACTGGGGGTGTGTATAGACTCCGGAGGGGCTCTTTCAGCCCAAGCGCTATAATCCGCACGGACAATTCACGTGCTGTACGGACAAATCACGTGCTATAGTATCAATATCTAGATCCGCATGGACAACTCACGTGCTATAGTATAATATCTGGATCCGCACGGATAACTCACGTATTGCACGGACAACTCACGTGCTATAGTATAATATATGGATCCGCACAGATAACTCACGTGTTACACGGACAACTCACGTGCTTTAGTATAATATCTCACAATCAGGCCCTCGGTCTCACTCAGTCATAAATCTCTCTAGTCTCTCAGGCTCTCAATAATCATGAAAATCAGCCCAAACAACAATGATATGATGCATCAATAATGAACAATAAAGATTGAGATAAAATAAATAAGTAAACTGTGACTGAGTACAAAATAATAATTTAGCAGATAATTCGACATGTACACGACCTATGTGAGTCCCTACAGTGCCAACACATAATCTAAACATGATTTGTGGTTCAATTTCTCTACTACATGGAGAATGTACAAATAACAATAAATTATTCAAATAAACATTTCCATGGAATTTGACCAAGTCACAATCCTTACGGTGCACTCCCACATGCCCGTCACCTAGCATGTTCGTCACCCCAAAACCAATCACATATCACAACAATCTGGGATTTCACACCCTGAGGACCAAATTTAGAACTGTTACTTATCTCAAACCGTGTAGTTCTTTATTCTTCAATGCCTTTTCTTCGCGAATCGGCCTCCAAACGCCTCGAAGCTAGCCACAAATAATTCGATCCAGTCAAAACAAATTATAGGAATTAATTCCAGATGAAAATACTAATTTTCCAACAAAATCCAAAATTTTACCCAAAACTCGCCCGTGGGGCCCACGTCTCGAAATCCGATAAACGTTACAAAATTCGAAAGCCCAATTGACTATGAGTCTAACTATACCAATTTTGACCTAATTCCGATATTAACTGGACCCTCAAATCTTCAAATTAAACCAAGAGGGTTTTCTGAATTTTCCAACTTAATTCACCCATTAAATGTTAATGGAGTACTCATCCGACCACCTAAACGGATGAGTACTCTCTTCACACTCATCCGACCACCTGAACGGAGTATCTTTCTGGGTCAATTTAGTCATAGGCATTGCAATTGACGAGAAACCCTCCACGAAGCGACGATAATAACCGGCCAAGCCGAGAAAACTCCTAATCTCAGTAACTGAAGATGGTCTGGGCCAACTCTGAACTGCCTATATTTTCTTCGGATCCACCTTAATTCCTTCACTGGACACTATGTGTCCCAAGAATGCCACCGAACTAAGCCAAAACACACACTTAGAGAATTTGGCATAAAGTCTCTCCTCTCTCAGCCTCTGTAATACAATACCTAAGTGTTGTGCATTCTTCTCCTGGCTACGTGAGTACACCAGAATATAATTAATAAATACTACGATAAATAAATCAAGATATGGCTGGAATACACTATTCATCAAGAGCATAAATGCTGCTGGGGCATTGGTCAGCCCAAAAGACATCACGAGAAATTCATAGTGACCATAACGAGTCCTGAATGCTATCTTTAGAATATCTGAATCCTGAATTTTCAACCGGTGATACCCAGATCTCAAATCAATTTTGGAGAATACCCTCGCTCCCTGAAACTGGTCAAATAAATCATCAATACGCGACAAAGGATATTTATTCTTGATTGTAACTTTGTTCAACTGCTTGTAATCGATGCACAACCGCATAGTATCATCTTCCTTTTTTCACAAATAGAACCGGTGCACCCCAAGGTGACACACTAGGCCTAATAAACCCTTTATCAAGAAGTTCCTGAAGTTGCTCTTTCAATTCTTTCAACTCGGCTGGTGCCATAAGATATGGAGGAATATAAATGGGCTGAGTGCCCGACACCAAATCAATACCGAAATAAATATCCCTTTCGGGTGGCATAACCAGCAGGTCTGCATGAAATACATCCGGGAAGTCTCGTACTACCAGTACTAATCAATAATAGGAGTACCTGCATCAACATCTCTCACAAAGGACAAATATGACAAACACCCATTCCTAACCATACGTTGGGCCTTCAAATAAGGAATTACCCTGCTAGGAACATAATCTAGAGAACCTCTTCATTCGACCTTCGACAAACACAACATCACCAACGTTACGGTTTTTGCGTGACAGTCCAGAATTGCATGACATGGAGACAACCAATCCATACCCAAGATTACATCGAAATAAACCATACTAAGAAATAAGAGATCAACTCTAGTCTCCAATCCCCCAATAGTTACCACACATGACCGATACACACGGTCCACAACACGAACAGGTAAAACTAATGACTCGTGGGGCATATCCAGATAATGAGTAAAATACGATGATATATACGAATAAGTTGAACCAGGGTCAAATAATATAGAAGTTTCCCTGTGGCACACTGAGACAATACCTGTGATCACTGCATCTAAGGCAACAACATCTAGCCTAGCAGGATAAGCATAAAACCAGGCCTGACTGCCACCTGACCGGCCTCCCCCTCTTGGGAGACCCCAGATTGGCTGAGCCCCACCCAGAGTTGGCTGGGGAGGTGGTGTAACTGCTGGTGCCGTCGGCCGAGAACTCTGCTGTGGAGCCCCTCTCAGGAGCCTAGGACAATCTCTCTTGAAATGACCAAATTCTCCGCACTCGTAATAATCCCTCCTCTGAGGGAACTGCTTCTCCTGATAACCCGAGGAATTACCTGTAGAAGCCTGAGCGGATGAGGCATGGTGAGAACTCTACACTGGTAGTGCACTGAATGAAGACTGGCTTGAGTGAGCATTGTAAAAACCGTGGCTAGCTAATGCACCACGATGAGCTGGACAAGTCATCTGAGCGGGCCTATAAGGACGACCCCTGCTGTGGTAGGACTGTCCCCTAGAAGGTATCCCACCAAAACCGCCCGAACCTCAAGGCCTCTTGGTCTCCCTGTCACCATGCTCTTGGCTACGGACCACCTCTATTTGTCGAGCAATGTCAACTACCTCATCAAATGTAGCCCAGACACCCTTTTCCGAGTCATAAGTTACCGAAGCTGATATGTAAGGCTATCAATGAATATCCTAATCCTCTCCCTATCGGTGGGAACCAACCAAACTACGTGATGAGCCAACTCAGAAAACCTCATCTTTTACTAGGTCACAGACATGCTATCCTGCCGAAGCTACTCAAATTGTCTGCGCAGCTCCTCCCTACGAGACTGCGGCACGAACTTCTCCAAAAAAGAATAGAGAACTCCTTCCATGTAAGTGGTACTGCACCGACCATCCCGCGCCTCTCATAAGCCTCCCACCATCTGAAGACAGCCCCAGAAAACTGAAAAGTAGTAAACGAGACCCCACTGGTCTCCAAAATACCCACTGTCCGAAGTATCCGTTGGAACATATCCAGAAAACCCTGAGAATCCTCTGACCCAGCACCGCTAAATGATGGAGGTCGAAGCCTCCCAAATCTCTCAAGTCTCCTCTGCTCATCATCTGCCATAACGGGGACTACCGGGGCATGAACAGCTGCAGCCAGCTAGGCTGGTAGTTCCCCCGGTATCTGAAGTCCCTACACTACCTGCTCTGGAGTACGGGCAATAGGGGTATGAGTACCTCCCCCGGCTTGAGAAGTGGCAGGTGCGGCCTGAACCAAAAACACCTGAGCAAGGCCAGTGCAAACTGTCAATATCTGGGCCAAAGCCTCCTAATGGCCTTGAATCACAATGGGCACAGCTGGTCCTGTCGGCTCAGCTATGTCTGGAATCTGCTCCTAAGTTGGAGCAACTGGTGGTGCTACTCCAACTGCTGTACGAGCTACACCTTGACCTCTACCTTTGCCCCGGCCTCTACTACGGCACCAGCCTTTCGCGGCCCTAATTGGTGGTTGACCGTCCGATCCGGTAGTTCCTCACCATCTGTGAGAGAATAGAATAACATAAATATATTTCCCAGAATTAACAAATTCGCATGACAGAGTACAAGAAAGTCAAATTTTCCTAAGGGTTCGGCAGCCTCTCGAAGATAAGTACGGACGTCTCCATACCGATCCACAAGACTCTACTAAACCTGCTCATTACTCGTGAGACCTATATAACCTAGGCTCTGATACCAACTTATCACGACCCAAAAATCCTAACCTGTCGTGATGGTGCCTATCTCAATACTAGGCAAGCCGACAACCTCAATAGACCACATTATCTCTTAAATTTGAAATCATAATATTAGAATTTCCATAGAAAAATCTCACAAATTACTGACATAAGATACATTCCCAAAACCCTGTGTCACTGAGTACATGAGCATCTAAATGATAACAAAGTCTGACTGCTTAAAACACTGTCTGATCATATAGAACAATACAAAAATTAAAAGGAAAGAGAGTCAAGTCTGCGGACGCCAAACAGCTACCTCGATAATCTCCAACAGATAAAACTCCGAGAACTAGCAACTGCCGTGTCCAGAAGTACCTGGATCTGCACACGAGGTGCAGGGTGTAGTATGAGTATAACTAACTCAGCAAGTAATAATACTAAATAATGAACTGAAGGTAGTCACGAGCTTCACAACTAAGTCCAATTACAGTAATTTCAACAATAAGAAAGCAGGCATGCTTGTAAGTTTAACAATTAAGGCCCAAACAGTAATTTCATATCAAGTTCAATTGAAACATGAGATAATATCTCTCAGAAATTTACAACATAGTGATATATGACAATAGTAGTACAATAAGAATAATATCAAATGTATCCTCTTAGGACCATAGTCATTCAGCCATTCCATTCACTCAGCACTCAGCACTCGCACTCAGTAGGTACCTGCGCTCATTGGGGGTGTGTACAGACTCCGGAGGGGATCCTTCAGCCCAAGCGCTATAATATGCACGTACAACTCATGTGTTGCACGGACAACTCACGTGCTATAGTATCAATATCTAGATTCACACGGGCAACTCCCGTATTGCACGGACAACTCACGTGCTATAGTATAATATCTAGATCCGCACGGATAACTCACGTGCTGCACAGACAACTCACGTGCCATAGTATAATATATGGATCCGCACGGACAACTCACGTGCTGCACGGACAACTCACGTGCTATAGTATAATATCTCACAATCAGGCCCTCGGCCTCACTCAGTCATAAATCTCTCCAGTCTCTCGGACTCTCAATAATCATGAAAACTAGCCCAAACAACAATGATATGATGCATCAATAATGAATAATAGAGATTGAGATAAAATAAATAAGTAAACTGTGACTGAGTACAAAACAACAATTTAGCAGATAATTCGACATGTACACAACCTATGTGGGTCCCTACAGTGACAACACATAATCTAAACATGATTTGCGGTTCAATTTGTCTACTACATGGAGAATGTACAGATAACAACAGATTATTCAACTACACAGTTCCATGGAATTTGATCAAGTCACAATTCCTACGGTGCACGCCCACACGCCCGTCACCTAGGATGTGCGTCACCTCAAAACCACTCACATATCACAACAATTCGGGGTTTCATACCCTCAAGACCAAATTTAGAACTGTTACTTACCTCAAACCGTGTAATTCTTTATTCTTCAATGCCTTTTCCTCGCGAATCGGCCTCCAAACGCCTCGAATCTAACCACAAATAATTCGATTCAGTCAAAACAAATTATAGGAATTAATTCTATATGAAAAATACTAATTTTTCAACAAAATCCGAAATTTCACCCAAAAATTGCCCGTGGGGCCCACGTCTCGGAACCTGACAAACGTTACAAAATCCGAAAGCCCAATCGACTATGAGTCTAACCATACCAATTTACCTAATTCCGACATCAACTCGACGCTCAAATCTTCAAATTAAACCAAGAGAGTTTTCTAAATTTTTCAACTTAATTCACCCATTAAATGTTAAAAATAACCATGGATTCGGTAATTTGACCAATATTAAGTTAAGAACACTTACCCCGTTGTTTTTCTTGAAAATCTCCCAAATATTGCCTCTTCCCGAGCTCCAATTCATCAAAAATGGGAAATGGGACGAGGTCCCATTTTCAGATCTTAAACATTCTGTCCAGGTTCGCATTTGCGGACAAAAACTTTGCATTTACAAATGAACAGTAACCTCCCATGAATAGTGTTCGCAATTGCGATAAATTGTTCGTAATTGCGAACTACACTAAAATCCAAAAATCATCGCAATTACAATAAATTGTTCGCAATTGCGAGTGCACAGTAACCTCCAATGAACAGTGTTCGCAATTGCAAAAAATTGTTCGCAATTGCAAATGAACAATACCTCACCAGAAACCAGCAAACTCAAACTTCTCTGAAATGATCTGAAACCATTCCGAAACTCATCCGGAACCTCCTTGACACAAACCATATATGCATTTCACTCATAAAACACGTTATGGACCTGCTCGCGCACTCAAAACACTGAAAAAAGTTCGTCTTGACCCGATATTTAACATGGTCAAACTATCAAATTTCTTAACTTTACTAATCTCTTAGTCAATGATCCAAAAATACACCCAAGCCCATCGCAACCCCGTCAAATCATACCAACAAGTCCTAAAACATCATACAAACTTAGTCGAAACTTCAAATCACCTCATACAATGCTAGAACCACGAATCATATCCCAATTCAAGCTTAATGAAACTAAGAAATTCCAACTTCTACATTCAATGTCGAAACTTTTCAAATCACGTCTGATTGACCTCAAATTTTGCACACAAGTTATAAATGACATAACAGACCTATTTCAATTTCCAAAATCAAAAAGTCAACTCCTCGATCAAACTTTCCAAAAATTCAACTTTCGTCATTTCAAGCTTAACTCCACTACAGACCTCCAAATCACAATCCAGACACGCTTCTAAGTCCAAAATCACCCAATGGAGCTAACAAAACCATCAAAATTCAAATCCGTGGTCGTTTATAAAACATTCAACATCCGGGCAACTTTTTTAACATAAGTTTTCAATTGTGAGACTGAGTGTCTCAATTTACTTCAAAATCTTTCCGGACCCGAACCAACTAACCCGGTAAGTCATAAACTAACTGTAAAGCATAAATTGAGCAGTAAATAGATAAACGGGGCTATAATACTCAAAATGACCGGCCGGGTCATTACAGTAGAGAACCTGGTTCTCTATCATTTCCCACGAAATATACACAATAATAGATAAATAAATGACACAACAGAGTTTTATGCGGAAAACTCCTAGCTCATGGGATTAAAAAACCATGACCTACACTCGTAGAATTTCAACTTCACTACTGAGAAAACTTTAGATTACAAACTATTGTAACCTAGGAATTAATTTCTTAATCCCTCACTCTCTTGTAATAAATCTATTACAAAGCTCACAACTTGACTAACTCTAGCCAAGACACAAACACAAGGTTTATGGTTTTACTAATGGTTTCCTACACAATGCTTCTAGCTAAGCTAAGTAGGAATTACAAGTAGATCACTCTAACAAAGTTACAACACAACTAAGGACATATGGTAACTCAGTGATGGAAATTGGTCCTTTGTTCTGTTGTTCTTTATTCTTGAAGCCTTGAAGTCACTTGCAAGATGGCAACACACTTGAGAGAAGACTTGTTGATTTTTTTAGGATGTGCAAGTGTGTGTGTTTTTCTTTGCTTCATGTTGATAATATGTAAGTGATGTCACTTAGATGATGCAAGCAATTATCTTGTACAAGGCATTTCCCCATAAACTGATTGCTGCACTGTTTGCATTGTTGCGTGTGTGCAAGGGAACAATTGCAACGACTTTACAGTTGTGGGGAGTTGACTGATACAGTCAGCAAGGGAACTGATGTCCATCTGTTCCTTCTATCATTTCTTTGACTCTAGTTGTTGGAACTTGTCCCCGACTTGAGACTTGTTGTTCTTAAGCACTTTGAGGATGTGTAACAGGTTCCCGATCTGGTTCTTATCATAAAGTTTATTAGATTATCAAAATTTAAAAAGGCACATAACTTATCAATTTTCCCATTTTGATGATGACAAACTTATAATTGAAGTTCCCCCCTGGGAACCGGATCACCATATAATATTTTCTGTATTCCCTCAGGGAGAACCTGTTCCCCCTTCTCCTTCTCAATTTTCTTCCCCCTTTTGGCATCATAAAAAAATTATACACAAGTAATAAGCAAAAAGGAAGTCCAACATGGTTAACTCATGTCACATGTGTGCACACAAGCAAGACTAAAAACAGAGCATAAGAGTATAACATTCATAGAAAGAAAAGATGAGAGGCTCATTAATTTAAAGAAAAGGAGAACAGAAATAGTAGTACCATTGTTACACTACCATTCACAAAAAAAATAACTTTAAAATACTAGCCACAAAAATAAAAAAAAGAGGACTAAGGTAGGACAAACAACATTTAACTGGACACTGGGAAGGGGACTGTTTTAAGGAGCACTAGAAGGAGGAGGCAGGGATGAGGAGGAAAGGGTTCTGAGGAGAATATCCATTCGAGCATTTGCAAACACTTGTTTGTTAAGAAGACGCTCTTTCAGGTCCTCGACCTGTTTCCCGAGGTCTGCATTTTCCTTGGTTAGGCGTGCAACCTCTGTGCCTTATGCACTGCTGGAACCAAGTGCTTCCTGGGTCTGACTGAGCTGCCCTACAAGAATGGCATTCCGTGCACTCAACCTACTTATCTCCTCATTTGCAGCATTCTGAGCATCAATCAATTGAGAGATAGTGGAATTGTTGTCAACCCCTCATTTCTTATCAATGCACTCACATTCCTCCAAGGTGGTCATTGAGAAGGTCTTCTTGCGAGTTCCCACTGTTGCTTTTCCCAAGGGGACTTTGAAGAAGTGAAATACCTTAGTGAGCAAGAACACATAGGGTAGACCATGATTTCCATCCTTGAAGTCTGCCACTTTCTTCATATGTTCTATCATGAGACCAGGTAGATTGATAGTGGTGTAGGCATCCAGTGCTTCCATGAGGAATAGGTCTGATTTTGAAGTAATGGAATGCCTTTTCATACGTGGAAGAAATACCTTATTCACCATCTCAAACAGAAGTTGATATACTAGAAGAAGGGCCTTCTTGTGCACCCGTTCCCTTTGCTGCACAACATCATCCTTCAGAATGGCACTTTTAAAATTAGGAGAACAAGTCCCCTCAATGGATGAGATTTCTTTAGTAGGCACTCCCAAAATGTTCCCAAACACAACCTCGTTCATCACAAAATCTACTATGTTGACCTTCAAGCAGATGTTATCATCTTCCACTATGAACATATCTGCGTAGAAGCTACACACCTCTTCCTCATACACCTTGGGGCTCTCATAGGTGAACAAGTATGTCCACTTTTGAAACTCACAAATATCAACAAGTTGACGCATCCCTGTCATGTCAAGAATATCAGGAGAAAATGTTCTGCCCCACAACACTTCCTGCTTTCTAAGATTTTCTCTACCTTCATGCTTAGACGCACTTACTTTGACCTTGTTGGAGGAACCAGGTTCCTCGTTGTCACAACCATTCCTTTTCACAGACTTTCTCACACTTTTCTCTTTCTTTGCAGACTTCTCAGACAATTTTCACCTGACTTCTCAGACAATGTTTCACCTGACTTTTCTCCCTCAACAGTTTCTACTTCCACAACTTGCACAGATGACTCTCTCCTGGGTTTTGGAACCACAGGTTTCTTAGAGGACTTACGAATTTAGGAAGCACGTTCCTCATTCACCTCTTTATCGTCAATATCAACAACAAGTGCTGGAGGCACTTCTTACTCATTCACCAGCTTTCCCCCTTTCACCAGCCTCCTCATTTTCTTCTCTTCTTTGTTTTTCTTCAGAACAGATTCAAGGGCTTCCTTATTTTGCAGCCTAGTAGTAAGTCCTTTAGGAGTGGGCTCTTTTGGAATTGCCCTTCTACTCCTAGCCGCAAATAGCTTGCTACAGACACATTGTCATAGTCTTCCTAACTATTTTCATTTTCTTCTTCAGATAGAGATCTTATCTCAGGAAAGACAATGGTTAACAGCTCAACATCAGAGTAAGGAGAAGGAGAAGGATCAATACTGACCTGGGGCTCTTTTGAGGAGCAAGGAGTTTCATCCCAAGTAGGAGTAGAGGGTTCTTCTTGGGCTGAGGGATCATGTCCCTTATTTGGTTCCCTAGTAGTACTGGCATGTGCCAAATTCTTAGGGGGCACCAGTTCCCCACCCTCATCCTTATGACTTTCACCTTCCCCCTGAGACCCAATGGTCTCATTTTCACGGTCATAAACACCAACCAAACCTCCCTCTATATCGATTAGTAACATGTTCTCAATGGCTTCTTGTTTATTCAGCCCCAAAGTAGAATCAGAGGATACAAGAGGAACATTACCTGTAGGATTGGCAATATTCAGATCAAAGCTTGGAATGGGCGTTGCTGAGCCTTCACTACTATGAACCACTCTTTGTTGGGCTTCAGAACTCTCTATAACTTTCTGACTAGAAACTTCCTGACCCTCATCTCCGTCTACTATTTTGCCTTCTGCCATTTTTTTCGGCGAGGCAGAAAGAGAGGTTGCAGGAGCGAATCTTTTGGGGTTCTGAGTCTTACGACTACTGTGAGAACCTGAGCTTGATTGGGTTAGAGAGGAAATAGTAGGTAGTTGTTGGTCTGGTATGGGGTTTTGACTGGGTGACAAAGGGGACTCAGACTCTCGCTCCTGTACTTTGTGAGATGAAGAAACAGTGGGAACTACACTGGAAACATTTGAAACTTCTGGATTTTGAGACATAGAGAAGATTTGAAGTAAGGACACAAGAGGAAGAGTGTTTGCTTTAATAGAGAAAAGGGAATTTTTGTCTTTGATGTGGATAGTGAGGAAAGAGACATCGTTTGGGGTTATTTAGAGGAAGTGAGGGACCGGTTACAAAATGGGTATGAATCACTGGGTAGACGGGTCGTTTGGTAACGGGTGTGATGTTTGAGTTCTAAAGAGATGAGAGAGAAAGACTAAATTTTTTTAATGATGTGGCACTTTTATAGTCGTTAAAAATATGCATGAGAGTACACGGGAACTACTAACCTGAGTCAAGGGAACCAGGTTCCCTGACTTAGTTTTGTAAATGTGAGCCTCATCCTTTTACCAAGATGAAATATCATTAGCTGTTTGTTTGCTCTGTAGTTGCCATGCGTGTCTACCTGTAACGGTATATATATGAGTTAGAACTTGCAGAAAAGACTTTTGAGCTATTTTACATGTTCATTCTTTCATAGCCAATCATCGAGGGACCTGGTGCTCCGTTTAATTTTATCAACCCCAATGCCAATCGATTCTTTTCAAAGTTCTCTTTGCTCAGTGCTTTGGTGAAGATATCTGATACTTGGTCTTATGTTTTGCAGAACTTCATGCAGATAAGACCCTTTTCAACATTGTCTCTGAGAAAATGATGTCGTGTATCAATGTGCTTTGTTCTCTTATGATGAACTGGGTTCTTTGCCATGTTTAGAGAACTAATATTATCACACAGTAATGGCATGCAATCAGAAAATACACCAAAGTCCTCTAGTTGCTGCTTGATCCACAACAATTGAGCACAACAAGAGGCAGTTGTCACATACTCAGCTTCTGCAGCTGAAAGAGCCACATAGTTTTGTTTCTTTGTACCTCATAAAATCAAACACGATCCTAGAAAATGTGTCATGCCAGATGTACTCTTTCTATCCACCAGATAACCAGCATAATCAACATCAACATACCCGATTAAATCAAAATTGTCCCCTAAAGGATAATAGAGAACCGGGTCCTGCATTCCTTTAAGATACCTTAGAATCCTCTTGGCAGCTTTAAGATAAGATTCCTTTGGACTGGACTGAAATCTAGCACATAATCCCACACTGAATACGATATCAGGTCTACTAGCTGTGAGATACATGAGTGAACCAATGATGCTTGTGTACATGGTTTCGTTCACAGGAGAACCAAGTTAATCCAAGTACAGACGGGTGGCAGTGGCAATAGAAGCATCAATGGTTTTTGAACTTTCCATCTCAAATCTCTTCAGGAGCTCTTTAATGTACTTATGCTGGCTTATCATCATTCAATTAGGGGTTTGCTTAACTTGCAACCCTAAGAAAAAGTTCAATTCCCCCCATCATGCTCATTTCAAACTCACTCCCCATAAGCTTTGCAAACTCCTCACACAAGGATTCATTTGTTAGACCAAAAATGATATCGTTAAATAAACTTGCACAATGAGAAGTTTCTTTCCCCGTTTTTTCAGAAATAGAGTGTTGTCAATTTTTCCTCTTGTAAAGCCATTTTCAAGAAGAAACTTGGACAACCTTTCATACCATGCACGAGGGGCCTGCTTTAGTCCATATAATATCTTGTCAAGTTTGAATACAATATTCAGGATACTCATGACACTCAAACCCCGATGGTTGTTTGACGAAGACTTCTTCCTTTAAATATCCATTTAGAAATGCACTTTTGACATCTATTTGGAACAATTTGACTTCCATATGAGATGCAAAAGCAATGAGAATTCTGGCGGCTTCCATTCGAGCAACTAGAGAAAAAGTCTTATCATAGTCAATCCTTTCTTCTTGATTGTAGCCTTGAACTACTAACCCGGCCTTGTTCCTTGTCGTATTCCCAAATTCATCAAGCTCGTTTCTGAACACCCACCTGGTTCCTATGACCATTCTATCTGAGGGTCGATGGACCAGGTGCCATACACGGTTCCTCTCAAATTGATGAAGTTCATCTTGCATAGTAGTAATCCAGTCAGCATCTTTCAATGCCTCCTTGACATTTTTAGGCTCAATTTGAGAAAGGAAAGCTCAGAATGCAAACGAGTTTCTTGTCTTTGATCTGGTTTAAATTCCTGAATCAAGAAGAGTGATCATATTTTGGAGAGGATGTGACCTTTTGTGCTTCCAGTTAGACACATGAATCTCATTGTGGGAAGATCCAGATTCCTTAGAATGAGATCTATTGTTGGCATCTATTCATGGGTGAGTATCACTTCCCTGCTCAGCATTAGGAGTTCATTGCACGACATTAGCAACTCTATCCTCTGCTTCAGTTGTTGTGATGGAGGAACCAGGTTCTTCTACATCAGCTGAGGGTTCTGTTGTATTTTCTTCATTGAATTCCTTGACTTGGTTCAAGGAATCTTCGACTTCCCCCTGTCTTTATCAATCTTATCATGTGAACTTTTTCCACAAAGGTGGTGTGATTCATCAAAGATTACATGTATGCTTTCTTCAACATATTGAGTCTTTTTGTTGTAGACCTTGTATGGTTTTCTTTGTGAGGAATAATTAACCACGAAAGATTCTTTCATCACTTTTGGCGTCAAATTTTCCCAAAGCTTCCTTACCATTATTGAGAATGAATCATTTGCATCCAAACGTTCTTAGTGAGTTAGCTTAGACTTCCTTCCGTTCATCAATGCATATGGAGTTTTGTTCAGGAAAGACCTGATCATGCACATGTTCACCAAGTAGCAAGCAGTGTTGACTACCTCTACCCAAAAGACTTTTGCTACGCCACTGTCAATTAGCATATTTCTTGCCATGGCTTCAAGAGCCCTATTTTCCCTCTCCACAACACCATTTTGTTAGGGTGTTTTGGGAGCTGAAATATTATGACTTATGCCATTTTAAGCATAAAATTCGTCAAATTTTGCATTGTCGAACTTTGTACCACGATCAGACCTTATACTTATAACATTATGGCTCATCTTCACTTGAATCTGCTTCACAAATGCAACAAAGACTGGAAAGGTTTCATCCTTGGTTCTGAGAAACAAGGTCCATGTGAATCTGGAGTAGTCGTCAGCTATGACAAAGATGTACTTCTTTCCTCTTCTACTTGGCACCCTCCTAGGTCCACATAGGTCCATATGGAGAAGATAAAGAGGACCCGACTTGCTTTCCTCTTAAACAAGCATCACACACCTTGTGATCTTTGAACCTTGACTTGGGCAGCCTACGGGCCAGGTCCTTCTTGACCAACTTGTTCAGCAATGAAAAACTTGCATGTCCCAATCTTCTGTGTCATAGCTTAGAATCATCATCAACAACAATCAGACATGTAAGATCCCCATTGTGCAAGGACTCAAAATTAGCAACATAGATATTTTTAAATCTTTTTGCCAACAGAACCACTTCACCAATCACGAGATTTGTGACTGTGCAGGTTTTTGATAAAAATATCCACTTTGTTTCCTTTGTCGCAGATTTGAGAAACACTTAGTAGGGTATATTTCAAGACATTCACATAGTACACATTCTCAATTTAATGAGTGAGCGTCTTTCCAATTCTTCCTACTCCCAGAATGTATCCCTTTTTGCCATTGCCAAAGGACACACTCCCTCCTTGCAGGGCTTTGAGAGAAAGGAAATCATCAATGTTTCCAGTCATACGCTCAGAGCAACCACTATCCATATACCATTTTGACTGCTTTCTTTCACTGCTCCCTGCACAAGAGAATCAAGGATTAGACTCCCTTGTAGTGAGAAAAAGGGCAAATTAAACTTCTTTTTGTCCAAGCAGGCAGTACACATTTTTAATGGAGGAACCAGGTTCCTTAGCAGTAGTTACCTTTTCAACAAAAACTTTATTTTTCTGTTGGGACTGAATTCTAGCCTTACAGTTTTGTTTAAAGTGTCTTGTATTACCACAGTGAGTGCAGAGCTAGTTATCAGGGACAGTAACATACTTGCTATGTGGATTGTAGGGAGTCATCTCCTTTTGGAACCCGACTCCCTGCATGTCCCCTCAATTGCTTGTATACATGGAAATGATTGTATCAGAGGACCATGTCCACTTTAGAGATTTTTCTAGGTCATTTTTAACTTTGCCTAGATCTTCTTAAAGTTGTCCGTTTCTTTCAAGTTTAGTACACATACTAGATTTCACAAATTTTAGTTCATTTTCAAGCTTAATGTGTGCCCCCCTTGCAACTTCCTTTCCCTTTTGGATGTTCCCAAAACTATTTCCCCTTTTTAGTTCCTCAATTTTTTCTTTTTGAACCACAACTACTACCAACAGGTCATCTCTCTCATGCTATATGTTTTCAATTCTTTCAGTTAGAACATCCTTTTCCTTCTTTATAACCTCGATAGTTTCTTTTATGTCAACCACTACGACTACCAGATCATCTCTCTCATATTCTACCTCTCCTAGTTCCATAGTTAACACATTTTTGTCATTTATAAGATTATGATAAGCATCAATTAAAACTTTGGCCAAAGACATAGCTTCTTCTGAGAGTAAGACTTCAAATTTCTTTGAACGTCTAGAAAGTTTACCTCATCATCATTATCATCATCTTCATCATCGTCAGATTTTGCCATCAGGGCAAAAATGGAGTCATATTCTGCTGCTTCACTTTCAACTGCCATCATAGAGGTTTCACCTTGTTCATCATCTTCTCCAGATTTGCTGGAAGAATCTCACCATGCAGTAAGAGCTTGTTTCACAACATTGTCAGCGACATCTTTTCTCTTGAATCTTTTATCACGAACCGGGTTCTTCTTGACTACTTTGTCTGTATTGTGCTTCTACTGGTCTTCTTGAGGAGAGGACAGCCTTGATAAAGTGCACTGGCTTCTCATATTTATGACGCAAGTCATAACCTCTTGTATTGATGGAGCTACCCCTTTTTGGAATGCCTCAATTTCTATGCACCATTTTCTGAAATCTTTTTGTTAGATAAGCCATGTGAGCATCCTCACTACCCGAGTCATTGTTTTTAGCCTAGAGGACCATGTTTTTCTCCTTCTTGGGTTCTCTTCTTTCATGGTCCTTCTTTTTCTTCATTTTATAAGTCTTCAGATTTCTGATGAGTTCATCAAGGGTCAACGTTTGCAGATCCTTTGCCTATGTGATAGCATTTACTTTGCTTTCCCAGGAACCAGGTAATACACTAAGTATTTTCCTGACAAGTTTGTTCCTTGAAATAATTTCTCCTAGAGAGTGGAGCTTGTTGATGATGAAGGTGAATCGAGTGTGCATGTCCTGAATG
Organism: Nicotiana tabacum; assembly: GCF_000715075.1. Lineage (NCBI taxonomy): Eukaryota > Viridiplantae > Streptophyta > Magnoliopsida > Solanales > Solanaceae > Nicotiana > Nicotiana tabacum. The sequence goes on along the minus strand of NC_134081.1, from coordinate 83,576,466 downwards.
GACTCATCATCCTTCATCCTAAAGAGTTCATACTCGGTGGTGAGCATGTCGATCTTTGAGTGCTTGAATTGAGTTGTTCCTTTATGTGTTGATCTCCTTGGCAGATTGACAGGCAGAGATTCTGTGTACTTGTCTGGTCCAATACCACAGACGAGAATCCTTTTTGATTGAAAGTTCTTCTCTATGGCTTTTCGGTCAACATCATTGTACCCCTTCCTTGTCTTTGGACCTGTCACTGCTGGCTCGCCAATAGTTTTCACGGGCACAAAGGGTCCATCGAAGATAACATTCCAAAGCTCTGAATCTCCAGCCATGATAAAATCATGCATCCTTGTCTTCCACCATCTGTAGCATTGTCCTTGAATCTTGATGGTCTGTAGGTTGATTGACTTTCTTCAAATTTTTGTAGAGCAGCCATTTGGATCATTTCTAGGTGTTAGCCTGATAGAAAGAACCTGCTCCGATACCAATTGATGAAAACTTATTGTCCACCAAACTGTATAGAGAACCTGGTTCTCTATCAGTTTTCACAGAACACACATAATAAGAGATAAGTAAATGACATAACAGAGTTTTACGTGGAAAACTCCCAGCTCACGGGATTAAAAACCATGACCTACACTCGTAGGATTTCAACTTCACTACTGAGCAAACTTCAGATTACAAACTATTGTAACCTAGGAATTAAACTCTTAATCCCTCACTCTCTTGTAATAACTCTATTACAAGCTTCTTTGTAATAACTCTATTACAAAGCTCACAACTCGACTAACTCTAGCCAAGACACAAACACAAGGTTTATGGTTTTACAAATGGTTTCCAACACAATGCTTCTAGCTAAGCTAAGTAGGAATTACAAGTAGATCACTCTAACAAAGGTACAACACAACTAAGGACATGGTAATTCAGTACTAGAAACTGGTCCTTTGTTATGTTGTTCTTTATTCTTGAAGCCTTGAAGTCACATGCAAGATGGCAACACACTTAAGAGAAGACTTGTTGATTTTTTTTTTGGATGTGCAAGTGTGTTTTTTCCCTTGCTTCATGTTGATAAAATGCAAGTGATGTCACTTGGATGATGAAAGTAATTATCCGGTACGCATTCCCCCATAAAGTGACCGCTGTACTGTTTGCACTGTTGCGTGTGTGCAGAGGAACAATTACAACGACTTTACAGCTGTGCGGAGTTGACTGGTACAATTAGCAAGGGAACTGATGTCCATCTGTTCCCTCTGTCGTTTCTTTGACTCTAGTTATTGGAACTTGTGCCCGACTTGAGACTTGTTGTTCTTGAGCACTTTGAGGATGTGTAACATGTTCCCGATCTGATTCTTATTATAAAGATTGTTAGTTCATCAAAATATAAAAAGGCACATAACTTATCAAAAGGCTACTAGTTACTATATGAACTTTTTCATTAATTAAAATGATCATGTGTGCGCAGTGGAATTCACAAATGCTAGTTCTGCTTTTTGAGAAAATAGATTAACTCTAATTTGTTGGTCTGTATATGAAGTACTAATATGGTATTTATGATGTGAATTTGATGTATATATTATATTAGTAATAGTAGAATGAAATATTAAAATGATTACTAAAATGTTATTTTGATTGGGAAAACATTATATAGTTCAGAATTTGAATAGTTTAAGGCGGAAAAATCGGCTTGGAGGGAGCACATTGCACTGCTACAAATAATGAAGAAAAGAGTGTTGCAACTACTAGCTGCTTGTAGCCGGGGAGAAGTCAGGAAATTCAATAAGGGTGTTCAAATTTTAAATATCCTTTGCCAGTGGACTATGCAATGTTATTCAAAATTTATTTTTTATCAATAACAAGTAATATTTTACAGTATAATTTTTTGGCGAAGGGTATTCAATTGACCACCCTTGGCCACACGTAGCTTCGCCCCTGCTTGTCGCAAATGAGTGAATTCGTGTCAACTATCTGGCATCTAATGTTGTGATGGGGGTCTCACTCACTGTAACATTTACATTTGCATATTGGCTAGAAGGGAATTCCTCATCTTTTGCATTTCTTTCTATTTAAAAACCTGGTTGCTTAGCCTGTGGCAATACACCTTCATTGTTTAACATCACAACCACAGAAGAAATACTTGGGCGATCTTCAGGACATTGTTGGACACATAATAGACCAATGAAGATTGATCGTACCACTTGAGTTGTCGAACAAGAATCACCTAGGCATTCATCAAGTAGTTCTATTGACCTACCTTCTTTATAGAGTTCCCATGCCTGTAAATGTTTCAAGCTTATTAGTAATCACCAGTGTTTTAAAAGGCGTGGGTGTAAGGCGAGTCGTTTTATATATGCCTCAACGAGGCGTAAGCCCCGAGTCACGGGGCATAAGCCCCATAGGTATTTAATTTTTAATATTTTATGAAATAATATAATTACAGTAAATATTTATAAACAGGTAAAATTGCATAAAAATTAAAGAAGCTTCATTCTTACAAAAAACTAGTCAAAATAATTTATTATATGCTACTTAGAAGCACAACTAACTTGAGTCGAAAAGAATAAAATTTTCTATATGAAGGACAAAAAAGATGACTAACGTGTAATTTAAACTTTAAACTTGCTCCTATATAGGAGAATTGAGTTCTCTTTGTATTTGTAAAAAAAAAATTGAATATTCGTTGGAGATATTAGCAGATTAGCGGACAAGATAAAGAATTGGGAAAGATCATGAATTAGGGCTTCAATCAATAAAAAAGGTCTTGTCTTTTAAATTTAATACATTTTAGTTCCCTTTTTAAAATCTTTGAGTAATTACCACCTGACTTTTGAGAATTTGAGTAAATTAAAAAGGACTTATTCAACAAATTTTGTTTTAATTTGAAAAATTCTCGCATCACTAAAAAAACGCGTCTCAAACGCCCCACACCATTGCCTCGAGGCGTTTTTGGTGCGCCCAGCCCCGGGGCTCGCCCCAAAAACGCCTTTTAAAACGGTGGTAATCACTAGCTTTGCCAGATATTTTACTATTAGATAACTCGAACAGGTAAATATAATAGAGCAAATTAAAAATCTTACATATCCAAGTAGATTGATGCTATGGTCTGGATGAAAGAATCTTCTGTTGTTTCTCCCACTCACGATTTCCAGTACTAATATACCAAAGCTAAATACATCTGAGTTTACTGAGTATTTCCCGTGCAATGCATATTCCGGTGAGAGGTACCCACTACATAAAAATGTACAGAAAAGATAGAATTACTTATAATGCTGGAAAATATACCTTAACTATATCAAGATTCTTCTTCTGTTCAAATTTTTAACTATCCAGTAGAAGGTTCTTACTATGTTCCAACAACTCGGTTTGTCATGGCTCCAGTGTCATCCTCTTCCCATATTTTTGCTAATCCAAAGTCTGATATCTTTGGATTCATATCCTTGTCTAACAAGATGTTGTTAGCTTTCAGGTCTCGGTGAATTATTCTCAATTGAGAATCTTGATGCAGATACATAAGTCCCCGAGCTATACTATTGATAATGTGAAAGCGCTTAGGCCAGTCTAATACCCTGCTTTGCGTGTCATCTGCCAAAAACATTGTTGGGTCACTAATGCGCTAGAAAGTAAGTACCAAAACATAAAACTAAAGTCCATTCTCTTTTTGAAAAAAAGAATATCATATGTTTGGGCTACCAAGTATGTCACTATTGCGCTCTAATGCAGCTGAGTTCCTAGTTCTTTTCTTACATGTTTTTGTCTTGCTTCATGGTGTTTTCATGATTGGAAGAAGATTATTGAAGTACTCCTAAAGACATCAGCTCACTGTTGTGCAATTATTAGTCAATATGCATAATAATGGATGGAGAAGTTGTACCAAATATAAAGGAATCAAGACTCCCGTTTGGCAAGTACTCATAGATCAACATTTTTTCTTCCCCTTCAATGCAGCAGTCAAGAATCTTCACCAGATTCCTATGTTGAAGTTTTGCAATATATAAAACTTCATTCTTGAACTCGGTTTCTCCTTGTGTGGAAGTTCTAGACAGCCGCTTGACAGCTATTTCCTGTCCTTCAAGTGTGCCCTAAACATAACAATCTCTGCATGTTAATATTTTCAATACCTAATTTGGTGTATTTCTTGTACAAAACTGCACCAGGCCTCAAGTTTTTATACCTTATAAACAGGTCCAAAACCGCCCTCTCCAATCTTTTTGTCTATTGAAAAGTTATTGATAGCCCTGGCTATCATAGATAAGTCAAACAGTGGTATCTCAAATTCTTCAGCACAATTACTCCTGTTGTAATCCATCTTGTAGCTGCCACTGCATCCCCATCTTCCTGCCAAAAGCAAATTATGTGAGTTTTCTTTAAGCTACAAACACCAGACCAAAAAGATAGGTAGTTGTTTTCACACTTATTTAAATTTCTATTCCTTTATTTTGCTCAGACGGGACAAAAAGGGACTTATCCAGCTTACCTTTTTTTTTTTGAGTTCTAAAGCGTTCTTCCTTCTTCTATGGCAAACCAGCAGGCTAAGGATTACTAGAATCACACCAACTGATAATGGAAGAATCCAGAAAAGTACATTTCCTTCCTTTCCATCCGATTGCTGCGCACTATCTGCAATTAATTCCAGCAAAATAAATAATAAAATTTCACTTTCTATCTCTCCGATCCTTAGAGGAGTTGATAAGTGATATATAGTTATAACGATCCTGCTAACCTTTGTAGTACTGAACGTGCATTCCATAACAGTTTAATTTTGAGTGATATTTTTACCTTGATTGATGCTAGTATGAACTGCTAGGTCTGTAGAAAACTATCACTACTAAAAAACTGGCTAATTCGTCCCGGAAAACCGACCGTAATCGGTCGGAATTTGAGAAAAAGTGATCGATTTCCGACCGCTTTTAATTAGTCAAAAAAATGATGGTCGCTAAGGTGTTGCAACCGAAATCGGTCGAAATTTTCCGACCGAAAACGGTCGGCTATTTCAATGCGTTGATTGACAACCATTTTTCAAATACCGACTGAAATCGGTCGGTATTAATTAAATTTTTTAAATTTATTTTTCAAATACCGACCGAAATTGATCGGTATTAATTAATATTTTTTAATTTATTTTTTAAATACCGACCGAAATCGGTCGGTATTAATTAAATTTTTATTTTATTTATTTTTCAAATACCGACCGAAATCAGTCGGAATTTTAAATATATAATAATTTTAAAAATCTTCCAAATATATATTTTTTTGTACCGCATGTATACTCCCCGCTCGAGATATCATAGCACCACAATATTATATCTTATTACTATATTACTAATTAGTACTAGTATATATCTTATTACTATATTACTAATTAGTACTATTATATATTATTATCATTATTATTTTATTGAATTCTAATTCTAATTATAGAATATTAAATCTTATTACTAAGCACTAACTACAACCCTTCCTATATTTGCTTATTTTTTGTTAGTCCACAACTGTTGGACTCTATGGCATCAAAGCTCAACTTATAAGATGAAAAAGCTCACATCTTTCAGCCAATGTGGGACAAGAGCATAATTTGAAAATTTCCGATCGAAATCGGTCGGAATTTTTGAAAAATTCTAATATAAAATTATATTCCCATGGAAAAAGCTCACATTTTTTAGCCGATGTGGGACAAGAGCATAATTTCAAATTTTTCGACCGAAATTGGTCGGAATTTTTGAAATATTTTAATAAAAAATTATTTTCCCATGGAAAAAGCTCACATATTTTAGCCTGATGTGGGACAAGAGCAGATTTCAAATTTTCCGACCGAAATCAGTCGGAAATTTTGAAATTAACGAAATTACCGATCGAATTCAGTCGGAAATATCAGTCGGTAATAATAAAATATTTTGACCGTTTGACCTCAATATTTCCGACGGAATTCAGTCGGAATTTAATTAAATGTTTCCATTTTTAAATTATTTTAATTATACCGACCGATTTCGGTCGGTTTTAGTGGTCATGTATTTAAATTATTGTTATTTTAATATATGACAAATGTTAATGTATGGTAATAAAAATATTTAAGGCAATTCCTTGTAAATTATATTATAGAATTATGAACTATATTTTTTAATTCAAATTTAAAGACAAAAATATTATAAAGAGATATTCAAAGCAATGCGTTAGTATAATTAATATATATATAAAAGCTATATTCGATATTAAATATTGAATATTAAAATTTAGGATGTTAAATCAATTATTAGGTAAGCACATAACCGTAACCATTTTTGCCAATTCTTCCCGATCTTTTTTTAGATCATAATATAAGAGAGATTGAGAGAGATTGATGATTTTGTGAGAAAAATGAAAGAATGAGGGGGTATTTATAGTTGAAAATAGGGAAAAGATGTAATTATAAAAAGTTTGTTGATACTTATAGTGAAGAAGATTTAAACAATATTTCTCAAGAGTTTTATGAAACTTGTGCTTTACATAATCAAATTATGTATTTTGTTCCTTGGTTTATAACCACATATTTACCACTTTTTATAAAAGTTTTGGAAAGATCTTATAAAGACGGGAGTGACAATATTACTAAAGCCATCTACCCTCCTCAATCATCTTTTGTTTTACCTAATAATACAGGTATTACTTTTACTGCATTTTAAAAATTTATTGATGAGGATGTTGCTGCAGTCAGCATCGCAGAAATTAATAAATTAATTTCTCAAAATAATTATTTGAGTTTATATGTTAAAGTTTTGGGTGAAAACATTAGTTTTCTTAATAAAAAACTTGATGATTTAACAGTCTTGATTAAGGATATGAATACTAAAAAGACCTCCTGATATTCAGGATTTTAAATTTAAATCTTTTGGTGACTTAGAAGAACTTCTTGATAAAAAGTTATCCGGTTTGAATATCAAACCTATTAATTTATCAAATGATTTTACTGATAAATTAGATTCTACTTTTGACTATAAAAAGGATGTTTTGTCAGAGTTTAATAAACTCAGAAGTTACCCCAAAAAGAATAGTAAGTTTGCAGATAGCAGATATGCCGATAAACCTAGAATGCAGACTTATTATTACAATCGTCCTACTCCTCAAGATGTTTTAATAGAGGAACGTGATTGGAATCAGACTAATACGTCTTACAGTGGTTTTGAAATTTACGAATGGAATCTTGATGGTTTGACTGATAGGCAGTTAACATATTATAGTACATAGAATGCTTATGTATGCAACTATCTGTAAAAGTGTGAAGAATACAGATAGGAATATTTGCAGAATGATTGTTGCAGGTTTTACTGGCCAACTTCGTGGCTGGTGGGACAATTATTTATCTATCGACGAAAGGGCAATGGTTATTAACGCTAAAGCCATTGACGAAGGACTTGATAACTTAGGCATGGCCCTAGTGGCAAATAGAGAAGATGCCGTTTATACCCTTATTCTTACTATATTAGAACATTTCAATGGTAGATTTACCAACCAGAATGAGACTGTTCGTACCCTCCTTAATAGCCTTAGATGTAAGACTTTAAGTGAGTTTAGGTGGTATAAAGACACCTTTATGAGTAGAGTGATGGAACTACCTGAAAATAAGCTTGAACATTGGAAAGCTAAGTTCATAGATGGCCTTCCCTCTTTATTTGCCGAAAGAGTTAGAAAGGTTTTAAGAGGTAGTTATGGTGAAATTCCATACATTGATTATACCTACGGTAAATTGATAGGAATTTGCACACAGGAAGGGTTAAACTTGTGCAATGAATTAAGATTGTCCAGACAGCTTAAGATGGATAAGCATAAGGAAAGAAACAAGTTAGGGGACTTTTGCACCCAGTTCGGATTACCCGAGACTTCTACTCATAAGAAGAAGAAACATAAGTATCATAGATACCCCAATCAAGACAGTCCTTATAGGAGAAAGAGATCTAGATATAGATCCAAAGAAGAACAAGAAGCCAAGAAAGCACATCGCAAGTCTACTAGATTTAACAAAAATAGGTCTAAGCGAGATCTTGCTGACATTAAGTGTTATAAGTGTGGTAAATTTGGCCATATAGCTCCAAATTGTAAGCTTCAAAAGCTGAAAATCTTAGGACTAGACGATGAACTACGTGATAAGGTTTATAGTTTGTTATACACTTCTGGATCGGAATCTGATTACTATTCTGAATCAGAATCCGAAGCTGAAATTTATTTGCTTGATTTATCTGATAGTGATAAAAATATTGATAATACTTGTACAACTTGCAAAGGTGATACATGTGCTTGTGATGATGAATTTTATAAATTACAATCACAATTTGAAAATCTAAACATGAAAACTATTACATCTGATAATGTAATAGAACTTTTAAAAGAAGTTACTGATGAAAAATTTCGTGAAAAAATTATTAATTTAGCTGCTAGTTCAAGTTCTAATTCAAGTACTAGTTTTACAAAACCTTTTGAAAAAGAATTTGAATATTCTCCACCTTATTCTTTACTTGAAGTTAATAACCGTCTGTTAAACAAAAATGCAACTCCAGCAAGAGATTCTTCTTTCGATGATTTAAAAATTGAAGTTGAAAACTTGAAACGAGAGATCAAATCTCTTAAACAAAATCAAATGATTTGTGATCATAGGATTACTCAGATTGAGAAAATCAATTCTCCAGCTGAGAAATCTAATGATAAAAACAAAGGTATTTTTGAAAATGATATTGAAGAAAAACCTATTAGTTTTAATCCTAAACATGATATGTTTTTAGGGATGATGCAAATTATTACTGCTCATAAATGGTATATCAAATGTACTATTCTCATTGATAATAGTTTTTCAATTACAAACATTGCCATGATTGATAGTGGAGCAGATGTTAGCTGCATTCAAGAAGGTTTAGTACCTACGAAATATTTTCAAAAAACTACTCATATGGTTAGATCTGCATCCGGACATGCTTTAGATATAAAGTATAAACTTTCTAATATGGGTATTTGTCAAAATAAAATCTGTATTCCTCACTTCTTTTTCTTGGTAAAAAACCAGTTATACCCTCCAATTATACTTGGGACACCGTTTATTAACGCCGTTTATCCTTTTACTAGCATAGACTCGAAAGGTTTTACTGCTACCTATAAGGATAAAGAGATAAGTTATACTTTTGTTACGGATCCAGTAACTAGAGATATTAATGCTTTAATTGATATGAAGCAAAAACATGTTGATTCTTTACAATTAGAATTGTTTAGTATGAATATATTTGATACTTTAAATTCTACTAAAGTAGAAGAAAAAATCAAATTGATTTCCGAACACATTGCTGTTGATATTTGTGCCGAGCATCCTAGTACTTTTTGGAATCGAAAAAAGCATATTGTCACTCTTCCTTATGAAGATAACTTCACTGAGGATGATATTCCTACTAAATCTGGACCTTGTCAGATGAATGCAGAATTGGTAGAATTTTGCAAAAAAGAGATTGATAGTTTGCTATCAAAGGGTTTGATAAAACCCTCAAAATCTCCTTGGTCTTGCACAACTTTTTATGTTAATAACGCAGCTGAAAAGGAACGTGGTGTTCCTAGATTAGTCATTAATTATAACCATGCGTTTTCACATTTAATGTTAATGCATCTAGTATATTAACATCAGATAAAGATAATTGCAAGTTGGGTTGAGTATTAAAATATACTGGGCCATAGGCGACAGAAGATTCAATAGAACCCATCAGAGACTGTCTAAAATTCAAATTTCTGGCATCTCTGAGAGCAGCCAAAAATGTCTCTGGTAACCCTTTAAGGGTTAAAGGCTTAAAAGCAATTTGAACCATACCAATATGCAAATAATTATATTGGTGTTTATAAATATCTACATCATGCTTGTTTAACAAACGAATAGTCTGTTCAGACGAATTTAAAGCTAAAGATTGCTCAGTTGTTTTAACAAGTTGTTTAGAAGAGAGTTTATCAAACCATCCATAATCATAGATTGTTCTAATAGGGACTTTAGGAATAGTCCATTTGTTTAACAAATCAAGGTTTTGAGGTATATCTACCTCTTCCAATCTAGTATTTTTCATACTAGTTTCTCCTAAATCCATATTTCAGAAACATATCTATGTCGAATATTTCATATCTATCTTATATATACCATAAAAGTACCTAGGCTCTGATACAATTTTAACAGGATCAAGTTTATGTATTATATTATGACAGACCCCTTGCTTGAGTAAAGGTTTTTAACCTTCCATACAGTCATTAAACTATATATAAAATTTAAGTATATTTCAATTCTTATATCCTTACCGATTGTGCGGATTACCGCCAGTCTTTAAATATAAGGGTACTGAATTAGCTAGATTAAGAATTCTCAAATATGTTAAAGTAGAAATCTTTATCTGGTGGAAACCTTCCAGGCATATAAAAGTCAGATATGAGGTGTGAAACAAGTCCAGTTCCCGGTCAAACAGTGATTTCTATTTTAATATAATTAAAAAGGCATGGCGGATTACCGCCCGCCACTTGATCCTGTTAAAATGGAAATCACCGTTTGACCGGGAACTGGACTTGTTTCACACCTCTGTCGTAATATAATACATACTTTTATTGAGCCCATGTGTCTAGCAGTCCTAACCGTGAAAGAAGATGCCCTTTTAACTCCTTTATCGGGCTGAGGTTCACGGCTGGCTAGACGAAGCCACTAAGGCAAAGCCAATAAGAGCAGTGTTATATCAGACTTTACCAACCATCTTGACACCAAGTCAAAACTCTATATATAAAACTCATTTATATTTTAATAGATGCCGTCGCTTTCATGGTGTATATAGGAGAGAAGTTAGATACTCAACATAGATATGAAGTCTCTTAGCCGGACATCGTCACGGGCAGAGAGGAGAGACTAGAAGAAAAGCTAACTAAGAAAGACAGAAATATGTACCTTGTTGCCAAGAAGCAAGGCCTTGAAGATGAAGAACTAAAAACTTTTATTTACTTGTTCTTCTGTTACAATGAGCAAACTACTAAACTAACTCTTTACTTACAACTTAGAGAGAGAGAGAGAATTCTAGAGAGAGAGAGAGTCTCGAGTTCTGCCTCTTTAAAAAATGAACGAATGAATTCTATAAATAGAAAAGAAAAGGAATCTATGAACAGTAAAAGTGGGTCCCCGTGGGTCCCTCTAACAGTGTTTCTACTGTTGAAACAGTGTATTTACTATTGATGAACAGTGTATCTACTGTTTGAGTGGGTCCGGCGGCTTCACTGTGCTGTGGGTCTGGCGGCTTCACTGTTTGAGTGGGGTCCAGCTGTTTCACTGTACTGGTTTCTTTTCCGCCTTTTTTATTTTGCGGATGAATTCTTCTGTATCATGTAAGTCTTCTTCAGATAATATTCTTTCTGCTTCAATGGGCTGAGAATCTTCAGCAATATCATCGTTGCTTGTTTCACTTTGCATTGACGTATCTGACTTTTCATATTGATTAATGGAAGACATTAAATTTCTTTTAACTTCTTCCAAGTAAATGTTAATCATTTCTGTTTTATCTTCTTCTTGAAAGGAGATTCTTCTGGCAATATACCTTACCGAACTGTCATCAATTACCTCTTTATGAGGTTTGCTGGAATATTCTTGGATTTTTATCTCGATTGAATCCAAGAGCTCTTGACCATATAAGGTCTTTGTTTTGGGATCTTTCTTCATTAACTTGTCCCAAAAATTATTGTAAAAAGTCCTGTATAAGCAGGGGACTTGTTCTTCAGTGAATCCGACTTCTGGATTCCATTTGTGTATCCAAGGGATAGAAACATCAAGAAAGAAATATATTTGGTTAATTTTTTCTGGGTAGCAGATATGATCTGCGTGATATAAATCGTTAATAAAAGGAGAAATTTTTATCCATTCTTTGTATAACATGAGGAATGAATCTGGTAAAATCTTTATTGTTGGACCGTGGTATGACCACCAGTTTAGAAACCAATTAGGAACAGTTGCTGCAAATATCTTTGCACATACTTTTATAAACCAAGTATGTTTGTGTCTATCATTATTATAGTATAATACTTTATCAAAAGCTTGGATATAATCCCAATAGGTAAAATTCATTTTATTTTTGTTAAGGCTTATCTGCCTTTCTTTCATTGTGGATATACCCCAGACTTCAACAGATATAATCTGTTTAATTATAATCTTTGAGAAGTTATAAACGTTCTCGTCTGTGCTATATCCAGAAAAGTGCTGAAAATCTGCACTGCCAGTACTGGTTAGTATTGTTTCATAGTAGGAACGAGTTTTGTATGACTCACCCGGATAATATAACCCATTTATCAAATACCTTTGGAATATTTTTCATGGTTCTTCTTTTCTCTGAATGTCAGAATTTTCTAAGAGAAATATCATTTCTCTTTTTGGTACTTTTTCGTATGACTTGATATCATCATTGTCATCTTTAGAAATGGAAGCAAAAGTGTCACTTTGCTTAACAGAAGTATCTTTCTGTTTCTGAGCAGTCAAATATGTGGTTATAAACCAAGGAACAAAATACATAATTTGATTATGTAAAGCACAAGTTTCATAAAACTCTTGAGAAATATTATTTAAATCTTCTTTATTATAAGTATCAAAAAACCAAGTTTTAAACTGGTTCCATTTATCAGTGAAAAATTCTTTTTGAATATAACCTCTAGCTTGTGACCCTGGACTAAAATCAATTTGGTATGGAATCATTAAGTATCATTGGGGTCAAAGTCCATCTCGGACGCAGAAGGAATATCCTTATCAGAAATATTATCATTATCCTGAACAATATTTGTCTTGGGGTTAATCTTAACCCTTTCAACTGGCTTATCACCTACTTTAGTAGAAATTGTGTGTAAAGATGCAGCACGATTTCTAGCTGGTCCATAGACTGGTTCAACAGGAGAAATGTGTTGAATATCAGGCAATAGTCTATGACTAGTAAAGGAATGTCTATTATAATTAGAACTAATAGTAGGCAACAGTCTATTGTTAGAAAATGACTGTCTACTATAAGCGGAACTATTATCGTCAAACTGAATGCAAATCCTACCATCCGGATTTTGAGTAATATGAGAATACTCAGTATTACTGACAGCATCAGTTATCTGACTGGGGGATATAACCGAATCCAAAGTCCATGTGGTTGGAAAATTAATTTCTTCCCACTTAATAGGTCTCCTTGTGGTGACCTTAGACTTTGCAAATTTCGTTTCTACTAGAATAGTTTGATCAGATGTATCATATAATTTATATCTGGGGTTTAACGTAGATAGTAATTTAAAATAAATTCTATACGATAAACATATCAGTTCAGAACCAGGCGCATAATTATAACCATGCGTTTCTTCTTTTGATGATTTAAAAATTGAAGTTGAAAACTTGAAACGAGAGATCAAATCTCTTAAACAAAATCAAATGATTTGTGATCATAGGATTACTCAGATTGAGAAAATCAATTCTCCAGCTGAGAAATCTAATGATAAAAACAAAGGTATTTCTGAAAATGATATTGAAGAAAAACCTATTAGTTTTAATCCTAAACATGATATGTTTTTAGGGATGATGCAAATTATTACTGCTCATAAATGGTATATCAAATGTACTATTCTCATTGATAATAGTTTTTCTATTACAAACATTGCTATGATTGATAGTGGAGCAGATGTTAGCTGAATTCAAGAAGGTTTAGTACCTACGAAATATTTTCAAAAAACTACTCATATGGTTAGATCTGCATTCGGACATGCTTTAGATATAAAGTATAAACTTCCTAATACGGGTATTTGTCAAAATAAAATCTGTATTCCTCACTTCTTTTTCTTGGTAAAAAATCAGTTATACCCTCAATTATACTTGGGACACCGTTTATTAACGCCATTTATCCTTTTACTAGCATAGACTCGAAAGGTTTTACTGCTACCTATAAGGATAAAGAGATAAGTTATACTTTTGTTACGGATCCAGTAACTAGAGATATTAATGCTTTAATTGATATGAAGCAAAAACATGTTGATTCTTTACAATTAGAATTGTTTAGTATGAATATATTTGATACTTTAAATTCTACTAAAGTACAAGAAAAAATCAAATTGATTTCCGAGCAGATTGCTATTGATATTTGTGCCGAGCATCCTAGTGCTTTTTGGAATCGAAAAAAGCATATTGTCACTCTTCCTTGGCGGGCGGTAATCCGCCATGCCTTCTTAATTATATTAAAATAGAAATCACCGTTTGACCGAGAACTTGACTTGTTTCACACCTCACATCTGGCTTTTATATGCCTGGAAGGTTCCCACCAGTTAAAGTTTTCTACTTTAACATATTTGAGAATTCTTAATCTAGCTAATTCAGTACCCTTATATTTAAAGACTGGCGGTAATCCGCACAATCAGTAAGGATATAAGAATTGAAATATACTTGAATTTTATATATAGTTTAATGACTGTATGGAAGGTTAAAAACCTTTACTCAAGCAAGGGGTCTGTCATAATATAATACATACTTTTATTGAGCCCATGTGTCTAGCAGTTCTAACCGTGAAAGAAGATGCCCTTTTAACTCCTTTATCGGGCTGAGGTTCACGGCTGGCTAGACGAAGCCACTAAGGCAAAGCCAATAAGAGCAGTGTTATATCAGACTGTACCAACCATCTTGACACCAAGTCAAAACTCTATATATAAAACTCATTTATATTTTAATAGATGCCGTCGCTTTCATGGTGTATATAGGAGATAAGTTAGATACTCAACATAGATATGAAGTCTCTTAGCCGGACATCATCACGGGCAGAGAGGAGAGACTAGAAGAAAAGCTAACTAAGAAAGACAGAAATATATACCTTGTTGCCAAGAAGCAAGGCCCTGAAGATGAAGAACTAAAAACTTTTATTTACTTGTTCTTCTGTTACAATGAGCAAACTACTAAACTAACTCTTTACTTACAACTTAGAGATAGAGAGAGAATTCTAGAGAGAGAGAGTCTCGAGTTCTGCCTCTTTAAAAAATGAACGAATGAATTCTATAAATAGAAAAGAAAAGGAATCTATGAACAGTAAAAGTGGGTCC
This sequence comes from Nicotiana tabacum, assembly GCF_000715075.1. Taxonomy (NCBI): domain Eukaryota; kingdom Viridiplantae; phylum Streptophyta; class Magnoliopsida; order Solanales; family Solanaceae; genus Nicotiana; species Nicotiana tabacum. The sequence continues at coordinate 83,561,430 of NC_134081.1, read as the reverse complement.
CCGTGGGTCCCTCTAACAGTGTTTCTACTGTTGAAACAGTGTATTTACTATTGATGAACAGTGTGTCTACTGTTTGAGTGGGTCCGGCGGCTTCACTGTGCTGTGGGTCCGGCGGCTTCACTGTTTGAGTGGGGTCCGGCGGTTTTACTGTACTGGTTTCTTTTCCGCCTTTTTTATTTTGCGGATGAATTAAACTTTATCATGTAAGTCTTCTTCAGATAATATTCTTTCTGCTTCAATGGGCTGAGAATCTTCAGCAATATCATCGTTACTTGTTTCACTTTGCATTGACGTATCTGACTTTTCATATTGATTAATGGAAGACAGTAAATTTCTTTTAACTTCTTCCAAGTAAATGTTAATCATTTCTGTTTTATCTCCTTCTTGAAAGGAGATTCTTCTGGCAATATGCCTTACCGAACTGTCATCAATTACCTCTTTCTGAGATTTGCTGGAATATTCTTGGATTTTTATCTCGATTGAATCCAAGAGCTCTTGACCATATAAGGTCTTTGTTTTGGGATCTTTCTTCATTAACTTGTCCCAAAAATTGTTGTAAAAAGTCCTGTATAAGCAGGGGACTTGTTCTTCAGTGAATCCGACTTCTGGATTTTATTTGTGTATCCAAGGGATAGAAAATTCCAGAAAGAAATATATTTGGTTAATTTTTTCTGGGTAGCAGATATGATCTGTGTGATATAAATTGTTAATAAAAGGGGAAAATTTTATCCATTCCTTGTATAACATGAGGAATGGATCTGGTAAAATCTTTATTGTTGGACCGTGGTATGACCACCAGTTTAGAAACCAATCAGGAACAGTTGCTGCAAATATCTTTGCACATACTTTTATAAACCAAGTATGTTTGTGTCTATCATTATTGTAGTATAGTACTTTATCAAAAGCTTGGATATAATCCCAATAGGTAAAATTCATTTTATTTATGTTAAGGCTTATCTGCCTTTTTTTCATTGTGGATATACCCCAGTCTTCAACAGATATAATCTGTTTAATTATAATCTTCGAGAAGTTATAAACGTTCTCGTCTGTGCTATATCCAGAAAAGTGCTGAAAATCTGCACTGCCAGTACTGGTTAGTATCGTTTCATAGTAGGAACGGGTTTTGTATGACTCACCCGGATAATATAACCCATTTATCAAATACCTTTGGAATATTTTCTATGGTTCTTCTTTTCTCTGAATGTCAGAATTTTCTATGAGAAATATCATTTCTCTTTTTGGTACTTTTTCGTATGACTTGATATCATCATTGTCATCTTTAGAAATGGAAGCAAAAGTGTCACTTTGCTTAACAGAAGTATCTTTCTGTTTCTGAGCAGTCAAATATGCCTGCAAATGTGCGTATAACGGGCTATCTTCTGGAATATCTTCTAGGTGGACGGATGGTCCAATTGATGATTCTTCTCTGAGAGATATCCTCTCATTGACTAAACTCCTTCTTCCCATTTGTATAACTGGGGAGTTTGATGAGGATCCGTATGACGATCCTGAAGGTGATGACCTTCCTTTGGATTGTGGGGATGATCTTCCCTAACCTCTACCTCTTCCCCTAACCCAGGGGGGTTCCATTCTGTAAATATTCACGAGATAAGAAATCTGGCAGAGAATTATCAATTCCCTTTTTGTATTGTATTTCAAAATCAAAAGGGGCTAATTGAGCCTGCCATCTTGCAAATATCATTTTCGAGGCATCATGTTTAAAATCTTTGTTAAACATATATTTAACAGATTGTGCGTCAGTTTTTATCAAAAACTTTTGATTGTATAAGTCGTCTTGAAATTTTAAAACACATTTTACTATGGCTAACATTTTATGTACCACAGTAGCGTATTTTCTCTGGGCTTCAGACCATTTACCAGAGTAGAATCTAATCAGATATTCATGTTTATCATTGGGATTTATTTGTTTCAAAATTCCTCCATAACCAATATTAGACGCATCAGTCTCTATAATCTTTTGCCATGCAGGATTAGCAAGGGTTAAGCAAGGTAAAGATTTAACACGTTGCTTAATATTTTTTACCAAAGTAGTGTGACTATCAGTCCAAGGATTTTTATAATTCTTTTTTAGCCTATCATATAAGGGGGCTAAATCACGTGACTGATCTTTATAAAAAGGCAAAATATAATTTAAACTTCCCAAAAATCTTTGTAGCTGAGTTCTATCAGTAATAACATCGGGAAATTTTGAGGCAAAATCAATTGATCTTTGAATAGGAGTAATCTTTCCTTGACAAATATAATGTCCTAAGAATCGAATGTTAGTTTGGAATAAACTCATTTTTTTTTTTTTGAGATTACCAAACCATTTTGTATAACAATTCTTTTGAAAATATCTAAATGCTTAATATGCATTTCAAGTGTTTTGGAAAATACCAAAATGTCATCGATATAGACAATGACGAAGTCTAGATAGGGGTTGAAAATATCATTCATAATTTTTTGGAATTCTGAAGGGGTATTTTTCAAACCAAAAGGCATAACATTCCATTCATATTGCCCAAATGGAACATTAAAAGCAGTCCTATAAGTATGCTCTTTAATAACTGAATCTGCCAATATCCAGATTTTAAATCAAATTTTGAAAATATATTGGCGTCATATAATCTAGACAATAAATCTCTTTTATTAGGAATAGGATACCTAACCCATTTCAAATATTTATTCAAGGGCTTATAATTAATGACTAATCTAGGAACACCACGTTCCTTTTCAGCTGCGTTATTAACATAAAAAGCTGTACAAGACCAAGGAGATTTTGAGGGTTTTATCAAACCCTTTGATAGCAAACTATCAATCTCTTTTTTGCAAAATTCTACCAATTCTGCATTCATCTGAAAAGGTCGAGATTTAGTAGGAATATCATCCTCAGTGAAATTATCTTCATAAGGAAGAGTGACAATATGCTTTTTTCGATTCCAAAAAGCACTAGGATGCTCGACACAAATATCAACAGCAATCTGTTCGGAAATCAATTTGATTTTTTCTTGTACTTTAGTAGAATTTAAAGTATCAAATATATTCATACTAAACAATTCTAATTGTAAAGAATCAACATGTTTTTGCTTCATATCAATTAAAGTATTAATATCTCTAGTTACTGGATCCATAACAAAAGTATAACTTATCTCTTTATCCTTATAGGTAGCAGTAAAACCTTTCGAGTCTATGCTAGTAAAAGGATAAACGGCATTAATAAACGGTGTCCCAAGTATAATTGGAGGGTATAACTAGTTTTTTACCAAGAAAAAGAAGTGAGGAATACAGATTTTATTTTGACAAATACCCGTATTAGGAAGTTTATACTTTATATCTAAAGCATGTCCGGATGCAGATCTAACCATATGAGTAGTTTTTTGAAAATATTTCGTAGGTACTAAACCTTCTTGAATGCAGCTAACATCTGCTCCACTATCAATCATAGCAATGTTTGTAATAGAAAAACTATTATCAATGAGAATAGTACATTTGATATACCATTTATGAGCAGTAATAATTTGCATCATCCCTAAAAACATATCATGTTTAGGATTAAAACTAATAGGTTTTTCTTCAATATCATTTTCAAAAATACCTTTGTTTTTATTATTAGATTTCTCAGCTGGAGAATTGATTTTCTCATCTGAGTAATCCTGTGATCACAAATCATTTGATTTTGTTTAAGAGATTTGATCTCTCGTTTCAAGTTTTCAACTTCAATTTTTAAATCATCAAAAGAAGAATCTCTTGCTGGAGTTGCATTTTTGTTTAACAGACGGTTATTAACTTCAAGTAAAGAATAAGGTGGAGAATATTCAAATTCTTTTTCAAAAGGTTTTATAAAACTAGTACTTGAATTAGAACTTGAACTAGCAGCTAAATTAATAATTTTTTCACGAAGTTTTTCATCAGTAACTTCTTTTAAAAGTTCTATTACATTATCAGATGTAATAGTTTTTATGTTTAGATTTTCAAATTGTGATTGTAATTTATAAAATTCATCATCACAAGCACATGTATCACCTTTGCAAGTTGTACAAGTATTATCAATATTTTTATCACTATCAGATAAATCAAGCAAATCAATTTCAGCTTCGGATTCTGATTCAGAATAGTAATCAGATTCCGATCCAGAAGTGTATAACAAACTATAAACCTTATCATGTAGTTCATCGTCTAGTCCTAAGGTTTTCAGCTTTTGAAGCTTACAATTTGGAGCTATATGGCCAAATTTACCACACTTATAACACTTAATGTCAGCAAGATCTCGCTTAGACCTATTTTTGATAAATCAAGTAGACTTGCGATGTGCTTTCTTGGCTTCTCGTTCTTCTTTGGATCTATATCTAGATCTCTTTCTCTTATAAGGACTGTCTTGATTGGGGTATCTATGATACTTATGTTTCTTCTTCTTATGAGTAGAAGTCTCGGGTAATCCGAACTGGGTGCAAAAGTCCCCTAACTGGTTTCTTTCCTTAAGCTTATCCATCTTAAGCTGTCTGGACAATCTTAATTCATTGCACAAGTTTAACCCTTCCTGTGTGCAAATTCCTATCAATTTACCGTAGGTATAATCAATGTATGGAATTTCACCATAACTACCTCTTAAAACCTTTCTAACACTTTCGGCAAATAAAGAGAGAAGGCCATCTATGAACTTAGCTTTCCAATGTTCAAGCTTATTTTCAGGTAGTTCCATCACTCTACTCATAAAGGTGTCTTTATACCACCTAAACTCACTTAAAGTCTTACATCTAAAGCTATTAAGGAGGGTACGAACAGTCTCATTCTGGTTGGTAAATCTACCATTGAAATGTTCTAATATAGTGAGAATAAGGGTATAAACGGCATCTTCTCTATTTGTCACTAGGGCCATGCCTAAGTTATCAAGTCCTTCGTCAATGGCTTTAGCGTTAATAACCATTGCCCTTTCGTCGATAGATAAATAATTGTCCCACCAGCCACGAAGTTGGCCAGTAAAATCTGCAACAATCATTCTGCAAATATTCCTATCTGTATTCGTCACACTTTTACAGATAGTTGCATATATAAGCATTCTATATACTAGAATAGTTAACTGCCTATCAGTCAAACCATCAAGATTCCATTCGTAAATTTCGGAACCACTGTAAGACGTATTAGTCTGATTCCAATCACGTTCCTCTATTAAAACATCTTGAGGAGTAGGACGATTGTAATAATAAGTCTGCATTCTAGGTCTATCAGCATATCTGCTATCTGCAAACTTACTATTCTTTTTGGGGTAACTTCTGAGTTTATTAAACTCTGACAAAACATCCTTTTTATAGTCAAAAGTAGAATCTAATTTATCAGTAAAATCATTTGATAAATCAATGGGTTTGATATTCAAATCGGATAACTTTTTATCAAGAAGTTCTTCTAAGTCACCAAAAGATTTAAATTTAAAATTCTAAATATCAGGAGGTCTTTGAATATGAGTAACAACAATTTGAGGTTCTGATTTGCTTCCTGAAGAAGAGGCAATATCAGTCAAAGTCTTTTTAGTATTCATATCCTTAATCAAGACTGTTAAATCATCAAGTTTTTTATTAAGAAAACTAATGTTTTCACCCAAAACTTTAACATATAAACTCAAATAATTATTTTGAAAAATTAATTTATTAATTTCTGCGATGCTGACTGCAGCAACATCCTCATCAATAAATTTTTGAAATGCAGTAAAAGTAATACCTGTATTATTAGGTAAAACAAAAGATGATTGAGGAGGGTAGATGACTTTAGTAATATTGCCACTCCCGTCTTTATAAGATCTTTCCAAAACTTTTATAAAAAGTGGTAAATATGTGGTTATAAACCAAGGAACAAAATACATAATTTGATTATGTAAAGCACAAATTTCATAAAACTCTTGGGAAATATTATTTAAATCTTCTTTATTATAAGTATCAAAAAACCAAGTTTTAAACTGGTTCCATTTATCAGTGAAAAATTCTTTTTGAATATAACCTCTAGCTTGTGACCCTGGACTAAAATCAATTTGGTGTGGAATCATTAAGTATCATTGGGGTCAAAGTCCATCTCGGACGCAGAAGGAATATCCTTATCAGAAATATTATCATTATCCTGAACAATATTTGTCTTGGGGTTAATTTTAACCCTTTCAACTGGCTTATCACCTACTTTAGTAGAAATTGTGTGTAAAGATGCAGCACGATTTCTAGCTGGTCCATAGACTGGTTCAACAGGAGAAATGTGTTGAATATCAGGTAACAGTCTACGACTAGTAAAGGAATGTCTATTATAATTAGAACTAATAGTAGGCAACAGTCTATTGTTAGAAAATGACTGTCTACTATAAGCGGAACTATTATCGTCAAACTGAATGCAAATCCTACCATCCGGATTTTGAGTAATATGAGAATACTCAGTATTACTGACAGCATTAGTTATCTGACTGGGGGATATAACCGAATCCAAACTGGTGGTCATACCACGGTCCAACAATAAAGATTTTACCAGATCCATTCCTCATGTTATACAAAGAATGGATAAAAATTTCTCCTTTTATTAACGATTTATATCACGCAGATCATATCTGCTACCCAGAAAAAATTAACCAAATATATTTCTTTCTAGAATTTTCTATCCCTTGGATACACAAATGGAATCCAGAAGTCGGATTCACTGAAGAACAAGTCCCCTGCTTATACAGGACTTTTTACAACAATTTTTGGGACAAGTTAATGAAGCAATATCCCAAAACAAAGACCTTATATGGTCAAGAGCTCTTGGATTCAATCGAGATAAAAATCCAAGAATATTCCAGCAAACCTCAGAAAGAAGTAATTGATGACAGTTCGGTAAGGCATATTGCCAGAAGAATCTCCTTTCAAGAAGGAGATAAAACAGAAATGATTAACAGTTACTTGGAAGAAGTTAAAAGAAATTTACTGTCTTCCATTAATCAATATGAAAAGTCAGATACGTCAATGCAAAGTGAAACAAGCAACGATGATATTGCTGAAGATTCTCAGCCCATTGAAGCAGAAAGAATATTATCTGAAGAAGACTTACATGATACAGAAGAATTCATCCGCAAAATGAAAAAGGCGGAAAAGAAACCAGCACAGTGAAACAGCTGAACCCCACTCAAACAGTGAAGCCGCCGGACCCACAACACAGTGAAGCCGCCGGACCCACTCAAACAGTAGATACACTGTTCATCAACAGTAAATACACTGTTTCAACAGTAGAAACACTGTTACAGGGACCCACGGGGACCCACTTTTACTGTTCATAGATTCCTTTTCTTTTCTATTTATAGAATTCATTCGTTCATTTTTCAAAAAGGCAGAACTCGAGACTCTCTCTCTCTAGAATTCTCTCTCTCTCTATAAGTTGTAAGTAAAGACTTAGTTTAGTAGTTTGCTCATTGTAACAGAAGAACAAGTAAATAAAAGTTTTTAGTTCTTCATCTTCAGGGCCTTGCTTCTTGGCAACAAGGTACATATTTCTGTCTTTCTTAGTTAGCTTTTCTTCTAGTCTCTCCTCTCTGCCCGTGACGATGTCCGGCTAAGAGACTTCATATCTATGTTGAGTATCTAACTTCTCTCCTATATACACCATGAAAGCGACGGCATCTATTAAAATATAAATGAGTTTTATATATAGAGTTTTGACTTGGTGTCAAGATGGTTGGTACAGTCTGATATAACATTGCTCTTATTGGCTTTGCCTTAGTGGCTTCGTCTAGCCAGCCGTGAACCTCAGCCCGATAAAGGAGTTAAAAGGGCATCTTTTTTCACGGTTAGAACTGCTAGACACATGGGCTCAATAAAAGTATGTATTATATTATGACAGACCCCTTGCTTGAGTAAAGGTTTTTAACCTTCCATACAGTCATTAAACTATATATAAAATTTAAGTATATTTTAATTCTTATATCCTTACTGATTGTGCAGATTACCGCCAGTCTTTAAATATAAGGGTACTGAATTAGCTAGATTAAGAATTCTCAAATATGTTAAAGTAGAAATCTTTAACTGGTGGAAACCTTCCAGGCATATAAAAGCCAGATGTGAGGTGTGAAACAAGTCCAGTTCCCGGTCAAACGGTGATTTCTATTTTAATATAATTAAGAAGGCATGGCGGATTACCGCCCGCCACTTGATCCTGTTAAAATGGTATCAAAGCCTAGGTACTTTTATGGTATATATAAGATAGATATGAAATATTCGACATAGATATGTTTCTGAAATATGGATTTAGGAGAAACTAGTATGAAAAATACTAGATTGGAAGAGGTAGATATACCTCAAAACCTTGATTTGTTAAACAAATGGACTATTCCTAAAGTCTCTATTAGAATAATCTATGATTATGGATGGTTTGATAAACTCTCTTCTAAACAACTTGTTAAAACAACTGAGTAATCTTTAGCTTTAAATTCGTCTGAACAGACTATTCGTTTGTTAAACAAGCATGATGTAGATGTTTATAAACACCAGTATAATTATTTGCATATTGGTATGGTTCAAATTGCTTTTAAGCCTTTAACCCTTAAAGGGTTACCAGAGACATTTTTGGCTGCTCTCAGAGATGCCAGAAATTTGAATTTTAGACAGTCTCTGATGGGTTCTATTGAATCTACTGTCGCCTATGGCCCAGTATATTTTAATACTCAACCCAATTTGCAATTATCTTTATCTGATGTTAATATACTTGATGCATTAACATTAAATGTGAAAACGTATGGTTATAATTATGCGCATGGCTCTGAACTGATATGTTTATCATATAGAATTTATTTTAAATTACTATCTACGTTAAACCCCAGATGTAAATTATATGATATATCTGATCAAACTATTCTAGTAGAAATAAATTTTGCAAAGTCTAAGGTCACCACGAGGAGACCTATTAAGTGGGAAGAAATTAATTTTCCAACCACATGGACTTTGGATTCGGTTATATCCCCCAGTCAGATAACTGATGCTGTCAGTAATACTGAGTATTCTCATATTACTCAAAATCCGGATGGTAGGATTTGCATTCAGTTTGACGATAATAGTTCCGCTTATAGTAGACAGTCATTTTCTAACAATAGACTGTTGCCTACTATTAGTTCTAATTATAATAGACATTCCTTTACTAGTCGTAGACTGTTACCTGATATTCAACACATTTCTCCTGTTGAACCAGTCTATGGACCAGCTAGAAATCGTGCTGCATCTTTACACACAATTTCTACTAAAGTAGGTGATAAGCCAGTTGAAAGGGTTAAAATTAACCCCAAGACAAATATTGTTCAGGATAATGATAATATTTCTGATAAGGATATTCCTTCTGCGTCCGAGATGGACTTTGACCCCAATGATACTTAATGATTCCACACCAAATTGATTTTAGTCCAGGGTCACAAGCTAGAGGTTATATTCAAAAAGAATTTTTCACTGATAAATGGAACCAGTTTAAAACTTGATTTTTTGATACTTATAATAAAGAAGATTTAAATAATATTTCCCAAGAGTTTTATGAAACTTGTGCTTTACATAATCAAATTATGTATTTTGTTCCTTGGTTTATAACCACATATTTACTACTTTTTATAAAAGTTTTGGAAAGATCTTATAAAGATGGGAGTGGCAATATTACTAAAGCCATCTACCCTCCTCAATCATCTTTTGTTTTACCTAATAATACAGGTATTACTTTTATTGCATTTTAAAAATTTATTGATGAGGATGTTGCTGCAGTCAGCATCGCAGAAATTAATAAATTAATTTCTCAAAATAATTATTTGAGTTTATATGTTAAAGTTTTCGGTGAAAACATTAGTTTTCTTAATAAAAAAACTTGATGATTTAACAGTCTTGATTAAGGATATGAATGCTAAAAAGATTTTGACTGATATTGCCTCTTCTTCAGGAAGCAAATCAGAACCTCAAATTGTTGTTACTCATATTCAAAAACCTCCTGATATTCAGAATTTTAAATTTAAATCTTTTGGTGACTTAGAAGAACTTCTTGATAAAAAGTTATCCGGTTTGAATATCAAACCCATTGATTTATCAAATGATTTTGCTGATAAATTAGATTCTACTTTTGACTATAAAAAGGATGTTTTGTCAGAGTTTAATAAACTCAGAAGTTACCCCAAAAAGAATAGTAAGTTTGCAGATAGCAGATATGCTGATAGACTTAGAATGCAGACTTATTATTACAATCGTCCTACTCCTCAAGATGTTTTAATAGAGGAACGTGATTGGAATCAGACTAATACGTCTTATAGTGGTTCCGAAATTTACGAATGGAATCTTGATGGTTTGACTGATAGGCAGTTAACTATTCTAGTACATAGAATGCTTATGTATGCAACTATCTGTAAAAGTGTGAAGAATACAGATATGAATATTTGCAGAATGATTGTTGCAGGTTTTACTGGCCAACTTCGTGGCTGGTGGGACAATTATTTGTCTATCGACGAAAGGGCAATGGTTATTAACGCTAAAGCCATTGACGAAGGACTTGATAACTTAGGCATGGCCCTAGTGGCAAATAGAGAAGATGCCGTTTATACCCTTATTCTTACTATATTAGAACATTTCAATGGTAGATTTACCAACCAGAATGAGACTGTTCGTACCCTCCTTAATAGCCTTAGATGTAAGACTTTAAGTGAGTTTAGGTGGTATAAAGACACCTTTATGAGTAGAGTGATGGAACTACCTGAAAATAAGCTTGAACATTGGAAAGCTAAGTTCATAGATGGCCTTCCCTCTTTATTTGCCGAAAGAGTTAGAAAGGTTTTAAGAGGTAGTTATGGTGAAATTCCATACATTGATTATACCTACGGTAAATTGATAGGAATTTGCACACAGGAAGGGTTAAACTTGTGCAATGAATTAAGATTGTCCAGACAGCTTAAGATGGATAAGCTTAAGGAAAGAAATCAGTTAGGGGACTTTTGCACCCAGTTCGGATTACCCGAGACTTCTGCTCATAAGAAGAAGAAATATAAGTATCATAGATACCCCAATCAAGACAGTCTTTATAGGAGAAAGAGATCTAAATATAGATCCAAAGAAGAACGAGAAGCCAAGAAAGCACATCACAAGTCTACTAGATTTACCAAAAATAGGTCTAAGCGAGATCTTGCTGACATTAAGTGTTATAAGTGTGGTAAATTTGGCCATATAGCTCCAAATTGTAAGCTTCAAAAGCTGAAAACCTTAGGACTAGACGATGAACTACATGATAAGGTTTATAATTTGTTATACACTTCTGGATCGGAATCTGAATATTAAAATTTAGGATCTTAAATCAATTAAATATTATGTACATATATGTATATAAATATATATACACATACATAGATAGGATATAGTGTCCATATAAAAGTAATTTTAAAAAACACATACACACACAAATATATATAGTAGTAGTGTATGTGCCTATCAAGTACTTCTAGGAAAGTGACTGGGGTCTAACCAGTCATTATGCTTACAAATTCAGCTTATAATTCAGATCAATTTTACTCTAAAGCAGTGATTCTTATATTCTAATGATTTGTTAGTTCCTACCTATATACAGGGAAAGCAGGAGTTGGCAGTTAATATTATAGTAGATGTTTACAAGCATAGGAACAGTTCAAACTTAAAGTTAAGGTCTGCTTTGTTAAAAGTACCTGCAACCATTACTTCTTTTTTCATCTTCAGGTATAATAAATCAGAAATCACTAGCAACTCGGACTCAACAATAAACCTACCTGATTCAGAACCAGCCATTCTAATATATATATCTTGCTCTTCATTGGGTACCTGCTGAATGTCATGCAGATCCTCGAACCACAATAAGCATTCTCTTCCTCCATTACGTATGTCAAGATTTGAGTATGCCATACAAGAGCAATTGTTAGAGCAGATATTCTTGCATTCGTCTAGTGTCATAGTCACATTGGACCAGGAGTTCCGTGTGTCTCGCAATTTGATATGTGAATACTTCAAAAATACATCTCCTTGGAGGCTGTTTAGTGCAGTTCTCCGGACACAGCCACCTGACCAGTCTGTCTTCCACCAATCTTCAGTATCTTTTGGCACAAATTTGTCCACATACAGGAGAATCTTGACTGTTGCAGCTACCGTATGCACCACACAACTTGTAATCATCACAGTTATCTGAGGGCATTAAGACAAAAGGGACCCAGCCCTGTTGCCGGTCACCCCAAGTCCAAAACTGTATGACACCATTCTCACTTATTATCAATCTAGCGATAACTGAAGACAGGAGCTTATAAGTAAAATACACCTCTATCTTGCTGGAAAATACACCAAATGTATAGAAAGTACCTTCTCTAGTGTTTGGTGCCCCACTAAAACGGCGACCATTCCATGGTCCAGAGCGATATACAACATCTGTGCCGTTTTTCAGGATCACGTTCTGTGGATAACCAGAAGGATCACAGTGATAGGTAAAATCGCCTGGAGCTGGATCCTCCTCGTTCTTCCACGATGACAAGTACACCTCTCGACCTTTTGCAAAATTCCAACCAAGCTTCATGCCTGGTAATAGTGTATCAGTCGGATGATAAAAACTCTGCCATAGGAAATTATCATTGCCAGCTTCTTTGACTACAAGATTTCCAGAATCCAGCAACTGTGCAATGTGATTCTGCACAGATCTAGAGGTATTAGTTGACCACACAACACTGTCAGTGCCATTGAGAAGGACAAGAAGTCCTGGCTCAATGACCTTAAGGATACCTGATTCATTTGTCAAAGGAGCTTCTCTGTTGGCAACCCACACCACTGTCCTAACAGATATGTTCTTGTACCAAATACCAACATAACGAAGCTTAGAATTACTTGGACTGAAGAACCCCATTTCGAAGGTTCCACCGGCTGAAGTAACATTGGCATCACCATCTTTCAGAAAATGGGTTGTAGTTATGGTATCTGTAGCGCCAAAACTCCTCTGGTGGATGGAATACAACAAGTAGATGAGCAAGAATATGTAAAAATGTTCCCTTAGTAATGCCTTCATGCTTCCAAATCCAATGAATGATTCTTGTTCGTGTCACATCCAGGGCGTAGCAACTAGCAACTCTGAACCACATCCAGTAACCTAACAGTTCATTTTACTACAGAGTACTGTATGTCGCCTCTGTTCCAGTTTACGTGAACCTATTTACCTTTTGGTCTGTTTCAAAAAAATGTCCTATTTTTTTGTAGTGGTGCCATCAAGAGAAGGCAAAATATACAAGTTAAGGGGAATTAATTATATATACATACAAAATATTATATATATATACACACACAACATAATATTTCGGTACAGAGCTATCAATTGACAGTTAAAATTGTATACGTTCGAAACCGATTCTCGGCCATAAAGACTGGTCGAGACGATGATGTCTCGACCAAAGGGTATCCACATGACAAGCTCGAACGAATTCCGGTACAGGGGCATCGAGCTTCATAAAAACCGATCAAACGGCAAAATTCGGTATCATTATCGAGCCCGTATCCGTATCGAACTACGAGGCAACACCGACCGACACAGGCCCCGAATATCGATGCCCCGAAGCAGAATCGAGCTCGAACCAAGACCAAGGGTCGATCCAACACCGAGCTCGAGCCAGTGCCGAGCTCGCAGACAAAAGCCGTTACATCCGCACCAAGGGAGAGAATCTCGGCGGGAATCAAGAAAGAGACAAACCATCATGGGTCCTCCACTATGTATTATTTTATTATGTTATTATAGATAAAGTGGTGACCCTCTATTATAAAAAGGGACAAGACTTTGTAATAAGATCATTTTTTTTCAACAGACATTAGGATTTCATTTTATGCTTGTTTTTCTCTAACTCATTCAGTTTTCCTATTCATCACTCCCATTTTATAGGAGAATACTTGTATTGTCATTTTTGTATCAAAGGAATTTGCGTATCCTTAGAACCATACCTAAATTCAATATTATTCGATTTTTCAGGTAAACAAAAATGTAAATGAGTAAATACACGAATAACAAAAGAGGAATCAAACAGTCACGCCACTGATTTATCAGTTTTTGCATTGTTTGCGTGTTGCTATTACAATGCGATGCCTGTTCTATCATTTGTCCTGGGACCGGAAGGAAATTTCTTTGCAATTATATCTGAATTGAACAACTTATAATTGGCTGAAAAAGAAATTTACTACAGTACAGAGAAATCTACAGTACACTCCAGCTAAGGGTAAGCGTAACAGTGATTGTTTGATATAAATCTACAGTACACTCCAGCTTACGACTTCAAATCAGCAATGGCTCTACCTACCGACCTCGAAACCGGCCTTCAAGATGAAACCAACAACTGGGTGCCCAGGGTCGGAAGGCTACCTGATGACGGCAACGAGGCTCGAATCGAAGAACCCGAAATTTGAGCCAAAATACCCTTGGATATCAATTCACAAATAGCTCTAGAAACGAATCAGCGTTCTAAACCGGAAAAAAGCGTTGAGGGCGGTGTTCGACCCATAGCCCGAGACACCCACAGCACGGGGAAAATCGGGGTCAGCTTGCGTATGATTTTCGAAATGCTTCAAGCCCAACAAGCAACGATATCTCAGTTGCAGAGCCAAACTCATATGCAAAGCAGGCCAAACTCCAATCCGCTTCTTCGAGAAGTCACCCCTAGAACGGAGCTCGCCATAGTGAAATCAAACGAGCAGGAATCGGGGACCGCTCCTGAAATTGCTAAATTGCTCGAGGAACTCACAAAACGAGTCGAAGCCAACGACAAAAAAGTGGAAACGTATAACGCTAGGGTCGATCAAATCCCGAGGGCTCCGCCAATGATAAAATGGCTCGACTCGAAAAAATTCATACATAAGCCTTTTCCCTCGAGCGCGGCCCCAAAACCAATCCCCAAAAAATTTCGTATGCCTGAAATTCTAAAATATAACGGTACGACCGATCCTAACGAACACGTCACCTCCTACACGTGTGCCATCAAAGGCAACGATTTGGAGGATGATGAGATCGAATCTGTATTGTTGAAAAAGTTCGGAGAGACCCTCGCAAAGGGAGCAATGATCTGGTATCACAACTTACCACCAAATTCCATTGATTCTTTTGCCATGTTAGCAGATTCATTCGTAAAAGCACATACTGGTGCCATAAAGGTAGCAACAAGGAAATCAGACCTTTTCAAAGTAAAACAAAGGGGTAACGAAATGATGAGGGAATTCGTGTCCCGATTTCAAATGGAATGTATGGATTTGCCACTGGTCACAGATGATTGGGCCGTACAAGCTTTCACCCAAGGGTTGAACGGACTAAGTTCGACAGCATCACGTCGGCTGAAACAAAATCTGATCAAGTATCCAGCAATAACTTGGGCAGATGTACATAACCGATATCAATCAAAAATCAGGGTCGAAGATGATCAATTGGAAAGTCTGTATGGACCCGTGCATCAGAACCACACAACCACTAAAAACCAGAGGGAAATCAACAGAGGACAAAGGTCGAACAGAGATGATACCAACCATACGTCACAGATCGGATGAAAAACGGTTCAGCACGTGATACGGTTCGGAACAGCCGCAGGACTGACCGGGGGCAAAATATTCGGGGACTTATGAGCAAGAGCGGCTTTGATAAATACGCCGATCCTATAGAAGTTCCTCGATTATCGGAATATAACTTCAACATTGATATATCCGCCATCGTATCGGCCATCGGACGCATCAAAGACACAAGGTGGCCTCGACCCATGTAGACCGATCCAGCCCAAAGGAATCCCAATCAAATGTGTGAATATCATGGCACGCATGGCCACAAAATGGAAGATTGCAGGCAATTAAGAGAGGAAGTCGCCCGCTTATTTCACAAAGGACACCTTCGGGATTTTTTGAGTGATAGGGCCAAGAACCATTTTAAGGACAATGACTTCGGCAAGCAAAACGAACTAGAAGAACCGCAACACGTCATTCACATGATCATCGGCGGCGTCGATGCCCCTCAGGGACCAATGCTTAAACGCACTAAAACATCGATTGTGAGGGAAAAGCGATCTCGAACTCAAGATTACGCACCCATAGGGACTTTGTCTTTCAATGATGAAGATACAGAGGGAATCATCCAACCCCATAACGATGCACTAGTAATATCCGTACTCATGAATAAAACTAAGATTAAGCGTGTGTTAATTGATCCAGGTAGCTCGGCCAATATCATCAGATCGAGGGTCATAGAACAGCTCGGCCTGCAAGATCAGGTCGTACCCGCAACTCTGGTTCTAAACGGATTCAATATGGCATGTGAAACCACCAAAGGTGAAATTACCCTACCGATAAACGTGGCTGGAACCATCCAGGAAACAAAATTTCACGTGATCGAAGGCGATATGAGATATAACGCCATTTTCGGAAGGTCGTGGATCCACAGCATGAGAGCCGTACCCTCGACCCTACACCAGGTCCTCAAGTTCCCAACATCGAGAGGTGTCAAAATAGTGTACGGAGAACAACCGGCCGCAAAGGAAATGTTCTCCGTCGAAGAAGCAAAATTAATATCCTCGCCTTCGCCAATAAAAGGATCAGGTTCAGAAGGAAACATAATCAAAGAGCAGAACGCCAAATAGCAATCACAGACATCGGCTTCGACCCAACCAGGTAAGCAAAACATTGAAGAAGATGATGATCGATGGGTAACCCGATCCTTCATAATCCCCGATGATTCCGATGCCACCAAATCAACAATCGAGGAACTGGAGCAAATCATACTGATCGAACACTGGCCTGAACGAAAGGTATACCTGGGTACGAGTTTGAGCCCCGAACTCAGGAAGAAACTCATTCAATTTCTTATCGATAACATCGACTGTTTTGCCTGGTCCCATCTAGATATAACAGGGATCCCACCGGACATAACGACGCACCAGCTAAGCTTGGACCCTAGGTTCAGACCGGTGAAGAAAAAAATAAGACCCCAGTCCGAGGAAAAGCAAGCATTCATAAAGGATGATGTAACCTAACTTCTCAAGATAGGGTCCATTCGGGAGGTAAAATACCCCGAATGGTTAGCCAATGTGGTTGTAGTACCTAAAAAAGGGAACAAACTTAGAATGTGTGTGGGAAAAGACTTCATTTGTGACCCCATATGGAACATATTGTTATAATGTAATGCAGGGGCTACTTATCAACGCCTAGTGAATAAATTGTTCGAAGAACAAATAGGTAAATCGATGGAAGTCTATATTGATGACATGCTAGTTAAGTCCCTGCGCGCAGAGGACCATTTGACCCATTTGCAGGAAACGTTCGAGGTTCTGAGGAAATACAAGACGAAGCTCAACCCCGAAAAATGTTCTTTCGGGGTCAGTTCGGGCAAATTCCTCGGCTTCATGGTGTCAAATCGGGGAATCGAGATTAACCCCAACAAAATCAAGGTCGTCGAAGATATTACCATCATGGATAGCGTGAAAGCTATACAAAGGTTAACGGGAAGAATTGCAGCCTTAGGCCGGTTCATTTTGAGATCATCAGATCGAAGTCACAAATTTTTCTCTCTACTCAAAAAGAAGAACGACTTCGCCTGGACACCAGAATGCCAACAAGTGCTACAAGAATTGAAACGATATCTATCAAGCCCACCACTGCTTCACACACCAAAAATCGGCGAAAAACTATACTTGTACTTGGCGGTATCGGAAGTTGCCATAAGCAGTGTCCTAGTTCGAGAAGAGCAAGGTACGCAATTTCCCATTTATTACGTAAGTCGGACCTTAGGAGAAGCGGAAACTAGGTATCCACACTTAGAAAAATTGGCACTTGCGCTAGTAAGCGCCTCTCGAAAGTTAAGGCCGTACTTTCTATGTCACCCCATAAGCGTATTAACCACCTACCCACTCCGTAACATTTTACATAGGCCCGAACTGTCAGGCCGATTGGCCAAATGGGCCATCGAACTCAGTGGGTACGATATCGAATATCAACTCCGTACAGCCGTCAAGTCACAAATTTTAGCAGACTTCATGCCAACCCTCATACCCGAAGTCGAAAAAGAACTCCTTTCGAAATCAGGTATATCGTCAGGGGTATGGATCCTTTTTACGGACGGGGCTTCAAATGTAAAGGGATCCGAGCTAGGCATAGTTTTGAAACCCCCCACGGGTAACATTATTAGGCAAGCTATTAAAACTATCAGGTTAACTAACAACGAGGCCGAGTATGAAGCCATGATTGTAGGTCTCGAACTAGCTAGAAACTTGGGAGCAGAAGTCATTGAGGCGCATTGTGACTCCTTGCTGGTGGTGAATCAAGTAAACAAAATCTTTGAAGTCCGAGAAGGTAGGATGCAAAGGTATTTGGATAAACTGCTCATCACTTTGCACCATTTCAAACAATGGACTCTACGGCATGTTCCACGAGAACAAAATAATGAGGCCGATGCTCTTGCAAATTTGGGATCGTCGGTCTAGGGAGATGATTTGAGCTCGGGGACTGTCGTTCAACTTTCAAGATCGGTAATCGAAGATGGGCATGCTGAGATAAATTCTACTAGCTTAACCTGGGATTGGAGAAACAAGTATATTGAATACTTAAAAAACAAAAAGCTCCCTTCAGACCCTAAAGATTCCAGGACCCTACGGACTAAAGCTGCTCGATTTACGTTGATTGCGGACAGAACACTATATCGAAGAACATTCGATGGACCGATGGCGGTATGCATGGGTTCGGGAGATACCAATTACATCCTCCGGGAAGTACACGAGGTCACTTGTGGCAATCACTCCGGTGCCGACACATTAGTTTGAAAAGTGATCAGAGCGAGATATTATTGGATTGATATGGGCAAAGATGCGGAGGAATTTGTTCATAAATGTGATAAATGTCAAAGGTTTGCACCAATGATCCATCAACCCGGAGAGCAACTTCACTCGGTCTTATCCCCATGGCCATTCATGAAATGGGGAGTAGACATCGTCGGCCCTCTGCCATCGACCCCAGGTAAAGCCAAATTTATTTTATTTGTGGCTGACTATTTTTCTAAATGGGTTGAAGCGCAGGCATTCGAGAAAATAAGAGAGAAAGAAGTTATAGACTTTATTTGGGATCATATCATATGCCGATTTGGGATACCCGCCGAAATAGTATGCGATAATGGGAAGCAATTCGTTGGATGCAAAATCACAAAATTCTTCGAAGATCACAAAATAAGAAGGATATTATCAACGCCATACAACCCCAGTGGGAACGGACATGCCGAATCAATGAACAAGACTATTCTTCAAAACCTGAAGAAGAGATTGAACGACGCTAAGGGAAAATGGAGAGAAATCCTGCCCGAAGTCCTTTGGGCATACCGAACAACGTCAAAATCCAGTACAGGGGTGACCTCATTCTCCTTAGTATATGGTTCTGAAGCATAGATACTAGTCGAAGTCGGTGAACCTAGTCCCAGATTTCGATTCGTGACGGAAGAATCAAATAACTAGGCTATGAACACCAGCCTTGAATTATCGGACGAAGGACGAGAAGCTGCCCTCATCCGATTGGCCGACCAAAAGCAACGAATCGAAAGGTATTATAATCGTAGAACTAAGTTTCGCCATTTCAAGCCCGGGGAATTAGTGTTAAGAAAAGTCACCACCAATACTCGGAATCCAAACGAAGAAAAATTAGGACCAAATTGGGAAGGACCATATCAGGTGCTCGAGAATGTCGGAAAGGGATCATATAGGCTCGACATCATAAATGGCAAATAACTATCAAGCAGCTGGAATGTGTCACACCTAAAATGATACTACTACTAAGGTACGACCTTTCCATATTCATTTAACCGACCCCTGCAAAGTCCGAGCAAAAGCTAAGGTGGATCTTTCGCTTAAAAGCACGTGTTGCACTCTTTTTCCCTTAGACCGGTTTTATCCCAAATGGGTTTTCGGCAAGGTTTTTAATAAGGCAACCATTGATCGTGCTGCACTTTTAACAGTATCCGAGGCCTCTTTCCTATCGACCTCGAATACCGGGGGAGCATCAATCCATCTAATAGTACTCAAATATAACGAGTTCAGATGTAAGAAAGTCATTTCACAACTCAAATACATCGAGTTCAGATGCAAGAAAGTCATTTCACAACAATAGGTTTCCAACAGGAAAAATTGTAAGAGCCAAATGGTCAAAATGAACCATGCTCATATAGATTGGCCCAAACATAAACACGTGCGCAATGACTTGAGATTTATTGAGGAAGCAGAATTAAGATTCACTCAACGTTTATATTGAGCTACGTTTACTCCGAGTTCGAGCAAACACTCACTCGACCATTGTGCCTACATGCCACATTATCTTGAGTTCGAAACATTCACTCGACTATTAAGCCTACGGGCTACCTTTATCTCGAGTTCAAAAAACTCACTCGACCATTGCGCCTTCAGGCCACATTATCTCGAGTTCGAAACATTCACTCGACCATAAAGCCTACGGGCTACGTTTATTCCGAGTTCGAGCAAACACTCACTCGACCATTACGCCTATGGGCTACTTTATCTCGAGTTCAAAACATTCACTCGACTATTAAGCCTACGGGCTACCTTTATCTCGAGTTCGAAACATTCACTCGACTATTAAGCCTACGGGCTACCTTTATCTCGAGTTCGAAAAACTCACCCGACCATTGTGCCTACGGGCCAAATTATCTCGAGTTCGAAACATTCACTCGATCATAAAGCCTACGGGCTACGTTTATTTTGAGTTCGAGAAAAAGCTCACTCGACCATTGCGCCTTCGGGCCACATTATCTCGTGTTTGAAACATTCACTCGACTATTAAGCCTACGGGCTACCTTTATCTCGAGTTCGAAAAACTCACTCGACCATTGTGCCTATGGGCCACATTATCTCGAGTTCAAAACATTCTCGATCATAAAGCCTACGGACTACGTTTATTCTGAGTTCGAGAAAAAGCTCACTCGACCATTGCGCCTTCGAGCCACATTATCTCGATTTTGAAACATTCACTCGACTATTAAGCCTACGGGCTACCTTTATCTCGAGTTCGAAAAACTCACTCGACCATTGCGCCTTCGGGCCACATTATCTCGAGTTCAAAACATTCACTCGACCATAAAGCCTACGGGCTACGTTTATTCCGAGTTCGAGAATACACTCACTCGACCATTGTGCCTACGGGCTACATTATCTCGAGTTCGAAACATTCACTCGACTATTAAGCCTACGAGCTACCTTTATCTCGAGTTCGAAACATTCACTCGACTATTAAGCCTACGGGCTACCTTTATCTCAAGTTCGAAAAACTCACTCGACCATTGTGCCTATGGGCCACATTATCTCGAGTTCGAAACATTCACTCGATCATAAAGCCTACGGGCTACGTTTATTCCGAGTTCGAGCAAAAGCTCACTCGACCATTGCGTCTTCGGGCCACATTATCTCGAGTTCAAAACATTCACTCGACTATTAAGCCTACGGGCTACCTTTATCTCGAGTTCGTAAAACTCACTCGACCATTGTCCCTACGAGCCACATTATCTCGAGTTAGAAACGTTCACTCGACCATAAAGCCTATGAGCTACGTTTATTCCGAGTTCGAGAAAACACTCACTCGACCATTGCGCCTTCGGGCCACATTATCTCGAGTTCAAAACATTCACTCGACTATTAAGCCTACGGGCTACCTTTATTTCGAGTTCGAAATAATCACTCAAATATTAAGCTTACGAGCTATTGTTATTCTGAGCTACTGTCGACCATTACGCCTACGAGCTACGATATTTCAAGTTCGAAACACTCACTCAACGGCTAATAAGCTACCCTTTCACTGAGTTTACATTAACTCAATCATTACATTACACATACGGATTATGTTCCTTCAAAGTTTGAATCATCGATTCAACAAGCAAACCTAGGGGCTACAAATCTGATCGATCAGAGAGACTACGAGGTCAACATTTGATTATATATATATATATATATATATATATATATATATATATATATATATATATATATATATATATATATATATATATATATATATATATATATATATATATATATATATATATATATATATATATATATATATATATATATATATATATATATATATATATATATATATATATATATATATATATATATATATATATATATATATATATATATATATGGTCGAGCTCTTCCCCGTCCTCAGATCCTCCTTTACTACCATCATCATCATCATCATCAGAAGCCAAGGCTTCAGCCTCCGCTTTGAGCTCTTTTGCCTTTTTTACCTCTTCGGTAAGGTCGAAACCTCGAGCATGTATCTCCTCGAGGGTCTCCCTCCGAGACCTACACTTAGCAAGTTCGGCAACCCAATGAGCTCATGCATCGGCGGTCTTCGCCACTTCCCGGGCCTCCATCTGAGCATCCTCAGCATCAGCCCGATATACAGCAATGGACTTATCCGCCAAGACATTCGATGACTCAACCTCCGCCTTAGCCTCAACAAGTCGTGTTTCAAGATCATCGATCATTTTAGCTTGAACCGACCCCTTTTGCTTGACACTTCGAAGTTGAACGTCAGCCGATTATAATTTTGTTAAGATGGTTTCTTTTTCCGCTGCCAGGCGGTCGAGGGTCTCCTTCCACTGATTGCATTCAGCTCGGATTTGATCGATTTCTTCTCGAAGTAACCTGATCTTTTCGATCTTTTCGATCTTTTACTGCAACTGAGACAACGAAGGATTAACTTCCACAGTTGAGTCAGACCCATACTTTAACAGAACGAGGCTCACCTGCTTATCGAGCTCGACCCCTTCTTCACGGACCTTAGCCAAATCCGTTTGGAGATCCTTTATAGCCTCGTCCTTTTGGATGCAAAGAAACCGCAGGGCATCTCTCTCACCTGAGACCTTCCGGAGCTCGGCCTCACACTGGCTAAGATCAACTCGAAACCTACTAATGGCCTGCACAGTAAAGAAACACGAGTCAAGTATGGAAAAGAACAAAGAAACCGAGTATGGAAGAATCATTACTCGAGTAATGAAACGCTGAGCCTCCTCTAATAAAAGAGAAGTGTCACCGATATCGGAACCGTCGTCGACTCCAGTAAAACAATCCTTAAAAGGATCCCCTGCATCAGAGCATGCACCGATATCGGGAGTCTTCAACTCTCGAGCTTCCTTCAACGCCTCCTCAGAAAAAGATGGAACATAAGGCGAATGACCCATTGTCATGGCCCGGAGAAAATCACTCGGAGTATTCCGATCGAAACTCTGGTCTTCGAAACCAACCCTGATAGGCACAACCGCCATTGGCTCGGGGGCTCTAACAACCTCGATGGCCTCCATAGACCGAACTACCAAAGCCGAGGAGCTATCTTCTTCTTCTTCTTCTTCTTCTCTCAGTCGTTGGACCGAGTCAATCGTAAGGGCAATCGCTTTTCTCCTCACCCTTCGAGTTTTGGGCTTAGGGTCCTCTGACCGAGGGGAAGCCTTTCGCTTCTTATCTTTCCCCTGTTTAGGGACCAGGGACTTGTTTCCTTCTTCACCGCTCGAAGGCCTCAAAGTGGCATCCCTGGTTACTCCTGCATAAAAGGAAATCGGTAACAAATCGAACGCAAAGAATACATCGAAGGAAACAATAAGCAAACCTCACCATGGTTCTTGGCCTCCCATCTTCCTTTAGCCAAATCACGCCAAGCACACTCGGCATAAGAAGAGGTCGAGGCCAACTTCCGAGCCCAGTCCTCAAGGTCAGGCACCATTTGTGCCATCCAATGGGCAGCTGAACATCAGGGAAGGACATAAAAAAAATCGGAAAAGGACATGAAAAGTGAACAAGAATCACTTACGGTCAAAATTCCATTCTTCGGGGAACGACATCTTCTCTTCCGTAATAAGATCACGGGTCCTCACTCGAATATAACAACCCATCCAATCCCGATCCTTGTCTTCATCGATGCTCGACATCAAAGCCTTCGATGCTCGACGATGAAGTCTAATTAGTCCTCGAAAAATCTGAGGCAGGTACAGTCGTATGAGGTGGTTCAGAGAAAAATCCAACCCCCCGGCCTTGATAGAGAATAAGCGCAACAAAATCACTATACGCCATAAAGAAGGATGAATTTGGCCGAGGGTGACCTGATATCTTTTACAGAAATTAATAATCACCGGTTCTACGGGTCCCAATGTGAAGGGATAAGTATAAACACTTAAAATACCCTCCACATAAGTAGTGACGCTCTCATCGGAGGATGGAATTTGCAACACAACCTCGGAACCCCAATTGCAGTCTTTTCTGACGACCTCGAGGTGATCTTCTGTTATAGAGCACGTATACATCGATATGTGCTTACATCAACCCGGAACAGACGAAGGTTTCTCCATCTTAAAATCGGCTTTCAAAGTGCACGGGCCAGGAACATAGTCATGAACGGACGGCTCCGCCGGCGCCTTATCATCAAACGGCTGTGAGGAAGAAGCTTGCTCCTTCAGAGGTACGATTTTGGACGTTTTCGCCATTGATATGAGAAGAAAGAGTGCAAAGGAAAGTGGAAGAATAGACAGCACCAAAACTCTTGTAGGGGCAGCCCTATAGCAACGAAATAGAGAGGATAAATAGGAGAATTTGGAAGAAGAGGAGGCGCAAAAACGGTAAAAGTTGTATGGAAAGACTATTTATAGACTGAGGCATGACGATTCGGTATTAGCGGTGGCCGACCACCATCTGACACACATTAAATGCCTCGGTAAAACTGAGCCGATGGGACAATTATCACATACATCATGATCAAGGTCGGTAGAAACGTCAGCATAGATTTGATCGAGTCATAGAGAAATCATATCGTTTCTCGCCACATTCTTTCCTAGAAACGAGGGGACTATCTGTATACGGTCGAAATCGATTCTCATCCATAAAGCCTGGTCGAGACGATGATGTCTCGACCAAAGGGTATCCACATGAAAAGCTCGAACGAATTCCGGGACAGGGGCATCGAGCTTCATAAAGACCGATCAAACGGCAAAATTCGGTATCATTATCCAGCCCGTATCCGTATCGAACTACGAGGCAACACCGACCGACACAGACCCTGAATATCTATGTCCCGAAGCAGAATCGAGCTCGAACCAAGACCAGGGGTTCGATCCAACACCGAGCTCGAGCCAGTGCCGAGCTCGCAGACAAAAACCGTTACATCCGCACCAAGGGAGAGAATCTCTACGGGAATCAAGGAAGAGACAAACCATCATGGGTCCTCCACTATATGTATTATTTTATTATGTTGTTATAGATAAAGTGATGACCCTCTATTATAAAAAGGGACAAGACTTTGTTATAAGATCATTTTTTTTCAACAGACATTAGGATTTCATTTTATGCTTGTTTTTCTCTAACTCATTCAGTTTTCCTGTTCATCACTCCCATTTTATAGGAAAATACTTGTATTGTCATTTTTGTATCAAAGAAATTTGCGTATCCTTAGAACCATACCTAAATTCAACATTATCCGATTTTTCGGGTAAACAAAAATGTAAATGAGTAAATACACGAATAACAAAAGAGGAATCAAACAGTCACGCCGCTGATTTATCAGTTTTTGCATTGTTTGCGTGTTGCTATTACAATGCGATGCATGTTCTATCATTTGTCCTGGGACCGGAAGGAAATTTCTTTGCAATTATATCTGAATTGAACAACTTATAATTGGCTGAAAAAGAATTTTACTGTAATTCCCTTTATACCTTGAGTGCCTTAACCAATTTGCCTTTTAATAATATTGTGGTTCATCTCTGTGACATCGTGCCCACTTTACCCACTACTCTTTTATTTGTATTCTCGGGCCAGAGGTTTGGTCGAGACCGTAAAGAACTGTCTTGTGGTCAGTGTCTCCACTTCTTTATCCATACCACTCTTGAAAAGTTGCCTTGTGCATGGATCACGTTTTTACGCTTTCATAATTTAGAGTAATTTTACACTACTAAAAATCCGGCAAATACTGTCCAAAAAAATCGATCAAAGTTGGTCGGTAATGGCTAATAACCGTTCAAAACGCGACCATTTTCGTGTGGACGGTATTTTGAAGGTCGGAATGGCATACCGACGAAATTTGGTCGGAAATTTCCGACCAACGTTGGTCGGTATGCTCTACATGACCATCTGACAATGTATTTGGCTTACCGACCAAAGCTGGTCGGAATATTATTTTATTAATTTAATTTTACCGACCAAACTTGGTCGGTGTATTAAGTTTATTAATTTTTCCTACTGACCAACTTTGGTCGGTATTTGAAAATATATTTTTTGTATAAATTATTAAAATTTAAAAAAACCGACCAACTTTGGTCGGTAATATAAAATTTATTTTATTTTAAATAATTAAAATGTAACAACACCGTCCAAAATTGGTCGGTAAACTGGACTGGGCAGGCAGAAAATCGACCAAAGATGGTCGGTAATGTTGAATTTTGGGAATTCATTGCACATTAACTGACCAACATTGGTCGGTAATGTACAATTTAATTTAATTTTTTTATTAATAACCGACCAAGGTTGGTCGGTTTTCTGGTGTTAATTTTGGCAGAATATGCCTGTTTTGGTAGCTACACCACCTGCCAAATAGAAACAGCATACCAATACCCCCAATTCAAATGTAATAACCTGATTCACCACCAATTCACCACAAATCCAACCAATAACCAAACAACAACAACAATAACAACCTAACATCCAATTAATACTTTACAAACTAACAAATTAAAGTTCAATTGAACATCAGAATCCAAAACCAAGCAAATACTAAATACAACAAGTTCAAAATTGTTCAATCTAATCCAAAACTGGTTCTATTAGTCTAGTTCAAAGTATATCAAAGTAATTGTCAAGGGGTATTTTCTACAACATCATCATCACCGTCTGATGAACTTTCATCTACAAGACGGTATAAAGAACGGTCTTTGTGGAGGAAGGGAATAACGATCACGGGGAGGACGGGAGGAATGATCACGAGCAGGACGGGAGGAACGATCACGTGGATGTCGAGCCTCTAGTGATGACTCATGAGACCGGGGCAACGACAAAGCTCTAGTAGATAGGAGAGTTCTGATTTGAGCTTGCATGCCATGGAATTGAGCATCTCTACGCCTTTCTCTTTCCTTGGCTGCTTCTAGCTCGGATGTAAGCTTTGTCACTGTCTCCCGCATAGCCGAGAGGCTCTCCCTATTAATTTTCTCGCCTTGCGAGGAAGTCCCTATTCCTTGTATTCCACACCTATAGCGATAGAAGGTTTTAGTAGGAAGCCCGTATACCTTCCCCATTTTGGACCGCCAACAACCTCCAACAACCTCCAACCATATTCCTTCAGCATCCTCGTCTGAAGATTGGGTTTGCTTGCCCGATTCACCAGTTAGCTGACTACGAATGAAGACCTCCACGTTACTTTGGTAGTAATCCTACATTATTTTAAATTAAATTGGTATTTAAAAATTCTTATAAAAGTAAATTATAACACTTAAAGAAATTTGAAAGCTTACATATGCAGTCGAGGCCCGGTCCTCGACCCACCTATCTCCATCCCCCTCTTTCTTCTTCTTTATAATATGCGTCTCCTTGAATAGCTCATCATGGCTCATTGGACGCCTATACTTCTTTTCCTGAAAATAAATTAATTTAGTTAATAAATAGAATTGATATACTTAGAAAAGTAAAATAATTTAATTAAGCAATTACCAATCTTCTTTTTATTGTCCCCAGGTTGATAGCACCCCCAGTGTGCAAGGAGCCTCCCTTCTCGGATGAGCGAGCTTTATTTCCTTTTTCGCTCCTCTCTAAGAAAACCGCGGTAAGCCATTGCCTTGACAAATCATTCCATCAATGCTCAAGTAAGCAGCTAGGCCTCTTATTCTTCTTTCTAGCATCCGAAAAAAGATCCGCCAATCTCTTGCGAGCTTTATGATGAAAATTTACAGCCGCTTTCGTGCTATAGCGGTCTTTCCATATACACTTTCTCTGCATTTCAAAAGTTAAATATTATATAGAAATATCATAAATATAAATTATTAAACTTCTTAAAAGAATATTTATACCTTAAACTGATGGAAAATTTGCTTCTTCAGCGAGGATGGGAAATCAGTCCAAGTCGCATAAGGGCCATCATAAAGCTTTCTGATGGCATTGGTGATTATCTTCGTAGTCTGCTTACCCGGACTGAACCTGCAATTTAACAATAAAAATACATGAATATATTAGTAAAAACATTACAAAACAATAGACGCAAAAATAAAAAATAACTCTTACCTGTCACCCTCAGGGACTATGATGATCCTGCCATAGTGATCATAATACACTACCTCTGGATCATCATCCTCAGCATGTGTATCAGAGGCATGTGTAGACGGTGTAGGGGGATCAGAGCTACTATCTCACAGGCGAAGGCCTGAAATAGATGGAGTCGATGATGAAGATGGTTGCGATCCCTGTGACTGTGACATAACTGGATGCGACCCATGTGGCTGTGATACTGATGGCTGTGACCCGAGTGGCTGTGACATGGATGGATGCGATCCATGTGGCTGTGATATGTAGGGATGCGATCCACGTGACTGTGATGTAGATCGCTGCGATCCACGTGATTGTGATGCAGATGGTTGCGATCCATGTGGCTATGAGGCAGCTGAACTGTATGTCAGGCGTATAGTCCTATTGCCTTGTGATGGAAGATGCTGTGGCAGCTCAGTATAGCAATAGGCACTAAGGTCTCTATGAAAACATGACAGTCATAACTTTTCAAATGGCTCAACTTCCCTACCTCCATATCCATTTTTCCCCTAGATTCGACGCATAACCCTCAGGCATCTTCAATTTCGTAACCCAATCACAAATTTGTCGTCTTTCCTCCAAAGTGAATGTGTAACTTGCTTTGGGCTTGAACACCTTACCATTGTTTGATGTCTGTAAGTATAATTCAGGTCGCCTGCAATATTCTTGTAAGTCCATTCTAGCCTTCGGGTTATCTTTTGTCTTACCTTTAACATCCATCACTGTGTTGAATAAATTGTCAAAATAATTCTTCTCAATATGCATAACATCAAGGTTGTGTCGGAGAAGATTATCTTTCCAATAAGGCAACTCCCAAAGTATACTCTGTTTCGTCCAATTATGAGTAACACTATATCCGGGAAATCTATAAGGTGGAGCCTCAGTAACTTTACTGAAGTTCTGGACCCTCTCCCAAATTTCCTCACCTGAAAGTATCGGAGGTGGAGAATCATATTCCACTTTATTCTTTTTGAATGCATTTTTCATCCTTCTAAACTCATGATCATCACGCAAGAATTGACGGTGACAATCAAACCATGATTGCTTTCGGTCATGTTTCAAAGTGAATGCTTTACCATTTTCCATGAAGTAAGGACAAGCTAGCTTCCCAGCAGTCATCCACCCAGACAACATTCCATACGCAGGAAAATCGTTAATAGTCCACATTAAATTAGCACGCAAATTGAAAATTTGCTTGGTTGATATGTCATATTGTGATGACCCATAATGTCATCTTTAAATTTTAATAATTAATTATGTATTCTAAGACCTCAAAAAATACTATTTATCACTCCTCAACTTATGGGTGCAGTCCGTAAAATGTTCCTGAACATTTTTATGTGATAAATGGATTAAAATGCGAAATAGAGCCTTAAAACTCAATTGAGTTGACTTTGGTCAACGTTTTGAGAAAATGGACCCGGATCAGTAATTTGGAGGTCCCTAGCTCAAGTTATGACCATTTAACAGAAACTAGTAATTTAAAGGCTAAAGATTTTTAAGTTTGACCACGAGGTTGACTTTTTGATATCAGAGCCGGAATCCGATTCTGGAAATTTGAATAGCTGCATTATGTCATTTAGGACTTGTATACCAAATTTGAAGTCATTCCGGATTTATTTAATATGTTTTGGCACGAGATTTACAAATTGAAAAGTTTAAAACTCAAAGTTCGAATCAAGGTTTGAATTGTAATTTCAGCATTGTTTGACGTGATGTGAGACCCCGAGTAAGTCCGTATTATGTTATGGGCTTTGTTGGTATATTCGTACGGGGTCCCGAGTACCTCGAGAGTGAATCGGATTGAAATTGGATCAAGAATTGGACTTAAAGAAAATCTGAAATTTGGCCTTTTGGAGTAATCGCACCTGCGGATTTTTGACCGTAGGTTCGAGCTCGCAGAAGCGAGCATTCAATCGCAGAAGCGGCCTGGGCAAGCTGGGAAAATTTTTGCAGGTGCGGAAACTTGCACGCACCCACGCATCCGCAGAAGCAGACTCTTCGACCGCAAGAGCGGAAAGTAGCGCAGGTGCTTATTTTTCCTCCGCAGATGCGAGGCCTCGCCTGGCAGCCCCACTTCGCAAATGCGAGATTTTTATCGCAAATTCGAGGACGCAGGTGCTAAAATATAGCCCGCGAATGCGAAAATACTGGGCAGAAAATATAAAATCGGGTCTTAGCTATTTTTACTCATTTTTGAGTTTTAAGTCTCGTATTTTGGCGATTCCAAAGGGGTTTTTCACGATTTTGAACTGGGTAAGTGTTGTATAACCAAAAGTATTTATATTTTATAAATCCATATCTATATTCATCACTTATTTCGGATTTACATGCAAGGAATTGGAATTTTTGTAAAAACTTTCCAAAAATGAAAACTTATGTTTTGAGGGTCCATTTGACATCGGATTTTGATAATTTTTGTATGGATGGACTCGTCTCGGAATGGATGTTCGGATTTCATAAGTTTTTCCTAGATTTGAGATGTGGGACCCACTATCAATTTTTAAAATGAATTTCGAATTTTTATCCGGAAAACTAGTAAATTCACATGGGATTAATTCCTATGATTCGTATAAGGTATATCAGATTGTTTGTGAATAGATTTGACACTTTGGAGACAAATTCAAAAGGAAAAGTTGCGATCGACTAATTGATTGAAATTGCAAAGCGAGGTAAGTGTCGCCGTTAACTTTGATTTGAGGGAATAGATCCCTTAAATTATTTTTTATGTGAAATGCATGTGAACGACGTATAGGCGAGGTGACGAGTGTCTATATGTCGTCAAATTAATTGTTTGCATAATTATTTGCAAATCATAAATTGTCCTAAGACACGAATTAATTATTTTAATAATTATTTCTTTCCTATTCTTTAACAAATATAAATTCTTGAATTCCTACAATAATTGTTATGTGCTATTTGATTTATGTGTATTAATTGCTACTTGACATTTAACATATTAAATATAAAACTGCCTATTTTCTCCCTGATTTCTGTAATAAATTGCTATATGTCATTGTTTGTTTCATAATTATTGTATGCTTGTTGTCTTATAATTTTATATTAATTGTTGTATTTATTGGGGCAATTTCTTTTATAAGAATTGGTAAATAAAAATAGTGGGGGAGCGGGTTGCACGCCGCAACAGAATTGATTGAAATGAATATATATTGCGGGATCGGGTTTCACGCCGCAACATACTTATTATAAGTCCATATTGGAGTATCGGGTTGCACGCCGCAATAGACTTATTAAAAGTCCATATTGGAGGATCGGGTTGCTCGCCGCAATGGACTTATTTAAAAAAGTCTATATTGGGGGATAGGATTGCACTCTCTATATATATATATATATATATATATATATATATATATATATATATATATATATATATATATATATATATACACACACACACACACACACACACTTGATTAAAATAAATATATTGGAGGATTGAAAATGAATATATTGTGGGAGCAGTTCACACGCTGCAACGGAAAGTGATTGAAATAATAATGGGTTATGACTGCTTAATTGGCTTCAATTATTATAAATGAGTTATCTAGAACTGATTTATTTCTATTATTTGTTGCTGTTACTAATATTGCGTACAGGTTAATGTAAGTGACCCGCTTTAGCCCCGTCACTACTTCATTGAGGTTAGGCTTAGCACTTACCAATACATGGGGTCGGTTGTACTGATACTACACTCTGCACTTCTTATGCAGATTTCGGAGTTCGTCCCAGCGGCATAACATAGGCTTGCTCGGATTTCAGCTACCAAAGGAGACTTGAGGTATAGCTGCATGGCGTCCGCAGTTCTGAAGTCCCTGTCTATTTTACTTTTGTTGTATGTTTATTTCCAGACAGCTTATTTATTTCATACCTTTATTTGTATTATTCTAGAAACTCGTGCACTTGTGACACCAATTCTGGGATGGTATTTAGACACCGTTATTTTTATGGATTATTCACTACATTTCAAACTTTACTTCCGCATTTGTTTCTTTGTTATTAATAAATTTAAAAATTATTTTAAAATGGATAATATTATTCTAACGTTAGCTTGCCTAGCAAGTGAAATGTTAGGCGCCAATACGGTCCGAAGGTAGGAATTTTGGGTCGTGATAGTTGGTATTAGAGCACTAGGTTACATAGGTCTCACGAGTCACGAGCAAGCTTAGTAGAGTCTAAATGTTCGGTATGGAGACGTCTGTACTTATCTCTCAGAGGCTATGAAGTTTAGGAACAATATCACTTCTTTCTTATTCTGTCGTGCAAATTTATTCTGTCATCGATGATTGAACAATTCTACTCTTATTCTCTCGCAGATGGTGAGAACATGTAATACCTCTATCGATGGACAGGGACCAGAGCCCCAGTGGCAACTATGTCCAGGGGTAGAGGTCGAGGACGAGGTCGTGCTAGAGGCGGAGCCGGAGGCAGTGGTAGAGCTCAGTCCAGAGCTCGAGCAACTGAACCTGTTGTAGAACCTTAGGCGGATCTTCAGGAGGAAGTTCCAGTTCAGAATGTACCAGTTGGACCAGTTCAGGTTCCGGAAGGATTCATAGCCACTCTAGTGCTTTAGGACGCTCTAGTCCGGTTGGTGAGTCTTATGGAGGGAGTGGCCCACAATGGTATATTTCCAGTGGCGCCAGCTGTCTCACAAGCTGGGGGAGGAGCACAGACTCCCACTACTCCCTCTTCGGAGCAGATGGCTCCCCAGAATCAAGCTCCAGCAGCCCCGCCAGTTGGGGTAGTTCATCTAGTTATTGCAGCACAAATCGATAATAGGCCCTCCATGTCTTTTGAGGCCTTATTGAGACTGGATAAGTTTACTAATCTCTTTCCAGTTTACTTCAGTGGTACACCTTCTGAGGACCCACAGGGTTATCTTGAAAGCTGCCATAAGGCGTTGCGGAACATGGGTATAGTTGAGACCAATAGGGTTGATTTTGCAGTATTTCAGATGACGGGGTCCGCTAGGAGATGGTGAAGGGATTATACACTGACTAAACCAGTTGGATCGCATGCACTTACCTGGGAGCAGTTCTCTCAGCTATTTCTGGAGAAGTTCCTTCCTATCACACTGAAAGAGGATTACCGCAAGCAATTTGAGCGTCTACAGCAGGGCAGTATGACTGTTACTCAGTATGAGTCCCATTTTGTGGATTTAGCCCGTCATGCTCTCCTTATACTACCTACTGAGGGAGAGAGAGTGAGGAGGCTTATTGAGGGACTCACTCACCCTATCAGGCTTCAGATGGCCAAGGAGACCGGAAGTGAGATTTCTTTTCAGGCGGCTGCTAATGTCGCAAGGAGGGTTGAGATGGTTCTTGCACAGGAGAGAGGGCAAAGGTCTAATAAGAGGCCTCATCAGTTTTGTGGTTTTAGTGGTGCCTCATCTGGAGGCAGGGGTAATTTTGGTAGGGGTCATCCTCCCAGACCGTTTCATTCAGCACTTCATGCATCTCCC
Source organism: Nicotiana tabacum (assembly GCF_000715075.1). Classification (NCBI taxonomy): domain Eukaryota; kingdom Viridiplantae; phylum Streptophyta; class Magnoliopsida; order Solanales; family Solanaceae; genus Nicotiana; species Nicotiana tabacum. The sequence goes on along the minus strand of NC_134081.1, from coordinate 83,527,663 downwards.
GGTGCTTGAGGGAGTCACGGTCCTAGTATTTCTTACTATGGACGACCAACATTTAGTGCACATTCAGCTCCTATTAGTGCACCACCACTCCAGAGTTACTATATAGGTTATCCGGCCCATTTGGCTCAGCTTTATCTTCAGCAGCCACGACATCAGGATGGGTGTTGTGAGTGTGGGAACATTGGTCACATCGGGAGGTATTGCCCTAGATTGGCGAGTAACAGATCTTAGCAGGATTCTTGTGCCATCATACTGGCACCGGTTGCTTCACCGCATGCTCAACCATCTAGAGGTAGGGGTCAGGAAGCTAGAGGTGGAGGTCAGGCCATTAGAGGTGGAGGTTAGGCTGTTAGAGGTGGAGGCCAGCTAGTTAGAGGCCATCCCAGAGACGCAATTCAGAGTGGTAGGGCTCACCCCCGATTTTATGCTTTTCTAGCTAGGCCTGAGGCCGAGTCATCTGATGTTGTGATCACAAGTATTATTCAAGTTTTCCATAGAGATGCTTGAGTTCTATTTGATCCAGAATCTACTTATTCCTATGTGTCCTCCTATTTTGCTTCATATTTGGTTATGCCTTGTGATTCTCTGAGTGCTTCTGTGTATATGTATATCGGTGGGAAACTTTATTGTAGTAGATCATGTCAATCATTCGTGTGTGGTTACTATTGGTTGTCTTGAGACTAGTATGGATCTTCTACTTCTTGATATGGTAGATTTTGAAGTCATCTTAGGTATGGATTGGCTGTCACCTTATCATGCTATATTGGATTGTCATGCCAAGACAGTGACCCTAGCCATGTCGGGGTTACCTCGGTTAGAGTGGAAGGGAACTCCTGGTCATTCTGCCAGTAGGGTTATTTCTTATATGAAAGCTCGGCGTATGGTCGAGAAAGGGTATCTAGCCTATTTGGCTTATATTCACGATCACAGTGCAGATGTTCCTTCTATGGACTCAGTACCAGTTGTTCATGAATTTCCAGAAGTATTTCCTACAGATCTGCCGGGGATGCCACCCGACAGAGATATTGACTTCTGTATTGATTTGGTTCCGGGCACTCAGCCCATATCTATTCCATCATACTGTATGGCCCCGCCAGAGTTGAAAGAATTGAAGGAGCAGTTACAAGAATTGCTTGATCAGGGATTCATTAGACCCAGTGTCTCGCCCTGGGGTGCACCAGCATTATTTGTAAAGAAGAAAGATGGTTCTATGCGGATGTGTATAGATTATCGGCAGTTGAACAAGGTCACTATCAAAAACAAATATTCGCTGCCAAGAATTGATGACTTATTTGATCAGCTTCAGGGTGCCAAGGTGTTTTCAAAGATCGATTTGAGGTTTGGTTACCATCAGTTGAATATTAGGGCATCTGATGTCCTTAAGATAGCTTTTTGGACTCGGTATGGGCATTACGAATTCCTAGTGATGTCATTTGGGTTGACAAATGCCCCAACAACATTTATGGATTTGATGAATCGGGTATTCAAGCCCTATTTGGATTCTTTTATTGTTGTATTCATTGATGTTATCTTGATTTACTCCAGCAGTCGAGAGGAGCATGAGCAGAATCTTTTGAGTGTGCTTCAGACTTTTAAAAATAATCAGTTATATGCTAAATTTTCAAAATGTGAATTTTGGTTAGACTCAGTTGCCTTTTTGGGGCATGTTGTATCGGTAGAAGGCATAAAGGTGGATCCTAAGAAGATTGAGGCTGTTCAAAATTGGCCTAGACCTACTTCAGTTACAAAGATCCGGAGTTTCTTGGGTTTGGCAGGTTATTATCGTCGGTTCGTGGAAGGATTTTCATCTATAGCATGCCCATTGACTAGACTGACCCAAAAGGGTGTCCCATTCAGATGGTCTGATGAGTGTGAGTTGAGCTTTCAGAAGCTCAAGACTTCTTTGACTACGACGTCAGTGTTGGTATTACCCACAGGTTCATGATCGTATACGGTTTATTGTGATGCATCTCACATCGGGCTTGGTCCAGTATTAATGCAAGATGGCAAGGTGAGTGCATATGTAACTCGGTGTCTGAATTGTGAGCAAGTTAAGTACGAGCATTAGAGACTTGGTGGTTTGCTTCAGAAGTTAGAAATTCCTGAGTGGAAATGGGAGCGTATCACTATGGGTTTTGTTGTTGGACTCCCACGGACCCAGAGAAAATTTGACTCAGTTTGGGTCATTGTGGACAGGTTGACTTAGTCATCACATTTCATCCTAGTGGCAGTTACCTATTCTACAGAGAGGTTAGTTGAAATTTACATTCGTGAGATTGTCCGCCTTCACGGTGTTCCCGTGTCAATTATTTCAGACCGAGGCACGCAATTTACCTCACACTTCTAGAGGGCTGTACATCGTGAGTTAGGAACGCGGGTTTAGTTGAGTACAACATTTCATCCACCGATAGACGGACAGTCAGAGCTCACCATTCATATATTAGAAGATATGCTTCATGCTTGTGTTATAGAATTTGAAGGTTCTTGGGATCAGTTCTTGCCACTTGCAGAGTTTGCTTATAATAATAACTTGGAGGTTCTTGGGATCAGTTCGAGCATTCAGATGGCTCCATATGAGGCATTATATGGAAGGTGATGTCATTCTCTAGTTAGCTGGTTTGAACCGGGAGAGGCTCGGTTGTTGGGTACCGATTTGGTACAGGATGTCTTGGATAAGGTCAAGATTATTCAGGATCTACTTCGCACAGCACAGTCTAGGAAACAGAGTTATGCCGGCCGTAAGGTTCATGATATTGCATTCATGGTTGGAGAAAGAATATTGCTACGAAAGAAGGGCATAACCTATGAAAGGTGTAATGAGGTTCAGAAAGAAGGGCAAGTTGAGCCTTAGGTATGTTGGACCCTTTGAAATTCTTGAAAGGGTGGGTGAAGTAGCCTACAAGCTTGCATTTCCACCTACTTTATCAGTGATTCATCCGGTGTTCCATGTGTCTATGCTCCAAAAATATCATGGTGATCCGTCCCATGTATTAGATTTCAGCTCAGTCCAATTGGACAAAGATTTGACTTACGAGGAGGAGCCGGTGGCTATTCTATCCCGGCAGGTCCGATAGTTGAGGTCTAAGAGTTATCCTTCAGTTCGAGTGCAATGGAGATGTCAACCGGTAGAGGCATCTACCTGGGAGTCGTCGGACATGATGAGTAAATATCCACACCTTTTCTCCAGCTCAGGTACTTTTTCTAACTCCGTTCGAGGACGAACGTTGTTTTTAGAGGTGGAGACTGTGATGACCCAAAATGTCATCTTTAAATTTTAATAATTAATTATGTGCTCTAAGACCTTGAAAAAGCACTATTTATCACTTCTCAACTTACGTGTGCAGTCCGTAAAATTTTCCGGAAAGTTTTTATGTGAAAATGGATTAAAATGCGAAATCGAGCCTTAAAACTCAACTGAGTTGACTTTGGTCAACATTTTAAGCAAACGGACATGGATCAATGTTTTGACAGTTCTGGTAGGTCCGTATCGTGATTTGGGACTTGGGCGTATTCCCGGAATTTAATCCGATAGGAGCTGGAAACCGATTATGGAAATTTGAATAGCTCCATTATGTCATTTAGGACTTGTGTGACAAATTTTAAGTCATTCTCGATTCATTTAATACGTTTTGGCACGAGATTTGCAAATTGAAAAGTTTAAAACTCAAAGATCGAATCGAGGTGTGAATTATAATTTCAGCGTTGTTTGACGTGATATGAGACGCCGAGTAAGTCTGTATTATGTTATGGGACTTATTGGTATATTTGTACGGGGTCCCGAGTACCCCGAGAGTAATACGGATTGAAATCGGATCAAGAATTGGACTTAAGGAAAATCTGAAATTTGGCCTTCTAGTGTAATCACACATGTAGATTTTTGACCGCAGGTGCGAGCTCGCAGAAGTGAGCATTCCACCACAGAAGCGGCCTGGGCAAGCTGGGCAAAATTCCGCAGGTGCGAAAACTTGCACGCACCCGCGCGTCCGCAGAAGCGGACTTTTCGACCGCAGGAGCGGAAGGCAGTGCAGGTGCGCATTTTTTCTCCGCAGATGCGAGGCCTCGCCTGGCAGCCCCACTTTGCAAATGCAAAAATTTTCTCGCAAATGCGAGGCCGCAGGTGCGAAAATATAGCCCGCAGATGCAAAAATGCTAGGCAGAATACATAAAATCGGGTCTTAGCCATTTTAAATCATTTTTTAGTTTTAAGTCTCGAATTTTGGCGATTCCAAAGGGGTGTTTTTCACGATTTTGAATTGGGTAAGTGTTTTATAACCAAAAGTGTTTATATTTCATAAATCCATGTCTATATTCATCACTTATTTCGCATTTAGATGCACGAAATTGGAAGTTTTGTAAAAACTTTCCAAAAACAAAAAATTAAGATTTGAGGGTCCATTTGACATCGGAATTTGATAATTTTTGTATGGATGGACTTCGTCTCTGAATGGGTTCGTAAGTTTTTCCGAGATTTGTGATGTGGGCCCCACTATCGATTTTAAAAATGAATTTCGGATTTTTATCTGAAAATTAGTAAATTCATATGGGATTAATTCCTATGAGTCGTATTAAGTATATCGAATTGTTTGTGAATAGATTTGATGCTTTTGGAGACAAATTCAAAAGGAAAAGTTGTGATCGAGTAATTAATTGAAATTACAAAGGGAGGTAAGTGTCATGGTTAACCTTGGCATGAGGGAATAGATCCCTAAAATTATTTGTTATATGAAATGCATGTGAACGACGTATAGGCGAGGTGGCGAGTGTCTATATGTCGTCAAATTAATTGTTTGCATAATTATTTGAAAATCATAAATTGTTCTAAGACACAAATTAATTATTTTAATAATTATTTCTTTCCTATTCTTTGATAAATATAAATTTTTGAATTCCTGCAATAATTGTTACGTGCTATTTGATTTTTGTGTATTAATTACTACTTGACATTTAGCATATTAAATATTAAACTGCCTATTTTCTCCCTGATTTCTATAATAAATTGCTATTTGTCATTGTTTGTTTCATAATTAAATCATAATTATTGTGTGCTTGTTGTCTTATAATTTTATATTAATTATATGTATTTATTGGGGCAATTTCTTCTATAAGAATTGGTAAATAAACATATTGGAGGAGTGGGTTGCACACCGCAACAGAATTGATTGAAATGAATATATATTGGGGGATTGGGTTGCACGCCGCAACAGACTTATTAAAAGTCCATATTGGAGGATCGGGTTGCACACCACAATAGACTTATTAAAAGTCCATATTGGGGGATCGGGTAGCACGTCACAACGGACTTATTTTAAAAAAATTCTATATTGGGGGATAGGTTTGCACTCCGCAACGGACTTATCTAAAAGTCTATATATGTACTTGATTAAAATAAATATATTATAGGATTGAAAATGAATATATTATGGGAGCGGTTCGCACGCTGCAACGGAAATTGGTTGAAATAATAATGGGTTATGACTGTTGAATTGCCTTCAATTATTATAAATGAGTTATCTGATTTATTTCTATTATTTGTTGTTGTTACTAATATTGCATACAAGTTAATGTAAGTGACCCGCCTTAGCCTCGTCACTACTTCGTCAAGGTTTGGCTCAGCACTTACCAGTACATGTTGTCAGTTGTACTGATACTACACTCTAAACTTCTAGTGCAGATTTCGGAGTTGGTCCCAACGGCGTACCATAGACTTGCTCGGATTTCAGCTACCAGAGGAGACTTGAGGTATAGCTACATGGCGTCCGCAGTTCTGAAGTCCCCGTCTATTTTACTTTTGCTTTGTGTTTATTTTCAGACAACTTATTTATATCAGACCTTTATTTGTATTATTCTAGAAGCTCGTGCACTTGTGACACCAATTGTGGGATGGTATTTACACACCATTATTTTTATGGATTATTCACTACATTTCAGACTTTACTTCCGCATTTGTTTCTTTGTTATTAATAAATTTAAAAATTGTTTTAAAATGGATAATATTATTCTAACGTTGGCTTGCCTAGCAAGTGAAATGTTAGGCGCCATCATAGTCCAAATGTGGGAATTTCGGGTCGTGACACATATGTTTCAACACAATCATACTACAACTGTTTTAGCTCATCAATCAAAGGTTGCAAATATACATCAATTAAACTTTTTGGATTACGTGAACTGAGGATAATACAATTTAAAATATATATGGACTAGTCATACACAACTCAGGTGGTAGATTATAAGGTGTAAGAAAGACATGCCAGCATGGATATGGTGTCGTAGATATAGAAAAAGGCGTAAAGCCATCCGCACAAAAACCTAACCAAATGTTCCTTAGTTCACTAGGAAAATCTAGATATGTCCTATCAAAGTGCTTCCAAGCTTCTCCATCTCAAGGATGACACATAACCCCAGGTGGTCTTCTATTTTCAAAGTGCCATCTCATATGAGGAGCAGAACGCATCGACACATATAACCTCTTTAACCTAGGTATAAGAGGTAAATAATGCATCGCCTTTACAACGACCATATTCCCGCTGGAAAGCCTCTTGAAACGAGGCTTTTCGCAAAATTTACAACTTTCTAAATTTGCATCATCTTTATAATATAACATGAAACCATCTTCACAATAATCAATTCTCATTGACGAAAGTCCTAACTTAGAAACCAATCTCCTTGCCTTATAGAAATCACCAGGTAAGTTGATATTAGGGTCAACTAGTTCACTCATAAGGTCAATGAAAGAGTCCATGGCTGCTTGAGAAATATTCCAATCAGATTTGATACTTAGTAATCTAACTGCAACAGACAGCTCAGAGTGCGGACTTCCTTCACGTAGTGGACGACTAGCTTCCTCTAACTGTTCATAAAAATGTTTTGCATCATCATTAGGAGTTTGTTCAACATTTTCATTGGGCTCATCCCCGAAGTGCACCCCAAAAGCATCCTGATGTTTTAACTTCAATACCACACAAGAGGGGGGTGATTTGTGTGGTGTCCAATTTTTCGGTTACATTGAATATAGAAGGACCTGGTTCTTCTAAGTGTTCCTTAACCTACTATTACTGAAATGGTAAATGCGAAAAGTAAAGAACACAAGTATTTTACTGTCACGACCCAATTTTCCCTCCGTGTGACGTCGTGACCGCACCTAGTCTCTACAACTAGGTAAGCCTAACACTTTGCAGAATAATGAAATAAAAATATAAATTTAACCAACTATTCAAAAATACACAACAATCCCCAAAACCCAGAACATCATGAATCACAAACTACATAAGGAAAGGTCTAGTGTCTCTATACTTCAGAATCTAACAAGGAAGATACAAAAAATAATCGACATGAGAAAGAGTAGAAGGGGACTCCGAGGTCTGTGGACGCGGAAGATATACCTTGAAGTCTCCAAAGCTGTCCCGACTCACTGATAGTGTAGCTAATAAGGTACACCTCGATCTGCACACGAAAAACATGTGTAGAGAGTAGCATGAGTACACCACAATAGTACCCAGTAAGTGACAAGCCTATCCTCGGTCAAGTAGTGACAAGGTCAGGTCAACCACACAAGCTAATACCCGGCTAGGATCTGAAATATCGAATCTCACGAACTGGCTGGCTAAGGCCTGAACATCTAAGGCTAAGGTCCTCTCGGCTGTCGGAAGATATGCCAACTCCCCAAACTCTCTGCCCGACATCTCAAGGCGTCGGCCACTACATTGGCCTTCCCCAGGTGGTACAATATAGTGATATCATAGTCTTTAAGTAGCTCCAACCACCTTCGTTGATGCAAATTAAGGTCTTTCTGCCTGAACAAGTGCTGCAAACTCCGGTGATCAGTGTAAATCTCACAAGGAACTCCGTACAAATAATGCCTCCAAATCTTTAAGGCATAAACAATAGCTGCTAGCTCAGGGTCGTGGACACGATAGTTCTTTTCATGCACCTTCAGCTGTCTGGACACGTAGGCAATCACCCTACGGTCCTGCATCAACACCGCGTCGAGGCCAACTCGCGACGCATAACAATAAACTATATAAGACCCTGAACCTGAAGGCAATACCAATACTGGGGCTATAGTCAAAGCTGTCTTGAGCTTTTGAAAGCTCTCCTCACACTCTTCTGTCCACCTGAACGGAGTACCCTTCTGGATCAACCTGGTCATAGGTGCTGCAATAGATGAGAAACCCTCTACAAATCGGTGATAATACCCCGCCAAACCAAGAAAACTTCGGATCTCTATAGCTGAGGATGGTCTGGGCCAACTCTGCACTGCTTCAATCTTTTTCGGATCCAGCTGGATCCCCTCACTCGATACTATATGACCCAAGTCTGAAGTGCAGTCATCAGGTGCTGCTCATGATCTTCCCTACTTCGAAAGTATACCAGAATGTCATCAATAAACATGATGATGAATGAGTCAAGATAAGGACGGAACACACTGTGCATTAAGTGCATAAAATTTGTTGGGACGTTGGTCAGCCCAAAAGACATAACAAGAAACTCATAGTGACCATATCTAGTCCTGAAAGTAGTCTTCGGGATATCTAGATCTCGAATCTTCAACTGATGTAAACCTGAACGTAAGTAAATCTTGGAAAATACTCTGGCACCCTATAATTGATCAAATAAGTCATCAATACGAGGCAATGGATACCTGTTCTTCACTGTGACTTTGTTCAATTGGCAGTAATCAATACACATCCGCATAGAACCATCCTTCTTCTTCACAAATAGGACAAGAGCACCCCAAGGTGACACACTGGGCCGAATGAAGTCCTTATTAAGCAATTACTGTAACTGCTTCTTCTACTGCTTTAACTCAGGAGGAGCCATACGATATGGAGGAATAGATATGGGCTGAGTGACCGGCAACAACTCGATGCCAAAATCAATATCTCTATCGGGCGGCATTGTCCGGAAGATCAGCTGGAAACACATCTGGAAAGTCCCTCACTACTGGAACTGACTCAACTGTAGGGGTATCAATACTGACATCTCTCACATAAGCTAGATACGCATCATACCCCATCTCAACCATTAGTTGAGCTTTAAGAAAAGAAATAACTCTGTTGGGAGTATACTCTAAGGTACTTCTCCACTCTAATCGCGGTAAACCTGGCATAGCCAGCGTCATGGTCTTAGCATGACAATCCTTCATATCTTGGTTCTTCGATTTATGTATTTCTAGGAATCCAATTGCTTAATTTTTCTTCTTAAGATTGTTCTATCTTCATCCTCTTTCCTTTTTCATCCTTGGGTTCTGGGCTTCTTTTGTGTTATTAGCAAATTCTCAATACCTTCATTAATTCTTTTCTAGTTGAATGTTTTTTTCTAAGATTTTAGAGCTATCACAGTTTTTGCTTGTACGTGTAGATTTTCACAGCTGGGGTTTTCCAGTCATTTGCAACTTTTTTTTGTCACGGTCTTAGTATGACAATCAAGAATAGCATAATGGGGCGACAACCAATCAATGCCCAAAATAATAACAAAGTCTACCATGCTGAGAAATAATAAATTGGCTCTGGTCTCAAAACCACTAAGAGCAATCAAACACGACCGATACACGCGGTCCACAACAACAGAATCTCCAACAGGAGAAGACACATAAATAGGGGAACTCAAAGAATATGTAGAGCCTGGGTCAAATAATGCCGACGCATCTCTATGACATACTGGAACAATACTTGTAATGACAGAATCAGAAGCAAATGCCTCTGTACGAGTAGGAAGTGCATAATATCTGGCCTGGCCTCCCCCTTTAGGGAGACCTCTACCTCCCCAACCTCCACCTCGAGCTGACTGAGCAGGTGGGGTGGCAGCTAGTTCTGTAATCATAGCCTGAGGACCTGGTGGAGCACGCTGTGGGTGAGAAGTCTGTGGAGGTGCACCGCTCCTAATCCTTGGGCAATCCCTCACCACATGGCGATGTCACCACACTCAAAACAAGTTCTGGGAGGGCGTGGCTGTTGTGACTGGCTCGGGCCAGGTCTGCTGGACTGGCCACTAGGAACACCCCATGCAGGAGGCACACTAGATACTTGTAGTGCATAATAAGGCTCCTGGGGCCTAGAAGGAGCTGGAACACCGCTGGCGGCTGGAAGAGCTGAATGAACAGGGCGACTCATATAACCCATACCATGGTGAGCTGCTGGGACACGAGCTCCAGAATAATAACCAGTCTCTCGAGACCTCTTGGCCTCTCTCTCCTCTCTATCCTGGGCAAGCATGCCCTCCAATCTCCTGGCAATACTCACAACTTGCTGATAAGAAATATCCATCTCCAACTCCCTGGCCATACTAATCCGAATGCTGGGATGGAGTCCCTTAATAAACCTTCAAACTCTCTCTCGAATTGTGGCAACCAAGGCCGGTGCATGTCAGGCCAAATCATTGAAACGGACTGCATAGTTTGACACAGTCATAGATCCCTAGCGCAACTGCTCAAACTCCACGCGTCATGAGTCCTTGAGGCTCTAAGGGACATTCTCTCTCGAAAACATGTCCGAGAACTGAGTCGATGCAAGTGAAACTGCCTCAGCGGGACTACTCAACTCATAAGCACGCCACCACTGATAGGCTTCTACTCTAAGCTGGAATGTTGTAAAAGAAACTCCACTCGTCTCCGCTATGCCCATAGTACGGAGAATACGATGACACTCCTCCAAAAAACCCTGAGCATCATCTGTAGCCAATCTGCTGAAAGTAGGTAGGTGGTACTTCTTGAACCTCTCAAGTTTGAGCTGCTCCGCCTCAAAAGCTGCTGGCCTAACCTCGGGCTGAGCTAGAACTACTGGCTGCATTGGGACAATCTCTGGAACTAGATCGACCTGAACCAGCTACAAAAACTAGGCTAGAGCTAAGGTGCAGGACATGCTCAGAAACTGGGCTAGAGTCTCCCGAAGGGCTGGTGCAGAAGTAGGTACCTCTGGTGTTTGACCTCCAGCTGGAGCTACTTAGGGTTCCTCTGCAGAAACTCGTGCGGGTGCTCTGACTACACCACGTGAACATCCTCGGCCCCGACCCCGTCCTCTCGCGGCTCTAGCAGGGGGTGCGGGTGCCTGTTCGTCTGATCCGCATGTACGTGTCCTCACTTTCTGTGAGAGAATAGAATACATAAGTTTAGATTTTTTTTCTGAAGTCAACAATTTTTGCACGACAAGGAATCAAGTAGTGAAATTTTCCTAATAGTTCCATAGCCTCCCGAAGATAAGTACAAACGTATCTGTACCGATCCGCGAGCCTCTACTAAACCAGTTTGTGACTCACGACACCTATGAACCTAGAGCTCTGATACCAATTTGTCACGACCCAATTTCCCCTCCGTGTGACGTCGTGACGACACCTAGTCTCTACAACTAGGTAAGCCTAACGCTTTGCGGAATAATGAAATAAAAATAAAAATTTAACCAACTATTCAAAAATACACACCAATCCAAAAAACCTGGAACATCGTTAATCACAAACTACAGAAGGAAAAGTCTAGTGTCTCTATACTTCAAAATCTAACAAGGAAGATACATAAAATAATGGACATAAGAAAGAGTAGAAGGGGACTCCGAGGTCTGCGGACGTGGCAGATATACCTTGAAGTCTCCAAAGCTATCTCGGCTCACTGATAGTGCGGCTGATAAGGGCACCTCGATCTGCACACGAAAAACATGTGCAGAGAGTAGCATGAGTACACCACAATAGTACCCAGTAAGTGCCAAGCCTAACCCCGGTCAAGTAGTGACGAGGTCAGGTCAAGGTCTGCTGTCACAACCCAATTTCACCTATAAGTCGTGATGGCGCCCAACACTACAGCTAGGCAATCCAACTAATAAAATAAGCATACATTGATAAAATTTAAACTAGAAAAATATAATAAAATCCAAACTCTACCAATGTGTATGCCAAGACCTGGTGTCACAAGTGTATAAGCATCTAGTAGATTATATAACACCTCAAATACTGCCTGAAATAAAAAAAAAAGTAGACAGAATGAAAAATACAAAGAGAGACACTAGTAGCTGCAGAACGGATTAGAGAAACAGCTAACCACCATGCCCCTGGATAACGTGGGTGCAATACGATAGGTCCCCCACTAGTACTTGCCGCAGTTCCTACACAAAAAAGTGCTGCAAGTGTAGTATGAGTATGTAAACAACGTATACCCAGTAAGTATCAAGCCTAATCTCGAAGTGGTAGAGACAAGATGGCCGATTTTGACACTCACTATGGGTCAATAATAATAATTGAAATACAACTAGGATATTTAAATCAGCATGATATACAGAGTTTAAAATCATTTTTATTTAATCAACGAAAATAATCAAATTCCTTCACATGCAACAATTCTCAATATATTAATTAAATTCCTTTAATTCAAATAATTTTTAATTTATCAATTAAATATCATTTACAAGAATAACAATTAAATCTTTAACAAGCAAGAATAATAATTCATTAAATTCCAAGGATTTTACAATTTATCAATTAGTTTCGCCAGCTGAAATAAATTATTAAAGTATCGTGTATTTCTTATTATTAAGCATGATTTCTGCCGAGGATGTACAACCCGATCCAGAGTATCGTGTACACTACCGAGGGACGTGCGGCGCGATCCATAGATGCATCTATCCTGCCGAGGCATTCGGCCCGCTCCACAAGAAAGGAGGACATTTTCTTATGTACCTCCGGAAGGAGAGTATATTTATTATGAGATAATTTCGGGAGGAGAAGAATTTTTTTTAACAATTAATTGTTTTAAACAGAAAATCAAGCATATAAATTTTTCCATTCTTTAATATTTTGATTCACAACATATATATAAATATATCAAATAATATTAATTAAACAAGGAATACAATTTACACAAGTAATTCATGCTTTGAGTCCTAAACTACCCGGACTTTAGCATTAATAGTAGCTACGCACGGACTCTCGTCACCTCGTGCGTACGTAGCCCCACAATTATCAATAATTATTCAATTTATCCCTGTGGGATAATTTCCCCCTCACAAGATTAGACAAAAGACTTACCTCGTCTCAAAGTCCACTTTCCGATTATCGCGTCGCGTAAAATTCTCGATTCAATGCCGAAAAATCCGAAACGATTCAAAAGTTATATAAACTAATTAATATATGTTCAAAAATTCAAAATTCATCTATTAATAAATTACCCTATCCAAAATGGTAAAATTCTTAAAATTTTCCCCGGGCCCACGTGCCCGGATTCTAAAAATATTTGGATGGAAATGTTACCCATAATCTCAAGAACTCAATTATTTAATTTCTACCCAATTCCATAACTATTTTCGTGGTTAAAATCTCATTTTTATAAAAATCTATGTTTTTCACCTAAACCTTTCATTTCTAAGATTTACTAGTTATAATCTACTTATAATCTAAGTATTTAACTCAAAGAGTGTAGAATTAACTTACCTTCAAGTTGTTAGTTGAACTCCCTTCTCAAAAGCTCTAAAATCGCCCGAAAATGGAGGAATAATGGGCTCAAAATGTCTGGGCCCCAATTTTTAACCATTATGCCAAGCAGTGATTTCGCACCTGTGGAAGGGGTACCGCACCTGCGGTTTTCTCACCTTCGGAAATTTCTCGCAGGTGCGAGTTTCACTCGCCTAGGCCACGGTCACATCTGCGCAAAAATACTTGCACTTGCACGTTCGCAGGTGCGCAAAATGGTCTGCATCTGCGGTGGATTGCCCCTTCCCTTTTTCTGCTTTTGCGCTCAAAATCTCGCATATGCGAGTGCCGCACCTGCGAGCTTCTTTCGCATCTGCGAATGTCGCACCTGCGACTGGCAAAGCACAGGTGTGATTCTGACAGTAGTTGGGAGCTTCAGTTTTGACTCCTAACTTCCAACTTGGTCCGAGCCTCGTCCGATTGATGCTCGGGGTTCCCGGGACCCCGCCCGAACATACCAACAGGTTTGAAATCATAAAACGGACTTGCTCGAACTCACAGAATGCGTAAAACAACATCAAATCTAAGAATCACACCTCAAACAAAATTGATTCAAACTTAAGAATTTCAAGTTCTTCAATTTACTTCTAATGCGCCGAAATATACTTAAACTTCTCGGAATGACACGAAATTTTGCGTGCAAGTCTTAAATCATTATACGGAACTATTCCCAAACTCAAAATTCCAAACGGACTTCAATTTCTCAAAAACCTACTCTAAACCATATTTAAAGAACTTTAAACCTTCAAATAGTTGATATTTACTAGTAAGCGCCAAAACGCTCCCGGGTTATCCAAAACCCGATACGAATATACGCCCAAGTCCGAAATCATTATACGAACCTATTCGAACCGTCAAATCCCGATTTCGGGGTTGTTTTCTCAAAATGTTGACTGAAGTCAAACTTGGCCTTTTAAGGCTAACTTAAGGAACCAAGTGTTCCGATTTCAACCCACACACTTCCAAATCCCGAACCAACCATCCCCGCAAGTCATAAATTAATAAAAGCATGTTCGGGGAGTTTTATTTTAGGTAACGGGGTTCTAAAAGTTAAAATGACTGGTTGGGTCATTACATTCTCCTCCTCTTAAACAAATGTTCGTCCTCGAACGGGTTTAGTATAATACCTGGAGTGCTAAATAAGTATGGATATTTACTCCGCATGTCTTCCTCGGCCTCCCAAGTAGCTTCCTCGACTTTTTGGCCCCTCCACTAGACCTTTACTGCAGAAATATTCTTGGACCTCAACTGACGAATTTGTTTATCAACAATGGCAAATGGCTCTTCTTCATAACCCAAACTCTTATCTAGCTGGACTGTGCTGAAATCCAACACATGTGATAGGTCAGCATGATACTTCCGGAGCATAGATACATGGAAAACCGGATGAACTCCCGATAGACTGGGAGGGATAGCAAGCTCATAAGCAACCTCCCCAGCTCGTCTCAACACCTCAAATGGGCCTATAAACCTTGGGCTCAACTTTCCCTTCTTCCCGAGTCTCATAATCCCCTTCATCGGCGAAACATTTAAGAGAACTTTTTCACCTACCATAAAAGAAAAATCACGCGCTTTATGATCCGCGTAACTCTTCTATCTGGACTGCGCTGTACGAAGTCGCTCCCGAATCAACTTTACCTTTTCCAAGGCATCATTTACCAAATCACTATCTTATAACTTAGCCTCATCGGCCTCAAACCATCCGATAGATAAACAACATCGACGACCATATAAAGCCTAAAATAGAGCCATCTCGATGCTGGATTGGTAACTGTTATTATAAGAAAACTCGGTCAAAGGCAGGAAACGATCCCACTGACCTCCAAAGTCAATCACACATGCCCTGAGCATATCTTCCAAAATCTGAACTGTCCGCTCTGACTGCCCGTCAGTGTGCGGATGAAAGGTTGTGCTGAGCTCTACACGGGTCCCTAATTCATTCTGTACTTCTCTCCAAAAATGTAAAGTAAACTGAGGGCCTCTATTTGATATGATGGAAATTGGCACACCGTGCAACCGAACTATCTCCTAAATATAAATCTGGGCCAACCTCTCTGAAGTATACGTAGTCACAACATGAATAAAATGTGCCGACTTGGTCAACCTGTCAACAATCACCCAAGCTGCATCAAACATCCTTAAGGTCCGCGGCAACCCATCGACAAAGTCCATAGTAATTCGTTCCCATTTCCACTCTGGTATGGTCATCTGCTGAAGTAGGACACCTGGCCTCTGGTCCTCATATTTAACTTGCTGGAAATTTAGACACCTAGCTACATACTCAACTATGTCCTTTTTCATTCGTCGCCACCAATAATGCTGCCTCAAATCACGATTCATCTTCGTAGCACCTGGATGAATAGAATACCGAGAACTGTGTGCCTCCTCTAGGGTCTTTTTCCTCAGTCCATCTAGATTAGGAACACATAGACGATCCTGGAGTCGCAGAACACCATCTGCACTAATAGTAACTTCTTTGGCACCACCTCGTAGTACCGTTTCTCGAAGAACCATTAAGTGTGGATCATCATACTAGCGAGCCTTGATCTTCTCAAATAGTGATGACTGAGTTACGACACATGCAAGGACTCGGCTGGGCTCTAAAATATCTAACCGCATAAGTCTGTTGGCCAAGGACTGGATATCCAAAGCTAATGGCCTTTCTTCTACTGAAATGAAAGCCAAACTACCCATGCTCTCCGCATTTCTACTCAGGGCATCTGCAACTACATTTTCTTTGCTCGGATGATACAGGATCGTAATATCATAATCTTTTAGTAATTCCAGCCATCTGCGCTACCTCAAATTTATTTCCCTCTGCTTGAACAAATGCTGCAAACTGTGATGGTCCGTATAAACTTCACAAGACACACCCATAAAGATAATGCCTCCAAATCTTAAGAGCGTGAAGAATCACATCTAACTCCAAATCAAGTACCGGATAATTATTTTCGTGAGGTTTCAATTGACGTGAAGCATATGCAATAACTCGCCCTTCCTGCATCAATACACAACCCAAACCAACGCGTGAAGCATCACAGTACACTATATACATCCCCGAACCGGAATGCAACACTAACACCGGTGTTGTAGTCATTGTTGTCTTGAGCTTCTAAAAGCTTGCCTCACAATCATCAGACCATCGGAACGGAACACCCTTCTAGGTTAATTTTTCAAAGGTGCTGCAATACATGAAAAACCTCCATGAAGTGACGATAATAACCTGCTAAATCCAGAAAACTCCTAATCTCAGTCGCCGGAGTGGGACGATGCCAATTCTGAACTGCCTCAATCTTTGGGATCAACTGTAATACCTTCACCCGATACAATATGTCCCAAAAATGCTATAGACTCTAGCCAAGACTCACATTTAGAGAACTTAGCATATAGCTTTTGTTCCCGCAATGTCTGAAGCACTACTCTCATATGCTACTCATGTTCCTCCTTGCTGCGCGAGTAGATCAAAATGTCATCAATGAAGACAATGACAAACGAATCAATATATGGCCTAAATAACCTGTTCATCAGATCCATAAATGTTGTTGGGGCATTAGTTAAATCGAAAGACATCACCAGAAACTCATAATGACCATATCTAGTACGAAAAGCAGTTTTCGGAACATCCGAATCTCGAATCTTCAACTGATGATACACCGACCCAAGTCGATCATAGAGAACACCCTAGCACCCTGCAACTGGTCAAATAGGTCATCAATACGCGACAACGAGTACTTGTTCTTAATAGTGACATTGTTCAATTGGTGATAATCAATACACATCCGCATTGTTCCATCCTTATTTTTCACAAATAATACCAGTGCACCCCAAGGCGATACACTCGGTCTAACGAACCCTTTGTCTAGTAACTCCTCAGGCTGCTCTTTCAATTCTTTTAATTCTTTCGGAGCCATGCAATACGGTGGGATAGATATAGGCTGAGTATCTGGAGCCAAGTCAATACAAAAATCAATATCACGATTAGGTGGCATACTTGGAAGATCTGAAGGAAATACATCGGAGAACTCCCGAACTACTGGCACTGAATCAATAGCCGGAATCTCTGCAGTAGTATCCCAAACATAGGCTAGAAAAGCCAAACAACCCTTCTTAACCATGTGTTGAGCCTTTATAAAAGAAATAACCCGATTAAATGAACTAACGGACGAACCCTTCCACTCCAGCCTAGGCAAAGATGGAATAGCCAAGGTAACAGTTTTTGCATGACAATCTAGAATAGCATGATATGAAGATAACTAGTCCATACCCAGGATAATTTCAAAATTGATCATCTAGAGCAATAAGAGATCTGTTCTAGTTTCATAACCACATAATGTAATGATACAGGACTGGTAGATCTAGTTCACAATAACAGAATCACCTACAGGAGTGGACACATAAACATGAGTACTCAAGTACTCACAAGAAGCACCGAGGAATGGAGCAAATAGAGATGACACATATGAACACGTGGATCCTGGATCAAATAATACTGAGTCATCTTTGCGGCAAACATAAATAATACCTGTAATCACAACATCTGAGGCCTCTGTATCTGGTCTAGCCGGAAAAGCGTAGAACCGAGCTAGAGCGCCAACTGGCTGGCCTCCGCATGGCTGACCTCCACCTCTAGGATGACCCCTACCCACATGTCATCCACCTCTTGGTGTTCGGACTACTGGTGGAGAAAATGGTCCGGTAAGCATAGGCTGCTGACCCTGCTGTACTGGTCTACCCTGAAGCCTGGGGCAAAACTTCCGCATGTGACTGGGATCCCCGCACTCATAACAACTCTTCGGTACGATGGGCTTCTGACTAAGTGTCTAGCCCTAGGAAACTGAATACCCACTGGGAGGACCCTGAATAGCTGGGGGCGGTAAGAATTCTATGGTATAGCACTGAGATAAGGTCGCACTGGAACACCTCGAGGAGGTGGTGGTGCTGGATGTGGGGGTCTGTTGGACTGCCCCCTCACGAACTGACCTATGCCCCTAGACGGAGCACCTCTGAACTCTCTAGAGTACCTGAACCGCTTATCTCTCATAATCTTCTCTCGGCTCCGCTGACGCACACCCTCAATCCTCCGGTCTATCTCAACAACTCGCTCATAAGAAGTACCCATCTCAACCTCTCGAGCCATAGTGGCCTGAATACCAGTATGTAAACTGGCTACAAACCTCCGCACTCTCTCCGCCTCAGTAGGGAGTATCATAAGTGCATGGCGAGATAATTCAGAAAACCTAGCCTCATAATCAATCACTGACATCTGACCCTGCTGGAGCTGCTCAAACTGAAACCGCAACTCTTCCCTTTGGGAGGTTGGAATATACATGTCAAAGAAGATACAGGTGAACCTGTCCCAAGTCATGGGAGGAGAATCTCCTGGTCTGCCAAGAGCATAAGACTGCCACCATCTAAGGGCTCTACCCTCTAGCTGAAAAGTGGCAAAGTCAACCCAATGAGATTCCAATATCCTCATGTTGTGCAGTCTGTCCCTGCAACGATCAATGAAGTCCTTTGGATACCATGTTGTGAACTTAGTGCTCTGATACCATGTTGTCACGACCCAATTTCACCTATAAGTCATGATGGCGCCCAACACTATAGCCAGGCAAGCCAACTAATAAATTAAGCATACATTGATAAAATTTAAACCAGGAAAATATAATAAAACCCAACCTCTACCAATGCATGTCCCAAGACCCGGTGTCATAAGTCTATGAGCATCTAGTAGATTATACAACACCTCAAATATTGTCTGAAATAAAAAATAGACATAATGAAAAATACAAAGAGAGACGCTAGTAGCTGCAGAACGGATCAGAGAAACATCTCACCACTATGCCCCTGGATAACGTGGGTGCAAGACGATAGGTCCCCCACTAGTACTTGCCTCAGTTCCATCACAAAAAAGTGCAGCAAGTGTAGTATGAGTACGTAAACAACGTGTACCCAGTAAGTATCAAGCCTAATATCGAAGTGGTAGAGACGAGATGGCCGACTTTGATACTCACTATGGGTCAATAATAATAATTGAAATACAACTAGGATATTTAAATCAGCATGATTTACAGAGTTTAAAATCATTTTTATTTAATCAGCGGAAATAATCAAATTCCTTCACATGCAACAATTCTCAATATATTAATTAAATTCCTTCAATTCAAATAATTTTCAATTTATCAATTAAATATCATTTACAGGAATAACAATTAATTCTTTAACAATCAAGAATAATGATTCATTAAATTCAAAGGATTTTTCAATTTATCAATAAATTATTAAAGTATCATGTATTTGTTATTATTAAGCACGATTTCTGCCGAGGACGTACGACCCAATCCAGAGTGTCGTATACACTGCCGAGGGACGTGCGGCGTGATCCATAGATGCATCTATCCTGCTGAGGCGTTCGGCCCGCTCCACAATAAATGAGGACATTTTCTTTTGTACCTCCGGAAGGAGAGTATATTTATTATGAGATAATTTTGGGAGGAGAACAATTTCTTTTAACAATTAATTAAACAGAAAATGAAGCATATGAGATTTTCATCCTTTAATATCTTTATCTAACAATTCACAATATTTTCATATATATCAATTAATATTAATTAAACAAAGAATACAATGTACACAAGTAATTCATGCTTTGAGTCCTAAACTACCTGGACTTTAGCATTAATAGTAGCTACGCACGGACTCTCGTCACCTCGTGCGTACGTAGCCCCCGCAATTAGAAATAATTATTCAATTTAATCCCTATGGGGTAATTTCTCCCTCACAAGATTAGACAAAAGACTTACCTTGTCTCAAAGTCCACTTTCCGATTATCGCGACGCGTAAAATTCTCGATTCAATGCCGAAAAATCCGAAACTATCCAAAAGTTATATAAAATAATTAATATATGTTCAAAAATTCGAAATTCATCTATTAATAAATTACCCTATCCAAAATGGTAAAATTCCTAAAATTCTCCGCGGGCCCACATACCCATAATCTCACGAACTAAATTATATAATTTCTACCCAATGCCATAACTAATTTCATGGTTAAAATCTCATTTTTATAAAAAAAACTAGGTTTTCACCTAAACCTTTGATTTCTAATATTTACTAGTTATAATATACTTATAATCTATGTATTTAACTCAAGGAGTGTAGAATTAACTTACCTTAAAGTTGGTAGTTAAACTCCCTTCTCAAAAGCTCTGAAATCGCCCGAAAATACAGGCAAAATGGGCTCAAAATGTCTGAGCCCCGATTTTTAACCATTCTGCCAAGCAGTGATTTCGCACCTGCGGAAATTTCTCGTAGGTGCGAGTTTCACTCGCCTAGGCCACGGTCGCATCTGCGCAAAAATACTCGCACCTACGCGTTCGCAGGTGCGCAAAATGGTCCGCATCTATGGTGGATTTTCCCTTCCCTTTTTCCGCTTCTGCTCTCAAAATCTCGCATATGCAAGTGCCGCACCTGCGAGCCTCTTTCGCATATGCAAATTTCGCACTTGCGACTGGCCAAGCGCAGGTGCGATTCTGACAGTAGCTGGGAGCTTCAGGTTTGGCTCCCAACTTCCAACTTGGTCCGAGCCTCGTCCGAATGACGCTCGGGGTCCCCGGGACCCCGCCCGAATATACCAACAGGTTTAAAATCATAAAACCGACTTGCTCGAACTCACGGAACGAGTAAAACAACATCAAATCTAAGAATCACACCTCAAACCAAATTGATTCAAACTTAATAATTTCAAGTTCTTCAATTTATTTCTAATGCACCGAAAAATACTTAAACTACTGGGAATGACACAAAATTTTGCGTGCAAGTCTTAAATCATTATACGGAACTATTCCCAAACTCGGAATTCCAAACGGACTTCAATTTCCCAAAAACCTAGTCCAAACCAAATTTAAAGAACTTTAAACCTTCAAATAGTTGATCTTTACTAATAAGCGCCAAAACACTCCCGGGTTATCCAAAACCCAATTCGAACATACGCCCAAGTCTGAAATCATCATACAAATCTATTGGAACCGTCAAATCCAGATTCCATGGTCGTTATCTCAAAATGTTGACCGAAGTCAAACTTTGGCCTTTTAAGGCTAACTTAAGGAACCAAGTGTTCCGATTTCAACCCACACACTTCCAAATCCCGAACCAACCAGAGTCATAAATTAATAAAAGCATGTTCGGGGAGTTTTATTTTAGGGAACGGGGTTCTAAAAGTGAAAATGACCGATTGGGTCATTACAGCTATACCAGAGTAAATATAATAAATTAAACAGTAAAAGATATAAGTAAGTTTTACGGTAAACAGTTAAAGAAAATTTTCAAAAAAAATAATTTAACAGTCAAGGGAACCCTCGACTCAGAACAAGGTATACATAATGTGGAATCTCCCGGGATACCGCCATGTAGTCCCGAATGTATATGTAGTACAAGGGGATCTCCCGGAATACGTCTGTAGTCCCAAAGTAAATATGCAGTGCTGGGGAATCTCTCGGAATACGTCTGTAGTCCCAATTTAAATATGTAAGACAGCGAGATCTCCTGGAATACCGTTCCGTAGTCCCAAAGTAAATATGCAGTGCGAATGATAGAAATACAACTACATCACGAAATTCTTACAATTTAGGCTACGTACCAGTCAGGGAAGGAGCGGGAAATTCACTAAGCATGCTGCACAGAATTCACATAAACAATTAAAATATGTAGACATGTTGTATTAGACTAAACATGATAGCTACACATATTGGAATAACTCAATTAAGAATGCAAAATATATTTGTACCCATTAAAATGGTATAACTCAAAATAACAAGAAAACATGTTGCTTCTCAGTAAGAAAATTGGGTTTTACCACAACTAGCCCCTGCACGTACTCGTCGCCTCACGTACACGGCACTCGCATATCACAATAGTTTCAAATCTTAAGTAGATTTCCCCCACACAAAGTTAGGCAAGCCACTTACCTCGAGTCAAGCTTAATTAATCGGTCACAATGCCTTTTCCACTAATATCCGACTCCAAATGGACCAAGTCTAGCCAAAAGCAATTACATATCATAAATACAACCATAATAGACTCATCTAATTAATGAAATCAACATTTTAACAAAAATTCTGAAATTCGCCCAAAATGTCGACTCGAGCCCACGTATCAGAATTGGGTAAAAATTATAAATTACAAACACCCATTCACTCACGAGTTCAACCATACCAAAATTGTCAAAATCCGACTTCGAATCGACATTTAACTCTCAAAACCCATTTTATGAAGTTTCTACTATTTTCTCCAATTTTCCACCCCAAAGTACTAATCAAATGATGAAATCAGTGATATAATCATGTATTTTAGCCAAAACTGAATTAGAGTCACTTACCCCGTTGGTTTTCTTGAAAGTCCCTCGAAAACCCGTCAAAACCCGAGTTCTCTAGGTCAAAATATGAAAATAAAACCCCAAATTTTGTAATTATAGTGCTCCCTCGGATTCCAATTTCGCTGACCGCGAAATACTCACCACCCCCGCAAACCTTACCGCTGTCCGCAAAATTCCACCGCGGCCGTGAACCTCATTCCGCGGTCCTCGGAATTCCCACCGAGGTCGCGAAGGGCATTTCGCTGACCGTGAAAAACTTCCGCCCCCGCAGAATTTCACCGCTGTCCGCGGAATTTCCGCCGCAGTCCGCATTCCTAACTTCAGACACCCATACCTGAACTCACCCGTTCACTATTCAAAACAAACCCGAGCCCTCAAACCACATCAAACAACGCTAAAATCACAATTCATCCTCTAATTCAAACATAAAGAACTTGAAACTTCTAAATTCGACAACCGATGCCGAAACCAACCAAACCACGTCCGATTGACTCCAAATTATGCACACAAATTATATTAAATATTATGGACCTACTCCAACTTCCAGAATCGGATTCTGACCCCGATATCAAAATTTTCACTACCGGTCCAAAACTCCAAAAATTTGACTTTTGCCAATTCAAGCCTAAATAAGCTATGGACCTCCAAAACACAATCCAGACACGCCCCTAAGTCTAAAATCACCTAACCGAGCTAACGGAACCGATGGAAATTCCATTCCGGGACCGTCTTCACACAGTTCCGACTACAGTCCAAATTCTAAGACTTAAGTTCTCATTTAGGGACTAAGTGTCCCAAAACACTACGAAACTCAAAACCAATCATCCCGGCAGGTCACCATAACATAAATAGATACGGGGAAAGCAGTTAATAGGGGTTCGGGGTTCTAACTCTCATAACGACCAGCCGGGTCGTTACATTTACGTGGAAAACACCTGGCTCAAAAGGTGAAAAAACCACGACCTACTTCCCAGTAGGATTTTTACAAAACTCTCCACTAAATCACTGAGCCAAAAACTGCATTTACAAAATACTTTTGTAAACCTAGGATTAACTCTAATCCCATTGTAGCAAACAGCCTCTGACTGTTGCGACAACTTCAAGTTAACTCTAACTTGAATACTCTAAGTACCTATTACAATTGCCTCTAGATAAAGATGAAAGGTACAATATGAAAACACCTACTACAATTGAACTAGAATAAAATACAGACACTTGGAGCTGGTTCTTCTATATGGTTCATGTAGCTTAAGGTTTGCACACTTGAATCGCACACGAATTGCTTGCAAAATGCCTTGCTATTTTGCTCTCAATTCATGTTTAACTTCTGCTTTTGGGCATAACTTGTAGAATGAGAACATCCTGCGATTTATAGAGTTAGTAGAGTAGAAAATTACTAGAGTTCTAATGCTACTCTTCCTTGGTGTAAGAGTTCTAGTTGATCTCAACTTCTAACTCTTCTCTTATCTTGGATAGTGTTCTCTTTGAGTAAGGAGTCCTTCCCCTTCTCAATTATGCAACCTTTTCGATCAGGAGATATCAATTTTACCAAGTTAAGTTTATCTCCTTCACATACATCCCACATGCTCGAATCTGCCCGTGTCTATGCACACAAGGGATGGACCTGGTTCATGCCTGAGCTTTCTTTGTCAATCTTCAAAACTAACCTTTACTTGGACCAACACATCCGCAACCATATCCTGAATTCTAGAATCATGATTTGTATTCTCCATCGACCTACTACTTTCACCAATAACCATGTTATGAAATATTCCACGGCTACCATCGATCTCTCCATGATTAGTCCACACAAAGTAATTCTCTATAAACCCCTTCCTATAAAGATGAAGCTTAACTTCCTCTGGTTTCTTAAACTTCACACAATCGCACGTGATACAAGGGCACCTAATTACTCTTTCAATTTGGTATGGTGAAAGTGACATTGCATGTCTAATAAAGTCATCAACTCCTTCTACAAAATCCTCCCGCAATCCCCGCTGATTAGGATAATTCCTATTGTACATCCAAGTACGATGTTCCATCTATACAAATAAA
Organism: Nicotiana tabacum; assembly: GCF_000715075.1. Lineage (NCBI taxonomy): Eukaryota > Viridiplantae > Streptophyta > Magnoliopsida > Solanales > Solanaceae > Nicotiana > Nicotiana tabacum. The sequence goes on along the minus strand of NC_134081.1, from coordinate 83,502,792 downwards.
ACAAGATCAAATTAATTTATTCTACAATGATAAATTAATTAAATCTTTTTTAGTTAATTAAGATAATTAATTTTTCCTAATTATACCAAAATTAAATTATAGTAAATATAATTAATTATAAATTATAAGTTCAATTCATATCCTAAGAGTTTAAACATAAACTAAAAGTTTAATTTATATCCTAAAAGTTCAATTCATATCCAAAAAGTTCAATTTATATCCTAAAAGTTCATTTCATATCCAAAAAGTTCAATTTATATCCTAAAAGTTCAATTCATATCCAAAAAGTTCAATTCGTATCCTAAAAGTTCAACCCATACCCTAAAAGTTTGATTTACAAGAACAAATTCTAAAAACTAAATTCAATTCTAAGTTAATAATTCAATTCTAACTAAACATTCAATTTACACCATATGTAATCAATTTAATTAAAACAAGACTTAAACCCTAGATTTCAATAAAATGCAAAGTTAAACAATCAATTGAAACACTAATTAACTAATTCATAACTAATTAACAAAACATTAAATTTATACACAAAAGAAATAAGTTGTAATTCAAACCTAGAATTTTTAAGAGGCAGAGAAGAAGGGGCAGCTGGGCAGTTGTAACGACCCGGCCGGTCCTTTTGAGAGTTATAACCCCGTTTTCCCCATTTCTACTTCTTTTTGTGTTATTCAGCTATATAATATTATATCGGGTTAGTTGGTTCGGGTCCGGAAGGAACTCGGAGTGAAATAAGACACTTAGTCTCATAACTGAAAATTTTAAGTTAGAAAAGTGGATCGGATATGGACCTATGTGTAAACGACATCGGATTTGAATTTTGATGATTCCAATAGCTCCGTATAGTGATTTGGGCTTAGGAGCGTGTCCGGAATATTATTTGGAAGTCCGTAGAGTAATTAGGCTTGAAATGCCGAAAGTTTAATTTTTGAGAAGTTTGACCGGGGGGTTTACTTTTTGATATCAGGGTCGGAATCCGATTCTGAAAATTGAAATACCTCTGTTATATCATTTATGACTTGTGTGCAAAATTTGAGGTCAATCGGACGTGATTTGATAGGTTCTGGAGTTGTTTGTAGAAAATAGAAATTTCAAAGTTCATTAGGCTTGAATTGGGGTGTAATTCATGGTTTTAGCATTGTTTGAGGTGATTTGAGGGTTCGACTAAGTCCGTATGATATTTTAGGACTTGTTGGTATATTTGGTTGAGGTCCCGAGGGGATCGGGGGAGTTTCAGATGCACCATTTGGTTTCCTTCATCGCGTTCGCGACTGGAGCCTCGCGTTCGCGAAGAGGAACTGGGAGGCTGGCAATATTTGCTCTTCGCGTTCGCGAAGAGAAGCACGCATTCGCAAAGGGTGGACTGGGTGTGCATCACGAAGTGTCGCGTTTGCGTAGTGAGGGGGAAAGAAGCATCGCGTTCGCGATGGGTCAAATGCGTTTGCGTAAAAGGCATTGAGGCAGAGGCATTTTTGTGCTTCGCGAACACGAGGGTGATGTCGTGTTCGCGAAGGAGGAATTTGGATAGGAGCTATTTTGTGCTTCGCGAACACGAGGCACTGACCGAGTTCGTGAAGAAGAAAAGTTTGGGCGGTGAGTTTAATCCCATTTTCTATTTTTGGCGATTTGGAGCTCCGATGTGAGGCGATTTTGGGTGATTTTCAGAGGAAACAATGGGGTAAGTGTTCTTAACTCAATATTGGTTAAATTACTCGAATCCATGGTTGTTTTTATCATTTAATTGGTAAATTGAGTTGGGAAATATTTGGAAACCTCTTGGCTTAAATTGAAGATTTGAGGGTCGAGTTGATGTCGAATTTTGATAAAATTGGTATGATTAGACTCGTGGTTGAATGGGCTTCCGGATTGTGTAACATTTGTCGAGTTACGAGACGTGGGCCCCACGGGTGATTTTTGAGCTAATTTTCAGATTATTATGGAAAATCATTATGTTTTTGTGGAATTAATTCCAATGAATTTTATTAACTGGAACGAATTATTTATGACCAGATTCGAGGCGTTTGGAGACTAATTCGCGAGGAAAGGACATTGTAGAATAAGAATTTCGCTGTTTGAGGTAAGTAAATATTGTAAATCTAGTCCCGAGGGTATGAGCTCCTGGATTTTGTATCATTCTACTATTTTTAGTGACGCATATGCTAGGTGACGGGCCTGTGGGCATGATCTATTGAGGATTCGTGACTTGGTCCGTCCCGTAGCAACTGTAAAGTTACATACTTTGTTGAAACTATATGATACTGATATGTTTTAGAAAGAATTTCTATAAATTGGGCTGAATGCCATATTTGGGCCTTGCGCCAATGCTGTTTGGACCCTTAGGGGTTGTTTCTTACCATCCTCTCACTGTTTTCAATTGAAAATCTATACTCAGTCATGTTTATACTTGTTTACCACATAACTCAGTTTTATGACTCAATTTTGTTGCATATAAATGTGTTGGGCCGAATGCCCCATTTTACTGAAATGCCCGAGTGGCTTGAGAAGTTTATGACTGAGTGAGGCTGAGGACCTGATTTGTGAGGATGAGTGTGGATCAGGGCTGCCCGCCTGTAGCAAATTTATGACTGAGTGAGGGCGAGTACCTGATTTGTGAGGATGAGTGTGGATCGGAGTTGCCCGCCTGCATCATACTTTATTATTAACACATGAGTTGTCCGTGCAGATTATAGCACTTGGGCTGAAGGAGCCCCTCCGGAGTCTGTACACACCCCTAGTGAGCGCAGGTACCTACTGAGTGCGAGTGCTGAGTGACTGGGAGGCATGAGTGATTGTGAGGTATGCCCGAGTGGCAAGAGTGATTGTGAGGTATGCCCGAATGGCAAGAGTGACTGTGAGGTTTGGCCGAGGGGCTGTATATGAGTGATGTTTTGCCCGAGAGGCTGTTTATGATTTCATCATTTTGATCTCTTTTGCGTTGAGCCTTTGTTTGAAAAACTATTGGAAAAATATCTTTAAATGATTTTTACTGGAACCGGGTTTAAACGAGATGATTTGGTTCAACACTACTGCTCAGTCTTTGTTTATTGTTGTTACTTACTGAGTTGGCGTACTCACATTACTCCCTGCACCTTGTGTGCAGATTCAGGTGTAGCTGGACACGGTAGCGGTTATTGAGTGTTCTGGTCGTAGATTTTCTTAGAGATAGCAAGGTAGCTGTTTGGCGATCGCAGCCCCTGCTCTTCTCCCTCTTATCTTCCTCTAGTTGTATTTAGCTATTTCCAGGCTGAGTTAGCCTTGATATTGTTAGACATATTGTAGTAGATGCTCATGACTAGTGACACCCCGATGTCGGGCTTTTCTTTTCCGCACTTTTGTTTTTCTTTGATTTGAACTCCTAAAATTAAGGTTTTATGTTAAATAATATCGAAATTATCTTGGAAATGAAAATATCGGTTTTGTTTGGAAATGAGTCAGCTTGCCTAGTTCCACGATAGGCGCCATCACGACAGGTTAAGTTTTTGAGTCGTGACAGATTGGTATCAGAGCCTAGGTTACATAGGTCTCACGAGTCATGAGCGGGTTTAGTATAGTCTTGCGGATCGGTATGGAAATGTATGTACTTATCTTCGAGAGGCTGCAGAACTTTTAGGAAAAATTTCCATATTCTTGAATTCTTGTCATGCGAATCCATTGATTCTAGTAACTAAACATCTGTTGTTTCATTCTCTCACAGATGGTGAGGTCTAGTACTACCGGTCAGGAGGGCCATCCATCAGTACCACCAGCCAGGGCCGTGGTAGAGGTCGTGGTAAGGGCAGAGGTGCAACCCATACAACAGCTGGGGCAGTACCTGCAGATCCACCGGTTATCCCAGATCAGGACCAGGTTCCAGTTGTTGATGCACCAGCTCAGGCACAACCTGTGCCTATTATGATTCTAGGTCTTCAGGAGGCCCTAGCTCAGATTTTGACAGCGTGTACTGGCCTTGCTCAGGCGGTCTCTATTTCGATGGCCGCACCCACTTCTCAGGCCAGGGGAGGCACTCAGACTCTCGTCGCTTCCATACCCGAGTAGGTTATTTTGGGACTTCAGACAACAGAGGAACCACCTGCCCAGCCGGTTGCTGTTACTCAGGATTATGTGGTTCCTGCTATGCCTGAGGATGATCAGCGTAGGTTGGAGAGGTTTGGGAGATTTCAGCCACCACCTTTTAGTGGCATAGAAAGAGAGGATGTTCAGGACCTTTTGGACAGGTGTCAGAGGAAACTCCGTACTGCTGGTATTTTGGAGACTTGTGGGGTCTCATTTACTACCTTTCAGTTTTTTGGAGCTGCACTCAGATGGTGGGAGACTTACGAGAGGCGTAGGCCTGTTGGCGCAGCACCCCTTACTTGGCAGCAATTCTCCGTTGTCTTTTTGGAGAAGTTCATGCCTCGATCTCGCAGAGAGGAGCTGCACAGACAGTTTGAGTGGCTTCGCCAGGGTGACATATCTATGACACAGTATGAGATGTGGTTCTCTGAGTTGGCCCGTAATGCGATCTGGTTGGTTCCCACGGACAGGGAAAGGATCATGAGGTTTATTGATGGTCTCACTTATCAGCTACAGTTGCTTATGACCAGAGAGAGGGTTTCGGGTGCTACCTTTGATGAGGTTGTCGACATTGCTCGGCATATTGAGATGGTTCGCGGTCGAGAGAGGGTTGAGAGGGAGGCTAAGAGGCCTTGTGGTTAGGGTGGATTCAGCAGTGCTCCTTTTGGGTTGGTCAGTTCCAGCATGGTAGAGGTCGTCATTTCAGACAAGCTCAGTCAGCTCGGCCATTTCATCGGGGTGCATCATCTTGACATGGTTCTCACAGTTCTCATCAGGGATACTCATCACTTAGTGCCCTTTGAGTTCAGAGTTCGTCCCGTTCTCCACCTATTCAAGGCTCTTCCATGCCAGGTTCTTCTGCCAGTAATCTCGTTGCTAGGGGTTCCCTTCAGTTTCCGCCACAAGCACCAGGGGGTTGTTTTGAGTGTGTGGAGCTTGGGCATATGTGGAGGCAGTGTCCTTGTCGTCATGGAGGTCTATCTCAGTAGAGGAGTCAGCCTCCGACTACAGCACCAGTTACCTCACCACCCACCCAGACAGCTCGAGGTGGAGGTTAGGCAGTTAGGGGTCGCCCTAGAGGGGGAAGCAGATCAGGGGGTGGTCAAGCTCGTTTCTATGCTCTCCCTGCTAGACCAGATGCTATTTCTTCAGATGTTGTGATTAGAGGTATTGTCTTAGTTTGTCATAGAGATGCCTCGGTATTATTTGATCCTGGTTCCACATATTCATATGTTTTCTCGTATTTCGCCCATTTTTTGGATATGCCCCGTGAGTCCTTAGTTTTATCTGTACATGTATCTACTCCTGTGGGCGATACTATTATTGTGGACCGCGTATATCGGTCATGTGTGGTGACTATTGGGGGTCTGGAGACCCGAGTGGATCTATTGTTGCTCAGTATGGTTGACTTTGATGTGATATTGGGTATGGATTGGTTATATCCATATCATGCTGTTCTAGATTGGTTATATCCATACCCGGAATCAAATTTCGAGGTCCCTAAACCGAGATATGGAATTTTGATGAAAAATTAAAATGTTTAAGTTCAAATAGTGACCGGATGTCTAATTATGTGGAAATGACCCCGGAATAGAATTTTGATGATTCCAACATCTCCGTATGGTGATTTTGGACTTAGGAGCGTGTTCGGAATTTTATTTGGAAGTCCGTAGTTAAATTAGGCTTGAAATGGCTAAAAACAGGAATTTAAGTTTGAAAGTTTGACCGAGGAGTTGACTTTTTGATACCGGAGTCGGAATCTAGTTATGAAAATTTTCATAGCTCCGTTATATCATTTATGACTTGTGTATAAAATTTGAGGTCAATCGGACTTGATTCGATAGGTTTCAGCATCGAATGTAGAAGTTGGAAATTTCATAAGACTAAAGTTTCAAGTGAGTTCTCACAAGACCCAACTTTGAACGAGAATATCTACATATATATATATATATATATATATATATATATATATATATATATATATGGCGTTATGTGATGATATACCTATCAAATGAAATATCTTTGAGTCTAGTTTCTAACCCTTTTAACCATTCGTCATTCGGACATTCCTACAAGAAGTTATGATCAAATACCCAAAGGTTGTCCTGTAGCTCGCTATAGAGCTTGCAAGGCCAGGTGTAAGACCAGGCTTTAGCCTGGCGAGGCCAGGTGTAATACCAGGCTTTAGCCTGGCGAGGCCAGGCCTGTCGTGCGCTAAGACCAGGCTTTAGCCTGGCGAGGCCAGGTCTGTAGCCTGGTGCGGAATATTTGGAGTATCCATTCTTCTATTGTTATAACCCGACCCAACTTCGATAAATAAGCCTTGAAGCTCATTTTGGAGCAAAAAACTAATATTTATAGAGAGAAGGGAGAGTGTTCTAGAGAGAGGAAGAAGCTCAAGTACTTTGTTCATCAAGATCTTGTTCAAGCTTTGAAATCCAACAAGGAAATATCACAAGATCTTTACCCAAGAGGTAAGGTTCTAACCCCTAGTCTTCAATTTCAAGTTTGGATAAAGATGGGTGATTAAGAGTATGATTCTTTAGTGTAATAGTATCATTTATACATATCAATAAGGTTTATGGACAGATTGTTGAGTTCAAATGGGTATAGATTGGGTTGAAAATGGTAGAAATCTTCAAAGACTTTAATTGAAGATTTGAGGGTCGAGTTGATGTCGGAATTTGGTGAAAGTTGTATGGTTGGACTCGTAATTGAATGGGTTGTCGGATTTCATAACTTTCACCGGATTTCGAGATGTGGACCCCACAGACGAATTATTAATTAATTTCGGGATTTTTATTAAAAATGTAGTGTTTTCTTATAGAATTGATTCCTATAATTTTTAGTGATTGTATCAAATTATTTTGTCTAGATTCGAGCCAGACAGAGTTGGATTATCGTGGAAAAGGCCTTATAGTGGATTAAATTGGAGCAAGACGAGGTAAGTCTCTTGTCTAATCTTGTGAGGGGGAAATTACCTCATAGGGATTAAATTGAATAATTATTGATAATTGCGGGGGGCTACGTACGCACGAGGTGACGAGAGTCCGTGCGTAGCTACTATTAATGCTAAAGTCCGGGTAGTTTAGGACTCAGAGCATGAATTACTTGTGTAAATTGTATTCTGTGTTTAATTAATATTAATTGATATATATATGAATACATTGTGAATTTTCACATAAAGATATTAAAGGATAGAAACCTTATATGTTTGATTTTCTATTTAAATTAATTAATTGTTAAAAGAAATTATTCTTCCTCCTGGATTTATCTCTTAATAAATACACTCTCCTTCCGAATATACATAAGAAAATGTCCTCCTTTTTTGTGGAGCGGGCCGAACGCCTCGGCAGGATAGATGCATCTATGGATCGCGCCGCACATCCCTCGGCAGTGTACACCACACTCTGGATCGGGCCGTACATCCTCGGCAGAAATCGTGCTTAATAATAATAATAATTACACGATACTTTGACGGGTTATTGCAGCTTGTAAGGCTATTTGATAAATTGGAAATTCATTGAAATTGAATTGCAGCTTGTAAAGCTATTTGATAAATTGGAAATTTATTGAAATTGAATTGAAATTTGCAGCTTGTAAAGCTATTTGATTAATTGGAAATTCATTGAAATTGAATTGCAGCTTGTAAAGCTATTTGATATATTGGAATTTTATTGAAATTGAAGGATTTAATATATATATACGGAGAATTATATTGAGAATTGTTGCATTTTGAAAGAATTTAATTATTTCTGTTGGTTAAATAAATTATTGTTATATTCTGTGAATCATGCTGATTTAAATATTCTAGTTTATTTCAATTATTATTATTGACCCATAGTGAGTGTCAAAGTCGGCCATCTCGTCTCTACCACTTCGAGATTAGGCTTGATACTTACTGGGTACACGTTGTTTACGTACTCATACTACACTTGCTGCACTTTTTGTGCAAGATCTGAGATAAGTACTAGTGGAGGACCTATCATCACATATCCACGCCATCCCGAGGCATAGTGGTGAGCTGCCTTTCTGTGTTGTTCTGTCGCTACCAGTGTCTCTTCTTATATTTTCATTCTGTCTATTTCATTTCAGAAAGTATTGGAATTTTTTATAATCTACTAGATGCTCATGCACTTGTGACACCGAGTCTTGGCACACACATTGATAGAATTTGGTATTTTATGATTTTCTTGGATTAAAAGTTTAATCAATATATGTTTGATTTATCAGTTGGCTTGCCTAGCCGTAGTGTTGGGCGCCATCACGACCTATAGGTGAAATTGGGTCGTGACAACATGGTATCAGAGCACTAGGTTCACGTAGGTCTCATGAGTCATGAGCAAGTCTAGTATAGTCTTGCGGATCGGTACAGAGACGTCTGTGCTTATCCTCGAGAGGCTACAAGGCTGTTAGGAATACTTCCCTTTTTGATTCCTCATCGTCCGATTCGATTCCTTTGAGGCTTATGCCTACATTTCCTTCATATTCAATCTTATGCGACGTGAAGCGCTTGTTATAAATTGGGGATTGAGGAAATTTTTAATGGTACTACAGATGTAGTACAAGATGCTTCTCCCTGTGTAATTAATTGGGCTATTGTCGTCGCCTTGCGAAAGGCCGCTCTGTCATTTCAAATTAAGTATCAGTACTACCTAAGGTTTTGAGATTTGGCATTTATTGTTATGACGATTCGTGCGTTGTTATCGCACAGTGTTTATGAAATGGTAAAATGCCCGTCTATGTGTCAGGGCAGTAAACGACTTGAAAGAGGGTTTTCTCAGTACATGATTCAAAGGTTCCATGTTTTAATTCCAGCGGAGAATAGGAAATCGGACTATGAATGTTCAGGTTTGGGGTTGATGGAGTAACGAAGCTTGATATTTTCGAGTGTGGTAGAGTTCTCAATTTCGACGTGGTGTCATCGCCTTGTAAAATGCGTAAAGGTTGCCGGTTTAATGGTTTCTTCAACTCGCCTTCATGACGGGGTGTTAGGATTTGGTATAGGGGAAACAGTCGTTAGAGATCATGGTATGCAGTGATTCAGGATCGAAGCATCGTTTCTAGTGTTGATGTCTCAAGAAGGATGATCGTCAGAAAGGTTTAAAGCTGGTAACGAGCTATTGGTTCAAGTGCTATAGAGATGGATTTTGAGTTAAAACAACAACTGGGCAGCGAAGGATGTGGAAGGACATGTGGTAGGTGCCTTGCGGTGGTTAGGCTCCGAAAAGGCCAAGTGTAAGAAAACAGAAGCAGAGTAGTTGCTTAAAGGAGATGGTTGACCAAAGTGGGAGAGTGCCAAGGTAGCACATGGGTTACGTGGTAGGATGATTACACGTCTTGAGGAACGTTTGGAGTGATTTGGGATGTAGAATGGACAATGACTAGGTCTACGGACTTAAGTTGCAATATTAGCTGCTATATTGAGGAAGAGTGGATACAACATGAGGGAGTTGCTTGATATGAAGAAGGATTCAACATGACTTTGGATTGGAAGGTATTGTTACACCTCTAGTTGACGTCCGTGAGGCGTGAATGGACTGGTGCAACTGGTGAATGAGCCTTTACTCAGGAAGATCTGCTGATTTCGTAGTATTTGCACCCAGTGCAGCGGTGTTGGCATATGTCGGCATCTAATTTCCACGGGTGGGTTATCTCCTGTGAGCAGGTTAGCGGTCGGTGGTGTTGACAAAGCTTCTGCGAAGAATTTACTGGCCACCCAGTAAGAGATTTAATATGTAAATGTGGATAGTGGTTCGGAGTTTTTATTAAAGTTTAATAGAAGGATTTCGGGAAATTTGGCGAGTTGCGTGTACAGGATCATGTCAACGATGAAGAAAGAATCTCGGTGGATTCCAAAATTTTATAATTGTAGCTTCAAGCTAAGTGGGAAAGCCCCGTCGTCTATGATTGGATTACGTAGTGTCAACTTGTGCGGTTTTTGGTTATCGATGTATTGTTGGGTCATTGCAACTAAGGAAAGAAAACATCAGTGGTAATTTGAGCAAAGTATTTGAGGAATGTGCGCCATATTTGGCCTTATTAATTCATATTCAGATTTTTGGAATACTCAGAGTTTGTGCTTCGTGTAGATGTAACGCACAGGAAAGTGAAATAGTCAGATGTTTCCTTGATAAAGTGTCCATATGCTATCAGGGCCTTGGAATTGATCATGTTTGCGAACAAGTCAGAGCAAGTGACTCTCAATAACGGTCCTAGTGGATTCAAAAAATTAATTTAAAGTGTGGTGTCTAAGGATCTCGAGTCTATAGTATGGTTGAGTATCGAGCTTTTGCAGGATATTATGAAACGGGGCTTAGAGTACTCTACGTTATCTTCAGGTTGTGGTGTAGCATTGGAAGAACGGAAGAAAATAACTTCGGATTCATAAAAGAAGTATCAGAATGGGTGTACCAGTTGAAGATGTAAAAAGTGCGCACAAGAAGGGATATGAGATAATTAATGGGTTTTGAAATAGCGTGGTCTCGTGAAATAAGGTCACTTGGGATGAGTGCGGATTTGAGTTCGTGATGTAATAAATGGAACTATTATTATTTCTAAGGCAAGTTGAGAGTAAATTGAGAAAAGACGGATCAGCTCACAATGGTTGAATCGACATGATGGTGGCAATGATCAGTTCCTTCAGCGCATTGAATTATGCATGTGATTTGTGGCGGTACATGCGAGGCTTGACGGCCGCCGTAATTGATTTTATTTGGAGAAATTCAAGTATTATGACATGTTATGTGTAGAGGGATCCCTTAAGAGTTATGGTGGTTTAGACCACTACTTGAGGCCGGTATTTTCTATGGATATTGGAATTCAGTCACGTGTTGCAATAGTTCTCTTGAAATGAGTTAAGAAGAAGGTTTCTATATGATGAAGTGTTTACTCTATTAGGGGTTCGAGAGTTATGATGGAATTCTTGAAACTCCTACGCATTGGCGTGGTTAAGTGCACTAAGTAGCATGGGATTTGAAAGTTGAGGATTTAAGATTTCGGTTCGGTATTGACAAGTATGTCATGAACTCGGATGAGCAGGAAAGGGATTTAGATGTTTAAAGTAAGATGGTATTATTTTTGGCATCATCTAAGGTCAATGTGAGGTGTAAGAGACCTTGTGTATTAATTTGTGTGTATTCTTGATATGCTTTACAACATTAGTGTAACTGGTAGCATGGATGTGCAGACTTGTTACCTGGTGCGAAAGGTCGTGGGAGTGTGTCTCACGGAAAGATTGTGTAAGAGTGACATATAGTCACTTGATTGAGTGAAGATTAAAATCAAGTATGAAGAATGTGGTAATATCGCTGATTCGAGAATTTATGCCTGGAGGGCGCTCTGTTCATTTGGTTGTGGACTGTGGAAGTTGTTCCAATTATGAGGGCTATTCTTGTGTGTTATGAGAAAAAGGGTTATTATGGATCATTGAAAGGTTATTAGCCTAGTACAGTGCGATCAGAATCGGCTTGAGGTATGTGGATGGATTTAAATATGAATACGGGCTCTATATCAGGCCGAATGTGTTCATTTCAGCATAAAAGCTCTCTATGGTGGAGTATTCGGATGTTGGATGTCGTTTTGTTGTCGGTTATTTCATGTAATACTATATTGTGCCGTGTGAGTTAGGAAATGGCTTGATAAATTTCTGATGTGATGAGGTTCCGCGTAGCGATGGTGTTATGTGAGCAGGATGGCTCTCGAGATTCATATCATATATCACACCTTAGTTTTACTTGAGTTTTGTAGCGTATGGCAATGTCGGTCCTTCCAGGGATGATATTATGCATTGAGCGTGCTTGTGTCCGGTATTCGGATATTTTGTAGTAATGAGCATTTTAGCTCAGTAAGTATTTTCTTATAGATTCTTTTTGTGCGGATCGGGTGGCACGCCGCCACGGGTATGTTGTTTAGATCGGGTTGCACGTCGTAACAGTGTGATGTTGAGTACAGTCCCCTATATTCTATTTTGTGTGTTTGTGTACCATTTTCTGAGTAAGGTTCATGACACCTTTTCAGTTGTCTAATTAGTCACGTGGGTTGAGTAATCCTTTCCAGAGTTCGTTTTTCTTATCTATCGCAATCGAGTCCATAGCTTATTAGCTCATCGTGGCATCATATGAGGTGGTTTATTGCCTGAGCAACTTATACTTGGTGAGACGAGATTATTGGATTTTGGATCTGTGCGATCAGATTATATGGAGTGTAATAAAGAGCAAATACCATTATTTGGTTATAATGAGGCAATGGTTCTTGTCATAAGGAGAAACTCAACAATTGTTGACTCGGCAGTTGATTATGAATTTCTACACATTTCTTCTATCGTGGAAGAATTTCAAGAGTTGGAACATGACTTATATATATCATGAGGTGTGTTGTGAACATCAGATTCGTGAAATTTTGGCTATTGTTATCGGAGGATGTTATTATAGTCATGTGAATGATGCGGTGCATGGTCTAAATTCAACAAAGGTATGCAATCCTGTATTAGTGCATCGTGTAGTGATTGATATGACATTCATAGGTTGGAAACAGGCATGGTGGAGAATTCTGGATGTTAGAATTGTGCTCTAAGGCTTATTTGCTTAAATAAATGGGAGAATTTTAAGATTGGCTCGAGTTAATGTGCTCAACTGGGTGTGGTAGCATGGGTAGGTGCATGAGGTGTTAAACAGTAATTTTGGATAACTCCAGAACACTCCTTAGCACGTTGGAGGACGAACGTATATTTAAGTGGGAGAGAATGTAACGACCCAACCGGTCGTTTTGACTTTTAGAACCCCCTTCCCCTAAATAAAACTTCCAGTATGTTCTTTAAATGATTTATGACTTGTTGGGATGGTTGGTTCCAGATTTGGAAGTGTTTGGGTTGAAATCAGAACACTTGGTTCCTTAAGTTGGCTTTAAAAGGCCAAGTTTGACTTTGGTCAATATTTTGAGCAAACAGATTCGGATTAGTGTTTTGGCAGTTTCGATAGGTCTGTATCATGATTTTGGGACTTGGGCGTATACCCGGAATCAAATTCCGAGGTCCCTAAACCGAGATATGGAGTTTTGATGAAAAATTAAAATGTTTAAGTTCAAATAGTGACCGGATGTCTAATTATGTGAAAATGACCCCGGAATAGAATTTTGATGATTCCAATAGCTCCGTATGGTGATTTTGGACTTAGGAGCGTGCTCGGAATTCTATATGGAAGTCCGTAGTTAAATTAGGCTTGAAATAGCTAAAAACAAGAATTTATGTTTGGAAGTATCACCGAGGAGTTGACTTTTTGATACCGGAGTCGGAATCCAGTTCTAAAACTTTTCTTAGCTCCATTATGTCATTTATGACTTGTGTGTAAAATTTGATGTCAATCGGACTTGATTCGATAGGTTTCGGCATCGAATGTAGAAGTTGGAAATTTCATAAGACTAAAGTTACAAGTGAGTTCGCACAAGACCCAACTTTGAACAAGAATATCTATATATATATATATATATATATATATATATATATATATATCATTATGTAATGATCTACCTATCAAATGAAATATCTTCGAGTCTAGTTTCTAACGCTTTTAACCGTTCGTCATTCGGACATTCCTACAAGAAGTTATGATCAAATACCCAAAGGCTGTCCTGTAGCTCGCTAAAGAGCTCGCAAGGCCAGGTGTAAGACCAGGCTTTAGCCTGGCGAGGCCAGGTGTAATACCAGGCTTTAGCCTGTCGAGGCCAGCCAAAAGTCAGGCTTAACTAGGCTTTAGCCTGGCGAGGCCAGGCCTGTCGCGCGCTAAGACCAGGCTTTAGCCTGGCGAGGCCAGGTCTGTAGCCTGGCAAGGCCAGGTCTGTAGCCTGGTGCGGAATATTTGGAGTATTCATTCTTCTATTGTTATAACCCGACCCAAATTCGATAAATAAGCCTTGAAGCTCATTTTGGAGCAAAAATCTGATATTTTTTGAGAGAAGGGAGAGTGTTCTAGAGAGAGGAAGAAGCTCAAGTACTTTGTTCATCAAGATCTTGTTCAAGATTTGAAATCCAACAAGGAAATATCACAAGATTTTCACCAAAGAGGTAATGTTCTAACCCTTAGTCTTCAATTTCGAGTTTGAGTAAAGATGGGTGATTAAGAGTATGATTCTCGGGTGTAATAGTATCATTTATACATATCAATAAAGCTTATGGAAAGATTGTTGAGTTCAAATGGGTATAGATTGGGTTGAAAATGGTAGAAATCTTCAAAGACTTTAATTGAAGATTTGATGCTCGAGTTGATGTCAGAATTTGTTGAAAGTTGTATGGTTGGCTCGTAATTGAATGGGTTGTCGGATTTCATAATTTTCACCGGATTTCGAGATGTGGACCCCACAGACGAATTTTTAATTAATTTCGGGATTTTTATTAAAAATGTAGTGTTTTTTTATAGAATTGATTCCTATAATTTTTAGTGATTGTATCAAATTATTTTGGCTAGATTCGAGACTGACAGAGTTGGATTATCGTGGAAAATGCCTTATAGTGGATTAAATTGGAGCAAGACGAGGTAAGTCTCTTGTCTAATCTTGTGAGGGGGAAATTACCTCATAGGGATTAAATTGAATAATTATTGATAATTGCGGGGGCTACGTACGCACGAGGTGACGAGAGTCCGTGCGTAGCTACTATTAATGCTAATGTCCGGGTAGTTTAGGACTCAAAGCATGAATTACTTGTGTAAATTGTATTCTTTGTTTAATTAATATTAATCGATATGTATATATGAATATATTGTGAATTGTTAGATAAAGATATTAAAGGATGGAAATCTCATATGCTTGATTTTCTGTTTAAATTAATTAATTGTCAAAAGAAATTGTTCTTCCTCCCGAATTTATCTCTTAATAAATATACTCTCCTTCCGGAGGTACATAAGAAAATGTCCTCCTTTCTTGTGGAGCGGGCCGAACGCCTCGGCAGGATAGATGCATCTATGGATCACGCCGCACGTCCCTCGGCAGTGTACACGACACTCTGGATCGGGCAGCACGTCCTCGGCAGAAATCGTGCTTAATAATAATAATTACACGATACATTAATAATTTATTTCAGCTTTAGAAGCTATTTAATAAATTGAAAAATCCTTAGAATTTAATGAATTATTATTCTTGCTTGTTTATGGGAATTTTTATTGAAATTGAAGGATTTAAAATATATATATATATATATATATATATATATATATATATATATATATATATATATATATATATATTGAGAATTGTTGCATTTTGAAAGAATTTAATTATTTCTGTTGGTTAAATAAATTATTGTTATATTCTGTGAATCATGCTGATTTAAATATTCTAGTTTATTTCAATTATTATTATTGACCCATAGTGAGTGTCAAAGTCGGCCATCTCGTCTCTACCACTTCGAGATTAGGTTTGATACTTACTGGGTACACGTTGTTTACGTACTCATACTACACTTGCTGCACTTTTTGTGCAGGATCTGAGATAGGTACTAGTGGAGGACCTATCATCACATATCCACGCCATCCCGAGGCATAGTGGTGAGCTGCCTTTCTGAGTCGTTCTCTAGCTACCAATGTCTCTTCTTATATTTACATTATGTCTATTTCATTTAAGACAGTATTTGGAGTTTTGTATAATCTACTAGATGCTCATGCACTTGTGACACCGGGTCTTGGCAAACACATTGATAGAATTTGGTATTTTATGATTTTCTTGGATTAAAATTTTAATCAATATATGTTAGATTTATCAGTTGGCTTGCCTAGTTGTAGTGTTGGGCGCCATCACGACCTATAGGTGAAATTGGGTCGTGACATGAAGGCTCAACGCATGGTTGAGAAGGTTTGTCTATCTTATTTGGCTTTTGTGAGGGATGTTAGTACAGAGACTCCTGTCATTGATTCTGTTTCGGTGGTACGTGAATTTTTGGATGTGTTTCCTGCAGACCTGTCGGGCATGCCGCATGACAGGGATATTGACTTTGGTATTGATTTGGTGCCGGGCACCCAGCCCATTTCTATTCCACCATATCGTATGGCACTGGCGGAGTTGAAGGAATTGAAAGAACAACTTCAGGAACTCCTTGATAAGGGGTTTATTCGGCCTAGTGTGTCACCTTGGGGTGCACCAGTTCTATTTGTGTAGAAAAAGGATGGTTCCATGGGAATGTGTATTGATTACAGGCAGTTGAACAAGGTCACAGTCAAGAACAAGTATCCTTTTCCTCGTATTGATGATTTATTCGACCAGCTTCAGGGAGCGAGGGTGTTCTCCAAGATCGATTTGAGGTCCGGTTATCACCAGTTGAAGATTCGGGATTCAGATATTCTTATAACAGCTTTCAGGACTCGATATGGCCATTATGAGTTCTTGGTGATGTCTTTTGGGCTGACCAATGCCCCAGCAGCGTTCATGCATTTGATGAACAGTGTATTCCAGCCCTATTTGGACTCATTCGTTGTTGTATTCATTGATGACATCCTGGTGTACTCTCGTAGATAGGAGGAGCACGCTTAGCATTTAAGGATTGTATTACAAAGATTGAGGGATGAGAAGCTTTATGCAAAGTTCTCCAAATGTGAGTTTTAGAACAGTTCAGTAGCATTCTTAGGGCACATGGTATCCAGTGAGGGTATTCAGGTGGATCCGAAGAAGATAGAGGCAGTGCAGAGTTGGCCTAAACTGTCCTCAGCCACGGAGATTAGTAGCTTTCTTGGTTTGGTGGGTTACTACCATTACTTTGTGGAGGGATTTTCATCTATTGCAACGCCCTTGACCAAACTGACCCAAAAGGGTGCTCCATTCAGGTGATCGGATGAATGTGAGGAGAGCTTTCAGAAGCTCAAGACTGCTTTGACCACAGCTCCAGTATTAGTTTTGCCATCAGCTTCAGGTTCTTACAATGTGTATTGTGATGCCTCAAGGATAGGCATTGATTGTGTTTTGATGCAGGTGGGTAGAGTGATAGCCTATGCCTCGCGCCAGTTGAAGACCCATGAGAAGAGCTATCCTGTCCACGATCTTGAGTTCGCATCCATTGTTCACGCCTTGAAGATTTGGTGTCGTTATTTGTATGGGGTTCATTCTGAGATCTATACAGATCACAGGAGTTTGTAGTATTTGTTAAAGAAGAAGGATCTTAATTTGCATCAGTAGAGATGGTTGGAGCTTCTTAAAGACTATAATATCACTATTTTGTACCATTCGGGGAAGGCGGAGAGACCGAGTGCCGAGTGCCGAATGCTGAGTGACTGGGAGGCATGAGTGATTGTGAGGTATGCCCGAGTGGCAAGAGTGATTGTGAGGTATGCCCAAGTGGCAAGAGTGATTGTGAGGTATGCCCGAGTGTCAAGAGTGACTGTCAGGTTTTCTCGAGGGGCTGTATATGAGTGATGTTTTGCCCGAGGGGTTGTTTATGATTTCATCATTTTGCTCACCTTTGCATTGAGTCTTTGTTTGAAAAAAAACTGTTAGAAAAATATCTTTAAATGATTTTAACTAGAACCGGGTTTAAACGAGATTATTTGATTCAAACACTGATTTTTAAAGCATGTCGTACTTTATTGTGATTTCATGATATGAACGTTATATGTTTTATTGCTCGTCACTACTGCTCAGTCTTTATTTATTGTTGTTACTTACTGAGATGGTGTGCTCACATTACTCCCTGCACCTTGTGTGTAGATTCAGGTGTAGCTGGACACGGTAGCAGTTATTGAGTGTTCTGGTTGCAGATTTTCTTGGAGATAGCAAGGTAGGTGTTTGGCGATCGCAACCTCTGCTCTTCTCCCTCTTATCTTCCTCTAGTTGTATTTAGCTATTTCCAGGCTGAGTTAGCCTTGATATTGTTAGACAGATTGTAGTAGATGCTCATGACTAGTGACACCTACATGTGGGGCTTTTGTTTTCCGCACTTTTGTTTTTCTTTGATTTGAACTCCTTAAATGAAGGTTTTATGTTAAATAATATCGAAAGTATCTTGGAAATGAAAATATCGATTTTGTTTGGAAATGAGTCGTCTTGTCTAGTTCCACGATAAGCGCCATCGCGACAGGTTAGGTTCTTGGGTCGTGACAGCAGTAGCTAGCAGCGGCGACGATGACGGCAGGGGAGTGGCGACACGGGTGGGGAATGAGATTTGTGTGAGGGAAATAGATAAGGAGAGGGGAAGGTATTGAGTAAGGAGTATGAAAATTTGAAGAAGAGAGGTAAGAGAAATGAGGGGGAATCCCGTATTTCAGATCTAATATTAGCATTACCGACCAAAGTTGGTCGGTAATTTTGGTCGGTACAATAAGTATTAATCGTTTGACTATTAACTGATCAACTTTGGTCGGTTATCGTTTAAAAAAAAACTAAATTGTTTTTTTTTAGTTTCCAGGAAATAAAATATACCGATCAAAGTTGGTCGGTAAATGCTTCCCCTGCAATAACCGACCAACTTTGGTCGGTAATATTAAATATAAATTCTTTTAATTTTATAAAATATTTTAAATAATAATATAATTATTAAAATTTAAAAAATCGGGTCCATGTTGTAGTTTCCGTCCGTGTTGGATGATTTTTTGGTCGTTTGTTTTGACCGAACAATGTTTTTTTGTGTTTTTATTTCTTAAAATATTATAAACTATACAAAAATTATTATAAACTATAAGAATTTATTTTATTTAACTATTCAATTATTATAAGCAATTATAAATTATAAGCATAATATTTATAAATAATTATATTAACTAATTACTTTTAATAAATTATAATAACATCTATCTAAGTAAATTTTCTAAGTTATAATTAAGTATATGAGTAATTTCACACACACAAACACACACACACACACACACACACATATACACTATATTGTAATTGATGATTAATCACATACATTACTACGTACGAAAAATTTATCAATTGATAAACCAATATTATTCTATTTTAAATATGTTTAGTCGTTAATTTGGCCTATTAACTCGTTTACTTAATGCTAATAACTGCTTTCATTTCTTTAATTTGTAATCCATATATATATACATGTCAAAGATATTTAGTATTAATTCTTCTATATTTCATTAATTCATCACTAATAATGCATGACATAGATAAATCGAAATAGGTCCAGACGTTTTGTTTTTAATATTCATCGATATAGGTCGAAACGTTTTGTTTTTAATATTCATCGATGCATCTAAGTAAGTTATAAGTCGATGAATCAATTTACAAATAGATATATTTGATGATGATCAATTATATATACTAATTAGATTATTGCTTCTTCACAAGTCTATCCCCAAAAGAACCCGACCATGTGGTCCTAGCGCTTCGTGTTCTTATATATATATATATATATATATATATATACTGTCACGACCCAAATTCACCTATAGGTCATGATGGCGCCCAACACTACAGCTAGGTAAGCAAACTGATAAATCAAACATATATTGATTAAACTTTTGATCCAAGAAAATAATAAAATACCAAATTCTACCAATGTGTGCCCCAAGACCCGGTGTCACAAGTGCATGAGCATCTAGTAGATTATACAAAACTCCATATACAGTCTGAAATGAAATAGACAGAATGTAAATATAAGAAGAGACATTGGTAGCTGCAGAACGACTCAGAAAGGTAGTTCACCACTATGCCTCGGGATGGCGTGGATATGTGATGATAGGTCCTCTACTAGTACCTGTCTCAGATCCTGCACAAAAAGTGCAGCAGTGTAGTATGAGTACGTAAACAACGTGTACCCAGTAAGTATCAAGCCTAATCTCGAAGTGGTAGAGACGAGATGGCCGACTTTGACACTCACTATGGGTCAATAATAATAATTGAAATAAATCTAGAATATTTAAATCAGCATGATTCATAGAATATAACAATAATTTATTTAACCAATAAAAAATAATTAAATTCCTTAAAAATGCAACAATTCTCAATATATGTATATATTAAATCCTTCAATTTCAATAAAAATTCCAATTTATCGGATAGCTTTACAAAACTGCAATTCAATTTCAATGAATTTCCAATTTATCAAATAGCTTTACAAGTTGCAATAAACCGTCAAAGTATCGTGTAATTATTATTATTATTAAGTACGATTTCTGCTGAGGTCGTTCGGCCCGATCTAGAATATTGCGTACACTGCCGAGGGACGTGCGGCATGATCCATAGATGCATCTATCCCGCCGAGGCGTTCGGCCTGATCCACAAGAACGGAGGATATTTTCTTATGTACCTCCAGAATAAGAGTATTTATTGTAAAATTTATTCGAGAGGATAACAATTTATTTCAACAATTAATTAATCTAAACAAAATTAAGCATATGAAAATTTAATATTTCTCTACCTTTCTTAACAATTCACAATATATATACATCAAATATTTTAATTAATAAAGAATACAATTTACACAAGTAATTCATGCTTTGAGTCTTAAACTACCCGGACTTTAGCATTAATAGTAGCTACGCACAGACTCTCGTCACCTCGTGCATACGTAGCCCCCGCAATTTAGCAAAAATATATTTACTTTAATCACCTATGGGGTAAATTTTCCCCTCACAAGATTAGGCAAGAGACTTACCTCAGTTTGCTCCAATTTAATCCACTAGAAGGCCTTTTTCACGATAATCCAACTCTGTCTCGCTCGAATCTAGCCAAAATAATTTGATACAATCGCTAAAAATTATAGGAATCAATTCTATAAGAAAACACTACATTTTTAATTAAAAAACCCGAAATTAATTAAAAATTCATCTGTGGGGCCCATATCTCGAAATCTGGCAAAAGTTATGAAATTCGACAACTCATTCAATTACGAGTCCAACGATACTAGTTTCACTCAAATCCGAATCCGAATCAATACCGAAATCTCAAAAATTCCTTTCTATGAGATTTCTAAACTTTTCCAAATCTCAATCTCAAAACACTAATTAAATGCTGAAAATAATGATATATTTATGTTTATAGACCAAATCCAAGTTAGAATCACTTACTCCAATGTCTTTTCCTTGAAAATCTATCAAAAATCGCCTCTGCTCAAGCTCCAATTTGTTAAAAATGGCAAATGGGACGATTCACAGGCTCGATTCACAGCCTTGATTCACAGGCTCGATTCACAACCTCGATTCACCGCCTTGATTCACAGCCTCGATTCTTCGGAGCTCGATTTTGGGCCAAGATTTCCAGCAGAAAGGAAAAACAATTGCAGTAACTGTTTTAAGTCCAATTTTTGATCCGTTAACCATCCGAAACTCACCCGAGGCCCTCGGGACCTCAACCAAATATATCAACAAGTCCTAAAATATCATACAACCTTATTTGAAACCTCAAATCACATAAAACGATGTTAAAACCACGAATTATGCTCCCATTCAAGATCAGTGAAACTTAAAATTTCCAACTCCTATATTTGATGTCGAAACCTATCAAATCAACTCCGATTGACCTCAAATTTTACACACAAGTCATAAATAACAGAACGGAGCTATGAAAATTTTCGGAACTGGATTCCGACCTAGTATCGAAAAGTCAACTCCTCGGTCAAACTTCTAAACTTAAATTCTTATTTTTAGCCATTTCAAGCATAGTTAAACTACGGACTTCCAAATAAAATTCCGAACATGCTCCTAAGTCCAAAATCACCATACGGAGCTGTTGGAATCATCAAAATTCTATTCTGGAGTTGTTTTCACATAATTACACATCCGGTCACTATTTGAACTTAAACAATTTAATTTTTCATCAAAATTCCATATCTCATGTTAGGGACCTCAGAATTTGATTCCGGGCATACGCCCATGTCCCAAATCACGATACGGACCCACCGAAACTGTCAAAACGCTTATCCGAGTCTGTTTGCTCAAAATGTTTAACAAAGTCAAACTTGGCCTTTTAAATCCAACTTAAGGAACTAAGTGTTCCGATTTCAACCCAAACACTTCCAAATCCCGAACCAACCATCCCCACAAGTACTAAATTATTTAAAGCACATATGGGAAGTTTTATTTAGGGTAACGGGGTTCTAAAAGTCAAAATGACCGATTGGGTCATTACATATACAGCTAATAAATTCTTTTGTTTCTTTAATTTGTGATCCATATATACATACATGTCGAAGATGTTTAGTATTAATTCTTTTATTTTTCATTCATTCATTACTAATAATGCATGACATAGATTATTCGATATAGGTCGAGAAATTTTGTTTTTAATATTAATCGATATAGGTGGAAACGTTTTGTTTTTAATATCCATCGATACATTTAAGTAAGTTATAAGTCGATGAATCAATTTAAAATAAATATATTTGATGATGATCAATTATATATACTAATTAGATTATTGCTTTTTCACAAGTCTATCCCCAAAAGAACCCGAACCTGTGGTCCTAGCGCTTTGATATATATATATATATATATATATATATATATATATATATATATATATATATATATATATATACACACACACACACACACACACACACATACACTTGATTTAGACTAAAATTATGGCATGGGTGGCAAGGTCGTGCAGTTCAAATACAGTTATGTCACAGAACATGATGCACGAATATTTGATTATGAGTGATTCTATAAGTTTCTTTTTACGCTTGGATTTGGTACTATTTGTATTACAAAATAAAGTGTTAATGGATTACATTTATATTATTTAGATAGTAAATATTAATGCGATTCAAATTAAAAGTTTGACCATGTTTGACCTATTAACTCGTTTACTTAATGCTAATAAATTCTTTTGTTTCTTTAATTTGTGATCCATATATACATACATGTCGAAGATGTTTAGTATTAATTCTTTTATTTTTCATTCATTCATTACTAATAATGCATGACATAGATTATTCGATATAGGTCGAGAAATTTTGTTTTTAATATTAATCGATATAGGTGGAAACGTTTTGTTTTTAATATTCATCGATGCATTTAAGTAAGTTATAACTCGATAAATCAATTTACAAATAGATATATTTGATGATGATCAATTATATATACTAATTAGATTATTGCTTCTTCACAAGTCTATCTCCAAAAGAACCTGACCCTGTGGTCCTAGTGCTTTGTGTTTATATATATATATATATATATATATATATATATATATATATATATATATATATATATATATATATATATATATATATATATATATATATATATATACACACACACACACTTCGTTGTACTACTTTAACTATATATAGCTTGTTATAGTATATGTTAGTGTATTCATTAAAGTGTTAACGGATTACAATTATATTATTTAGATAGTAAATATAAAAGTGATTCAAAAGTTTGACCATGTTTGACCTAATAACCTACCAACTTTGGTCGGTAATATTAAATATAAATTCTTTAAATTTTATAAAATATTTTAAATAATAATATAATTATTAAAATTTAAAAAATTGGGTCCACATTACCGACCAAAGTTGGTCGGTAATCAAAAAGTTGCTTTGACTAAGCAAGCCTGACCATTTCGGTCAACCTTTTGACCATTATACCGACCAACTTTGGTAGGTATTTAATATTAAAAAAATATAAAATATTATTTTTGTAGTTTCTGTTTGTGTTGAACGATTTTTTGATCGCTTCTATTGACCGACCAATGTTGGTCGGTATGGCTTGGTCGGGTTTTCCCTGATTTCTAGTAGTGTTAGTGGCTATTAACTTCCTATAGCTATCATATACATAATTACTTCCTATAACTATTATTCAGTTGTTACGGTAGTGTATTCACATGTATTCGTGTCACGACCCAAAATCTCACATGTCGTGATGGCGCCTATCTCAATACTAGGCAAGACATAAATCTCAATTAAACACCATATCTTTTAAATTTGAAAACAAAATAATTAAATTCAGCGGAAGAAATCTAACAATTTTAAATACAACACTCCCAAAACCAGATGTCACTGAGTACATAAACATCTAAATGAATACAAATTCTGACTCATAAACATCACTGTCTGAAGTATAGAACAATACAATAACTAAACAGGAAGGGAATCAAGTCAGCGGTTGTCAAGCAACTACCATGATACCCTCCAACAGAAATAACTCTGAATTCTAGCAGTCGTCGCATCCGAGAGAACCTGGATCTGCACACGAGGTGCAGAGTGTAGTATGAGTACAACTAACTCAATAAGTAACAAGACTAACCTCTCGGCTAAAAGAAATGATGAGCTCCGCAGGTACAGTATAACGACCCGACTGATCGTTTTGAACATTTGTACTTAGCTCGGTTGTTTGAGGGCATGAGTACCTCTGTATGATGTACTTTGACTTGTGTGAATCATCAGTTTTGGGTTGCAGGTATTTCGGAATCGAATTGGAAGAAAGAATTTCATTGTTGAAGCTTTAAATTGGGAGAGTTGACTAAAATTTGACTCTTTAGCATTTGACCTTGGATTGGAATTCTGATGGTTCCATTAGCTTTGTTAGGTGATTTTGGACCTAGGAGCATGACCAGAATGTAAATTGGAGGTCCATGGTAGAATTAGGCTTGAATTGGCGAAATTGCAAATTTGGCGATTTCGGTCGGCAGTGAAAAATTTGATATCGGGGTCGGAATGGAATTCCGGAAGTTGGAGAAGGTTCGTAGTGTCATTTGTGACGTGTGTGCAAAATTTGAGGTCATTCGGATGTAGTTTGGTTGGTTTCGGCATCGGTTGCCGAATTTGAAAAATTTAGAAGTTCTTAGGCTTGAATCCGAGGGTAATTTAGTGTTTGGATGTTGTTTTGAGTTATTCGAAGGTTCGACTAAGTTTGTATGTTGATATATGACATGTTGATATTTTTGATTGAGGTCCCGAGGGCCTCGGGGTGATTCCGGGTGGTTAACGGATTTGTCGAAGTTGGAATTTGCCGCTGGAGCTGCTGCTTCTGCTATTTCCGCACCTGTGCAAGGAAGGGTCGCAGGTGCGAGGCCGCCGGTGTGCGTGCGGCAAGTACAAGAGCGGGCAATGCGGGGCTAGGCAGGTTGCGCAGGTGCGAGATGCAGGTCGCATCTGTATCCCGCAGGTGTGAAACCTGGGGTGAATATGCGGAAAGGGCAATGCTGGCCAGGCTTCGCAGAAGCGGAGGAAAACACGCAGATGCGCCTTCACAGTTGCGACGATGTTGCGGTAGATGCGGAGCCTGGGCGCGTAAGTGAGTTGCGCAGGTACGGCATGGCCGCATGTGCGAAAAACCTGGGCAGAAACAATAAATAGAACCCTTCGCGATTTTGGTGCATTCTTCACCATTTCAATTCGGTTTTTGGAGCTTTTGGGAGAGATTTGAATAGGGAATCAAGGGAGTTTCGTTGAGGTAAGTTACTTAGCCCTAATACTTGTATATATAGTGATTTTCCGTTGTTTAATCATGATAATTAGTGAAAATGAGGGGTTAGGGCTTGGAAATTTTGGAAAATAATTTAAGGATTTGAGGGACCAAACGATGCCGGAGTTTGATGAATTTGGTATGGCTAGACTCGTGAGTGAATGAGCTTTCTAGTTTTGTAAATTTTGTCGGATTTCGAGTTGTGGGCCCGGGGCCCGGGTTTTCAATTTCGGGTTTTGGTCTAATTTGATAATTTTTCTTATGGAATTCATTCCATTAGTGTAAATTGATAGTATTGTGCGGATTGTAAATAGATTTGGAAGCCGAGTCCAGAGGTAGGAGCATTGCGGGGTAGATATTTGACTGGTTTGAGGTAAGTAACGATTGTAAATATAGTCCTGAGGGTATGAAACCCCGAATTTTGTATCATTCTACCATTTTTAGTGCCGCACATGCTAGGTGACGGGCGTGTGGGCGTGCACTGTTGGGGATTTGTGACTTGGTCCGTCCCATAGCAACTGTAAAGTTTCATACTTTGTTTGGGACTTACGCCAATACTGTTTCGACCCTTAGGGGCTGTTTCTTACCATCCTCTCATTGTTTTCGATTGAAAATATATACCCAGTCATGTTTATACTTGTTTACTGCATAACTCAGTTTTATGACTCTATTTTGATGCATATAAATGCTTTGGGCTGAATGCCCTGTTTTACTGAAATGCCCGTGTGGCTTGAGAGGTTTATGACTGAGTGAGGCCGAGGGCCTGGTTTGTGAGGATGAGTGTGGATCGGGGATGCCTGCCTACAGCATACCTTATTATTATAGCACGTGAGTTGTCCATGCAGATTATAGCGCTTGGGCTAAAGGAGCCCCTCAGAAGTCTGTGCACACCCCTAGTGAGCGAAGGTACCTACTGAGTGCGGGTGCTAATTGCCGAGTGACTGGGAGGCATGAGAGATTGTGAGGTATGCCCGAGTGGCAAGAGTGATTGTGAGGTATGCCCGAGTGGCAATAGTGATTGTGAGGTATGCCCGAGTGGCAAGAGTGACTGTGAGATTTGCCCAAGGGGCAGTATATGAGTGATGTTTTGCCCAAGGGGCTGTTTATGATTTTATCATTTTTGCACACCTTTGCATTGAGCCTTTGTTTGAAGAATTGTTGGGAAAAAAAAATCTTTAAATGAGTTTTACTGGAACCGGGTTTAAACGAGATGATTTGATTTAAACACTGATTTTTAAAGCATGTTGCACTTTACTGATATTTCATGATATGAACGTTATATGCTTTATTGCTCGTCACTACTGCTCAGACTTTATTTATTGTTATTACTTACTGAGTTGGCGTACTCAGGTTACTCCCTGCACCTTGTGTGCAGATTCAGGTGTAGCTGGACACGGTAGCGGTTATTGAGTGTTCTGGTTACAGATTTTGTTGGAGATAGCAAGGTAGCTGTTTGGCGATCGCAGTCCCTGCTCTTCTCCCTCTTATCTTTCTCTAGTAGTATTTAGCTATTTTCCAGGCTGATTTAGCCTTGATATTGTTAGACAGATTATAGTAGATGCTCATGACTAGTGACACCCCGATGTCGGGCTTTTCTTTTCCACACTTCTGTTTTCTTTGATTTGAACTCCTTAAATGAAGGTTTTATGTTAAATAGTATTGACATTATCTTTGAAATGAAAATATTGGTTTGTTTGGAAACGATAGGCGCCATCACGACAGATTAGGTTTTTGGGTCGTGATAGATTGGTATCAGAGCCTAGGTTACATAGGTCTCACGAGTCATGAGCGGGTTTAGTATAGTCTTGCGGATCGGTAAGGAGATGTCTGTGCTTATCTTCGAGAGGCTGCAGAACTCTTAGGAAAAATTCACTCTCTTGTATTCTATCATGCGAAATTGATTCAGCTTGAGACTTAACTCTTTGAATTCCTTCCACAAATCTCGTATGCGCACATGAGTGCTCGGTATCAGTTGTGTATCGCCGACTTGTGATTCTATGAACAAGGTTGAGATGTGTATTCTGTGTTGTGGTGGTGGGCCAGTTTGGAGGACTTGAGGCCATGGTTAGACCGCAGCTTAGGCTCGGTAGCTTCAGTTGTAACCTATACATTTGGACTCATATGTCCGATAATGTCCCTACAAGTTGAATAGTGGCTCGATGAGCAGTGGAATGGCTTGTGGTGAGTATGATGTAACTGCGGGAAGTGTTAAGACTATGTAAATGTGACGAGAAGTGTATTCTTGAAATGTAAAGGAAGGCCATTGGGTGCTTGATTTTCATTTTGATGCGACGTACTGTCTCGAGTGTGAATGTTTTGAAGGAGCTTTCACGTTGTTAAATTTTGGTGCAAATTAAATTCTCATGTCTGTCAATGAGTTTGAACTGAAGAAGAGTAAGTGGTTGTGTAGTAATGGTGGTTGCGAATGGGTATTTTGATGTTGACGGCTCGGGAAAGATAATCTTTGAAGAGACTTAGAGTTGGTAACCTTCTATTGGTTCTGGTACGACAGAATGCATTTTGAGTTGATGCAGCAATTGGGCAGCAAAGTCTGAGGGAAGACATGACGAGAAGCATTTCACGGTGGTTGAAGTACTAGCGGGTCAAGGGAGAAGTAGAGGTTTAGAAGTTTTTTAAAGGAGATGATTTAACCGAAGTAAGAGTGACAAATTAGCATATGAATTCACTGGTAGGGTAGTCGTGCGCCTTGAGAAAATGTAGAATGGTTTGGAATCGTGTCAGTATGTGATTTGGCCTGCAGACTCTATTTGGAGTGATGGTTACTGTACAAAGGGAGATTTAATATGGCAGAAAAGAGTGTGTTTGAAATGAAGAGAGGCGTGAAGATCTGATTATCGTGTCAGGAGCAATATGACTTGAGTTCGGAAGGTATTGTTGAACGTACAGTTTATGTCAATAGGGAAAGTGCAGACTTATATAAATGGTGGGCGAGCATGAACTCAGGAGAATCTACGAATTTTGTGGTCGTTGCACTCAGTGTAGTGTCATTGGGAGATGTCGGTAAGGAATTCCATAGGTGGGTTATCTCCTGTGTGCAGCTAGCGGTGGCGTGATGTTGATGAAGCTTTTGCGAGGAATATTACTAGCTACCCTGTAAGAGGTCGCGTGTGTGATTGTGGCTGGCGATTCAGAATGTTTATGAGAAGCTTAACAAAAGACTTCGAGAAGTCTGACTGGTTAATAGTGTGAGATCTTGGTAATTGAGAAGGAGAAATCCTTGCGGGTTCTAATTTTATATAATTGCAGCTTGAGGCTAAGTGGGGGGAGTCTGCTATCGACGAGTTGATTGAAAAGTTATGTGTCGTATTAGTTTTGGTTTGGGGTATAGTGGTGAATCAGTTATGACTTGCAGAGGTCGATATCGAGGATGACTCGGGTAAAGGAATTTCTGGACACAAGTTGTATTACACTCTATGGTTATAGGAGGACCATAAAATAATTGAGTGGTTATTCACAAAGAGTGTAGTGTACATGGAGCAGGAATTTGCTCGGTTGCGTAGGAATGTGGGTTACTCTTTATTTCCATTGGGTGTTGGTGTGCTAATGGGGCACAAGTCGTTTCGGTCCGTTTGGTCGGTTAATTCGAGATTTGAGTAGAGTGGATGACTCTCAAGAATGGTTCTAATGGATTTAAGATTTATATGTAGTGATTTGTAATTTTCACGATTAATATATATGGCTAGAAAACTGGGAGTTGCATTGAACGGTGTCGTGAATCGTGGCATTTCATATCATTGTGAATTATGCATTTCAGTATCAAGAAGGTGAAGGAAACAGTTTTAGGTTCACATAAGGTCTCATCGGAGTAAGCATTTTGGTTGTGGAACCTTTGGGATACATAAAAAAAAATGAATTCAGTGGCTTATAAGCCTTAGGGAGGTGTTATTCTATGCTAGAGTTCATGGAGCAAGTTTTAGTTAAGGATAATAGTGTTCTAACAAGGAAATAAAATAGCAATTTGAAGGCAATTTGGAAAGAACTTGGAGAAATAGGACAGTTTGGTAGTAGGTTGGGGTAGCACAGTAATGGGTATAGTCGGTTATTTGTGTACTTATGACGTGGCTAGTATCTACAGGTGTTTCGTGGCAATGCTACCTAATTTGGCAACCTGTGTGGCTTGGTGAAGTTAGAGGAATTCGGTTCAGATAACTTGGTTATGTGCAAATGGATTTCGAAGTGTTCATGATGTTTTCTACCATGGTTTGAACCGGATATTTTCTACCGGTGTACGGAACGTGTTGTGTGTTATGATTTTCTCCTGGAAAGAAGCAAGAAAGAGGTTTCTGACTAATAAAGTATGTAATTTTCTAGTGACTCAAAGTTGATAATAGAATTCTTATGCTTGTCACATGATGGCATAATAGATGTGGTGTTGTGCTGGAATAGGATTTACATTTACACGGTCACAGTTCAGTTTTGAAGGGAAGGACATAAATTCTTAGGTAGCATGGACGGTTTCCGATGTCTAGGTAAATGATATTTACTATTTGGTATGGCTTGATGGGAGTGTACATTTCAGAAGGGGCAGTCTGTTTTGATTTATGGGTACTTCGCTGGTATTGCGGCACTCTCCCGGTTGATCAACTGTTGATATTCAATTTTTTGCCAGGTGGCACGGAAGAATTTTTTTTTTAAAGTATTTCTCGTGGGATGATTGTGTATGAGAGAGGTGTTAGACATTCGGGAGGTGGAGGTGGAATCAAATATGGTGATTCATGTGTTCTATGGGATTGGAGATTGGGAGCACTCAGGAGCAGATTGTTTCATAGTTGGGGACTGTGAAGTTGTGGCCGGAGCTAGCTAGATGATAGAATGTGTTATGATTCAGTCATTGTGGACTTTTGGAGGTTATTTATTGCGATTCGTTGGTTACATGCACATATGGTGCGGTTCTATTGTGGCCTTATAGCGGAATTTGAGCGAGAATAATATTGGATTTTGCTTGGTTGATGGTGTATTGATCATGTTCTTTCGGGTTTGTGTGGCATGGTGTCGTTTGCTTCTCCGTGGTTATGGTAATGCACTTTGGGTACTTGATGTCGAATTGCGCATGGTTATTGATTTTAGCAGGGTGGCTTGAGGTGTTTCATATGGACCAGTATTTGGATAGGGTCGCGTATTGCAGCAGAGTTATGTGGAAATATGATCCCTCGTGTAAGATTCGTGTGTTATGGTTCTGCGGTGTGTGATGGGTTCTTAGCATTGCATCGGGGTGGTACTCGTCGATCTTGCGAAACGGTTCTCCTGTTTGGGTCATTGTTACGATAGGGTACACTTGGAATGTTGATATCTGGTGCAAGGATTGCACAGGTTGTGGCTTTAGATTGTATTGATGTGTCATGTCACTAAAGTGGTAGTGTGGGATGAGACGAGGTCATTGGGTCTAGAATGGATGCTATCGGATTTGATTGTGGTATAATTGGGAGGATAATATCAGAAGTTGGCTTTGAAATTGGCTATAGTTCTTGTAGAAGGATCGGGAGCTCCATGACCTGTTGGTCTAATGAATGGTTATGAATTTGGTATGTTTCTTTCATCATCGGCGGTGTACGAAGGTTTTGAAATGAGGTTTTGTCTGATATGAGGTTATTACCGGCACTGGGTTGATTTGAGTCGATACTGTGATTAGAAATCATTGCTTTGAGCATTCGAACTATGCGGTATTTGAATTTGAGTTATGGTTACGGCTTTTGGTACAGATTGTTCTGACTTATACGGTATGTAGATGCAAACTTCCCATCTTATAGGAAATTTCGGATGTTGGAAATTTGATTCGAAGGCTTGTGGGCTAGGTTGAATTTAGAAATTTCAGTTATGCTGTGCTATCGGACCTGTATGAGATAGGGTGATGTGGGATCACCTCCGGGTATGTGCATGTGAAAGCTACACATCGATTTGATGGCTTTTGGAACAACTTTGGGCACATTCGAGGACGAACGCGTGTTTAAGTGGGAGAGGATGTAACGGCCCGACCGGTCATTTTGAACATTTGCACTTCGCTCGGTTGTTTGAGGGTATGAGTAGCTCCGTATGATGTACTTTGACTTATGTGAATCATCATTTTTGGGTTGCAGGTATTTCGGAATCGAATTGGAAGAAAAAATTTCATTGTTGAAGCTTTAAATTGGGAGAGTTGATCAAAATTTGACTCTTTAGCATTTGACCTTGGATTGGAATTCTGATGGTTCCATTAGCTTTTTTAGGTGATTTTGGACTTAGGAGCGCGACCGGAATGTGATTTAAAGGTCCGTGGTAGAATTAGGCTTGAATTGGCAAAATTAGAAATTTGGCGATTTCGGTCGGCAGTGGAAAGTTTGATATCGGGGTCGGAATGGAATTCCGGAAGTTGGAGTAGGTTCATAGTGTCATTTGTGACGTGTGTGCAAAATTTGAGGTCATTCGGACGTGGTTTGGTTGGTTTCGACATTGGTTGCCGAATTTGAAAAATTTAGAAGTTCTTAGGCTTGAATCCGAGGGTAATTTGGTGTTTGGATGTTGTTTTGAGTCATTCGAAGGTTCGACTAAGTTTGTATGTTGATATATGACTTGTTGATATTTTTGGTTGAGGTACCGAGGGCCTCGGAGTGATTCCGGGTGGTTAACGGATTTGTCAAAGTTGGAATTTGTAGCTAGAGCGGCTGCTTCTGCTATTTCCGCACCTGCGGAAGAAAGGGCCGCAGGTGCGAAGCCGCTGGTGCGCGTGGGGAGTGTGTAAGTGCGGGAAATGCGGGGCTAGGAAGGTTGCGCAGGTGCGAGATGGAGGTCGCATCTGCGAGCCCGCAGGTGCGAAACCTGGGGCGCAGATACGAAAACGGCAATGTTGGTCATGCTTCGCAGAAACAGAGGAAAACTCGCAGATGCGCCTTCGCAGGTGCGATGATGTTGCCGCAGATGTAGAGCCTTGGCGCGTAAGCGAGTTGCGCAGGTGCGGCTCATTGGACCGCATGTGCGGTCGCGCGGGTGCGAGAAAATGGCCGCAGGTGCGAAAAACCTGGGCAGAAACCATAAATTGAACCCCTTGCGATTTTAGGGCATTCTTCACCATTTCTATTCGGTTTTTGGAGCTTTTGGGAGAGATTTAAAGAGGGAATCAAGGGGGTTTCGTTGAGGTAAGTTACTTTAGCCCTAATACTTTTATATATGGTGATTTTTCGTTGTTTAATCATGATAATTAGTGAAAATGAGGGGTTAGGGCTTGGAAATTGTGGAAAGTAATTTAAAGATTTGAAGGACCAAACGATGTCGGATTTTGATGAATTTGGTATGGTTAGACTCGTGAGTGAATGAGCTTTCTAGTTTTGTAAATTTTGTTGGATTTCGAGACATGGGCCTGGGGGCCGGGTTTGAGCCAATTTCGGGTTTTGGTCTAATTTGATAGTTTTTCTTGTGGAATTCATTCCATTAGCGTATATTGATGGTATTGTGCTGATTGTATATAGATTTGGGGCATTTGGAGGCCGAGTCCAGAGGCAGAACCATTGCAGGGTAGAGATTTGACCGGTTTGAGGTACGTAACGATTGTAAATCTAGTCCCGAGGGTATGAAACCTCGGATTTTGTATCATTCTACCATTTTTAGTGACGCACGTGCTAGGTGACGGGCGTGTGGGCGTGCACTGTTGGGGATTTGTGACTTGGTCCGTCTCGTAGAAACTGTAAAGTTGCATACTTTGTTGAAACCATATGATACTTATATGTTTTAGAAAGAATTTCTGTAAATTGGGCTAAATTCCATGTTTGGGCCTTGCGCCAATGTTGTTTGGACCCTTAGGGGCTGTTTCTTACCATCCTCTCATTGTTTTCAATTGAAAATCTATACTCAGTCATGTTTATACTTGTTTACCACATAACTCAGTTTTATGACTCTATTTTGATGCATATAAATGCTTTGGGCCGAATGCCCTATTTTACTGAAATGCCCAAGTGGCTTGAGAAGTTTATGACTAAGTGAGGCCGATGGCCTGATTTGTGAGGATGAGTGTGGATCGGGGCTGCCCGCTTGCAGCATACCTTATTATTATAGCACGTGAGTTGTCCATGCAGATTATAGCGCTTGGGCTGAAGGAGTACCTCCGGAGTCTGTACACACCCCCAGTAAGCGCAGGTACCTACTGAGTGAGAGTGCTGAGTGCTGAGTGACTGGGAGGCATGAGGGATTGTGAGGTTTGCCCGAGTGGCAAGAGTGGTTGTGAGGTATGCCCGAGTGGCAAGAGTGATTGTGAGGTATGCCCGAGTGGTAAGAGTGACTGTGAGGTTTGCCCGAGGGATATGAGTGATGTTTTGCCCGAGGGGCAGTTTATGATTTCATCATTTTTTCTCACCTCTGCATTGATCCTTTGTTTGAAAAATTGTTGGAAAACAAATATCTTTAAATGATTTTTACTAGAACCGGGTTTAAATGAGATGATTTGATTCAAACACTGATTTTTAAAGCATGTTGTACTTTACTGAGATTTCATGATATGAACGTTATATGCTTTATTGCTCGTTACTACTGCTCAGTCTTTATTTATTGTTGTTACTTATTGAGTTGGCGTACTCACGTTACTCCCTGCAACTTGTGTGTAGAATCAGGTGTAGCTGGACACGGTAGCGGTTAATGAGTGTTCTGGTTGCAGATTGTTTTGGAGATAGCAAGGTAGCTGTTTGGCGATCGTAGTCCCTGATCTTCTCCCTCTTATCTTCCTCTAGTAATATTTAGCTATTTTCCAGGCCGAGTTAGCCTTGATATTGTTAGACAGATTATAGTAGATGTTCATGACTAGTGACACCCCGATGTCGGGCTTTACTTTTCCGCACTTCTGTTTTCTTTGATTTGAACTCCTTAAATGAAGGTTTTATGTTAAATAGTATTGAAATTATCTTTGATATGAAAATTTCGATTTGTTTGGAAATGAGTCGGCTTGCCTAGTTCCATGATAAGCGCCATCACGACAAATTAGGTTTTTGTGTCGTGACATACTGTCCAGTAAAAAATAATGGAACAGAAATGTAGGAATGCTTTCAAGTTCAGTAGTTAAACTTAGTACAAGTGAAATAGATCAATACTACACGATATGAGGAATATGACATCTCAGTGGAAAGACCTCATATAATACTAGTCACAAATCATTCGGTCACTCGGTACTATTTATGGCCAATCCATCCCAGGGGTGTTCAAACCTGTATATAAATACACATCGACTGTCACTCAGTATCGTATAAGGCCAATCCAGCCCTGGGATAATTTATCCCCAAATATAAATAATACGATCAGGATCCTTGTCCAGGTAAACTCATTAAAATACAAATAAGTAAGGCAAGTCCATGCCCTGGGAAAATCCATCCTAAATATATATATAAGAAGTAAGTAAGGCAAGTCCATGCCCTGGGAAGTCCATCCCGACTATCGATGATCATCTACGCTCACTAGGGGTGTGTATAGACTCCGGAGGAGCTCCTTCAGCCCAAGCGTAATACAAATCCAATATGGCCGACTGCAGGCGGGCTGTCCCGATCCGTATAATAAAAAAGCCTATAAGTCCTGCTGCAGGCGGGCAGCCCTGATCCTTAAAATAACAAAGCCTACAAGGCATGCTGCAGGCGGGCAGGCCCGATCCATAAAATAGTAAAGCCAATAAGGCCTGCTGCAGGCGGGCAACCCCGATCGATAAAATAGTAAAGCCGAAAAGGCCTGCTGCAGGCAGGAAACCTCGATCCATAAAATAGTAATGTAGAAAGCCATTATGGCATGCTGCGTTGCGCAACTTAATCCCATAAATATCCTCACAAGGGACAATTATTACTGAGTGTGAAATGTATATTTTTGAACAATTAATTCAATAACAACATGACCACATGGGTTCTAAAATATCGGCACGTAGCCTAAACACGATCTTTATTACAAGCCTCAGCTCAATTCCTCTAACACATGCCACATGTTCAGATAATAACATGATTCTTTGATTTTACAACTTCACAGGATTTATTCAAGACACAGTTTTTATATGGTTCACGTCCACATGCTCGTCGCCTATTGTTTATGTCACCTCCAAACAATTTATATCATACCAAATTCGGGGATTCATACCCTCAGAACAAAGTTTAGAAGTGTTACTTACTTGAAACCGTGTAATTCTTTACTCTGCTATGCCTTTGCCTCGTGAATTGGCCTCCAAATGCCTCAAATCTATCTACAATTAATTAGATTCAGTCAATAAAATTTATTAGTATTTATTCCACAAGAAAATACTAATTTCCCATAAACATCCGAAAATTAGCTCAAACATTGCCTGTGGGGCCCACGTCTCGGAACTCGACAAAAGTTACAAAATCCGGAAGCCCATTCCACCATGAGTCTAACCATACTAATTTTACCAAAATCCGACCTCAACTCGACCTCCAAATCTTCAAATCTTATTTTCAAATCCCTAAGATCAAACCCCCGATTTACATCTCAAAAACATGTAATCTAGTCGGATTATTCGATGATAATTCAATATTATGGAGTAGAAATGATCACTAGTGACTTACCTCAAGTTTCCCTTGAATTATCTCTCAACAACTCCCCAAAAACCGTGCTTGAAGGCCCAAAAATGGAATAACTCGGAACCCTTCTATTTTTAACATTCTGTCCAGGATTTTTGTGCCCGCGATGATTTTTTTCGCACCTGCAGTCTTCGCACCCGCAACATAACTCTCGCGCCTGCGGTGTCCACACTTGCGATGGATTTCTTCTAGCCTGCGGCTTTGCACCCACGGCAAAAATTTTCGCACCCGTGGTGCCTGGCCAGCCCATGCATTTTCTGCTTCCACGACTTATTCCTCGCATCCGCGATCTCGCACCTGTGACCCTTTTTCGTGCAGGTGCGATCACACCAGATGCCCAACTGCTTTAGCTCCTCCTCCAAATCCAAATTCGATCTGTTAAGTATCCGAAACTCACCCGAGGCCCTCGGGACCCCGTCTGAACATACCAACAAGTTCCATAGCATAACATAGACCTACTCGAGGCCTCAAATCATATCAAACAACATTAAAATCACGAATCGTACATCAAATCGAAATCTATGAACTTTTAACTTTCAAATTCTATACCTTGTGCCGAAACATATCAAATCAATCCGGAATGACTTCAAATTTTGCACACAAGTCATAAATGATATAACGAAGCTATTTCAATTTCCAGAATCAGATTTCGAGTCCGATATTAAAAAGTCAACTCCCCGGTTAAACTTCCAAACTTAACTTTCTATTTGTCATGACCCAAAATTTTACCATGGTCGTGATGGCGCCTATCGGGTTACAAGGCAAGCCTATTTCCCAAAATATTACTATTAAATCGATTATAAGAATTTAATAAAACATTTCCAACATTTGAATTATTCATAAACTAAATCAACTCTAAATATAATTATAGAAAAGACGGAAATGAGCCCCAAACATCGGGGTGTCACTAAGTTATGAGTGTCTAAATCTTTGAACTAAGAAATAAAGTTGTCTAACTGTCAATACAGTCCAAAAGAAGAAATGATAAAAGGAGTAACAAGGTCCTACGGACGCTAGCAGCTACCTTTCAGTCTCCAACGATAGTCGGCCTTAACTCAACGATCGCCGCGCTCAAACGTACCGGGATCTGCACATAAAGTACAGGGTGTAGCATGAGTACAACCGACTCAGTAGTAACAAAAATAACTAAGGAACTGAGTAGTAGTGACGAGCTAAGCAAAATAATCCAATTATTTATTTCCACAATTTACATTAAACGTGAATAAACAGGTAAATTTCATTAAACCAACAAATGCCAGAAAGAAATTAATAGGTAAATGCAGTAACAGCAAAAGTAAATGCAACCTCATAGCAATGTCACTCCATCACTCAGTACTCGGCACTCAGCACTCAATACTCTCAACACTCAATAGGTACCTGTGCTCACTAGGGATGTGTACAGACTCCAGAGGGGCTCCTAAAGCCCAAGCGCTAAGCACCGACAACTCACATGCTATAATATAAATCCATGGATCCGCACGCTCAACTCATATGCTACGTGGACAACTCATGCGCTATGGTATCAATACCTAGATCCGCACAGACAACTCACATGACGCACAGACAACTTACGTACCTCAATCAAATACCTCACAACAGGCCCTCAGCCTCACTCTGTCATGTATCTCTCTAGCCTCACCATCATCAACAAATAAGGGAAACACAACCCACATCAAGTATCACAGCATATCAGCAAAATAATAGGGACTGAGGTAAACATGTACAATAATATCTATGACTGAGTGCAAATAATGTGAGCATGAATAAAGCCTAGGCATGATTTCTAACATGAAGGCAAACAAGTTCAACAACAAAAAACACATAACCATAGATAATAGCCATTAGGTGTCACAGCTTCACAGGACAGACCAAGTCTCAATCCCTCACGGTGCACACCCACACGCCCGTCACCTAGCGTAGGTATCATTTCCAAACAATTACGTGATGTCAAATCTCCCGGTTTATACCCTCAAAGCCAGAGTTAAAACTGTTACTTACCTTAACAACGTAAAATCCTACTCCGGATGCTCTCGTCTCTGGACTCGGTATCCAAAAGCTCCGAATCGAACCAAAATCAGAATACTACTATCAACATAGGCTAAAGAATCGAATTCCACAATAAAAACTACATAAATAGGCAAACAATCAGAAATCGACCAAAACCCGACCCCCGGGCCCACATCTCGAAACCAGTCAAAAATGGAAGAATAACAAACCTCGTCCTTACCCGAGTCTAACCATATAATATTCGTCAAAATCAGACTCCGTTTGGTCCCTCAAATCCACACTTAAAACTCTCCAAAACTCAAACCCTAACTCCCTCAATTTCACCCTAAACCTCTACTAATTTAATGGCTAATCAGTGGATAAACATCATAAACACTGCCCCAAAGTCCAAACCATTCAACAATGGTGGAAAAAGGGCAAAGATTCGCGAAAGGGTTACTTTTAGAAGTTGTGCCCCAGGGGTTCCGCACTTACAAACCCTTTCTCGCATCTGCGGTGCCAGGTGCGCATCTGCGAAAGTCACTTAAACACTAAGTTTTGCGCCTGCACAACCTCCTTTGCACCTGCAGGCTCGCAGGTGCGATCCTCTCTTCCGCACATGCGCTCAATGCCAGGCCTCCATTTTCCGCATCTTGGACATGCCATTCGCACCTGCGATCATCACACCTGCGGCTCCCCATCCGCAGGTGCGGCCACACCAAAACAACAGCTCCAACTGCATGTTCAAATTCCCAAACTCCCCGATACCCATCCGAAATCATCCTGAGTCCCTCAGGACCTCAACCAATAATTCAAACAAGTCATATACCACTACCCGAACTTAGTCGAACCTTCATAATGACCAAAATAATACCAAAACACCAATTCAACCTCAGATTCAAGACTAAGAACTTCAAAACTACCAAAATTCGCCAATGACGCCGAAACCTATCAAACCACGTCCGAATGACCTCAAATTTTACACAGACGTCACAAATGGCTCTACAAATCTACTCCAACTTCCAGAATTCCATTCCGACTCCGATACTTAATTTTTCCACCATCGACCAAAATTGCCAAATTTCTAACTTTTGCCAATTCAAGCCTAATTCTACCACAGACCTCCAAATTACATTTTGGACACACTCCTAAGTGTAAAATCACTCAACGAAGCTAACCGAATCATAAATATCCAAGTCCGAACTCGTTTACTCATAAGTCAACTTTCGGTTGACTTTTCTAACTTAGCTTTCTAACTAAGAGACTAAGTGATTTCACTCCAAAACTACTCAGAACCCAAACCTACCAACTCGATACAACTCAACACAGCTTAACAACATATAAATAAGTCGAAATCGGGAAAACAGGGCTACAACTCTCGAAACAACTTATCGGGTCGTTACATCCTCCCCCTCTTAAACAAACGTTCGTCCTCGAACGAGTTTAACAAAAAGAACATAGCTAAAATCACAGCATCTGAAGCAATAACGTCTGGTCTGGCTGGTAAGGCATAGAAATGGGCCTGACCATCCCCTGATCTGCCTCCCCTTCTCGGTCGACCCATAGCTGACTCGGCTCCGCCCCTAGCTTGTTGATCTCCACCCCTAGCTGGTTGGGCGGGGGGTGGAGGAACTGGTACTGGTGCTGTCATCCGAGTACTCCACTGTGGAGTCCCACCCAACAGCCTAGGGCAATATCTCGCAATATGACCAAAATTCCCGCACTTGAAACAACCCCTCCTCTGACGAAACTGCTGCTCCTGATGCCCAAAAGAACTACACGATGATACCTGAGTGGTTGGGCATAATGAGAACCATGCGCTGGCAATGCACTCAATGGTGACTAACTCTGCTAAAACTGGCCCTGCTGAAACTGACCTCCCTGAGGAGCACCACTGAAACAACCCTGACCATGAGGCCTCTTAGCCTCCCTCTCAGCCATCTCCTGACCTCGAACCATCTCAATCTATCGAGCTATGTCGACAACCTCATCAAAGGTAGCACCAAATACTCTCTCCCTGGTCATAAACAATCGAAGATGAAAATCGAGACCATATATAAACCTCCTGATCCTCTCTCGGTCTGTGGGAACCAACCAGACCGCATGACGAGCCAACTCGGAGAACCGCATCTCATAATGTGTAACAGACATCTCACCCTGGCGAAGCTGCTCAAACTGCCTTTGCAGCTCGTCTCTGCGGGACTCAGGTACAAACTTCTCCAGAAAGAGAACAGAGAACTGCTGCCAAGAAAGGGGCACTGCGCCAACCAGCCTACGCCTCTCGTAAGCCTCCCACCAATTAAGTGCAGCCCCAGAAAACTGGAAAGTAGTGAATGAGACCCCACTAGTCTATAGAATACTCGTGGTCCAAAGCATCCTCTGATACTTGTCCAAGAAACCTTGTGCATACTCACCTTCAGCACCACTAAATGACGGAGGTTATAGTCTCCCAAACCTCTACAATCTGCGCTGCTCATCCTCTGGCATCACATGAGCTATGTAGTCCTGAGCAGCAACCGGCTAGGCTGGAGGTACCGACGGTGTCTGTCGTCCCTGAACAACCTGCTCAGGTGTGCGGGCGGCGGGAGTCTGAGTGCATTCCCCATCCTGGGAGGTACCTGCAGCCGCAGTAACTGAAGCCGCCTAAGCAAGGCCCATACACACTAACAGAATCTGGGCCAGGGCCACTTGAAGGTCTTGAATAAAAATAGGCACATATGGTACCTGAGCTGGTCTGCCGGAACCTCCGGGACCTGGTCCTGAGCGAGGACAACTGAGAAATCTGTAGGTGCTGCCCCAGCTACTGCACTGGTGATGACTCCGCCCCTACCACGGCCTCTACTGCGGTCTTGGCCTCTCGCGGCCCGAACTGGTGGCTGTCCCTCTTGACCGGTAGCACGAGTCCTCGCCATCTGTGAGAGAATGAATAACAAATGTTTAGTTACTATAATACATGGGACACACGACAAGAATCCAAGAATGTAAAATTTTCCTAAAGGTTCTGTAGCCTCTCGAAGATAAGTACAGATGTCTCTGTACCTATCCGTAAAACTCTACTAAACCCGCTCATGACTCGTGAGACCTATGTAGCCTAGGCTTTGAAAATAATGTCACGACCCAAAATCTAACCATGGTTGTGATGGCGCCTATCGTGTTACAAGGCAAGCCTATTTCCTAAAATATTACTACTAAATCGATTATAAGAATTTAATAAAACATTTCCAATATTTGAATTTTTCATAAACTAAATCAACTCAAAATATAATTATAGAAAAGACGGAAACGAGCCCCAAACATCGTGGTGTCACTAAGTCATGAGCGTCTAAATCTATGAACTAAGAAATATAACTGTCTAACTGTCAATACAGTCCAAAAGAAGAAATGATAAAAGGAGTAACAAGGTCCTGTGGATGCTAGCAGCTACCTTGCAGTCTCCAACGATAGTCAGCCTGAACTCAACGATCGCTGCGCTCTAACGCACCTGGATCTGCACATAAAGTGCAGGGTGTAGCATGAGTACAACCGACTCAGTAGTAATAAAAATAACTAAGGAACTGAGTAGTAGTGACGAGCTAAGAAAAACAGTCCAATTAGTAGAGTCAACTCACTTGCTGCACGGACAACTCACGCTCCTCAATAAAATACCTCACAATAGGCCCTCAGCCTCACTCAGTCATGTACCTCTCTAGCCTCAATATCATCAACAAATAAGGGAAACACATCCCACATCAAGTATCACAGCATAACAGCAAAATAATAGGGACTGAGGTAAACATGTACAATAATATCTATGACTGAGTGCAAATAATTTGAGCATGAATAAAGCCTAAGCATGATCTCTAACATGAAGGCAAATAAGTTCAACCACAAATGAACACATAACTACAGATAATAGTCATTAGGCCTCACAGCCTCACGGGACAGACAAAGTCTCAATCTCGCGGTGCACACCCATACGCTCGTCACCTAGCGTGGGTATCACTTTCAAACGATCACGTGATATCAAATCTCCGAGTTTATACCCTCAAAGCCAGAGTTAAAACTGTTATTTACCTTAACAGCGTAATATTCTACTCTAGGATGCTCTCATCTCTGGACTCGGTCTCCAAAAGCTCCGAATCTAACCAAAATCAGAATACTACTATCAACATAGGCTAAAGAATCTAATTTCACAATAAAAACTACATAAATAGGCCAAAAATCCGAAATTGGCCAAAACCTGGTCCCAGGGCCTACATCTCGAAACCAGTCAAAAATGGCGGAATAACAAACCTCGTCCTCATCCGAGTCCAACCATATAAAATTCGTCAAAATCGGACACCGTTTGGTTCCTCAAATCCTCACTTAAAACTCTCCAAAACTCAAACCCTAACTCCCTCAATTTCACCCTAAACCCCTACTAATTTCATGGCTAATCAGTGGAAACATATCATAAATGCGTGTAATTAAATCCAAGCGACTTACCTCACTGATGTCGAGTGATTCTCCCTGGTAAAACACTGCCCCAAAGCTCAAAACCGTTCATCAATGGTGGAAAAGGGGCACAAATTCGCGTAGGGTTACTTTTATAAGTTCTGCCATAGGGGTTCCGCACCTGCGAACCCTTTCTTGCACCTGCGGACACGCATCTGCGGTCCCAGGTGCGCATCTGCGAATGTCACTTAAACGCCAAGCTTTGCGTCTGCGCAACCTCCTTCGCACCTGCGGGCTCGCATGTGCGATCCTCACTTCCGCACCTGCGCTCAATGCCAGGCCTCCATTTTCCGCATCTGCGACATGCCATCCGCACCTGCAATCATCGCACCTGCGACTCCCCATCCGCAGGTGCGGCCACACCAGAATAGCTGCTCCAGTTGTATTTTCCAACTTCCAAACACCCCGATACCCATCCGAAATTATCCCGAGCCCCTCGGGACCTCAACCAATAATTCAAACAAGTCATATACTACTACCCGACTTAGTCGAACCTTCAGAACGCCAAAAACAACA
This sequence comes from Nicotiana tabacum, assembly GCF_000715075.1. NCBI lineage: Eukaryota > Viridiplantae > Streptophyta > Magnoliopsida > Solanales > Solanaceae > Nicotiana > Nicotiana tabacum. Next base: position 83,459,864 of record NC_134081.1, on the reverse strand, counting down.
CCAAAACACCAATTCAACCTCAGATTCAAGCCTAAGAACTTCTAAACTTCCAAAATTCGCCAACGACGCCGAAACCTATTAAACCCCGTCTGAATGACCTCAAATTTTGCACACACGTCACAAATGACTCTACGAACCTACTCTAACTTTCAGAATTCCATTCCGACCCCGATACCTAATTTTTCCATTGCCGACCACAATCGCCAAATTTCTAACTTTTGCCAATTCAAACCTAATTCTACCACGGACCTCCAAATAACATTCCGGTCACACTCCTAAGTCTAAAATCACTCAACGAAGCTAACTGAATCATAAAATCCAAGTACGAACTCGTTTACTCATAAGTCAACTTCCGGTTGACTTTTCTAACTTAGCTTTCTAACTAAGAGACTAAGTGATTTCACTCCAAAACTACTCTAACCCCAAACCTACCAAATCGATACAACTCAACACAGCTGAACAACACATAAATAAGCCGAAATCGGGAAAACGGGGCTACAACTCTCGGAACGACCGACCGGGTCGTTACACTATTTTAGCCATATCTAGCCAAATTCTACTACGGACTTCCAAATAGTTTTTCGGACACGCTCCTAAGTCCAAAATCATCATACAGAGCTATTGGAATCATCAAAACTCTATTCCTGGGTCGTGTACACATAAGTCAACATCCGGTCAACTATTTCAACTTAAGCTTCCAACATGAAATTCATTCTTCTAAGCTAACTCCAAAATACCTTAAAACCAAAACAGACAATTCACAAAAGTCATAATACCTCGTAGGAAGTTATTCAAGACTTCAAATAGTTTAAAAGAGCGTAAATGCTCAAAACGACCAGTCGGGTAGTTACAATCTCCCCCACTTAAACATACGTTCCTCCTCGAACATGCCAAGAGTTGTTTCCAAGCCATCACATAACTATTTCATCTACCACACACATACTTGGGGGGTGATCCCACGTCACCCTATTCTATATAGGCCTGACAACATAACACAACTGAAAATCATTAATTTAACCTTAGCCCAAAACTTGGAGCCCAATTTCTAACACCCAGAATTCTTTCCAAGATCTAAATCTTATACATCGTATAAGTTTGAACAAGTTGTATCAAGCCATAGCCATAAATCCAGATATAATAACATTACATACTACACAACTCACATGCTGGCAGCACCATTCCCGATCACAATCACAATAATTACTCCAAACCAACTAAGTACAAGTATTAAAACCCCGCATTCAACAGAACTTCATTCCAAAACCTTTGTACACTGCCAATGATGAAAGAAACAATCAAAAACTCATAACCACTCATCAGATCAACTAACCATGAAGCTCTCCCCAACCAGAACCATAATCACTTTCTAAGTCGTTTCAATATTATACTCCTGAATATACCGTAATCAAATCTGATAGTACCCGTTCTAGGTCCAATGACCTTATATTATTAAACATGACTATCCTATTGACATGCCACACTAATACAACTCAATCCACAACTGCGCAATCCAGTACCCAAAATAGAAATGTCTCAAAGTAGAGAATCGTATTGTAAGTTCATCAAGCACCGCCACAACTGTAATGCTATAAGCTCATTATATATAGTAGAACCAAGACACACAAATTTAATAACAGTAACCAGCTCTTCTAGAGCTCACATTAACATCACTCGCATGGACAACTCACGTGCTATGGTATCAATATCTGAAACCGCACAGACAACTCACGTGCCAATACCATAATCCGCCTGGCATGGTCACAAGCCTTTAATTCAAGCATAACATATGATAGCAATCAAATAAGTACACATGAACTATCGTAACTGATCACAACTCCAGCACTCGCATGGCTATCATATCCTTCATGCACGATCATCCCACTAGGAATATTCCCATAATTCCTCCGTGCCATATAGCAATAATTTGAATATCAACAGTTTATCAACCAGGAGAGTACCGCAATTCCAATGAACATCTGTAACTCAAAACATAATGCTCCTTTCAACCGCACACCCTTCTCAGGGATTACCGAGCAACTATAACATTCACCTAAATATATAACACTGACCATTCCATTCAGAACCCGTGATCTTACGTTTCAAGAATGAACTTCCCACCTCGTATATATAAATCTAAATCACGTACAACACACCATATCTATCACGTGAAAAGCACAAGAATTTCATTATAAACTATGAGTCACCAGCATATTACATACCCTATTAGTTGGAAACTTTTCTCTTGCTTCTTTCCCGGAGGAAATTACAATGCACAACACGTTTCCCCATACCGGCAAAAAATATCCGGTTCCACCCATGGTAGAAACCATCAACAACACCTTGAAATCCATTCCCACCAATTCAAGCTATCATAACTAATTTCCTCTATCTCGTCCAAGCCACCCTGGTCACCAAAACCTAAGAATATTGCCACCAAAACATCTTTAAAGTCTCCACATCATTATTACCCAAAAGAACTGAGCATGCCATTACCACACTGGTCTAGCCAACAACCCCATGGTCCTATTTCCTCTGAGGTTCTCCTGGATTACCTTCAAGTTGGCATTTCTCCTTATCAAAACACTATTATCCTTACCCAAAACTCACTATAAGACATCCCAACATAAAACCACACCATCCTAAGGTCCATAAGTCATCGTATTCTTCTTAAGCACCACAAAAGTAACACTCACTCTGAAAATACCTTATTTGAGTCTAAGGTCGTTTCATTCACCTTCCTGATACCGAAATATAAAATACATAATGATATACAAAAATTCCACAAGTGTCAACACCATCCAACTTAAATCTCAGATTTGTGCCATAAAAAAATCCGCCAAAAGTTCTCAATTGTTACATATTAATCTCGAATCCATTAGAACTTTCCCGAGAGTCACCCCCTTTGTTCAATTCCACATTACACCGCCCAAATGGACCAAAAGACACATGCCCCATTAGCACAACAACACCCAAAAAGAAGTAACCCTGCATTAACACATACCATGTGCGTATTACGTACTTTGTGCGCACTACATCCTTCAAAATAACAATTTAATCAGCTCATAAAATACAATATAACCTGCATCCAAGAAATTTTCTTACTCAAGTCATCCCCGATCTCAACCTCTGCAAGTCATAACCAACCCACAAGTATGCCTCAAACAAAAACTAAAATTTAACATATATCCATGAAATTGAATTGTCAATAGCAGACTCCCCCTACTTGGCTCAAAGCCATAGAACAAAACACTCAATAACTCATAATACCCATACTTCATTACTGCCATAATACTGCGGTTAGTTCAACGAAAATTCTTCTCAAGCTTATGCAACACCCACCATAAAATACCTCAATCATCCTCTAAGTTAGCATTTATCCTCGCGACAATCAAGTCAACTTTCTCAACGCGGTTCAAATTCAAATCTCAACACATACGCCCCGTTGGTAGAAACGAAACTCTCTATTCACATCATAAGGAACACACCTACATAGATTATTGCGCAGGGGATAACCCACCTGCTTAGTCTCAAATTGGCATCTTGTTATACCCTTTCGCAGCCACAATTACTATGAACTCACTTAATCTTTCTGAGTCCAATCTCATTAACCACACACGAAAAATTTAATTTGCCCCAAAATTTAACAACGTGAAGAATCTTTCAAAACATTCACACTCGAGATTGTACGTCACATCAAACAAAAATAAATCACCCAATGGCATTCCTTTACATTTCAAGGAAACAATTCCCGTCACATTCAAATCATCTTAACACATCCCGCAGCTACATCATACTTATCACAAAGCCAATCCACCGCTCATCGAGCCGCAAATTTCACTTGTAAGGACATTACCGGACATATAAGTCCAAATGTACAGATTATAACTAAAGCTACCGAGCCTAAGTTGCGGTCTAAACCTGGCCTCAAATCCTCCAGACTGGCTTATCACCAAAACACAGAATACACATCTTGAACCTCGTTCGTAGCATCACAAGCCGGTGATGCACAGTTGATACCGGGCGCTCATGTGCGCATACGAATGCGTGGAAGGAATTCAAAGAGTTATGTTTCAAGCTGAATCAATTCCGCACGATAGAATACAAGAAAGTGAAATTTTCCTAAGGGTTTGACAGCCTCTTGAAGATAAGTGCAAATGTCTCCATACCAATCTGTAAGACTCTACTAAACCTGCTCATGACTCGTGAGACCTATGCTACCTAGGCTCTGATACCAACTTGTCATGACCCAAAATCTCACTTGTCGTGATGGCGCCTATCTTAATATTAGGCAAGCTGAAAATCTTAATAAAACACCATATCTTTTAAATTTGAAAACAAAATAATTAAATTCAGTGGAAGAAATCTCACAATTTTAAATATAATACTCCCAAAACCCGGTGTCACTGAGTACAAGAGCATCTAAATAAATACAAAGTCTGACTGATAAACATCACTGTTTGAAGTATAGAACAGTACAATAACTAAACAAGAAGGGAATCAAGTCTGCGGTTGCCAAGCAGCTACCTTGATACTCTCCAACAGAAATAACACCGAATTCTAGCAGTCATCGTACCCAGGAACACCTGGATCTGCACACAAGGTGCAAAGTGTAGTATGAGTACAACTAACTCAATAAGTAACAAGACTAACCTCTGGGCTGAAAGAAATGATGAGCTCCTCAGGTACAGTCCAGTAAAAATAATGGTACAGAAATGTAGGCATGCTTTCAAGATCAACAATTAAACTCAATACAAGTGAAATAGATCAATACTGCACGATATGAGGAATATGACATCTCACTGGAAAGACCTCATGTAATACTAGTCACAAATCATTCGGTCACTCGGCACTGTTTATGGCCAATCCAGCCCAGGGTTATTCCAACCTGTATATAAATACACATCGACTGATAGTCAGTCATTCAGTACCGCATAAGGCGAATCTAGCCCTGGGATAATTTATCCCCAAATATAAATAATACGATCAAGATCCATGTCCAGGTAAACTCATTACAATGCTCACGCACGGAGCTCGCCGCTGAAGCGTTAAATGTGCTTCTATTTAGCAAATAGAGTTTGACTGAGATAAAACAGAATCAAAAGGAGCTCTGGCCCGCAACGAAACTAAAATGAAATTAGTTGGAGACAGATTCAGTACAAATAAGTAAGGCAAGTCCATGCCTTGGGAAAATCCATCCCAAATATATATATATAAGTAGTAAGTAAGGCAAGTCCATGCCCTGGGAAGTGCATCCCGAATATCAATGATCATCTACGCTCATTGGGGGTGTGTACAGACTCCGGAGGGGCTCCTTGAGCCCAAGTGTAATACAAAGCCAACATGGCCTACTGCAGGCGGGCAGACCCGATCTGTATAATAACATAGCCTATAAGGCCTGCTGCAGGCGGGCATCCCAGATCCATAAAATAGTAAAGCCTATAAGGCCTGCTGCAGGTGGCCAACCCCGATCCATAAAATAGTAAAGCCGATAAGGCCTGCTGCAGGCGGGCAGCCCCGATCCATAAAATAGTAATGTATAAAGCCATTATGGCCTACTGCGTTGTGTAGCTCAATCTCATAAATATCCTCACAATGGACAATTATTACTGAGTGTGAAATGTATATTTTTGAATAATTATTTCAATAAAAACACGACCCCATGGGTCCTAAAATATCGGCATGTAGCCTAAACACGATCTTTATTACAAGCCTCAGCTCAATTCCTCTAACACGTGCCACATGTTCAGATAATAACATGATTCTTTGATTTTACAACTTCACAGGATTTATTCAAGACACAATTTATATGGTGCACTTTCACATGCTCATCACCTATCATGTATGTCACCTCCAAACAATTTATATAATACCAAATTCGGAGATTCATACCCTCAGAACCAAGTTTAGAAGTGTTACTTACCTCAAACCGTGTAATTTTTTACTCCGCTATGCCTTTGCCTCGTGAATTGACCTCCAAACACCTCGAATCTACCCATAATTAATTCGATTCAGTCAATAAAATTTATTGGAATTAATTCCATAAAGAAATACTAATTTTCCCTAAAAATTCGAAATTAATCTCAAAAATTGTCCTTGGGTCCCATGTGTCGGAACCCGACAAAAGTTACAAAATTCGAAAGCCCATTCCATCACGAGTTTAACCATACTAATTTTACCAAAATCCGACCTCAACTCGATCTCCAAATCTTCAAAACTTATTTTCAAATCCCTAAGTTCAAACCCCCAATTTACACCTCAAAAATATGTAATCTAGTCAGATTATTCGATGATAATTCAATATTATGGAATAGAAATGATCACAAGTGAATTACCTCAAATTTCCCTTGAATTCTCTTTCAAAATTTCCCCAAAAGCCGTGCTTGAAGACCTAAAAATGGCAAAACTCGGAACCCCTCTGTTTTTAACATTCTATCCAGGATTTTCGCACCCGCGATGATTTTGTTCGCACCTGCGGTCTTCGCACCCGCGGCATAACCCTAGCTCCTGCGGTGTCCGCACCTGCGATGTATTTCTTCACGCTTGCGGCTTCGCACCCGCGGTGCCTGGCCAGCCCATGAATTTTCCGCTTCCGCGACTAATTCCTCGCATCCGCGAGCTCGCATCTGCGGCCCTTTTTTGTGCATGTACGATTACACCATATGCCCAGCTGCTTCAGCTCCTCCTCCAAATCCAAATTTGATCCGCTAAGCTTCTGAAACTCACCCGAGACCCTCGGGATCGCTCCTCAAATCAAAATATATGAACTTTGAACTTTCAAATTCTATATCTTGTGCCGAAATATATCAAATCAATCCGGAATGACTTCAAATTTTGCACACAAGTCATAAATGATATAACAAAGCTATTCCTATTTCCAGAGTCATATTTCGAGCCAATATCAAAACGTCAACTCCCCGTTCAAACTTCCAAACTTAACTTTCTATTTTAGCCATTTCAAGCCAAATTCTACTACGGACTTCCAAATAATTTTTTGGACACGCTCCTAAGTCCAAAATCACCATACGGAGCTATTGGAATCATCAAAACTCTATTCTGTGGTTGTTTACACATAAGTCAACATCCGATCAACTATTTCAACTTAAGCTTCTAACATGAAATTCATTCTTCTAAGCTAACTCTGAAATACCTTAAAGCCAAAACCTATAATTCACACAAGTCATAATACCTCGTAGGAAATTATTCAAGTCTTCAAATAGTTTAAATGAGCGTAAATGCTCAAAATGACCGGTCGGGTCGTTACAATTCAAGCTGTTGTATTCATGAATACAGCAGCAAAAAGCGCTAAAAATCAAGGCAGTCCAGCTGTACGCACATGTATTCACATATAACAACCCGACTTATCGTTTTAAGAATTAATGCCCCGTTCAGTGACTTAAGGTCTCGAGCAACTTCGTAATAAGTATTATGACCCACGGGTGTGGTCGGGTTTAATTTTTGGAAGATTCGGAATTTAATTAAAAGAACAATTCTTATTTAAGAAGCTTAAAAGAAAAGAGTTGACGGGGGAGTTAAATTTTTGATATTCAGGTTGGAATCCGATTCTGAAAATTTGAATACCTACATTATATCATTTTGTGAATTGTGTGCAAAATTTGAAGTCATTCCGGATTGATTTGACATGTTTCGGTGCAAAGCATAGAAGTTGGGAGATTCGAAAACTCATAATTCGATTCGAGGCGCGATCCGTAATTTTGACGTTGTTTGACGAGATTTGAAGCCTCCACTAAGTTTGTATTGTATTTTGGGACGTGTTGGTATATTTGGTTGAGATCCTGAGAAGCTTGGGTGTATTTTTGGATCATTGGTTGAGAGATTAGTAAAGTCAAGAAATTTGGGAGTTTGGCCATGGTCAATATCGGGTCAAGACAGCCTCTTTTCAGTGTTTTGAGTGCGCGAGAAGGTCCGTAGAGTGTTTTATGATTGAAATTCATATATGATTTGTGTCCGGGAGGTTTCGGATGAGTTTCGGGGTGAGTTTAGAGCGAATCCGGGCATTTTGGCACTCTGATATTGTTCTGGCACTTTTGGGGGTGCAGACCGCACATAAGAGTGCGGACTGCAGCAAAAAAAAAAATGCGGACCTCATAGGAGGAGTGTGGACCGCACAATTCTGTCCGCGGCCGCACTACAGGTAGTTCTGCAGATTCGCCGGTCTGAATTTGGAAGTTGATATCCTTTGATCCACAAGGAATGTTGAGATGATTCAAAAATGTAAGTTGTATCTTTTTGTGTCTAGTTTTCAGAAAGTTAAAGAACTCATCATTTGGACATCTGTAAAGAAAATTATGGCCAATTTATTGAAGCCTAGTAGTGGAGAAGCTGCGAAGTGTGGACAACAGAATTTTTGTGCGACCGCAGAACCTGGAATGTGCGGACCACACAAAAATGGTGTGGTCAGCACAATGAGGGGTCAGATTGTGTATTATAAAATCTAGGGTTTGGGTATTATTTCACATTTGAACTTTGGGAGCTCGATTTGTGGCGATGTTTCGTGAGATTTGCAAGGAATTCATCGGGTGTAAGTGATTCTAACCCAGATTTGGTTAACATACATGAATATATCATTGCTTTCATCATTTAATCAGTATTTTGAAATGAAAATTTGAGGAAAATTGTAGAAATTTGATAAAAATGAATTTTTGGGATTCGAATACCAATCCGGAGTCAGATTTGGATAAAATTGGTATGGTTGAACTCGTATCGGAATGGGTATTCGGATTTCATGGAAATTATGTCGGGTTCTGAGAAACGAGTCTCACGTTTACTTTTGTTGACTTTTTGGAATAAATTTTTAAGTCAACGTTTTATTATCCGAAATTATTTCCGATGAATTTTAATGAAGTTATACAACTAATTTGAATAGATTTGAGCGGTCCAGAAGCCAATTCAAGCAAGAAGGTGATTTTGGAATATCAGATTTCATGGAAATACCCCTTAGGCATTGAGTATTATGAGCAAACTGTGTAATGGAAAACCATGTACGCGAGATGACGAGTACGTACTTAGTTTATATGTGCAAATTTCGTTGATTAAAATCCTAAGACGCCCTTAGGTATTAAATTGGAAATTATTGACACTTATTAAATCCTCTATTTGTCATGCCTAGATCCTTGTTTGTTAAAATTGTTTTATATGGTGATGTGGTGTGATTGCCACCTTGATTTTATGTGAAATATTATTTTGTTGAGCTGTTCACTTCCGGATATTTTTGTTAAGATTTTGTGCACATTATGTTCGAGCCATGGGCTCCTTATTGTGAAAAATAATGTATTGTTGATTTCTGTGGCAAGTTGTAATATTTGGGCACTTGATATGCAATTTGTGATATGTTGTAAGATTTGAGCACTTGATGTGCAATTTGTGATATGTTATAAGATTTGAGCACTTGATGTGCAATCTGTGATATGTTGTAAGATTTGAGCACTTGATGTGCAATTTGTGAAATGTTGTAATATTTGGGCACTTGAGGTGCAAGTTGTATTATGCTGTGATATTTGGGCACTTGAGGTGCGATTTGTGAAATATTGTGATATTGATACGCATGTGGTGAGATAAGAGTGGCTTGAAACGCATGGCTAGTAGGGGAACTACTAGAAGTCATGCGGTGATATAAGGTGAGGGTGTTGAAACACATGCGGTGAGATAAGGGTGACTTGAAACGTGTGGCTAGTAAGGGAACTACTAGAAATCATATGTTGTGATAAGGATGACTAAAACGCGGGATGCTATGTCGGAAAAAATAATTTCTTTAAAATTAAATGTGAAGGCTCCTGCGGTGATATAAGAAAATGGGATATTGTGAATTTATTTATGATTTGGGACTACGAGGCGGTACCTCGGAGTGCCCTGTTGATATTTCTTTATTTATGTTCTTGTATTGGGTGATTGTGTTTCATTTAATATGTAAATTTTTGTGTTCTTCCGTGATGTACTAGTTGACTTTATTATTATGTGTTTTATGCTCCTAGTTGTATTGTGTTAGCTTTGGCTTTTTAGCACGAGACTTTGAAGAAGTATATTTTTGGTTTTTCTTACTGATTTTCGATGATATATATGATTTAAATAAAAGGAATTATTATTATGCTAGATATTAAATAGTTTTACAACCAAACCAATAGTTTATCTGATGCTTTAATTTAAGTGAAATTTTATTTTCTTCACCCAAATGATTTCTAAACATAAATTCAATTCTTTGTTGATTTCTTACTTGATTTAAAAATCTAAACTCACTTTAGTGGAATTAAATTGATCATGTGGATATTATATACATTGAGGATATTGGCATGTGAATTGTCCGTGCAGTTGTGATATGAAATGTGGGCATGAGGTGTTGTGATTAAATGATAATGATATTTGGCACGTGAGTTGTCCGTGCAGTTGATATATGAAATGAGGGCACGAGGTGCCTGGGAAATATGATGATTTAATTATGGGCACGAAGTGCTGTGGAAATATAAAAATGGGCTGAGACCCGTATTTTTATGACTATGAAATGAGGTGTCACATGGTGACTTTTTAATTGAAGAATTATATTCAAAATATTTATTTGGAATGATTTTTAGTTAGAAAGTATTATATGAAAGAATTATATTTGAAAGATATTTTTTTGAGGAAAACTGTAATTGAAAGAGAGTTATTTGGTAGAATTATATGTGAAGGACATTTATTTAAAGAATTTGATTTAATTGGGTGTACTGGTATTTATTATTTGTTGAGAGATATTAAATGGTGTTTTGCTGTCTTGCTGTGCATATCACTGGTTGTTTTATGATGTCCTTATTGTTATTCGTTTCCTACTATTTTGTATATTATATTGCATAGGCTATTAGACTAGTGAGTGTCTTGACTGTACCTCGTCTCTACTCCACTGAGGTTAGTCTTGATACTTACTGGGTACCGACCGTGGTGTACTCATACTACACTTTTGAACATTTTTGTGCAGAGCCACGTATTGGAGATATCGGACTTGAGCAGAGTTAAAGAGGGATCGTAAGGATTCAAGGTAGAGTTGCTTGGTCGTCGTAGTCCCTTGGAGTCTTTTTATTTCATTGTACTATAATTTTTTTAATCAAACAGTATTGTATATGCGGTCCTCGTGATCATCCCATATATTCAGTTAGAGTTTGTAACTCAGTACTACTAGTCTTGGGAGGTTGTATATTCATATTTATTCCGCTGTTAGTTTTGGTTACTTATTTAATTCAAAAACAAATGGCTTCAAAATGTAATAGAAATCGGCTTACCTAGTCTTAGAGACTAGGTGCCATCACGACGCCTGTAGTGGGATTTTGGATCGTGACAAGTTGGTATCAGAGCTCTAGGTTCATAGGTTCTACGATTCACAAACGAGTCTAGTAGAGTCATGCGGATCGATACGGAGATGTCTATACTTATCTTCGAGAGGCTACAAAACTGTTAGGAAATTTTCACTTCTTTCATTCATGTCGTGTAGATTTGTTGAATTTGGAATTTGAGCCTTTGTATCTCTATTCTTATAACGACCCGACCGATCGTTTTGAACATTTACATTTCGCTCGGTTGTTTGAGGGCATGAGTAGCCCCGTGTGATGTACTTTGACTTGTGTGAATCGTCAGTTTTGGTTTGCAAGTATTTCGGAATCGAATTCGAAGAAAGAATTTCATTGTTGAAGCTTTAAATTGGGAGAGTTGACAAATTTTGACTTTTTAGCATTTGATCTCGGAATTGAATTCTGATGTTTCCATTAGCTTCGTTAGGTGATTTTGGACTTAGGAGCGCATCCGGAATGTAATTTGGAGGTCCGTGGTAGAATTTGGCTTGAATTGGCGAAATTGGAAATTTGGCGATTTTTGGTCGGAGTGGAAAATTTGATATCGGGGTCAGAATGGAATTCCGGAAGTTAGAGTAGGTTTATAGTATCATTTGTGATGTGTGTGAAAAATTTGAGGTCATTCAGACGTGGTTTGGTTGGTTTCCGCATCAGTTGTCGAATTTGGAAGTTTAGAAGTTCTTAGGCTTGAATCCGAGGGTAATTTGGTGTTTTGATGTTGTTTTGACTAAGTTCGTATGGTGTTTTAGGATTGGTTGGTATGTTTGGTTGAGGTCCCGGGGGCCTCGGGTGAGTTTCGGGTGTGTTTCGGGTGAGTTTTGAGCGAGTCCGGGCATTTCTGAAACTTAGGTATGGTTCTAGTGCTTTAAATTTTGAGGACCGCAGCAGAATTTTGCGGCCGCGCTTGGAATTTCGCAGACCGCGGCAGAATTTCGTGGACCGCGCTTGGAAGTTTTGCAGATCCGCTGGACCGACTTTGGAAGCCTATATCTTTTTATCTACAAGGAATTTGGAGATAATTCAAAAACGAAAGTTGTAGCCCTTCGTGTCAAGTTTCCAGAAATGTAATAAAGTCATCATTTGTGCATCTGTAGAGAAAGTTATGGCCAAAATATTAAAGCCTGGCAGTGCAGCCACCAGAAGAGCGGCCGCGCTCAAATTTCGCGGACCGCGAAGTGGGATATCAGAGATGCACTATATAAACGGGGTTTAGGGTATTATTTCACATTTTGGACCTAGGGAGATCGATTTGAGGTGATATTTCGAGGTTTTTTTCAAGAAATTCATAAAATATACATGAATATATCGATGACTTCATCATTTGATTAGTACTTTGAGGTGAAAATTTGGGAAAAATTGTAGAAACTTCATAAAATGAATTTTGGGTATTTGAATGTCGATTCGAAGTCGGATTTGAGTGAAACTAGTATGGTTGGACTCGTGAGTGAATGGGTGTTTGTAATTTGTGACTTTTACCCGATTCCAAGTCGTGGGCCCGGAGGCCGGGTTTAAGCAAATTTTGTGTTTTTGGTCTGAATTGATAGTTTTTCTTGTGGAATTCATTCCATTAGCATATATTGATGGTATTGTACTGATTGTGAATAGATTCGAAGCATTTGAAGGCCGAGTGGAGAGGAAAGAGCATCGCGGGGTAGAGATTTGACCGGTTTGAGGTAAGTAACGATTGTAAATCTAGTCCTGAGGGTATGAAACCCCATATACTATTTTGAGGTGACGTACATGCTAGGCGACGGGCATGTGGGCATGCACTGTTGGGGATTGTGACTTGGTCCATCCCATAGCAACTGTAAAGTTGCATATCTTGTTGAAACTAAATGATACTTATATGTTTTAGAAAGAGTTTCTGTAAATTGGGATGAATGCCATGTTTGGGCCTTGTGCCAGTGATGTGTGGACCATTAGGGGCCTTTTCTTACTATCCTTTCACTGTTTTCGATTGAAAATCTATACTCAGTCATGGTTATACCTATTTACTGTATAGCTCAGTTTCTATTACTCGGTTTTGATGCATATAAATGTTGTTTTGGGTTGAATACCTTGTATTCACTGAAATGCCCGAGTGGCTTGATTGGTTTATGACTTAGTGAGGCCGACGGCCTGATTGTGAGGATATTTTTGGAATCGGGTTGCACGCCGCAGTAGGCCATGTTGGCTTTATATATATTATTACTATTATATGGATCGGGGTTGCCCGCCTGCAGCAGGCCTTATTGGCTTATTATGGCACGTGAGTTGTCCGTGCAGATTCTGATATGATATTATCCTTGAAATGAAAATATCGGTTTTTTTTGGAATGAGTCGGCTTACCTAGTTCCACGATAGACGCCATCACGATAGGTTAGGTTTTGGGTCATGACAATTCTCTCACTGATGGTGAGGACACGTGCTACCGGGTCAGCTGCGCAGACACCCGCGCATACTGCTAGGGATGCAAAAGGTAGAGGTCGAGGAAGGGCATGTGTCGCGACTAGAGCACCAATCAGAACAACAGTTGAGGAGCCGCCAGTAGCTCCAATTGGGGGACAGGTACCAAAAGCACCTGTTGTTACCCTTGGACTACAGGAGACTTTAGCACAGTTCCTGAGTATGTTTGGTACATTAACTCAAGCGGGATTGAACTCTGTTGCATCAAATATTTCGCAGATTGGGGAGTGGCCTAGACTCCTACCACAACTCCATAGCAATAAGTTCTCATTGGTCAGGTTCCGGGTGTTGTACCGGTACAACCTATTATTCTGGTTCAGCCTGAGGTCAGGACAGAGGCATAAGAAGAAGAATAAAAGAGACTTGAAAGGTTTAAGAGGTATTGTCCATCTACTTTCAGTGGCACAGCTACAGAGGATGCCCAAGGATTTCTAGAAAATTATCACCGTATTCTCTGCACCATGGGTATTGTGGAAGTGAGCGGAGTTACCTTTACTACATTTCAATTGTCAGGCGCAGCATATTGGTGGTGGCAAATCTATGAAGAAGGTAGACCATCTGATGCAATACCACCAACTTGGGCTCAATTTTCGGAAATGTTCTTCAATGAATTTGTTCCCCAGACTCTCAGAGATGCGTGGAGCATAGAGTTTGAACAGTCGTATCAGGTCACCATGACAGTGTCAGAATATGCTATCAGGTTCAGTGAGTTAGCCCGCCATGCACCTATCTTGGTTCCTAGAATCAGAGAGCGGTTCCGTAGATTCATTGAGCAGTTCGATTATGATATTAAAATATGCATGGCTCGAGAATTGCAAACTGATACTCCATTTCAACAAGCAGTGGAGATTGCAAGAAAGATTGAGGGTGTTTTAGGCGAGAAAAGGGAGTCTAAGGAGGCCAAAAGGTCTCGAAGATCTATAGGGTTCAGTGGATTTTACTCTTCATCTAGGATCCATTATAGCGGAGGCTCGAGCAGTCAGCCAACTCAGTCCGCACATCAGGTTACTCGGAGTGCTCCAGTAAGTTCTTACAATGCACCACCGGCACGGGATTCCTATAATGGTTATTCCAGTTATCCGTCACAGACTCAGTACGAGCAATCGCGACCTCAGAGGGGTTGTTATGAGTGTGGTTATACTAGGCGCATTATGAGAGACTATCCCAGACTTGGGAGGGTTGGATTTTATCAGAACATTCTGACTATGGGCCGCAGTGCAACTAGTACTCCACGGGCACAACCGGTTAGGGGTGGAGGACAGGCGAGTAGAGGGCGCCTAAGCGGTGGAGACCCAACCCATTGATATAATCGCTATGATTTGGCTGAGGCTGATACACCAGATGGTGTCGTTACAGGTACGATCCCGATTTTTTATAAAAGGGTATTTTCCCTTAATTTGATTTGGTTCTAAATATTGACGTGAGTCCTCCTATTATGCTCCATTTATGGGTGAGCTTCGTATTTTTTGTGACCCACTTATATGTTTGTCTCTGTTGGGAGATTTGAAGATGTGAGCATGTGTCCATCATTTTATTTTTGTACACCATTGAGGGATATAAGTCCAAAAGAAATTTTTATTATTCATTACAGTGGGTTTAATGTGTTTCAAAATAATTGATTCCAATTTTTATGAATTATATGCCCTACCGGTATGAGGGTTCATTATGTGTTGTGAAAACTGTTTATAAAATATAATGAAAAGAAGAAAGAAAGGAAATTGAAATTTTAGTTGGCACAATGTGCAAAATACTTGTGATTCGGAGTTGAGGACGAGATCCTCGCATTTTTATATGATGTGAAATATTTAAACCGGGCTACAAGCTGCGGTGGAAGTCGTATAAGGACGACGTCCTTGTGGTGAAATATTTATGAGTTTAAAATTCTCCCTGTGTGAAATTTAATTTGTACAATAATATTAATAGGGAGTCATGCTTGTTAGGCTTAATTGATAATTCTTGTATATTTTCTGTGCATATTCAGCCACTTTCGTGTTGTAAACATTGAGTTTTAGCCTATGAGAGGAGTGCCCAGGTGGCGTTAAATGTGACTCATTAATCCGAGTAAGTAATCATGAGTTCTTCATGCCTCGCATTCTGTTGTCAGTGTTGTGAAAATTTGAAATGAGGTGAGGGTTAATATGAGATTAATGGATGATGCTAGAATTAATTTTGAACGGCTTTTAAGACCAGAGATGTGGTGATGAGCATACATATGATGTGCTTCTGTCACAACCCCAATTTTCCTCTGTAGGGTGTCGTGATGGAACCTAGTCTCTAAGACTAGGTAAGCCTATCAATGCAGACTAATAATAGATATCTGAAATAAATAAACTACAATTCAAATAATTACAACTCCGAAAACCCGGTAGAAATAAGTCAGAAGCTTCTAAGAATTTATTCTCTATGTCTCTATACATTAGAGTATAAACCAAATAAGGAAGACAACATAGTAAGATAGAAAGGGACTCCGGAGTCTGCGGACGCTGGTAGATATACCTCGAAATCTCCTCGTACAACTAGTTTACTGATGCCTGGTCTGATAAGATGTACCTGGATCTGCACAAAAAGATGTGCAGAAGCTTAGTATGAGTACACCACAGCGGTAACTAGTAAGTGTAAAGCCTAACCTCGGTAGAGTAGTGACGAGGTCAGGTCAGGCCCTACTGCAAAATAAATAATGGCATGGTAAAAATGTTTAACAATATAATAAGATAAAATGGCAATGGAAATGAATCAACCAGAATGTCACCATTTAATTAAATCAAATAATGGCAATTAATACCTCGTGGAAACGAAACAGAATTCTTTTCAACTTTAAGAAAATCACAACAATAATCAAAGACAAGTGTGGACATAAATCAATATCAACAAGGGCACTCCCGAGGTACCACCTCGTAGTCTCAAATCATAAATAAATTCATAATATCTCATTTCCTTATATCACCGCGGGAGCCTTCACAATTTATTTTAAAGAAATTATTTTTTCCGAAATAGCATCCCGCGTTTTAGCCATCCTTATCACACTGCATGACTTCTAGTAGTTTCCCCTACTAGCCACGCGTATCAAGCCATCCTTATCTCACCGCATGCATTTCAACACTCAAACCTTATACCACCGCATGCGTATCAATATCATAATATATCACAATCTGCACCTCAAGTGCCCAAATATTTCAATTTGCCAAAATAAATCAACAACAATATTTTTCCACAAAAAAGAGCTCACGGATCGTGCCAAAATAATTCAACAATAATATTTTTCTACAATAAAGAGTTCACGTCTCCATCACAATGAGTACGAAAATCTCACCAAGAATATTCGGGAATAAATAACTCAATAAAATAATATTTCAAAATTTTAATACGTTGTTTCAATTCCAAATTTAAAATGTCAAATAATTCATATTAATAATATTTAATTTAAAGTAAAATCAACCATCAAATAATGCACCGAATAAAAGAAACCAAGTTTCAATTAAACAGGTAAAACAATTAGCAGGAAAAGGTCAAGTAAATTTAAAGTATAAACATTTAAATCAATGATGAAGAATATAACAAGGTAAAATTATTTAATTGATATGCAACATCGATCTACACAATTTAAAGACATAATCTTTCACATTTATCCCGTGTACACACTCGTCACCTCGTGTACGTGACTTTCAACACATTTCAATTTATCACTTCAATACCAATCCTAGGGGAAATTTCCCCCACACAAGGTTAGATAAGTAAGTCACTTACCCCGACTTGCTCCAATTTAATCACGTAGTATGCCTTTTTCTCGATTTTCCGACTCCGATCGACTCGCATCTAGTCATAATTAATTCGATACAGTCAACAAAAATTATAGAATCAATTCCATAAGAAAATACTATATTTTTCAATAAAATCTAAGGGGCCCACATCTCGGAATCCGGCGAAAGTTAGGAAATATGAACGCCCATTCAACCACAAGTCTAACCATACCAAAATGACTAAATTCCAATAACAATTCAACCTCAAATCCTTAATTCTATCCGAGAGGGTTTTCAAAATTTTCCAACTTAAATCACCAATTAAATGTTAAAAACAGTGATGGATTCGGGTAATCTAACCAAGATTGAGTTAAGAACACTTACCCCGATGTTTTCTCTGAAAATCTCCCAAAAATCGCCTCAATCCGAGCTCCAATTCGTTAAAAATGAAAATGGGACGAAGTTAAACTCTCTGCCAAGGCTTAAACTCTCTGCCCAAGCTTTTACTCTTCGAGATCGCGAACATCCACACGCGATCGCAAAGCACAAATTTCCACTGCCCAAATTAACTCTACGCGATCGCAGAAAATCCCACACGATCGCGAAGCATAGTCTTCACAAGCCTACGCGATCGCGAGCCTTCTCACGCGATCGCAAAGCATTAAGTGCGTGGCCCAGCTTCTGCCTCATTACTCTACGCGAACGCGACCTTCTTCACGCATTCGCGAGTCACAAAATATCAAATCTACGCGATCGCATCCCGCCTCTCACGATCGCGAAGCAAAAAACTCAGCAGCCCTCAATTAACCTTACGCGATCGCAAACAACGCCATGCGATCGTGTTGCACAGACTTGCCCAACCTACGTGATCGCGGACTCGCCCACGTAATCGCATAGTACAAAATTTCAGCTGCCCAATTAACCCTACGCGATCGCATACCTTCTCACGCGATCGCGTAAAAGGAAACCAGAACTTCAATTATCAAGCCAAGTCCAAAAATGACCCGTTAAGCATCCAAAACTCACCTGATCCCTTCGGAACCTCAACCAAATATACCAACAAGTCCTAAAACATCATACGGACTTAGTCGAGTCTTCAAATCACCTCAAACAACGCTAAAACCATGAATTACACCCAAATTCAAGCCTAATGAACTTTGAAATTTCTAATTTCTACAAACGACTCCGAAACCTATCAAATCACATCCGATTGACCTCAAATATTTTCACACAACTCATAAATGACATAACGGACCTTTTCAAATTTTCAGAATCGGATTTCAACCCCGATATCAAAAAGTCAACCCCCTGGTCAAACTTCCCAAATAATGGACTTTCACCATTTCAAGCCTAATTCAACTACGGACTTCCAAATAAAATTTTGAAAAGGCTCCTAAGTCCAAAATCACCATACGGAGTTGTTGGACTCATCAACATTCTATTCTGGGTCGTTTTCTCAAAATGTTGACCGAAGTCAAATTTAGCATTTTAAAGCCAACTTAAGGAACCAAATGTTCCGATTTAGACCTGAACACTTCCAAATCCCGAACCAACCATTCCCGCAAGTCATAAATTAATAAAATCACATACGGGGAGTTTTATTTAGGGAAACGGGATTCTAAAAGTCAAAATGACCGGTCGGGTCATTACATTCTTCACCTCTTAAACAAACGTTCGTCCTCGAATTAGTTTAGAATTATACCTGGAGTGGTGAAAAGATAAGGATAACAGTTGCGCATATCATGCTCGGTCTCCCAAGTCGCCTCCTCGATCGGATGACCCCTCCACTGAACCTTCACGGAAGCAATGTTCTTTGACCTCAGCTTTCAAACTTGCCTGTCCAAATTACCCACTGGTTCCTTAACATAAGATAGATCCTTGTCCAACTGAATTGAACTGAAGTCTAACACATGAGATGGATCACCGTGATACTTTCGGAGCATAGAAAAATGAAATACCGGATGAACTGCAGAGAGACTAGGTGGTAGTGCAAGTCTGTAATCCACCTCTCCAACTCTTTCAAGAATCTCAAAAGGCCAAATATACCTAGGGCTCAACTTTCCCTTCTTCCCGAACACCATCACACCTTCGTAAGTGAAACTCGGAGCAGGACCCGCTCACAAACCATCGATACAACATTATGAACCTTCCGATCCGCATAACTCTTCTGTCTATATTGGGCTGTACGAAGTCTATCCTAAATTAATTTATCATTTTCCAAGGCATCATGAACCAAGTCTGTACCAAATAGTCTAGTTTCACCCGATTCGAACCAACCCACTGGAGACCGGCACCGCCTACCATACAAGGCCTCATACGGAGCCATCTGAATGTTCGACTGATAACTGTTGTTGTAAGCAAACTCCGCAAGTGGTAAGAACGGATCCCAAGCACCCCCAAAATCTATCACATACGAACAAAGCATATCCTCCAGTATATGAATAGTGCGTTCAGACTGCCCGTCCGTTTGAGGGTGAAATGTTGTACTCAACTATACCCGAGTACCCAACTCACGATGTACGGCCCTACAGAACCGTGATGTAAACTGCGTACCCCGTTCAGAGATGATAGATACCAGTACGCTGTGAAGTCTGACAATCTCGCGAATATAGATTCGAGCCAACTTCTCGGAAGTGTAGGTAGTCATCATAGGAACGAAATGAGCTGACTTGATCAACTTATCCACAATCATCCAAACTGCATCGAACTTCCTCTGAGTCTGTGGGAGTCCAACAATGAAATCCATAGTGATCTGCTCCAATTTCCACTTAGAAATTTCTAACTTCTGAAGCAGTCCACCTAGCTGTTGATGCTCATATTTCACCTGTTGACAATTTAGACACCGAGCTACATACTCCACTATGTCTTTCTTAATCCGCCTCCACCAATAATGTTGTCTCAAGTCCTAATACATATTTGCAATACCCAAATGAATGGAGTACTGTGAACTGTGAGCCTCTTGGAGAATCAACTCACGCAAACCATCTACATTAGGCACACATAGCATGCCCTGTATTCGTAATACATCATCATCTCCAATAGTGACTTCATTGGCATCACCATGCTAAACTGCATCCTTAAGGACAAGCAGATGGGGGTCATCGTACTGACGCTCTCTGATTCGATCATAAAGAGAAGACTGAGAAACCACACAAGCCAAAACTCGTCTCTGCTCGGAAATATCCAACCTAACAAACTGGTTGGCCAAGGCCTGAACATCCAAGGCTAAAGGCCTCTCTGCTACCGGTACATATGCTAAGCTGCCCAAACTCTCCGCCTTATGACTCAAAGCATCGGCCATTACATTGACCTTCCTGCGATGATAGAGAATGGTGATATCATAATCCTTATGCAACTCCAACCATCTCCACTGCCGCAAATTAAGATCCTTCTGTTTAAACAGATGTTGTAGACTCCGGTGATCGGTATAAACCTCACAATGGACACCGTACAAATAATTCCGCCAAATCTTCAAGGCATGAACAATAGCTGCTAACTCAAGGTCATAGACCGGATAATTATTCTCATGTACCTTTAACTGTCTGGACGCGTAGGCAATCACCCTACCATCTTGAATCAACACTGCGCCAAGACCAATACGCGACGCGTCACAATACACAGTATAAGACCCTGAACTTGTAGGTAATACCAATATTGGGGCTGTAATCAAAGTTGTCTTGAGCTTTTGGAAGTTCTCCTCACATTCCTCGGTCCACCTGAACGGAGCACCCTTTTAGGTTAATTTAGTCATAGATGCAGCAATAGAAGAGAAACCCTCTACAAATCGGCGATAATACCCTGCCAAACCAAGGAAATTCTGGATTTCCGTAGCTGAGGACAGTCTAGACCAACTCTACACTGCTTCAATCTTCTTTGGATATACCTTGATCCCCTCGCACGAAACTATATGGCCCAAAAATCCCACTGAATAAAGCCAGAATTCACACTTTGAAAATTTTGCATATAACTTCTTTTCTGTCAAAGTCTGAAGCACGGTCCTCAGGTGTTGTTCATGATCTTCCCGACTCCGGGAATACACCAGAATGTCTCAATAAACAAAATGATGAAAGATCAAGATAGGGCTGAAATACACTATTCATTAAGTGCATAAATGTTGCTGGGGCGTTGGTCAGCCCAAACACCATCACAAGGAACTCGTAATGACTCTACTGAGTCCTGAAAGCAGTCTTCGGGATATCTGGCTCCCGAATCTTTAACTGATGATAGCCTGAATGTAAGTCAATTTTAGAGAATACCCTGGCACCCTGAAGCTGATCAAATAAGTCATAAATATGTGGCAATGGATACATGTTCTTCACTGTAACCTTGTTCAGTTGGCGGTAATCAATACACATCCGCATAGAACCATCCTTCTTCTTTACAAATAAGACAGGAGCACCCCCAAGGCGATACACTAGGCCGAATGAAACCCTTATCCAGCAATTCCTGTAATTGTTCTTTTAATTCTTTCAACTCTGTTGGGGCCATAGGATATGGTGAAATAGAAATGGGTTGAGTGCCCGATAACAAATCAATGCCAAAATCAATATCCCTGTCGGGAGGCATACCCGGGAGATCCGCTGGAAATACATCAGGAAAATCCCTTACTATAGGAACTGACGCCACGGTAGGAGTATCAATACTAACATCTCTCACATAGGCTAGATACGTATCACACCCCTTCACAACCATTCATTGAGCTTTAAGAAATGAAACAACACTGCTAGGAACATGATCTGAAGTACCTCTCCACTCTAGCCGCACTAGACCTGGCATAGCCAACGTCACCGTCTTAGCGTAACAATCAAGAATAGCATGATAGGGCGACAACCAATCCATGCCCAAAATAATATCGAAATCCACCATACTGAGCAATAATAAATTAGCTCTGGTCTCAAAACCACTAATAACAATTAAACACGACCGATACGTACGAACCACAATAATAGATTCACCCATGGGTGTAGATACATAAACAGAAGAACTCAAGGAATCACGTGATATGCCCAAATACAGGGAAAAATAAGATGACGCATAAGAATAAGTGGAGCCTAGATCAAATAAGACTGATGCATCTCTATGGCAGACCGGAATAATACCTATGATAACAGAATCGGATGCAACGACATCTGTCCTAGCAGGAAGGGCATAATATCTGCCCTGGCCTCCCCATCTAGCAGAGGGTTTTCAAATTTTTCCAACTTAAATCACCAATTAAATGTTAAAAACAGTGATGGATTCGGGTAATCTAACCAAGATTGAGTTAAGAACACTTACCCCGATGTTATCTCTAAAAATCTCCCAAAACTCGCCTCAATCCGAGCTCCAAATCGTTAAAAATAAAAATGGGACGAAGTCCCATTTTCAGAACTTAAACTCTCTGCCCAGGCTTTTACTCTTCACCATCGCGAACATCCACACGCAATCACGAAGCACAAATTTCCATGGCCCAAAATTAACTCTACACGATCGCGAAGCACAGTCTCAGCAAGCCTATGCGATCGCGAAGCATTAAGCGCGTGGCCCAGCTTCTGCCTCGTTACTCTACGCGAACGCGACCTTCTTCATGCATTCATGAGTCATGAAATATCAAATCTACGCGATCGCTTACCTCTTCACATGATTGCGAAGCACAAAACTCAGTAGCCCCCAATTAACCTTACGCGATCGCAAACAACGCCACGCGATCGCGATGCATAGACTTGCCCAACCTACACAATCGCGGACTCTCCCACACGATCGCATAGTACAAAATTTCAGCTGCCTAATTAACCCTACGCGATCACATACCTTCTCACGCGATCGCGTAGAAGGAAACCAGAACCTGTAGAAACCAGAACTTCAGTTATCAAGCCAAGTCCAAAAATGATCCATTAAGCATCCGAAACTCACCTGAGCTCTTCGGGACCTCAACAAAATATATCAACAAGTCCTAAAATATCATACGGACTAAGTCGAGTCTTCAAATCACCTCAAACAATGCTAAAATCATGAATTACACCTGAATTCAAGCCTAATGAACTTTGAAATTTCCAATTTTTACAAACGACTCCGAAACCTATCAAATCACGTCCTATTGACCTCAAATATTTTCACACAAGTCATAAATGACATAACAGGCCTATTCAAATTTTTAGAATCAGATTTTGACCCCGATATCAAAAAGTCAACACTCGGTTAAACTTCCCAAAAATTTGACTTTCGCCATTTCAAGCCTAATTCAACTACGGACTTCCAAATAAAATTCTGAACACGCTCCTAAGTCCAAAATTACCATACAGAGCTGTTGGAATCATCAAAATTCTATTCTGGGGTCGTTTTTCCAAAATATTGACCGAAGTTAAACTTAGCATTTTAAGGCCAACTTAAGGAACCAAATGTTCCGATTTCGACCCGAACACTTTCAAATACCGAACCAACCATCCTTGCAAGTCATAAATTTATAAAATCACATACATGGAGTTTTATTTAGGGGAACGGGGTAAAATGACCGGTTGGGTCATTACAGCTTCATGTCCTGATATCATTGTGATATTGCAGTGCTTGTAATATTGAGATTAGTGTTATTGATATATACATTGTGGTATTTTGTTGGGTTGTGGATGTGTTGTTAGAAGTCATTTTGGTGTTACTCTGGAAGGTGGTTAGGCCCAATTACAGGGGAGACTGTGCCAAAAATTATGGAAAATTTGGGAGTTAGTAAAATTTGGGGGATTGAGACGTACAAAAGAAGAGATAAATTATTTGTTTGAGGGCGAATGATCCTAAGCGGGGAAGAATATAACACCCCAGAAATTTATTAAAGTACTTCAACACTATCAAAAAAGTTGATGTGTGCGCATGCACGTGTTGCTATAGCCAGTTGATACTAATACCGTGCGTTGTTGTAAAAAATCAGGCCTTTTGAAAATGTTGGAGTGTAAGAAATTGATCTTAAAGTTTACAACTATGGATAAAAGAAATAATCTCAAATAAGATGGTGTTGCCGGGATTATCTCAAATGCGGTAACTGGGGATCAACCATGAGTATATGTGTACAAGTAAAATCATCAATTTGGTAACCTCTGAATAATTCTTAGCACGTTCGAGGACGAACGTTTGTTTAAGAGGTGGAGAATGTAACGACCCGACTTGTCATTTTAAAAATTAACGCCCCGTTCAGTGACTTAAGGTCTTGAGAAATATCGTAATAAGTATTATGACCCGCGGGTGTGGTCGAGTTTGATTTTCGGAAGATTCAAAATTTAATTGAAAGAACAATTCTTATTTAAGAAGCTTAAAAGAAAAGAGTTGACCGGGGAGTTGACTTTTTTAGATTGGGGCCGGAATATGATTATGAAAATTTGAATACCTACATTATGTCATTTATGACTTGTGTGAAAAATTTGAAGTCATTCCGGATTGATTTGATACGTTTCGGCGCGAAACATACAAGTAGGGAGATTCGAAAACTCATAATTCGATTCGAGGTGCGATTCATAATTTTGACGTTGTTTGACAAGATTTGAAGCCTCCACTAAGTTCGTATTGTATTCTGGGATGTGTTGGTATATTTGGTTGAGGTTCCGAGGGGCTTGGGTGTATTTTTGGATCATTGGTTGAGAGATTAGTAAAGTTAAGCAATTTGGGAGTTTGGCCATTATCAATATCGGGTTAATATCCGGTCAAGACAACCTTTTTTCAGTGTTTTGAGTGCACGATAAGGTCTGTAGCGATTTTTATGATTGAAATTCATATATGGTTTGTGTCCGGGAGGTTCCGGATGAGTTTTGGGGTGAGTTTTGAGAGAGTCCGGACATTTTGGCACTCTGATATTGTTCTAGCACTTTTAGGGGTGCAGACCACACATTTTGGAGTGCTGAGGCAAAGGAGAGATGCGGACCGCAGCAGAAAAATGCGTACCTCAGAGGAGGGGTGTGGACCGCATAATTCTGTCAGCGGCCGCATGCTAGGGAGTTCTGCAGATTCGCCGGTTCGACTTCAGAAGCTTATATCATTTGATCCACAAGTAATTTTGAGATGATTCAAAAACAAAAGTTGTAGCCCTTCGTGTCTAGTTTCTATAAAGGTAAAGAAATCATCATTCGGACATTTGTAGAGAAAGTTATGGCTAAGTTACTGAATCCTGGTAGTGGAAAAACTACGAAGTGCGGACCGCATAATATTTGTGCCACCGCAGAACCTGGAATGTGCGGACCACACAAAAATGGTGCGGTCAGCACAATGAGGGTCAGATTGTGTATTATAAAACTGAGGGTTTGGGTATTATTTCACATTTGGACTTTGGGAGCTCGGTTTGTGGTGACCTTTCGTGGAATTTCAAGAAATTCATCGGGGTAAGTGATTCTAACCTAGATTTGGTTAACATACATGAATATATCATTGCTTTCATCATTTAATCAATATTTTGAGATCAAAATTTGGGGAAAATTGTAGAAATTTCATAAAAATAAATTTTTGGGATTTGAATACCAATTTAGAGTCGGATTTGGATAAAATTGGTATGGTTGAAGTCGTATCGGAACAGGTGTTCGGATTTCATGAAAATTATGTCAGGTTCCGAGAAGCAGGTCCCGCATTGACTTTTGTTGATTTTTTGAAATAAATTTTTAAGTCGACGTTTTATTATCCGGGATTATTTCCGATGAAATTTAACGAAGTTATACAACTGATTTGAATAGATTTGAGCTGTCCGGAAGCCAATTCAAGCAAGAAGGCAACTTTGGAATATCGGCATAACTTCAAAAAGGTAAGTGTCTTGCTTAATCTGGAGTGGGAAAAGTACCCCTTACGTATTGAGTATTATGTGCAAACTTTGTAATTGAAAACCATGTACGCGAGGTGACGATTACGTACTTGGTTTATATGTACAAATTTCGTTGATTAAAATCCTTAGACACTCTTAGGTATTAAATTGGAAATTATTGACACTTATTAAATCCTCTATTTGTCATGCCTATATAATTGTTTATTGAAATTATTTTATACGATGATGTGGTGTGATTGCCACTTTGATTTTATGTGAAATATTATTTTGTTGAGATGTTCCCTTCCAAATATTTTTGTTAAGATTTTGTGCATATTATGGTCGAGCCATGGGCTCCTTATTGTTGAAAATAATGTATTATTGATTTCTGTGACAAGTTATAATATTTGGCACTTGATGTGCAATTTGTGATATGTTGTAAGATTTGAGCACATGATGTGCAATTTGTGATATGTTGTAAGATTTGAGCACTTGATATGCAATCTGTGATATGTTATAAGAATTGAGCACTTGATGTGCAATTTGTGAAATGTTATAATATTTGGGCACTTGAGGTGCGAGTTGTATTATGCTGTGATATTTGGGCACTTGAGGTGCGATTTGTGAAATATTGTGATATTGATATGCATGCGGTGAGATAAGGGTGGCTTGAAATGCATGGCTAGTAGGGGAACTATTAGAAGTCATGCGGTGATATAAGGTCAGGGTGTTAAAATGTATGCGGTGAGATAAGGGTGGCTTGAAACGCGTGGCTAGTAGGGAAACTACTAGAAGTCATGCGGTGTGATAATAATGGCTAAAACGAGGGATGCTATTTCAGAAAAAATAATTTCTTTAAAATTAAATGTGAAGGCTCCCGCGGTGATATAAGGTAATGATATATTGTGAATTTATTTATAATTTGGGACTAAGAGGCTGTACCTCGGGAGTGCCATGTTGATATTTCTTTATTTATTGTCTTGGGTGATTGTGTTTCATTTAATATGTAAATTTTTGTCTTCTTCCGTGATGTACTAGTTGACTTTATTATTATGTGTTTTGTGCTCCTAGTTGTATCGTGTTGGCTTTGGCTTTTTAGCATGAGACTCTGAAGAAGTATATTTCTGTTTTTTCTTACCGATTTTCGATAATTGAGTTGATTTAAATAGAAGGAATTATTATATGCTTTAAATTTAATAGTTTTACAACCAAACCAGTAGTTTATCTGATGATTTAATTTAAGTACAATGTTATTTTCTTCACCCAAATGATTTATAAACATAAATTTAATTCTTTGTTGATTTCTTACTTGATTTAAAAATTCTAAACTCACTTTAGTGGAATTAAATTGATCATGTGGATCTTATACACATTGAGGACATTGGCATGTGAATTGTCCATGCAGTTGTGATATGATATGTGGGAACGAGGTGATGTGATTAAATAATAATGATATTTGGCACGTGAGTTGTCGGTGCAGTTGAGATATGAAATGAGGGTACGAGGTACTTGGAAAATATGATGATTTAATTATGGGCACGAAGTGCCGTGAAAATATGAAAATGGGATGAGTCCCGTATTTTTATTATTATGAAATGAGGTGTCACATGGTGACTTTTTAATTGAAGAATTATATTTAAATATTTATTTGAATTTTTTTTATTTAGAAAGTATTATATGAAAGAATTATATTTGAAAGATATTTATTTGATGAAAACTATATTTGAAGGAGAGTTATTTGGTAGAATTATATGTGAAGGACATTTATTTGAAGAATTTAATTTAATTGGGTGTACTAGTATTTATTATTTGTTGAGCAATATTAAATGGTGTTTTGTTGTCCTGTTGTGCATATCACTGGTTGTTTTATGATGTCCTTATTGTTACCTGTTTCCTATTATTTTGTATATTATATTGCACATGCTATTAGACTAGTGAGTGTCTTGACTGTACCTCGTCTCTACTTCACTGAGGTTAGTCTTGATACTTAGTGGGTACCGACCGTGGTATACTTATACTACACTTCTGTATATTTTTGTGCAGAGCCAGGTATTGGAGATATCGGACTTGAGCAGAGATAAAGCGGGATCATAAGGATTCAAGGTAGAGCTGCTTGGTCGTCGCAGTCCCTTGGAGTCTTTTCATTTCATTGTACTGTAATCTTTTTAATCAAACAATATTGTATATGCGGTCCTCGTGATCATCCCATGTATTCAGTTAGAGTTCGTGACTCAGTACTACCAGTCTTGGTAGGTTGTATATTCATATTTATTCTGTTGTTAGTTTTGGGTTACTTATTTAATTAAAAAAATGGTTTCAAAATGTAATAGAAATCGGCTTGCCTAGTCTTAGAGACTAGGTGCCATTACGACGCTTGTGGTGGGGTTTTGGGTCATGACATCATATGTATTCGCGCCATGTATTCATGAATATAACAGTAAAAAGTGCCTAAAATCAGGGCAGTCCAGCTGTACACGCATGCATTTACTTGTATTCGCGCTGCTGTATTCATGAATACATCGGAAAAAAATGCTCAAAATCAGGGCAGTCCAACTGTACGTGCATATATTCACGTGTATTCGCGCCATGTAGTCATGAATACAGTAGCGATAATTCCTTAAAAATAGGTATGTCCAGCTGTGTAAGAGAGAGGAAAAACATAAATAGCGTATTTCATGCGTCAATGGTAGTATATACTATAAAATACTTATTTTACTATAAAATATAAACGTTAGCTGTAGAAAATAATATTTTAAAATAATTTTAGTTTATAATAAATATGGTGTATACCTTTGCTATAAGAGGTAAAATTTTCTTCAATTTATTTGTCTCACTTTTTTTGTTAATCTATTTAAAAGCTGTCTCATTTTTGTACTTCGTAAGGTTTTAATTCCAATATTTTTATTTTACTCATAATAATACATCCTTATATAAATGACATAGCATATAATTTAAAACCATAAGAATAAAAGGATATTTTTAGGTATGTTATAAACATTTTGTTTAAGACGACAAAATTCTATTTTTTTTTTTACATTCTTAAAGTCAAACTAAGACACATAAAATAAAGGCATCATTTTTATTTGTTGAACATTAAGGGTAGGAGATGAATTGAATACTGGACTAGTAAAATTATTTAATATTATATGTTTAACTTTCAAAAGTTTTAAATGCACAATTACAATTATGCGGAATGTTGAGCAGAAATCAATAATATGAAAAAAAAATAACAAGATAATTTATGAGATCTTTTAATTTTTAATCCATTATACATTTAGCTAAATATGAATGGGTTCATTAGCTAGCTTTCAATTGTAGATTCTCTTACTAGCTTACTTTATTTTTTTAATGTCTTTTTTTGTTTATTATTGTACTTTTATTTTGTATTTACTTAAAGTTCGTAGATTATTAGTTGCCTGCTTATATGTTTTAAGTTGTATTCTTCAAGATTATTCAGATTTTTACGGCTTTCCGTGAAATTGAAATTATGAAATTACAAACCTGACATAAATGTTAGGTTGAGTTATTGATGGTTGAGGACTTGAGATAATTTCTTCAATTATTAAGTTAGTTATACACAACCAATATTCATGACTATCTTTAGAAACTTACACTTTATTATATAACTCAATATTATTTTTAAATAAATTTCTACTCATTGAGACACGATTCACGCGCATCACGCGTACCCTAAAACTAGTATGCATTAAATATATGTATAGAGTAATTCGATTTCATTCAATAGATGGTGAAACTTTTTTTTCTAAATTATTTTTGTATTCAAATGAAAGAGAACGTGAAATGAATAGTTAAGAAAATTAAAAAAGAAGAAGATAAACATGCGGAATTGAATTGCATTTTCGTTATATATTTCTTTTCCTATTCTTTTTCCGTTTCAAACTTTTTCTCACTTCTTTTTCTTTTCATTCATATTCCTTAACTCCCTCTCTATTCATCCCCTAAATAATGTTCTCATTCTAGCAATAATAATACTAATCGTCAATTATTTCTTATTTAGTTTTTTCCTTTTTCTACGGTGCCTTTTCTAACTCTTTACTCTTGTTGTGCTCTGTTTCTTCGATCCTTCTTCCGCTGATGCTATGTGACGCATCTGTATATTCTAAGATACAAATGTGAATGTATGTGAAATTGAGTGTGAGAAAGAAGATAATAAAAAAAGCGTAATTAAAAAGATTAATGGGTGGAAGAGGAAGTCAAGGTTTTTTGGCTTTCTTAGGAAAGCAAACGTATAATTGAAAAGGTAGAGGGAATCTTTCAAACGGTGCTTAATTGTGACTCAACAAGTGGGACTGTTAAGTGAAACGTTTGACTAAATGGTTAACTAATGAGGTACACGGCTAAAATATGAGAAAAATCCAAAACAAATGTGGGAAAAGATAAATAAAATTCTTAGCTTTTGAGAAGTGCCATATCAGCACTCTTTGTCCCTCCTTTATATATATATATATATATATATATATATATATATATATATATATATATATATATATATATATATATATATATATATATATATATATATATTGTCACGACCCAAAATTTCACCACAGGCGTCGTGATGGCACCTAGTCTCCTCTAGGCAAGTCAACAATGAACTAACCATGTGATTGCTCCTTTTAATAAGTTTTCAAGTAATTAAATTTTATTTATTAAGAAATTAAGGAGTAAAGAACTTAGTAAATAAAACAAAGGCAACTGAGTGGCAATTATAGTGATATAAATACTCCAAAATCATAAAGTTTACTAGTATGTGTGCCAAGACCTGGTGTCACAAGTCTATGAGAAACTAGTAGAATATACAAAACTCTAACTACTGTCTGAAATAAAGGTAGACAGAAAATAAATACAAAATAGAGACTCTAGGTGATGCAGAACGGCTGAGGAAGCAGCTCACCACTAGGCCTCAAGGTAACGGGGGTGCGCGTCGGTATGACTGCCAGATGCACCTACCTCAGATCCTACACGATCAGTGCAGAAGTACAGCGTGAGTACATAAACAACATGTACAGAGTAAGTATCTAGTGTAACCTCAAAGAAGTAGTGACGATGAGTCGACATCGACACTTACTATGGGCTAACAATAAAATAAAATAAAAATTCTAAATAAGCATGGGTTATGTAACTAATAATAATAACTCAATAGCAAGCGAAAATGAATAATTCTTTCACAAATGGTGAATCCCAAGTGAGTTTCTGTCATATATAATTTTAACCTCTCAAACCATAAAATAATATCAAATATAATTAAACTCAAAGTATTATCACGCACGATTATGCCGAGATCATACGGCCCGATCCAGAATAATGTGTACACTGCCGAGGGTCGAGGGGCACGAACCATAAATGCATCTATTCTACTGTCGAGGCGTTTTGCCCGCTCCACAAGAAGAGAGGATACTTTATAAACATTTGGTTTAAAAGCTATTACAAAGCTAATACACAAAGAGGCACAATTTTAATAAACGGTGAAGTATCCCGCCAAAACTCAAGTAAGTGGAGGTCGGTCTTTTA
This sequence comes from Nicotiana tabacum, assembly GCF_000715075.1. Lineage (NCBI taxonomy): Eukaryota > Viridiplantae > Streptophyta > Magnoliopsida > Solanales > Solanaceae > Nicotiana > Nicotiana tabacum. Next base: position 83,428,074 of record NC_134081.1, on the reverse strand, counting down.
CAATTTCTCTATCAAGTTCTAATATAATTTAGGCATTTTAATTAACAAATAGGGTACAAACATTACAAGTATCTCATGATTTGGGTCCTAAGCTACCCAAACATAAACGTAATTAGTATCTACGCACGAACTCTTATCACCTTGTGCGTACGTAGCCCCAAAAATTAAGAGGAAATAGTAATTTAAATCACCTATGGGGTAAATTTCCTCTTACAAGGTTAGACAAGAGACTTACCTTGCCTCAAAGCTCGCTTCCGATCCACAAATATGCTCTAAATCCTCAGCTTGGTGCCAAACAATCTGAAACTAGTCAAATATTGTATAAATTAATCAATACACATTCAAAACTTTATAATCTAACTATTAGAGTGGTTGCCCAACCCCAATCCGAAGATTCCTAAAATTCATCCCTAGGCCCACGTGCCCGAATTCCGGAAATGTTTGAAGAAAATTGTTATGCATAACCTTACGAACTCAAATATATAATCTTCATCCCATCCCATAATCATTTTCATGGCTAAATTCCATTTATATCAAAACCTAGGTTTGTTCATCAAAACCCATAATTTTCACAATTTTACATGTTAAAATCTACCCATAATCTATGTATTTAACTTACATTGGGTAGAAATTACTTACCTCCAATAGCTAGGTGAAAACCCCTCTCTAAGAAGCTCCAAAATCGCCTAAGAAGTGAAAGAAATGAGTCAAAAATGGCCTAAGTCCCGTATTAAATAAACCTCACTACCTCCAGCACATCCGCTTCTGCAACTCTATGGCCGCTTTTGCAGTCCGCATCTGCGAAAATATCAACGCAGATGTGGCTCTCCCCCAGTTGGCCTACTTCCACATCTACGGACAACTGGCATGCTTCTGCGGGACCGCTTCTGCGACGCACATGCCGTACATGCGGCTTTGGCCACTTCTGCAGTTGCTTCCATTGCACCTGCGCTTTTGCAGGTGCACACCATACTCTGCATCTCTGATCTCTGGGTAGCCCAACACTGGTCCTCCGCAGGTGCGATTGCACCTGAACTATGATGCTTCAGCTATTCTTTCCAAAACCAAATGAGTTTTGTGCCTCGTCTGAATGGCATCCGGGCCCACTGTGTTCCGGCCCAAACATACCAACAAGTTCGAAATCATAAAACGGACCTGCTCGACCTCATGAAACACGAGAAATAACACCAAAACTAAGAATCACACTCCAAACTAAATCAAATCAACCTATGAACTTCAAGTTTTTACCATTTGCTCCGAACACACCGAATCATACTTAAACTACTCGAAATTACACCAAACTTTGCGTGCAAGTCATAAATCACCTTACGGAACTATTCCTGAGCTCGGAATCCCAAACGTACATTGATAACACCAAAACCTACTCCAAACAAAATTTAAAGAACTTTAAAACCTTCAAAAAGTAATTTTCAACCCTAGGTGCCGAAACGCTCCTGGATCATCCAAAACTCGATCCGAACGTACGCCCAAGTAAAAAATCATCATACGAATCTATTGGGACCGTGAAATCCCGATTATGAGATCGTTTACTAGAAATATTGACCTAAGTCAAACTTAGCCCTTTAAAGCTAATATTAAGGAACTGAGTGTTCCGATTTCAACCCGAACTCTTCCAAACCCGAAATAACCATCCTCACAAGTCATAAAATAGTAAAACATATGGGGAGTCTTATTTAGGGGAACGAGGATCTAGGAAGCAAAACGACCGGCCAGGTCGTTACATTCTCCACCTCTTAAACAAATGTTCATTCTTGAACGGGTCTAGGATCATACCTGGAGTGCCAAATAAGTGTGGATATCTGCTCCGCATGTCCTCCTAGACCTCCCAGGTCGCCTCCTCCATGGTTGGCGCCTCCACCGAACCTTTATCGCAGAAATCTTCTTGGACCTCAGCTAGAGAACCTGCCTGTCAATAATGGCAACTGGCTCCTCCTCATAACCCTGGCTCTCATCCAACTAAGCCGTGATGAAGTCTAAAACATGCGACATATTGGCATGATACCTCCGGAGCATAGATACGTGGAAAACCAGATGAACTCTATATAGACTGGCAAGCAAGTCAAGCTCATAAGCAACCTCCCCAACCCGTCTCAACACCTCAAATGGACCTATGAACCTTGGGCTCAACTTTCCCTTCTTCCCGAACGTCATGATTCCCTTCATCGTCGAGACTTTCAAGAGAACTTTCTCAACCACCAGAAATGATAAATCACGTGCCTTCTGATCACTATAACTCTTTCATCTGGATTGTGTTATGTGAAGCAGCTCCTGAATCAACTTTACCTTTTCCAAGGCATCTTTCACTAAATCAGTACCGTATAACTTAGCCTCACATGGCTCAAACCATCCGATGGGCCAACGATATCGCCAACCATATAAAGCCTCAAATAGAGCCATCTCGATGCTGGACTGATAACTATTGTTGTAACCAAACTCAGTCAAAGGCAAGAATCAATCCCACTTTCCTCCGAAGTCAATCACACATGCTTTAAGCATATCGTCCAAGATCTGAACCGTCCACTCTGACTGCCTGTGGGTCTGCGGATGAAAGGCTGTGTTGAGCTCTACTCGAGTTCCCAACTCAATCTGTATTGCTCTCCAGAAATGCGAAGTAAACTGAGGGCCTCTATATGATATGATGGAAACATGTACACAATGCAACCGAACAATCTCCTCGATCTAAATCTGGGCCAACCTCTCTAAAGAATACGTGGTCACCACCGGAATGAAGTGTGCCAACTTGGTCAACCTATCGACAATGACCCAAACTGCATCAAACTTCCGCAAGGCCCGCGGCAACCCAACTAAAAAATCCATAGTAATATGCTCCTATTTCCACTCAGGTATAACCATCTGCTGGAGTAGACCACTAGCCTTTGATGCTCATACTTAACCTGCTGGTAATTTAGGAACCTCGCTACATACCCAACCATGTCCTTCTTCATTTGCCACCTCTAATAATGCTGCATCAGTTCGCAATACATCTTCGTGTCACCTGGATAAATAGAATACCGAGAACTGTATGCGTCCTCTAGAATCTTTTCCCTCAATCCATCAATATTAGGGACACATAAGTGACCCTGGAGTCGCAGAACACCATCCTCACTAATAGTAACCTCCATGGCACCACCCTGTAGTATCGTCTCTCTGAGAACCAACAAGTGCTAATCATCAAACTGGCGAGCCTTGATCTGCTCGAGTAGTGAAGACTGGGCGACAATGCATGTAAGAACTCAGCTTGGCTCCAAAATATCCAACCCCACAAGTCTGTTAGCCAAGGGCTGAATGCCTAAAGCTAGTGGACTCTCCTCTGCTGAAATGTATGCCAAGCTACCCATACTCTCCTTCTTTCTGTTCAAGGAATCCGCAACTACATTCGCCTTTCCCGGATAATACATGATGGTAATATCATAATCCTTTAGTAGCTCAAGCCACCTACGCTGCCTCAAATTGAGATCCCTCTGTTTGAACAAATGCTGCAAGCTGTGATGATCGGTGTAAACCTCATAGGACACCCCATAAAGATAATGCCTCTAGATCTTAAGAGCATGAACAATTGCGACCAACTCCAAATCATGTACATGGTAAGTCTTCTCCTGGGGCTTCAGCTGACATGAAGCAAGCAAATGCAATAACTCGCCCCTCCTGCATCAATATACAACCCAAACCAATGCGTGAAGCATCACAATACACAGTATACATCTCCGAACCGGAAAGAAACACTAATACCAGTGCTGAAGTCAATGCGGTCTTGAGCTTCTGAAAGCTCGCCTCACAATCATCGGACCATCGCAACGGAGCACCCTTCTAGGTCAATCTAGTCAAAGGTGTTGCAATAGATGTGTAACGACCCGGCCGGTCACTTCTAGAGTTATAGCCCCATTTTTCCCATTTCTACTTGTTTTTTTGTTATTAAGCTATATTATGTTATATCGGGTTAGTTGGTTCGGGACCGGAGTGGTTTCAGAGTGAATTGAGACACTTAGTCTCTTAAGTAGAAACTTAAGTTGGAAACGTCAACCGGATATTGACCTATGTGTAAACGATCTCGGATTTGAATTATGATGGTTCCGTTAGTCCCGTTAGGTGATTTTGGACTTAGGAGTGCATCCGGAATGTGATTTGGAAGCCTGGGGTTTTATTGCAGAAGCGGATGAGGAGTCGCACCTGCAAGACCGCAGGTGCGAAGAGGTGATCGCAGGTGCGGGTTTTAGGACCTTAAGTGACTTCCTCAAATGCGGGCTTTTGGGCGTAGAAGCAGAGGCCGCAGGTGCGCTATCTGGACCGCATATGTGGTTTTGCTGGGCAGAAATGCATAAATTGAACCCTTTGCGAATATTTGGTCATTCTTCACAATTGCAACTCGGATTTTGGAGCTTTTGGAGGGTTTTGAAGAGGAAATCAAGGGGGTTTCATTGAGATAAGTTACTTGAGCCCTAATACTTGTATATATGGTGATTTTCCGTTGTTTAATCATGATAATTAGTGAAAATGAGGGGTTAGGGCTTGGAATTTTTGGAAAGTAATTTAAGGATTTGAAGAACCAAACGATGTTGGATTTTGATGAATTTGGTATGGTTAGACTCGTGAGTGAATGATCTTTCTAGTTTTTTGAATTTTTTTGATTTTTGAGACGTGGGCCCAGGGGCCGGGTTTGAGCCAATTTCGTATTTTGGTCTAATTACGTAGCTTTTCTTGTGGAATTCATTCCATTAGCGCGTATTGATGGTATTGTACTGATTGTGAATAGATTCTGATCATTTGGAGGCCGAGTCCAGAGGCAAGAGCATTGCGGGGTAGATATTTGACCGGTTTGAAGTAAGTAACGATTGTAAATCTAATGAGGGTATGAAACCCCGGATTTTGTATCACTCTACTATTTCTAGTGACGCACATGCTAGATGACGGGCGTGTGGGCGTGCACTATTGGGGATTTGTGACTTGGTCCGTCCCTTAGCAAATGTAAAGTTGCATACTTTGTTGAAACCATATGATACTTATATGTTTTAGAAATAATTTCTGTGAATTGGGCTGAATGCCATGTTTGGGCCTTGCGCCAAGGTTGTTTGGACCCTTAGGGGATGTTTCTTACCATCCTTATTATTTTCGATTGAAAATCTATACTCAGTCATGTTTATACTTGTTTACCGCATAACTCAGTTTTATGACTCTATTTTGATGCACATAAATATTTTGGCCCAAATGTTTTGTTTTACTGAAATGCTTGAGTGGCTTGAGAGGTGTATGACTGAGTGAGGCTGGGGGCCTGATTTGTGAGGATGAGTGTGGATCGGGGCTGCCCACCTGTATCATACTTTATTATTATAGCACATGAGTTGCCCGTGCAGATTATTAGCGCTTGGGCTGAAGGAGCCCCTCCAGAGTCTGTACACACCCCCAGTGAGCGCAGGTACCTACTGAGTGCGAGTGCCGAGTGCTGAGGTGACTGGGAGGCATGAGTGATTGGGAGGTATGCCCGAGTGGCAAGAGTGATTTTGAGGTATGCCAGAGTGGCATGAGTGACTATGAGATTTGCCCGGTGGGCTGTATATGAGTGATGTTTTGCCCGAGGGGTTGTTTATGATTTCATCATTTTTGCTCACCTTTGCATTTTCCTCTGTTTGGAAACTGTTGAAAAATATCTTTAAATGATTTTTACTGGATATGGATTTAAACAAGATGTTTTGATTCAAATCCCGATTTTAAAAGAATGTGGTATTTTATTGAGATTTCCTGATATGAACGTTATATGCTTTATTGCTCTACTGTTCAGTCTTTATTTATTGTTGTTACTTACTTAGTTGGCGTACTCACATTACTCCATGCACCTTGTGTGCAGATTCTGGTGTAGCTGGACATAGTAGCAGTTATTGATTGTTCTGGTTGTAGATTTCCTTGGAGATAGCAAGGTAGTTGTTTGGCGATCGCAACCCCTGCTCTTCTCCCTCTTATCTTCCTCTAGTTGTATTTAGCTATTTTCTAGACTGAGTTAGCCTTGATATTGTTAGATAGATTGTAGTAGATGCTCATGACTAGTGACACCCCGATGCCGGGCTTTTCTTTTCCGCACTTTTGTTTTCTTAGATTCGAACTCCTTAAATGAAGGTTTTATGTTAAATAGCATTGAAATTATCTTGAAAATGAAATTATCGGTTTTATTTGGAAATTAGTCGGCTTGCCTAGTTCCGCGATAGGCGCCATCACGACATGTTAGGTTTTTGGGTCGTGACAAGATGAGAAGCCCTTCACAAACCGACGATAATAGCCTGCTAACCCCAAGAAGATCCTTATCTTAGTTATCGTGGTAGGACGAGGCCAACTCTGAACTGCCTCGATCTTCATGGAATTGAAATCGGAATGCTTAGTTCCTTAAAATTGGCTTTAAAGGGTTAAGATTTACTTGGGTCAATATTTCTATTAAACGACCTAGAAACTGGAATTTGACCGTCCCAATAGGTTCGTATGATGAGTTTGGACTTGGGCGTGTGCCCGGATCGGGTTTTCGATGAACCGGGAGTGTTTCGGTGCCTAAAGTTGAAAGTTGGCTTATTGAAAGTTTTCAAATTTTTTCAATTTGGTTTGAAGTAGGTTTTGATATTATCGAGGTCCGTTTGGGATTTTGAACTCGGAAATAGTTTTGTATGGTGATTTAAGACTTGCATGCAAATTTTGGTATCATTCAGAGTAGTTTAAGTATGATTCGGCGCGTTCGGAGCAAGTTGGAAGAACTTGAAGTTCAAAAGTTGATTTGATTTGATTTGGGCGATTTTGGAGCTTGTTAAAAAGGGGTTTTCACCTAGCTATTGAAGGTAAGTTATTTCTATCCAATGTAAGTTTAATACATATATTATGGGTAGATTTTAACATGTAAAATTGTACAAATCATGGGTTTAGTTGATAAACCTAGGTTGTGATAAAAATGAGATTTAACCATGAAAATGATTATGGAATGGGATAAAAAATATAGATTTGGGTTTGTGAGGTTATGGGTAACAACTATCTTTGAGAAATTTCCGAATCTGGGCACGTGGGCCCCGGGGAGGGGAGGGATTTTAGGAATATATCAATTTGGGTTAGGTAATTACTCTAATAGTTAAATTATAAACTTTTGTACATGTATTGATTAATTTATATAATATTTGACTAGTTACGAGTTGTTTGGCATCAAGTTGAGGATTTAAAGCATTTTTGTGGATCGAAAGTGAGCTTGAGAGTGAGATAAGTCTCTTGCCTAACCTTGTAAAGGGGAACTCATCCCCTTAGGTGTAGTTTCGTTGTGAATTACTTGTATGGGAAGCTACGTACGCACTAGGTGACGAGAGTCCGTGCGTAGCTATATTCCATGAGATGTCCGGGTAGTCTTAGATTTACATCATGCTTTGATTGTATTTTTAAGTTTATTATGCAGATTAATTGTCTAAAATAAAGCTGAGATTAGGGATTGTAAGGTTGAAACTATCCAATTTAGATTTCTTACCTTTTTGAAAGAATTTATGAATATATAATAACTCTGAGAAAAACATGTCCACTCGCGTTACAAGTATTTCCGCGAGCGAGGTAAACTTCTCTACTCTCGTGGGTGCGGGCCGTTCGCCTCGACAGGCTAATAGATGCATCTATGGTTTGTGTCGTTCTCGGCAGTGCACATAGTATATTTTTGGATTGGGCCATACGACCTCAGCATAAATCGTGCATGATAATACTCTGAGCCTAATTATACTTGAAATTATTTTATGGCTTGAGCGGTTACAATTATTTAAGGACAGAAATTGACTTGAAATTTATTTTTAGTAAAAGAATTATTATTCACTGCTTGTTAATGAGTTATATTTATTATTTACATATTCCATGCTTATTTAGATTTCCTGTATTTTATTGTTAGACCATAGTAAGTGTCAATGTTGACTCCTCGTCACTACTTCTTCAAGGTTAAACTAGATACTTTCTAGGTACATGTTGTTTATGCACTCACGCTATACTTCTACACTAATCGTGCAGGATCTGAGGCAAGTACATCTGGCGGTCATATCGGCGCACACCCTTGTTACCGCGAGGCCTAGTGGTGAGTTGCTTCCTGAGCCGTTCTGCAGCACCTAGAGTCTCTCTTTTGTATTTATTGTTCTATCTACTTTATTTCAGTCAGTAGTTAGAGTTTTGTATATTCTAGTAGTTGCTCATACACATGTGAAACCAGGTCTTGGCACCCATACTAGTAGACTTTATGGTTTTGGAGTATTTATGTCAATATATTTGCCCACTCAATTGTCTTCGTTTTATTTTACTAAATTTTCCACTCCTAAATCTCTTAATAAATGAAATTTAATTACTTGGAAACTTAATAAAATAATAATCGCATGGTCAGTTCACCGTTGGCTTGCCTAACGGCAATGTTGGGCGCCATCACGGCCTATAAGGGAAATTGGGTCATGACAACATGATATTAGAGCACTAAGTTCACGTAGGTCTCACAAGTTATGAGCAAGCCTAATAGAGTCTTGCGGATCGGTGCGTAGACGTCCATACATATCTTCGAGAGGCTATAGGGTGTTAGGAAACTACTCTTAGGAAACTACTCTTTCTTCATCTCCTATCATGCAGTTGGTGTTGTACTAAGTATCTTTCTCTTATTCCCTCACAGATGGTGAGAAAGTGCACTGCAGATGTACCCGACCATGGAGGAGCTGCTCCCCCTGTTGCTAGAGGTAGAGGCCAAGGGAGGGCTCCAGCTCATGATAGAGGACGAGGGCATCCTAGAGTTACTCCAGCCTATGCCACAAGTAGATCGAGTAGAGAATCCTATTACTCAGGAGCATGGCGAGGTGCCTGCAGCGGAGCCAGCCCCAGCGGACTTTATGTCCGTGCCAGGATTTCAGGAGGTCATGGGCTGTATGTTGCGGTTCATGGATTCTATGACTTAGGCTGGTTTATTTCCAGCGGACCCAGCCAAATCTCAGGCAGGCGGGGGAGCAAATACCCCTACCGCTTAGGCTCCAGGGCATGCAACTTCCGTATATCAGACCCCATGAGCACTACCCGTGGGCGGAGCTCAGTTGCCGCAGATATACCTGAGCCCAAACCAATTACGGCCGACGAGCAGTAGAAGATATTTGGCAGATGGACCAGGTTACATCTTCCTGTCTTTTGGAGGTGAGCGACATGAAGACCCACAAGACATTATTGATTAGTGCAGGGACATACTACACAACATGAGGATATTGGAGTCCCACGGGGTGGACTTTACCACCTTTCAGCTTGAGGGCAGGGCCCGTAAATGGTGGTAGTCCTATCTTCTCGACAAACCAGCAGGTTCTCCTCCCATAAATTGGGACCGGTTCACACGCCTTTTCTTGGACAATTATATTCCACCCTCTTAGAGAGAAGAGCTGTGATTTCAGTTCGAGCAGCTCCAGTAGGGTCAGATGTTAGTGACCGACTATGAGGTGAGATTCTCTGAGTTGTTTCGCCATGCACTTATGATACTTCCCACCGATGCAGAGAGAGTGCGGAGGTTTGTTGCCGGTTTGCACTCTGGTATCCAGGCTACTATGTCCCGAGAGTTTGAGATGGGGACTTCGTATGAGCTAGTTGTGGAGATATCTTGGAGGATTGAGGGTGCTCGTCAGTGGAGCCGAGAGCAGGCGATGAGGGATAAGCAATTTTGATATTCTGGAGAGTTCAGTGGTGCCTCGGCTAGGAGAAGAGGTCAGTTTGTGAGGGGTCAGCCTAGCAGACGTACATATCCAGCACCGCCGTCTCCTCGGGGTGCTCCAATGCGGCCATATTTCAGCGCCATGCCAGAAAGTTCCTACCGCCCACCATCTATCCAGGGTTCCTCCAGTGGGTATTCTGGCCCTCAGGGTTAGACTTCAGGTCAGCAGTCCACCGTTCCAAGGATTGCGGGGATCCGGGCCACATGAAGAGGTTTTTTCCTGTGATGACCCAAAATATCATCTTTAAATTTAATGATTAATTATGTGATCTAAGAACTATTTACCATTACTTGACTTGCGTGTGCAGTACGTAAAAACATTTTGGAAAGTTTTCAGGTGAAAAATGAATTAAAATGTGAATTAGAGCTTTAAAACTCAACTGAGTTGACTTTGGTCAACATTTTAAGCAAACAGACTCGGATCAGTGTTTTGACAGTTTTGGTAGGTCTGTATCGTGATTTGGGACTTAGGCGTATGCCCGGAATCAAATTCCAAGTTCTCTAGCCCGAGATATGGAATTTTGATGAAAAATTAAAAGTTTAAGTTCAAATAGTGATCGGATGTCATATTATGTGCAAACAACCCCGGAATAGAATTTTAATGATTCCAACAGCTCCGTATGGTGATTTTGGACTTAGAAGCATGATCGAAATTTTATTTGGAAGTCCGTAGTTGAATTAGGCTTGAAATGCCGAAAGTTGAATTTTTGGGAAGTTTGACCGAGGGGTTGACTTTTTGATATCGGGGTCGAAATCCGATTCTGAAAATTTTTATAGCTCAGTTATGTCATTTATGACTAGTGTGCAAAATTTAAAGTCATTCCGAATTGATTTGATGTGTTTCGACACAAGATATAAAATTTGAAAATTCAAAGTTCATTGATTTTGATTTAAGGTGCGATTCATCGTTTTGATGTTGTTTGATGTAGTTTGAAGCCTCGAGTAAGTTCGTATGGCATTTTGGGACATGTTGGAATTATTGGTTAAGGTCCCGAGGGTCTCGGGTGGATTTCGAAAGGTAAACGGAATGGATTTCGGATAAAGAGTGCTGGAAATTTCTGTTGCAGAAATTTCGTGCGTGGAGCCAACTTTGGAAGCTTATATCTCGTAATTCATAAGGAATCAGAACATTTTCAAAACATGAAAGTTGTAGTCGTTTGATTACAGTATCCAGAAAGTTAAACCATTCATTATTTGGACATTTTTACAGAATGTTATGACGGATTGAATGAAGGCTGGTAGAGCAGTTTTGCCAGAAATTTTGCCAGAAATTTCTGATGCGTGGAGCCGACTTTGGAAGCTTATATCTCGCAATTCATAAGGAATCAAAACATTTTCAAAATATAAAAGTTGTAGTCGTTGGATTATAGTTTCCAGAAAGTTAAACCATTTATCATTTGGACATTTGTAGTTGAAGTTATGATCAATTGAAGGAAGGCTGGTAGAGCCATTTCTGGTGAACTTTTAGTGACGAAAAATGGACTTTTAATGACGGAAAATGGATTTTTAGTGACGGATTGGCAGAAACTTAAGGACCAAAAATGGACATTTCATTCATTTCGTTTTGGATTTTGGGAGCACGGTTCTTGGGCGATTTTTTGGCGATTTTCACGGGAAAATATTGGGGTAAGCGTTCCTTATCCTATATTGATTATGTTTCATGATTTCATACTCATTTACATCATGAATCCGTGAATTTATGGAAGAAAAATCAAGATTTTTGCAAAATCTTTCAAAAACGAAAATTTAAGATTTGGAGGTTGAGTTGTTATTGGATTTTGGTAAAATTGGTATAGGTGGACTCATAATTGAATGGGTTGTCGGATTTTATAAGTTTCGCCGGATTCCGAGATGTAGGCCCCACGAGCAAATTTTGAGCTAATTTCGAATTTTAATGAAAATATAATATTTTCTTATGAAATTGATTACTATAATTTTTGTTGACTGTATTGAATTAATTATGACTAGATACGAGTCAATCGGAGTCGAAAAATCGAGGAAAAGCAATAATACTTGGTTAAATTGGAGCAAGTCGAGGTAAGTGACTTGTCTAACCTTGTGTGGGGGAAATTTTCCTTAGGATTGGTATTGATGTGATTATTGAAATGTGTTGAAAATCGTGTGCACGAGGTGACGAGTGTGTACACGGGCTAAATTGCGAAAGATTATATTTTTAAATTGTGTAGATCAATGTTGCGCATTTATTAAATTATTTTATCTTGTTATATTCTTCATCATTTATCTGAGATATATACTTCAAATTTGTTTGATCTTTTCTTACTAATTGTTTTACCTGTTTAGTTGAAACTTGGTTTCTTTTATTCTGTGCATTATTTAAAGGTTGATTTTCTTTAAATTAAATATTATTAATATGAAGTATTTGACATTTTTAAACTTGATATTGAAGCAACATAGTAAAGATTTTGAAATATTATTTTCCTAAATTATTTACTCCTGAATATTTTTATACTCATTGTAAGGGAGCCGTGAGCTCTTTATTGTGGAAGAATATTATTGTTGAATTATTTTGACATGAGCCGTGAGCTCTTTATTGTAGAAAAATATTATTGTTGAGTTATTTTGACATCAGCCGTGAGCTCTTTATTGTGGAAAAATATTATTATTGAATTATTTTGACATGAGCCGTGAGCTCTTTATTGTGGCAAACTATTATTGATGATTTATTTTGGCATGAGCCGTGAGCTCTTTATTGTGAAAAAATATTGTTGTTGAATTATTTTGGCAAGTTAAATTATTTGAGCACTTGAGGTGCAAATTGTGATATATTGTGATATTGATACGCATGCGGTGGTATAAGGTCTGGGTGTTGAAACGCATGCGGTGAGATAAGGGTGGCTTGATACGCGTGGCTAGTAGGGGTGACTACTAGAAGTCATGCGGTGTGATAAGGGTGGCTAAAACGCGGGATGCTATTTCGGGAAAAATATTTTCTTTAAATAAATTGTGAAGGCTCCCGCGGTGATATAAGAAAATGAGATATTGTGAATTTATTTATGATTTGGGACTACGAGGCGGTACCTCGGGAGTGCCCTTGTTGATATTGATTTATGGCCATAGTTGCTTTCGATTAATTATTGTATTTTTCATAAAGTTGAAGGAAATTCTGTTTTGATTTCCACAAGATATTATTTGCAATTATTTGGTTTTATTAAATGTGACATACTATTTGATTCATGTCCAATATCATTTTATTTTACTACATTGATAAACATTTTACCATGCCATTATTATATTCTAGTAGGGCCTCACCTAACCTCGTCACTACTCTACCGAGGTTAGGCTTGGCACTTACTGGGTACCGTTGTGGTGTACTCATACTATGCTTCTGCACATCTTTTTGTGCAGATCCAGGTATATTTTATCAGCCTAGACGTCAGTGAGTTACCTGCGCACGGAGACTTCGAGGTATATCTGCCAGCATCCGCAGACTCCGGAGTCCCCTTCTATCATTTTATGTTGCTTCCTTATATTTTATTTAGACCTTGACATATAGAGACATTGAGAATAAATTCTTAGAAGCTTGTGACTTATTTCTACCGAGTTTTGGGAGTTGAAATTGTTTGAACTGTAGTTTATTTATTTCAGATATTTATTATTATTCCGCATTGATAGGCTTACCTAGTCTTAGAGACTAGGTGCCATCACGATATCCTACGGAGGGAATTTGGTGTCGTGACATTTCCCAAATATCGAGTCAATCTGGAAATTATCAAAACATGAAAGTTGTAGACCTTTGATTCTAGTTTCCAGAAAGATAAACCATTCATCATTTGGACATTTGTATAGAAAGTTATGATCGATTAACTGAAGGTTGGTACCGCAATTTTTGGCTTGAAAATTTTTAGACAAGTTGCATTTCACAGATGCGACTTGCCTAGACAGAATATATATGTCCGGAGTCCTACATTTTTGTTCACTTTTAGAGTTTTAGACCTCGATTTTGGGCGATTTCAGAGGTATTTTTTACGAGTTTTAGTTGGGTAAGTATTCTTTATCTGAAATTAGTTATATTTCATAATTCCATACTCATTTACATCATAAATCCTTGTATTTATGGAAAAAAAATCAGATTTTTATAAAATCTTCCAAAAATAAAAATTTAAGATTTGAAAGCCAATCCGATGTCGGAATTCGATAATTTTTGTATGGTTGAACTCGTATTGGAACGGGTGTTCAGATTTTGTGAGTTTTCCCTGGATTCGAGACGTGGGTCCCACTATCGGGTTTTAAATGAATTTCGGATTTTAATCTGGATAATTAGTAATTTCATATGGAATTAATTCCTACGATTCGTGTTGAGAATATTGAATTGTTGTGACTAGATTTGAAGCTTTCAAACATCAATTCGCGAGGCAAAGGTTTATTGGAATCTTGAATTTGGTTGCGAAGCGAGGTAAGTGTCGTGGTTAACCTTGACCTGAGGGAATAGAACCCTTGAATTATTGTTACGTAAATTTCATGTGTAACGACGTATAGGCGAGGTGACGAGTGCCTATACGTCGTCAAATTGATTGTTTGCATATTTATCTGGAAATCATAAATTATTTTAAATCATGAATTAATTATTATATTAATTATTTCTCTCATATTCCTTGCTCAATATTATACCTTGAATCCATACTATATTTGCTACATGCTTATTTGATTTATGTGACTTAATTGTTACTTGATATTTAGTATACTAAATATTAAATTGCCTATTTCCTCCTTAATTTTCACAATTAATTGCTACTTGTCATCACTTGTTTCTAAATAAATCATAATGATTATATGCTTATTGTCTTACTTACAATTTCATATTAGTTGTTACATTTATTATAATAATTTATTTTATAAGAATTGATAAATTATATTATTGTGGAGCGGGTTGCACATCGCAACAGAAATAAAAGTGAATATATTAGAGTAGCGGGTTGCACGACACAACAGAATTGATTGAAAGTGAATATATTGGAGGAGCGGGTTGCACGCCGCAGTAAAATTATATAAAAATAAATATATTTTGCGATCGGGTTGTACGCAGCAACAGAATTGAATAAGAATATATTGTGGGGTCGGGTTGCACGCCGTAACACAAAGTGATTTAAGTAATAATTGGTTATGACCGCCAAGTTGGCTTGATTGTTGATATGATATACCGGTTTAATTTCTATTCATGTTCTCCTATATTGTTGTTGTTATTATTATTGCGTACAGGTTAATGTAAGTGACCTGCCTTAGCCTCGTCACTACTTCGTCGAGGTTAGGCTCGGTACTTACTGGGTACATGGGGTCGGTTGTACTCATACTACACTCTACACTTCTTGTGCAGATACCAGAGTTGGTCCAAGCGACATACAATAGATTTGCTCAGATTCAGCTATCCACAGGAGACTTGAGGTATAGCTGCACGGCGTTCGCAACTTTGAAGTCTCCATCTACTTTATTTTAGTTGTGTATTACTGTCAGATATCTTTATTTTCATTCAGACCCTTATTTGTATTGTTCTAGTATCTCATACACTTGTGACACCAGTTCTGTGATGGTATTTAGACATCGCCATATTATGGTTTACTCACTTTATTATAGATTTTATTCCAGTTATTAGTTTCTTTACTATTAATTAAATTAAATTAAAAAACAAATGGTTAAAATTATTCTAACGTTGGCTTGCCTAGCAAGTGAAATGTTAGGTACCATCACTGTCCCGAAGGTGAGAATTTCGGGTCGTGACACGGGTCGTTCGCCTCGGCAGGTTAATAGATGCATCTATGGTTCGTACCGTTCAACCCTCGACAATGCATACAGTATATTTTTGGATCGGGTCGTACGACCTCGGCATAAATCGTGCGTGATAATACTTTGAGCCTAATTATACTTGACATTATTTTATGGCTTGAGCAGTTATAATTATTTAGGGATAGAAATTGACTTGGAATTTATTTTTAGTGAAAGAATTATTATTCACTGCTTGTTACTGAGTTGTATTTATTATTTACATATTCCATGCATATTTAGAATTCTTGTATTTTATTGTTAGCCCACAGTAAGTGTCGATGTCGACCCCTCATCACTACTTATTCGAGGTTAGACTAGATACTTACTGGGTACATGTTGTTTATGTACTCACGCTACACTCCTACACTAATCGTGCAGGATCTGAGCTAGGTGCATGTGGCGGTCATATCGGCGCCTACACCCATTACCCCGAGGCATAGTGATAAGCTGCTTCCTGCGCCGTTCTGCATCACCTAGAGTCTCTTTTGTATCTATTTTTCTGTCTACTTCATTTCAGACTATAGTTAGAGTTTTGTATATTTTACTAGTTGCGCATACACTTGTGACACCAGGTCTTGACACACATACTAGTAATTTGGAGTATTTACATCAATATATTTGCCCACTCAGTTGTCTTCATTTTATTTTATTAAATTTTCCACTCCTAAATCTCTAAATAAATGGAATTTAATTACTTGGTAGATTTATTAAAAGAATAATCACATTGTTTGTTCACAGTTGGCTTGCCTAGCGACGACGTTAGGCGCTATCACGGCCTATAAGGGAAATTCAATCGTGATAGATAGGAGTAATAATTTATTTACCTTACTATATTTTTTTTGATTATTTTATTATTTCAGCTATTAGTATTTTTTGCATTGGCAAAAAGTAAAAATAGTAAGTTAAAAAACCTATAATAAAAATTCCAAAGGACCCAACTCACGGTCTGTCCTAAAATTCCAATAAAAAGCCTATTTCATCCGGAAGTAGTATTAGTAAGATTCTATTTTTATTCATTTGACCAAAATAACCTCTAAATTTATGTAAAGAATAATGTAAAAAGGATATTTTTGTCCACCAACATTGTATTCATGCTTTTATAATAATGTGTGTGTATATATATATATATACTAGTCTTAGAGTACGCGCTTTGCGCATATAACATGTCTCAATGAATTATATGCTTTTTATAGTGAAAATTATGTTTAGGTTACAAAAATAAAAGTTTACAGAAAACAGAATTCTTGAAAATAATAATTGTTGATCTTATTTAGTCAATTACTCAAGAAGGATGAAATTTTACCCCATAGAAGTTCTCAATCTAGCATCTCAATTACTCTGTTCAACTTATTATTTCTCCCAGTTTTATAATTTTATTACTTCAATTTCACAAATTATCATGCTTTCCTTTTAGTTTCAACAAGAATATATAACCTTATTGGAGAATTAAAAGTTAACTAAAAATAATTGGAAATGTAACGACCCGGCTGGTTGTATTGAGTATTATAATCCCGTTCTCCCATTTACTGCTCAAGTTATTTTTTACAGTTATTTTATGACTTACCGGGTTAGTTGGTTCGGGTCTATAAGGATTTCAGAGTGAAATGAGGCACTTAGTCTCATAATTAAAAACTTAAGTTGAAAAAGTTGACCAAATATTGACTTATGCGTAAACGACATCAGATTTGAATTCTGATGATTCCAATAGCTCCGTATGGTGATTTTGGACTTAGGAGCGTGTCCGAAAAATTATTGGGTGGTCCGTAGTGGATTTAGGCTTAAAATGGAGAAAGTCGAAATTTTGGAAAGTTTGACCGGGCGATTGACTTTTTGATATCGGGGTCAAAATCCGATTCTGAAAATTTTAATAGGTCTGTTATGTCATTTATGACTTGTGTGAAAAATTTGAGGACAGACGGACTTGATTTAATAGGTTCCGGCGTTAGTTTGTGGAAACTTGAAATTTCAAAGTTCATTAGGCTTGAATTGATGTATGATTTGTGGTTCTAGCATTGTTTGGCATGATTTGAAATTTTGACTAAGTTCATATGATGTTTTAGGACTTGCTGGTATGATTTGATGGGTCCAGAGGGGCTTTAGTGTATTTTTTTGGATCATTGGTTGAGAGACTAGTAAAGGTTAAGAAATATGAGAATTTGACCATGGTCAATATCGGGTTAAGACGACCTCTTTTCAGTGTTTTGAGTGTGCGAGCAGGTCCGTAACGTATTTTATGATTGAAATTCATATATGGTTTGTGTCCAGGAGGTTTCGAGTGAGTTTCTGATGGTTAAACAACTGCTGGAAATTTGTGCTGCTGGAAAAATTGAGGTCATGGAGCCTGTTTGGACAAACCAGCTTTTAAGCAGTTTTTAACTTGTGGAACTGTTTGGCAACAAAAAATGGGCTTAAAAAAAGTTAAAATTTGCTTTAAAAAAAGCCAAAACCATTAAGTTGGAAAACCCAACTTTTTCTCTATTGGCTTAAAAGCCATATTGCTTTGCCCAAGAATATTACATTCTTATCCCTTATAATATTTCTTTATCCCGAAATTACCCCTAATTAAAAACCCGAAATTCCAAGAAGTCAAGTAGAAGGTAGATTTCTCTTTTTTCAAAGATAATTTTCTCTTCCAAGGGGTAGAAAATTCTAAGGACTTGCTTATTTTTTCTTTGTTTTCCATTTTAGTTGTCGTGATTGTTACTAATAATTGGTCCTAAGTTGTTAGAAAATCAAGATATAATTAATTAGGTTTTCTCCATTTTGTCCTTCGTATTAATTGTTCTAAAAAATAAAAAATATTGACTACATAGCCTAGAAAGCATAAATGTAAAGAGTAAATAAGGGAATACCAGTCAAAAATACTTCTTATTAATCACAAATAAAATGGACATGGTTCTTATTATACTACAATATTTAGAGATAACATGTTCAAAATTCAATGCACAAGCTTCCCGTGTTGACCATTTCTAATTGAAGAAAAAAACCTGTAAGATGAAAGAGTTATACACAACAATCAAACAGTACTAATGCACGAGACGAATACAAATACTCTTTAAGGCTCAAAGATCACCTTTTTGAAACCGAGGAACCAAACAATTTCCATGAGACACTTTGCAGGCTTCTATTTCCTTTCCGGAAATATAGTGTCATTGCTCTTCATAATTTCAACTGCTTTAGACACTATATCTAAGGATAGCCCAATCAAAGATGGCTATACCATAGTTTCAGCTGGTGGCAACTTTGAGCTTGGATTTTTCAGTCTTGGAAATTCCAAGAATCGGTACGTTGGAATATGGTACAAGAAGATATCAAAGGAAGTGGTCTGGGTTGCCAATAGAGCGAACCCACTGAATAACATATCTGGCACGTTAACAGTCAGTGACAAAGGGATCCTACTGCTCAATGGTACCGAAGGCATAATATGGTCAACGAATTCATCGACATCCTTGAGGAATCCAGTGGCTCAGCTTTTGGACACTGGAAATCTTGTCCTAAAGGATGGAACTGATCTTGTCTGGCAGAGTTTTGATTATCCAGGGAATACTCTATTACCGGGCATGAAGATAGGCCATAACTTAGTCACTGGCCTGGATAGGAGTCTTACATCATGGAAGAGCAGTGATGATCCTTCACCAGGTGAATATGTAGCTCGCCTCGATACAAATGGTTATCCTCAAATTATTTTGTGGGAAGGTCCTGTTATAAAGTATTCCACTGGACCATGGAATGGACGTCTATTGACTGGACGACCAAATATGAAACCAAATCCTTATTTTTTATTTGAGTTTGTGAGGAATGAAAGGAGATTTACTACAGATACGACCTTATAAATGCTTCTCTTCCCACCAGGGTGGTCATGATTCCGACAGGTCTAATTCAAGAGCTTGTGTGGATTGACCGCACCCAAAGCTGGTTGCTTTACTCGACAGCACAGATTGATACCTGTGATCGATATGCCTTGTGTGGCCAATTTGGGAGGTGTAACACCAAGGACTCCCCTCCGTGTGCTTGTTTGAGAGGATTTGAGCCTAAATATCCACAACAATGGAATGCAGCTGATTGGTCCAACGGGTGCGTACGAAGAACTCCATTGGAATGTGGGACAAGTGACAGGTTTCTGAAATACTCTGGTCTGAAATTGCCAGATACGCGCCATTCCTGGTTTGACAAGACCATTGGCCTTGAGGAATGCCAAAGGTTGTGCCTGGGGAACTGTTCTTGCGTTGCATATTCTAATCTTGATGTCAGAGAAGGTGGGAGTGGATGCTTGCTCTGGTTTAATGAACTCTATGATTTTAGGGAATATGCTGAAATTGAGCAAGATCTTTATATAAGGATGGCTGCATCAGAAATAGGTAAGTCAATCGTTCGATTTATGAAGAATCAAGAATGCGAATTTAGCTGTTGACATTGTATCTGCTTTCTAGTACCATCATCCAGAATGTGAATTTTCACAACTCATTGTAAACTTATGACAGGTTCAGACAGGAAGGTGAAGAGAGCAATGCTGATTGCAATTATATTACCAGTTTCAGCAATAACCATTCTCGGTTTTCTATCTTGGTATGCTATACACAGAAAGAAAAGCAAAAAAGGTTAACAAATATATCTAAAAATGCAGATTAGTTGGAGAATACTATTTGTTTATTGACTTCTAGTCAATCTTCCCTGGAGAATGTATCATTCACCTCAATATCTTCCTGAAATTTTCCCATTTTACAGGAGGCCAAGAAGGAAAGCAAGATATGGAATTACCTTTGTTTGATTTGATGACTATTACAGCTGCAACCAAGAATTTCTCTTCAGATAACCTGATTGGAGAGGGTGGTTTTGGACCTGTTTATCAGGTAACCAGAATCTATCTTATTTCAAGAAATGAATGATGCTCTTTCAAACTGACACTCTGATGGAATGTGTTGCAGGGTAAACTATCAACTGGATCAGAAATAGCAGTGAAGAAGCTCTCCAAACATTCGGGACAAGGTCTTGAAGAGTTGAAGAATGAAGTTGTTCTGATTTCCAAGCTTCAACACAGGAACTTAGTTAAGCTTCTAGGCTGTTGTCTTGAAGGAGAAGAGAGGATGCTAGTTTATGAATATATGCCTAACAGTAGCTTGGACCACTTCATTTTTGGTCTGATTCTTAACTTATTTCGTAGAAAGATTTATGGTTCTATTAACACAAACTTCTCATCATTTTAAGAGCAGAAAACTGAATTACCTTGACATTATGCAGATGACAGCAGGAAAAGACGACTTTCCTGGGAAAATCGTTTTCAAATTGCAATGGGAATATCGAGGGGGCTTCTTTATCTTCATCAGGACTCCAGATTAAGGATTATACATAGAGATCTAAAGACCAGCAACACTTTACTGGACAGTGAATTGAAACCCAAAATTTCTGACTTTGGCTTGGCTAGAATTTTTGGTGGGGACCAAATCAAAGCAAAAACAAAGCGAGTGATGGGAACTTAGTAAGTTTGAAAAGTTTGACACTTCATTCTTCATGTTTATCAAATCATAATATGACATTGTGTGTTTATGCAGTGGCTATATGTCTCCAGATTATGCTGTTGATGGGAAATTTTCAATGAAATCAGACGTGTTTGGTCTCGGTGTTCTTCTACTAGAATTAGTGAGCGGAAGAAAGAACAGGACATTTCATCATTTGGGCCACCATCACAACCTTCTTGGACATGTAAGCAAGATATCAATCCACGATTGTCTTGTCTTCCCCTTTTCTGGCTGAACTTGTATTTCATGCAAATTGTACTGGCTTTTTCCTCAGGCTTGGTTATTATGGAATGAAGGCAAGGCCTTGGAACTAATGGATACATGTCTCAAAGAATCGGTTGTGGAATCTCAAATGTTAAGATGCATTCATGCGGGGCTATTATGTGTCCAAAAGTTAACGGCAGACAGACCAACAATGGCATCAGTTGTTTTCATGTTGAGCAATGAAAAAGTCGGATTACCTCAACCAAAAGAGCCTGGTTTCTTCATAGAGAGGAGTACAGATGAATCAAATGAGAAAATATGCCTCACTGACAATGTTTTGACACTAACAATTCTTGAACCGAGATAGATTGAAGGGCATACTAACTACTGTACTTTTTAGGACACAAATTGTTGTCTTCTTGATTATAGAAAACTAGTCTCTGCTGTTCAATACTTTCAATTAGATAGATATTCATTATTGGACTCGCATTTATTAGCTTGTTTAGCCTGTAAAGAACCACATTTGGAAACCTAAGCCGGTGCTGAACAGTTTCGCAATTATTCTATTATTATGAGATTGATTAATTGTTAGATTAAAACGCGGAGCGAGAACAACGAATTGTGTACCTTTTTGATGCAACAAAAGAATTGTTGAACTCACCACCGAAACAATTTTCCCAAATTGAACTTTGAATCATTAGGAAACAAAGTTAATTTTCCACCAATTAGATGCCCTAACTTATGTGTTTTGCCTGTAGAAAGGATTAGTCAGAGAAAATTCTTACGCTTAAAAGTTCTGTATTTTCTCCTTAATATAAATAGGCAGAGTAATAGCGGTTAAGGAAGATAACCCACGATCCACCCTTTTTTTTTGCACGTTCAGATTAGCGGAGTTTGTGGTCTAGTGGTAACTTCCCTTAACCTCTCTCACGTATCTCTCCTAACCGGGTCAGGTCAGCCCCCATGGAGTGACCCACGACCCATAATCCAACATCTCCCACTTCGCTCATAGTGGGCTAGATCGATGTCTTTGACACACAGTTCATACTGGCAAATAGTTGGTGCGACCTGCGAGCACAAAGAGCTGTAACATTCTAAAACCAATTAAAAGTTATACTAAAGCTCTATGTAGAAATCCAATCACATATGGAAAGGATTGACTACTAGCATGAGGATATTATTACTCGCAATACCCCAGACATCATTCGCTATTGCAATAGCTACTTATTCGATCCCTCATCCTCGAAAGAGGCAAACTCAAGTTCTCATATAACATTGTATCCACAATTATACCCAATACACTCATGGTAAGTGTAATGGTCGGCCTATGAATACAAGTTAAATTACTAAATTTTAGTCTGCCTTCCCTTTCTACTCGAATCTTTCCATTCCAAATCAACTGCTTTCCTAGACATGCACAGCATTGACGAATCACTCATGGCTATTAGTGGCATGCTAAAGTAGCAACATTGATTGGCACTTCAAGAGACAGTCAAAGGTCAAAGGGTATTTCAATAAAAGTTACTCTAACTTCCTTGGGATTTCACACAATGAAGAAGCAGAGATTCATTCTTCTATTATCCCATGGTCGATAGCACACGTGGTATGAAACACATGTTACGGTGTTCTCACCTTATATTGGCGCGTGTGTCTTATTCGTTTAATCATTCAACACCGTACAGATCTTGGTCTATACACCTCCAAATGTCTAACCTGATTTTCTCACTTCAATAATCCTCAAACCATCTTCTCAGAGAAACTTGCATCTGGCTTACAAAACAAGTTATAATCGAATAGTGAAATTCGTAAGTCTTATTAGTTGTCAAGGACCTCTACAAGTAAATATAACCTCACATTATTCAAGGTTCTATAAGGTCTCATCACTTCAAGATTCTTAACGTAAGAGGCGATTGCTCGTGTGAGAGAGTCAATCTCGCGACTTGTTCGCACACTTTATCAACAAAACATTCATCACATGCATACGAGATATAAGCATAAATTCAAGAGTCAAATTTTGATGAGCATATTATAATACTAAAGTCATTTTACAATACATAAATATGTTCATATCCTTCGCAAACCTAGAGCCATAACATGTTTCTCAAATAGGTCTCTAGATATCGCCTTTGTAAAAGGATCAGCTATCATGCTTCGTGTAGGAATGTATTGTAAATTTATCTCTCCACTTGCTACCATGTCTCTCACAAAGTTATACTTGATGTCAATGTGTTTGGTCTTGTGGTGATACTTAGGATCTTTGGTATATGTAATAGCCGCTTGACTATCACAATATAGAGTCATGGGATCCTGAGAGTTCTTTGTAATATCCAAATGCTCAAAGAATCTTCAACCAAACAACTTCTTGCACTGCAGACGCACAAGCCACAAACTCAGCTTCCATCGTTGAAAGGGTTGTACACGTTTGTTTCTTACTTTACCATGAAATAGCACCACCATTAAGTAAGAAGGCATAACCGGATGTTGATTTTCTATCATTCCGGTCACCAGCCCCATCAGCATCTGTATATCCTCTTAATTATAAACCATTTCCACTATAACATAGTGAATAATCTGCAATTCCCTTCAGGTATCTGAAAATTCTCTTCACAGCTTTCCAATGATCTCTTCAAGGATTGGATTGATACCTGCTAACCAGACCTACGGCAT
Organism: Nicotiana tabacum; assembly: GCF_000715075.1. Classification (NCBI taxonomy): domain Eukaryota; kingdom Viridiplantae; phylum Streptophyta; class Magnoliopsida; order Solanales; family Solanaceae; genus Nicotiana; species Nicotiana tabacum. The sequence goes on along the minus strand of NC_134081.1, from coordinate 83,404,179 downwards.
AACAAATGTCTGGGCGAGTACACATCATAGCGTAGATCAAGCTCTCGACAACACTTGAATATGGAACTCGAGACATGTCTTCCTTTTCATTTTCAGTCTTGGGACACATTTCAAGGCTTAAAGTTTCACTTCTCGCTATAGGAGTATCCATGGATTTGCAACTATTCATGCGAAAATGCTCCAAAATTTTCTTTATATAGGTTTCTTGAGATAGACTCAATAATGTTTGGGAACGGTCTCTTTGGATCTTAACTCCAAGGATATAGTCTGCCTCGCCCATATCTTTCATATCAAATGACTTTAAAAGCCATGACTTGATAGTTTTCAAATACTCCAAATTATTTCTGGCCAATAAAATATCGTCCACATAAAGAGAAAGGATTACAAACATCACATTGGACTTCTTCACATAAATGCAATGGTCTTTATTGATCATGGTAAAATCATATGAGATCACCTCCTTGTGAAATCTCAAACACCATTGCCTTGAAGTTTGCTTCAAGCCATAAATAGATCTTTTCAATTTACAGACCTTCTTTTCTTGGCCTTTAACGATGATGCCTACATGTTTTTCCATGTAGATTTCTTCGTTTAGTTATCCATTGAGAAAAGTTGTCTTCACATCCATTTGATGTAATTCCAAATCCAAACGTGCAACAATAGCCAAAAGTAAGCGAATTGAGGTAAACTTCACAACTGTTGAAAATGTTTCCTCATAATCTATTTCGGCTTCTTGAGTTTGCCTTTAGCCACTAATCGTGCCTTATATCTTTCTATTGACCCATCCATTTTCCGTTTAACTTTGAGAACCTATTTGTTCCCAATGGCTCTATGCCCTGGCGGAAAGTCAACTAGATCCTAGACTTTGTTGGTTTTCATGGACTCTAATTCTTCTTTCGTTGCTTTCATCCACTAATCTTTTCCAGAGCTCAATAAAGTCTCGGTCATAGACTTTGGCTCATACATTTCTGTGGAAGATACCAAGAAAACATAATCTTCAAGTTCATAAGTATGTTTGGGTACATTTTTCATGGCACTCTTTCGTAGTAGAAATTCAGGTTCATCGGAAGGATTTTGGGATTGAGAGTTCCCACTCCCACTCGGATCAAGAATAAGATTTTGATCAATTTGATTATCAACCGTGTCAGAAGATACTTGCTAACTATCTGAGTTCAACATTTCATAAAGAGGCTCTCCATTCTTTACCTCTCCCTTCTTTAGAAAATAATTTTCCAGAAATGTGATATCTCGTGATTCAATCTCAATAACACTTCCATCCTCTAATTCACCAATGAACACATACCCTTTGGAGTGTTCTGAATATCTTATAAAGATACATTTCTTGCCTTTTGGACCTAATTTACCAAACTTGCTAAAGAAATCTTTTACATATGCAGCACAACCCCAAGATCGTAAATCCTTTAAGTTTAGTTTATGACCAGTCCATAGCTCATAAGGAGTAGAAGAAACTGATTTAGAAGGTACTTTGTTCAATATGTAGGTTGCAGTCAATAATGCATCTCCCCAAAAGGAGATAGGTAAATTTGCTTGCGCCATCATGGACCTTATCATGTCCATTAGTGTTCTATTCCTCCTTTCTGCTACACCATTTTGTTGAGGTGTGTGCGGAATAGTTAACTGTCTGTGATGCCCTTTTCAATACACAATTCTTCAATTTCTTTTGATAGATATTCACGCACTCTATCGGTTCTCACAGTCTTAATCCTTTTGTCTAATTGATTCTCAACTTCATTCAAATATTTATTAAAGCATTCAAGTGCTTCAGATTTATGAGAAATCAAATAGACATAACCAAAGCGTGTGAAATCATCAATGAACATAATAAAATATAAAGCACAAGACCTAGCCCTCACATTCATTGGACCACAGATATTAGAATGAATTAATTGCAATGGAAATTCAGCACTCTTAGCCTTTCCAAATGGTTTACGTGTAATCTTTCCGGCAAGACAATTTTTACAAGTTGGCATTTCAACTTTAGAGAAAGAACTCAAATGTCCTTCCTTAGTCAATCTATTCATTCGATCCTGCCCTATGTGACCTAATCTTGCATGTCATGTAACATCAACATCATTATTACTAGAATTACATGCCATAACACAATGGTCAACATAATAGTTATACATAGAAGGATTACAATCTAACACAATAAAACCATCATAACGATGTCCAAAACCATAAAAAATATTGTCTTGAGTAATTCTAAGACCATTGCGACTAAAGTTCAAATTGAAATCTAAATCTAGAAGAACAGACACAGAGACTAAGTTTCGTCGAATCTCTGGAACATACATGACGTCATGCAACATCCAAGATCGGCCACCACGCATGTCCATTGTGCAAGTGCCTATCTCTTTGACTTCAAGCTTTGCATTATTTTCCACATATACATGCTTTGATCCAGGTGGAACTCGACGAAACTCTATAAATACTTCTCTATCGCGGCTCACATGGCCGGTGTCCCCTGAGTCTACAATCCATACAGGATAAGATTCAATTAGCAAAACAGTGCTAAAAACATATATAGCACTAAGAGATGCATTTTGAAATGCTACATTTTTCTGCTCAGTGCACTCGCGAGCAAAATGCCCAGGGACTTGGCAATTTTAGCACTTCATTTTGCTCTTGTCTTTCTTCTTGTAGAACCGTTTTTCTTTCTTGGAATTTGGCTTGTTTCTTTTCTTGGAGGATCCTTCTCCGGTCTCCTTACCCTTTCCGTCATTTTTCCAGTTTCTCTTCCGCTTGAAGCTTGATCTCTTTGTACCACTTGATTCTTCCACAAAGGCATTAGGTACATCTTTAGCAGTACCAAGTCGCTCGTCTTCAAGCTCCACATGACGGGCAACATCAACAAAAGTTTTGAAGCTATCATTGTGGGTCAAGTTAACCTTCAGATGTTCCCAATTATTGGGAAGAGATCGAATCACTGCATGAACTTGCTGCTCATAAGAGAGAACATGGCTAGCACTTTTGAGTTGAGTAATCATATTTGACATCATCCTTAGATATTGCTTGACACCGTGATCATGACATTTTTTATACCTGTCAAACTTGGTTGTCAGCTGTCGAAGGCGAGTCACAGTTGTACCCCCATATGCCTTTGTTAAATGTGCCCACATAGCTTGAGCAGTAGGATATTGCTTACATTCGTGGATGAGATCATCAGCAATTGAACTTACAATAATTCCACGTGCAGTGGAATATTTCTTTTTCCAAACATTGTAAGTTTCTAGATCCCTCCTGTGTTGGGCAGTGTTACCCACCTCTGGGTGACTCATAACATGGTTAATACTTTCAAGAGAATATTGCTCTTCGAGTACATACCACATCTTAAGACTCCATATGTCATAATTTTCACCATTCAGTTTGTCACCCTTGTTCAAGTCAGCAATGATACTTTTCGATGCCATATCTGTTATTAGAGATAATTTTACAAGTTTAACTCATCAATATATACTTCAGTTAATTTATGCATGTGATTACACACTCAAGAAAATTAATTATAATATTAATTCTACATTTAGTATAGAATCGAACGGTCACTACGTTTCCATTCATCATCTATATCTAAATATTTTTAATTAATATTAAAATCACTTCTTAGTGTGTACATATTTTCAAGTCTCAATCCATTACAAAAAGATATAATAAACAACGTATGTAACTGGTGAGACAAATAACATAATTTAAATTCCATTAAGATAAAACATATAATAACAATTTACATGTTTGATAGGACATACATGTACCAATCGAACACTAACTCTTGCTCATATACACTAAAAGGTGCACTAGGCCACACATTCTAATAAATCTCAGTTAAAATTAAACCTCAAGGCTCTCGAAGAGAGTCTGCTAAAATAGCTAATGCTCCCCAATCAATAATTTCTATGTAATTAGCCAATTAGGCTCTTTTTAACCTAAAAAAGTGTACATGTTCAGGAATGGAAGTATCGGGGCCCATTTTAAATTCCTTAAACTCCCTAAATTTCTTTTTTCCTTCCCTTCATTCAACCCTTCGATCCCTTAACTCATTTTGTTTCGCCCTTGGGACATTCCTGATGACTTCAAGCTCCAAGTCTGAATTATTATAGAAATAAGTCCTACGACGACATACCCCTCTACGTTGTCCCCTTCCTTGACTTCGAGAACTCCCACTTGGAGTAATTCGAACTTGTCCATGTTCAGTCATATCTGAAATAGGACCAAGGAAACAATAAGAATGGCTACAACCACTCAATGTGACAACATATATCACAATTACTTATAGAATGATATCAATTGAGGGATTAAGACTAAACTAATTTTAATTCACTGAAACAAACAATGATAGACATTAAGATTACCAAACGTTCATTCCTTGTACTTGGTTTAACCAGTTTTCAGGGAATCTCCCTTCGCCCCTTTTTGGTATAACAAAACTAAAGTATATCATACTACGAAGCAATTTACTTGTCGGAGAAATTCCTTAAGAAATCAGTAGACTTTGTTCAATTTCTTCACTTAAGAAGCAGCGTGTTGTTCACGACCAAACAAAATTGGGTCTGTAATGTTATGAAGGTCTCAAGAATTATAATTGTTCATTGTATTTAAAAAAAATTGCCACTATTTCACTTCGGAAATAATTATGAAAAATATGCTATAGCATTATGTACTTTATCATTCAGTAAAACCACTTTGTTATAAGAAATATCAAATTATGGTGTATGTCTACTCTTCCTCCATGATCTTCATCTCAAATGCTTAATGACATATTCAATGACATACTTTCTTCACTTTTCATGCTTATATAAAGGCCTTGTAATAGATAGAAAAATACACACAATTGAAGAAGATATAAGAATCTCTCCTCTCTTTCTCTCTATATCTCTTAGCTTATTTTTTCTTGTTCCATATTGTTACTTTGAGTTAGTATATTTTATAACACGTTATCAGCACGAGACTCTACCGTCTCAAGAAACTCTTTAAGAAGACTAAGGTATAACTTTTCTCCTCTTTTAATTATGACTGATATTATGAAAAGAAAGTTTATTGCCCTTGAAATTTCGGGCAATAACTATATGACATGGGTGTTGGATGCTGAAATCCATTTAGATGCAATGGGTCTTGGAAATGCCATTAAAGACAAAAATAAAGCATCTACCCAAGACTGTGCAAAGGCCTTGATTTTCTTGCGCCATCACCTTGATGAAGGGTTGAAGATAGAATATCTCACACTCAAAGATCCACTTGTTTTGTGGAATGGATTAAAGGAAAGATATGACAACTTAAAGTTGGTCACTCTTTTACAAGCACGATATGATTGGGCTCATTTGAGGCTCCAAGACTTTAAATCTGTTTCTGAATATAATTTTGCGATGTTCAGAATTACTTCTAAATTGAAACTCTATAGAGATACTATCACTGACTATGATATGCTTAAAAAAGCGTTCACAACGTTTCATGCTTCAAATATGGTCTTGCAACAGTAGTACCGAGAGAAAGGTTTTAAGAAGTATTCTGAGTTGATTTCTCATCTCTTTGTGGCTGAACGAAACAATGACTTGCTCATGAGAAATCACGAAAATTGACTCACTAGGTCTACACCATTGCTTGAAGTGAATTAGGTGTATTCCCATTATTCTAAGCGTGAAAAAGGTCGTTGCCCTGTTAGTGGTATCTAATAAATAAACATCTTGTAATTTGTATTGCACTTAATAATACTTGTTATGTAGTTTGTCTAAAGAATAAAGCCTCTAAAGCTAATTTTGTCTATGAAAATGAATTTGACATCACCCACTTGGATGTGGCTGATTTTTTTGAGCACCCTGATGGAAAAATAAACCACTCGATCGGTGATGGATCTGTGGTTAAAGATGATTGAGCAGTTTGATTTTTATGTTTCCTATTCGTAGTATCTAATAAATAAACATCTTGTAATTTTTATTACACTTAATAATACTTCTTATGTAGTTTTAAAAATATATGTATTTCCGAAATTTTATAAATTTCACAAACAAGGAGTAATATCTAAGTAATTAGTGTCCTAGTCTCACTGATCTTTTAACGCTTTTTGATTTTCCTTTACGTTACTTTAATTCTCTTTAAGAAGAGGTTTACAAGCACCCTGGAACAACTTTTGTTACTTCACCCTTAATGTTTTTTTCATGTACTTATAATTGTATTATTTTTGCTGCGTAATTATTTGTATAATAATTAGAATTTGCTAGAAAATGCATTAAAAGGTCACTATTGAATTATTGGTTTAACTTTATTTCTTAACAACTTTTGTTACTTCACCCTTAAAAAAAAAATTCATGTACTTATAATTGTATTATTTTTGTTGCGTAATTATTTGTATAATAATTAGAATTTGCTAGAAAATGCATTAAAAGGTCACTATTGAATTATTGGTTTAACTTTATTTCTTTTTCTTTTTCTCTAAAAATACTAATATTTATTCATATACTTCTTTTGTATGTCAAACCATGGGAAGTAAATATGGATATCTTTCAAAGCAAACTTGGATCAAAGTTCAATTGTAAAAATATTTGCTTAATTGATTCATGTACAACACATACAATATTCAAAGAGAGGAAATATTTTTCTTATTTAAGTATGTGTAAGATAAATGTTACTGCAATTTCTGGTAGTAGTAATCTAATTGAAGGCTCTGGAAGAGCTAATATAACTCTTCCTAAGGGAACAATACTTATCATAAAGAATGCAATATTCTCCTCCAAGTCCAAGAGGAACTTGTTGAATTTTAAAGATATTCGTCGAAATGGATTTCATATTGAGACAATAGATGAGAATAATCTCGAATATCCCATCGTTACCAGGAATGTCTCTGGCCAGAAAAGGGTTATTGAAAAGTTCCCATCTTTATCTTGTGGCCTATATTGGATAAGAATTAGTGCAATTGAGGCACATTCTATTGTAAACCAAAAGGTTTCTAATTCCAATACTTTTGTACTTTGGCATGATCGATTGGGACATCCTGGATCAATTATGATGAGACAAATTATAGAGAACTCAAATGGGCACCCATTAAAGAATTTAAAGATTCTTTTAACTAATGAGTTTTCTTCCACTTCTTGTTATCAAAACAAGTTGATTATTAGACCATCACCAACAAAGGTTGGGATTGAGTCCCCTGCGTTTTTGGAACGTATACAAGGGGATATTTGTGGACCTATTCACCCACCTAGTGGGTCGTTTAGATATTTTATGGTCTTAATAGATGCATCTTCTAGATGGTCTCATGTGTGCCTATTTCTATCTCGCAACCTGGCGTTTGCAAAATTTATGGCACAAATAATTCGATTACGGGCACAGTTTCCCGATAATCCAATTAAGTCTATTCGACTTGATAATGCTGCTGAGTTTTCATCCCAAGCTTTTAATAATTATTGGTTATCAATTGGGATAAAAGTCGAATATCCTGTAGCTCATGTTCACAATCAAAATGGCCTTGCAGAGTCTTTGATTAAATGTCTGCAATTGATAGCAAGATCGTTACTCATGAAAACGAAATTACCCACTTCTATTTGGGGTCATGCCATTTTGCATGCAGCAATGCTAATTAGTCTCAGACAAACAAATTATCATAAATATTCCCCGTTGCAATTTGTTTTGGATCATGAACCTAATATATCACATCTAAGAATTTTTGGATGCGCTGTATATGTGCCTATAGCACCGCCATATCGCACCAAGATGGGTCCCCAAAGAAGGTTAGGAATATATGTTGGGTTTGAATCGCCCTCCATTATTCGCTACCTCGAAACATTAACGGGAGATTTGTTCACTGCTCGATTTGCAGATTGTCGATTTGATGAGGCATTTTTCCCCAAATTAGGGGGAGAAACTGGAGAAATCAAACGAGAAATTTCGTGAAAAAATCCATCATTGTCTCATCTTGATCCACGTGCCTCTATTTGTGAAAAAGATACAAAAGATTATCCATTTGCAGAAAATAGCTAATCAAATGCCGGATGCATTTACGGATTTAAAAAAGATAACAAAATCACATATCCCTGCAGAGAATGTTCCAATCTGTATTGATGTCCATGTTGTACAATCTTCTAGTGTCATAGCTAATGAGTCAAAAACACGCCTAAAGCGTGGCAGACCATTGGGTTCTAAGGATCGAAATCCTAGAAAAAGGAAAATAAATTATCAAGATGACACTACGAAAGAGTATCATAAAGAAACCCATGATTTAACCAATCCTGAGATTCATGAGGATATCGATGAGCCTGAGACTCAAGAAAATAAGGAACTATCAATAAATCCAATCGCTATTGAGATAAATTTGAATCGATTGAATATAGTGGTGGATTATGTCTTTGCATACAATGTTGTATCTAGCATTATGCAAGATAATGAGGATCTTGAACCTCAATCTGTTGGACAATGTCGACAAAGACGTGATTGTCCAAAATGGCAAGAAACAATCCAATATGAGTCGAAATCACTTGCGAAACGTGAAATTTTTGGGTTTGTAATCCAAATACCTAATGGTGTTAAACCTGTTGGATATAAATGGGTATTTGTACATAAAAAGAATGAGAAAAATAAGGTACAAAGATATAAGGCACGCCTTGTTGCACAAGGATTTTCACAAAGGTTTGGTGTCGATTATGAAGAGACATATTCTCATGTTATGGATTCTATAACATCTCGTTATCTCATTAGTCTTGTTGTCAATGAAAAGCTTGACATGCATTTAATGGATGTGGTTATAGCTTACCTTTACGGCTCACTTGATAATGATTCCATTTGTCCATGTACTTTTATAAAGAAAAAAACATCGTAGTTTGTTGTACTTGCCGTATATGTTGATGACATATACCTTATTGGAACTTCTACAGAACTCCAAAAGGCAATTGATTATTTAAAGAAGGAATTCGAGATGAAAGATCTCGGAAAGACAAAATTATATCTCGGTTTGCAAATTGAACATTTGGCAAACGGGATTTTTGTTCATCAATCTACCTACATAGAAAAGGTATTGAAACAGTTTTACATGGATGGAGCACATCTATTAAGTACTCCAATGGTTGTTCGATCACTTGATGTGAATAAGGATCCGTTCCGACCTCAAGAAAAGAATGAAGAGTTTCTTAGTCCTGAAGTGCCATATCTAAGTGCAATTGATGCACTAATGTATCTTGCTAACATTACAACGCTTGACATAACTTTTTTAGTTAATGTCTTAACAAGATATATCTCTGCTCCTACAAGGACACATTGGAATGGAATCAAACACATATTGCGGTATCTAAAAGGGACTACCGATATGAGCTTATTTTATGACAATGATTGCAGTCCCAATCTTGTTGGTTATGCCGATGCTGGGTATTTATCTGACCCACACAAGGCTCGATCTCAAACAGGCTATGTGTTTACATGTGGAGGCACTGCAATATCTTGGCGATCGACTAAGCAATCAATCGTGGCTATTTCATCTAATCATGCTGAGATAATTGCTATTCATGAAGCAAGTTGAGAATGTGTATGGTTGGGGTGTGTAATACACCTTATTCGAGACAAATGTGGTTTGAAGCGTGACAAACTACCCACAATTTTGTATGAAGACAATGCAGTATGCATAGCTCAATTGAAGGGAGGATTCATAAAAGGAGATAGAACAAAACACATTTCACCAAAGTTATTTTTCACACATGATCTTCAAAAGAATGGTGATATCAGTGTGCAACAGATCCGTTCAAGTGATAATATGGCTGATTTGTTCACCAAATCTCTACCGACGTCAACCTTCAAGAAACTAGTATATAAGATTGGGATACGAAGGCTCAAGGATGTGAATTTATGCTCTTATCAGTGGGAGTTAATACGCGGTGTACTCTTTTTCCCTTACAAGGTTTTATCCCACTGGTTTTACTTGCAAGGGTTTTAATGAGGCAACCAAAAAGCGTATTCCTAAACATGTGTACTCTTTTTCCTTCACTAAGATTTTTTTTTCTAATAAGGTTTTAACGAGACACATTATCTATGGACATCCAAGGGGGAGTGTTATAAGAAATATCAAATTATGGTGTATGTCTACTCTTCCTCCATGATTTTCATATCAAATGCTTAATGACATATTCAATGACATATTTTTTATGTTTAATGACATATTTTTTTCACTTTTCATGCATATATAAAGGCCTTGTAATAGATAGGAAAATACACACGATTGAAGAAGAAATAAGAATCTCTCATCTCTTTCTCTCTATATCTCTTAGCTTGTTTTTCCTTGTTCCATATTGTTACTTTAAGTTATATTTTATAACACATTTCATGTTATCATAAAAAATGAATAAGAATGAAGTGGGTGTACTAGATAAATAGGTACATCAGTGAAGACCTTCAAAAATAATAGATTATTGTTCACAAACATTACTCAAGACCTACTTAGTTGACTCCACTCGTTAATATAGATAAAATTCTAAACCAACATGGACTTCCTATGGTACTTTTGTCAAACATCTAAAGGACAATATTCAAGGGTCATTGCCTAGAACGAAACATCCATATTGATCTTTTTATGTTACGGTACCATGTCAATCGAGGAAATCATTACACTGTCCATATTTTCAAGGACAATTATCTAGGCATTCAGAAGACAAACTGATAAGAGCATGTTACCAATAAATAAATAAATAATTCAAGCTTTCTGCACTATTTGTTTCATTCAAATTGAAACCAAATTAAAAGCACCACTGAATTAAGAACTTGTACTATTTAACCTTCTCCGGTCATAGTTGGTAACAACACCAAAGCACACGTCAATTTTTTTTAAAAAAATTGGGGGTTTCAGAGAATAAACAATACTCAAAATAACATAAACAAATAACACCGCAAAACGAATCTCACAGTTAGGACAGTAAGTGCCATCGTTTTCTCAAGAAATTTGATTACCTATCACTGTAACACTTGTTCTATGTAGATTTATTCATCCAATCTTTTCAGTCACAGTCTAGGAATCAAATAAATCATATGATACCATTGTTAGATTAAAACGCGAAGCGAGAACAACGAATTGTGTACCTTTTTGATGCAACAAAAGAATTGTTGAACTTACCACCGAAACAATTGCCCCAAATTGAACTTTGAATCGCTAGGAAACAAAGTTAATTTTTCACCAATTAGATGCCCTAACTTATGTGTTTATCCTGTAGAAAGGATTAGTCAGAGAAAATTCTTACGCTTAAAAGTTCTGTATTTTCTCCTTAATATAAATAGACAGAGTAATAGCGGTTAAGGAAGATAATCTATCACTCACCCTTTTTTGCACGTTCAGATTAGTGGAGTTTGTGGTCTAGTGGTAACTTCCCTTAACCTCTCTCACTTATCTCTCCTAACCGGGTTGGGTCAGCCCATATGGAGCGACCCACGACCCATAATCCAACATTAATTAAACACGAACAAGAGGTATTTCTCAACAAATAACAAGAGATAAGTAGTAGATTATACAGTATATGCAGCATGACAAACTTCTCTTTTTGTTTCTCAAATGATCATTGTTTGTTGTGATATGCGTGCGTTATTGGTAGGCCAGCAAATCTTTAACTCCATCAGCACAGAAGTCTATATAGACACTCTTTCTTGCCTTTTTTCTTTTCTTTAGTCTGTTTAAAGAAAAAGACTAAAGTTCAATATGAAGCCTCGTTTGACTGTTCCTCTTTTGGTAAAAATTAGAAATGATGTTCAATAAATTCAAAGTTGTCTAAGTTTCATCATAGCCGATTTTCCAGTATGGAACCTTGTTTTATATATTGACCTTTGTTTTAGCAATACGCTTTAGATTTAGTTTCTAGAGCACAGAATTGAAAGGAAAAATGCTAGTTCACTTTGTCATAACGGAATTTCTGCTGATCAAAACTACTTGAAACGATGGGTGTGTTTGGTACGAAAGAAAAAATATTTTTCGAAAAATATTTTTTAATTTTTACATGTTTGGTTGGTTTAAATATTTAGAAAAATATTTTTCTAATAAACTCAATTTCTTCAAATTGGAGGAAAATATTTTCCTTATCAAGAGAAGAGAAAATATTTTCCAAAACTCCTTCTCAATCTTCCCCACCCTCACCAACTCACCCCACACCCATCCTCCTAACCTCACCCTCTCTCTCAGAAAAGACTTTTGTTTTTTCTAATTTTAATTTTTTTTTTCGTCACCACCCACCCTATTAACTCCTCCCGCAAAACAATTACTTTTTTTTGTAATTTTAAATTTCTGTTTTTTCGTTTTACTGCACCCCCACCCCCATCCCGCCAAACCCCACTGCCCCCACGCCCGCACAATTTTTTTTTATTTTTTTTTACTTTTTGTTTTGTAATTTCAAATTTATGTTTTTTCGTTTTTCTCCACCCCACCCCATACCCCCACAAAAAAAAAGTTTTTGTTTTACACATATATATATATAGAATACAAAGGATTTGCTAGGCAAAGAGGACTAATAGTAAGAGAAAATGCCACTTGATTAAAATCACTGACTAAACATATGAACCAGGGTGATATTAGCCTATATAACTCTAGTTGGAAAAATCAATCTATTATGACCTCTTTGGTATGGAGATTCAACTCTACGAAGGGAACTCTGAAAAATTAAGTCCTTCATCTGGCTATTCTCACATAATTGTCTCAATACAAAATTCAGTATTATTTTATTCTTTATATATGGTTGCATTTTTTATTCCTGTATAAGTAATACCCATAACTCGTCTCTATACTAGAATCTTGATATAATTTTATGCTATATCCAATGTGGGATAACAGTTCAAGAATTTGTTGTCCTTGGATAATGTTAGGATATACTATTAACCATGCGGTTTATATATAGTATTGTGTTTTATTCTTTATGAAATAATTGTTTATTTAATTTATTCAATTCAATAAAGTTTTATTTTAAATAGATCATTTGTTACATGTGTGTCCTTAGTTATGTAGTAGATAATTTAGTGTATGGTGTCTTAGCTCATGACAGAAGATTAAATTGTTGGTTCTCATAATTAATACACTATTTTCACAATCGAAGATATTGTTGGGCAAAATATCTTGATGATTGTAGCACAAGATTAAAGTATAATTTATCTTGATTATGGGAGTAGTTTTGCTCCAACTTCTTGTGCTAGCATACTTAGTGTATATTAAACGGACCAAGTAGAGAAAAGATGTTTTGTACTGAATATATATAAAATATTTTCTCTAATTTATTAAATGAGCTTATACTCCTAATCTTGATATAGTTATTATGATCAATGTGATTTATTTATTGTTTTGATTTATCAAAAGGTACAACTCTATTCAGAGTTAGTGTATGCTTAATAAATTGGACAATAACGAATAGCATTTGTGAAATAATGATTAGTTGATAGAATCCGTGACTCAGTTTTGAGTTTGATGATACCTCTTTATGTAAGCTTATAAGTTTTCATGTAAAAATCCAACCGGTGGATTTTGTATCCATTACATGAAATAGTTTAAGCAGAATTATAAAGGATTTAATTAGTTGATTAAATTAAATTGTCAGTGATTTAGTTTAACTAACTGGTATTTGTAATTTTAACATGGGGAGTTAATTAAAATATGTGTTAGTGAATTTTCGAAATTCATATTAGGCAGTTCAATTGCATTTTTTAGTAGAATAAACTGCAATTAATTATAGTAGGATTTAATTCATCCGAATTTTTGAATTAATACTATAATTAGTAGCCTCTTATTGTTCCTATGGCCCCTGCTATACCTTGTAAAACCTAGACAGACTTGGGTAAAAAGTGACTTGGGAGAAAAGTTATCCTTTTGAGTTAGAGTAGGATTCTACTTGCACTAGCAGAATCCTACACGTTTTTTAGCCCTTATTGTGGCTTAATTTCGAATCTATTAAAGGAAGACTAGTTTCACCTAACAACTCACTCTTTAGAGTTGTATTAATTTGTCCACTCAAACAATTTTCTCCAAGGTCTTACAAAGAGCATAGCAGAAGATTGCAGCCCTGGATTCTTGCTCCATGGAGGACCTGTGCAACGTTTTCAAGAGGTTAGTGCTTCTAATCTCCATATTGAATCATTGTCTAGTTTACATGTCTCTGATACCATGATTATATGCTTGCTTCAGCTGCGCATGCTTTAACAATTAGTATCAGAGCCGTCTTACATCTAACTAGATAATATAATGCAGCATGAATGGAGTAACATTAAAATGTGTTGTTAAATTATACATATTTGGTGTGGTTATTCTATGAAAACAATGGTGTTTTCTCAAAAAAATGTGACTGTTTTAAGTAGAACTGTAATTCTGAAGTTCTTGATTAACATACATAAGTATAGACAATGGTGTTATATTTCATGACAATGCTGTTTTTCCCATGTTTTGTTGCATTTTTTTTATCCATGACTTTATGAGATATGATGTTGAGAGAATTTGATTGTTTTCTATTGTGTACATTGTTGAATATATATACAACAGTCTACCATACACTATATAAGATTAGGGAGATAAGGTAACTAATAGAACAAATAAACAATCATATATCCTAAAATATAGCTAACAGAACATAGCTATCCTAACTAATAGAGATTGCTATCCTAACTTACAGAGATTGAACTTTCTCTCTAACATCCCCCTCAAGCTAAGAAGGTTTGTCCAAGATTCTTAGATTGCCTTTGATCTGTTAAAATCGGATGGTGGACAAAAGTTTAGTAAAAATGTCTGCCAATTGGTCCATGGAGGATATAAACTGCAGAGATATATGACCAGCCTTGACTTGTTCTCTGACAAAGTGAAAATCAACTTCGACATGCTTCGTTCGAGCTTTAAAACATGGATTAACTACTAGATATGAAGCTCTAATGTTGTCATACCAGATGATTGTGGGGTTATGTATTGGTTGTTTGAGCTCTTGAAGAAGGGAACAAAGCCAAATTATTTTTGATGGGGTATTGGCGACAGATCGATACTCAGCCTTGGTCGATGATCAAGCAGTTGTTGGTTGTTTCTTAGCTGACCAAGAAATTAAGTTTGGTCCCATATACACAGCAAAACCTCCAGTGGATCTCCTGTCATCCGTGTTTCCCACCCAATCAGCATCACAAAAAAGCTTGAAGTTAGGAGCTGGTTGAATAAGTAAAGAAGAGTCCTTGATGCAAGGTGGCTTTGACATATCGAAGAACACGCTTGCAAGCTGTCCAGTGAGTGGTTGTTGGTGCAGATAAAAATTGGCACAATTTATTCACAGTAAAAGCGAAGTCTAGACGAGTTAAAAAAGCATATAGTAATGCCCCCACTGTTTTTCTATAAATCTGGGGATCAACCAACGGTTCGCCTTCTTCAAGTTGCAGGTTACATGTGCTAGCCATATGAGACTTGACAGATGTGGCATTTTCCATGTGAGTAATGGCGAGAAGATCCTGAAGGTATTTTTGTTGAGAAAGAATAATACCATTGCTGAGATATCCAACTTCGATTCCCAGGAAGTAGTGAAGTCTTCCGAGATCTCGCAACTTAAATTCTTTGGACAAATGAGTGATGCATGTACGGACTGCATTTGAGTTACTCCCTGTGATAATAATATCATCGACATAGACAATGATATAAAGAAAATCACTGCTTTGTTGTTTGAAAGAGAAGAGTCAGTATGAGAACCTGCAAAACCAATGGTTAGAAGATAAGAACTGAGTCTGTGATACCAAGCCCGTGGGGCTTGCTTAACAATTTTCACACATAATCAGGACATCGTTGATCAATAAAGCCTGGATGTTGAGACATATATACATCCTCTTCTAAATTTCCATTAAGAAATGCGTTGAAGATGTGCAATTGTTGAAGAGTCCATTTATTAGAGACTGCCAAGGAAAGAACAACTCGGACTGTTGTAGGCTTGATAACCGGACTGAAAGTGGCATCATAATCTATTCCCTCAACTTGATTATAGCCTTTAGCTACCAAATGAGCCTTGCATCGCTCTATGCTTCCATCATGATGGTGTTTGAGTCGAAAAACCAATTTACAACCAAAAATATTGGAATGTGATGGTTTAGAAACAAGTTCCCATGTTTGGTGTTGTATCAAAGCAGTGATTTCAGAGCTCATTGCCTCTCTCTATGCAGGAATTTTGAGTTCTTTTGGTAGCATGTTGGTTCTGAAAGAGTAACGGAGGAATATTGAACTTTATCACTCGAAACAGACATGAAAGCTAGTGTCTTCTTCTTGGGATTTTGTCTTAGAACCATTGGATGAGTGCGTCCAGGTGGTTGTGATGGCTCAGTAATTGGAAGGAGATCCAGTTGCTGCTCCGAAGGATAATTAATTTGATCTTGAGAAGCACTAGGAGATGATAAGCTAAAACCAGAATTATTGTTGTAAGAAGAATCAGTAGAATTATGTGAAAGTGTCGAAGAGGATGGTATATTTGAATTGGGTTGCGGTATTGACGTAATTAATGTGAGCCAAGGAGTAGAATTAAATTGTTCTGGAGGGGTGCCTAGGATATATGAATCAGATAATTTTTTCTCCTTATATTAAAAGCGGGTCTCATCAATACGAACATGCCTACTAAGATATATTATCCTGAGGATTAAAGCACACATACCCATGATAGGTATTTGGCGTATCTAAGAAAAACACAAGCTGCAGTTCTATAGGAGAACTTGTGTTGATTGTAGGGACGTAACAAGGGATAGGCAGTACAACCAAAGACACGAAGAATTCCATAATCTGGTTAAGTGCCATAAAGTTTTTCAAATGGTGAGATATGTTGAAGCACTTGAGTAGGGAGCCTGTTAACTAAGTACACAGTAGTGTGCATAGCGAAGTCCCAAAATTTGGATGGAACTGCAGAATGAGTGAGGAGGGTAAGGCATGTGTCCACTAGGTGTTGGATTTTCCTTTCAACTTGACTATTTTGCTGATGTGTATGAGGACAAGTAATGCGATGTTGAATACCATTTTCCTTTAGAAACGTATTGACCGTACGAAATTCACCACCCCAATCTGATTGCAAATTGATAATTTTGGTTTGAAACTATTTTTCAACCAATCTGTGGAATTCGACAAAAGTAGAGAGAGCCTCATTTTTCTGTTTAATTGGAAATATCCAACAATGCCGAGAGAAGTCATCCACAAATAGAACAAAATATTTGTGTCTCCATAAAAAGATAAGTTGCCAGTTGGTCCCCATACATCTCCATGAATCACTTCTAATGTTTTACTAGCAATAGAACCAGTAACATGTAAAGAAATCTGACTATGTTTGCCTAAACAACAAGATTAACAAAGACCATATGATTTTATTGAATGACTAGGCAAATTGAATTTATGAACAATAAAAGAGACTGTTAATTATTGAGGATGACCGAGTCGACCATGCCAATATGGTGCAGCAGTCCGAACTGATTTGAAAGCCTTGTTATTTCTTGCAATGTCGTCTGATACAATAATAAGAAGCCTGTAAACTCCGTAGTCAGCTAGTCCCTTCAACAACACCTTTTTATTTGTCTAATGCTTCACAGTGAACCCAACAGAGTCAAAATTAAAGGAGAATTGATTGTCTTTAGCAAATTTATTAACAGGCAACAACTGTTGTTCTATGGCGGGCATATGTAAAATATTTTTCAAATGTAATTGATTATTACAAGAAGATAGTGTAGTGTGACCAGTGTTTTTAATGTGCAAACCATGTCCATTACCTATAGTAACTTTGTCAGGCCCTTTGTACTCCTCAGAGATTTCAAGTGCAGACAAATCAGGTGTCAAATGATGGGAAGCCGCAGTGTCAGGAACCAATCATTGGAAGACGCATTAACATTGGCGGCATTGGCAGTGATTTTATCAGTATTAGTATCATAACATTTGTGACATCGCTTCGCTTGATGATTGTTTAGTCCACAGATCTGACAAGGATTAGGAAACCACTTCTTATTTCCTTTAGAGGAAGCACCATTGTTTCTGTAACTATTATTTTTCTAGGAGCTTTGGTGGAATTGGCGAGCAGATGAAGTGTGTTATCGAGCAACGTTGGCAACAACATAGATCGGTATTCGAGAGTTCTGCAATAGGATTCATGAGCCATAAGTCTACCAGAAAGATCAAAAAATGATAATAAAAAAGGAAGTAATCAGAAGATGGTGGAATTGAATTCATCAGGAAATACTGGTGTTCTAGAAGAATCAAGCTCGTCATCGATAGCTTTAGCTTCGCGTAGAAATTGAGCCATTGGTTTGTCACCAAGAGTCATGTTTTTCAAGGTGATGTGCAATTGGACTCTTCTAGCACTGTTTCTTATACCAAATGTATTTGAGAGAGCTTCCCAAGCTTCAAAGGCAGTATTTAAATTAGTCACATAAGGAAAAATTTCCTCGGTTAAAGATGATAAGATCCAACTCATTAAGAGTTGGTCTTCTTGTAATCACTTTAGATAATCAGAATTTGGTTCTGATTGAATTGTTGTGGCATTGATGATGGTAGAGGGAGGCGCTGGTGTACCATTGATATGATTGAAATATTATAGCATTTGATGATAGGAACAAACTGAGTTTTCCAAGTCAGGTAGTTTGTTAGTTAGAGTTTTAATGAAAAAAGAGAGTTGAGCATGAGGTAAAGTAGCAAAAAGACTTGGAGTGGTTAAGGTTATTGCAGTAGAGGTGGTGGAATCTGAAAGTTGAGAAGTTGATTCCATGGTAGGCTCTGGTACCATGTTATGAGATATGATGTTGAGAGAATTTGATTATTTTCTATTGAGTACATCGTTGAATATATATACAATAGTCTACAACACACTATAGAGGACTAGGGAGATAAGGTAACTAATAGAACAATCATATATATCCTAAAATATAGCTAACAGAACATAGCTATCCTAACTAATAGAGATTTCTATCCTAACTTATAAAGATTGAACTTTATCTCTAATACATGATAATAGTGATGTTTTTCTTTTTATAAAAACGTGACTGTTTTGAGTACTATTTCAGTTCTGAAATTATGGATTAACATACATAAGTATGAACAGTGGTATAATATTTCATGAAAATAATGTTGTTTTTCCCATGTTTGTTGTGTTTATTCCATGAAAATAGGTTTATATATATATAATAACGACGTTGTTATAATAATAAAAAGAACCTTAAAAAATGCCAAAAATAGATTTTGCAAATAGGTCATGAATTTGGAATTCTGAAATTCTGTCGAACTCCGATTGACATCAAATTTGGTAGGTTCATCTGAAACAACCCAGTGAGCAATACCCATCAGCTTTGCTCATGACGTACGTCGTTTTTCGGGCATTCAGGGTCATTTAGATAGGGTTTTGGCCATTTTTCTATTTTCAGAAAAAAACATTTATTAAAATTTTTAAGAAAACAATGATGGTAGGGTTTAATCCCCATGGTTTCCAATCATGTTTTACAGTAATATAATGAATTTATATGTTGACATAGGTCTTCTTCCACATCGGATAAATTCATTATAGATGATTATTGTAGTTTTACCTCTAGTTATTTGATAACTTGTATTTATCTATCTTAAATTGACAGTTTACTCTCCATCTGAGTTGGTCCTGTTTTAATTTATGGGGTAAATATCTTACATAACTCATATATTTTACATGAATAGTTAAGTTTTCCTAATGAATCTAATTGTTCAATGAGCATGATTATATGTGTAATATGCTATTTTGCATTTTATTATTCTAATTGCATAACTAATGATCTATTTAATGTGAATATCTCTCAGATTAACCATGTCTTCATTCAACCCACTTACCTCAATTTTGAACCAAAACAAGTTAGAAGGACCGAATTATGTTGACTGAAAAAGGAACTTTGATATTGACCTAACTGCTGAAAGTTACAAATTCGTAATCACTGAGGGGTACCCACAAAAACCTGATGAAGATGCTACTGATGATCAGGTTAAGGCCTATGACAAATGGGTTAAGGCTGATGAGATGGCGCGATGTTACATTCTTGCCTCAATGGCAAATGTTTTGCAACATCAGCATCAGTCTATAGGGTCTGCTTATGACATGCTCGAAAGTCTCAAAGATATGTTCAGTGAGAAAAATCATGCGGCTAAGCAGACAACCATGAAAGCCTTTCTGAACACCAAGATGGCTGAAAGATCATCGGTTAAGGATCATGTTCTGAAGATGATGTGTCTTCTGAATGAACTGGAGGTCCTTGGAGCTGTGATTGATAAGGAATCTCAAGTTGAGATGGTCCTGTAGACTCTGCCTGATAGTTTTCAATAATTTCTCTTGAACTATAATATGAACAAAATGGATTTGTCACTAGCGAAATTGTTGAATGAGCTGCAAGTGGCAGAATGTATTATCAAACAGCAAGCTCCAGTTGTGGCACTGAATGTTGAGAAAGCTTCAGTTTCTAAGTCGAAAGACGGTAAGAAAAAGAATAAGGCTCACAAGGTTTTGGCACCTGGAGGTGCGGCTGCTGGTGTGAAAAATCCCAAAGGAAAGTGTTATCATTGTAAGCAACCTTCGCATCACAAAAAGCAATGCCCTGCCTATCCAGCAAAGTTGAATAAGCAAGGTAATTGGAATTAAAATGTCGTTGAAACTTGTTTAGCGACTGTCTCTACCATATTTTGGTATGTAGATTTCAGGAGTCACTAATCATATATGCGCTACTTTGCAGGGGTTTCAGGAAACACGACAGCTAAGTGAGAATGAAATTTGTATTTTTCAAGCCAATGGCAAGCCAACACCAGCTTAATCATTAGGAGATATTGGAGTTTCGTTTAGTAGTGATAGAGTTTTAGTTTTGTAAGATGTCCTCTATGTACCTTCTATTAGAAGGAATTTAATTTCGATTTCGAAAATAATGGATGCTGCTTATAATATTTATTTTTCTAATAACTCTGTTGTTATTAAGTTTAATAAATATTTTATCTACACTGCTGCTAGAGTACATGACCTTTTATTCTTGATATATATCCTCGTGTGCTACAACCAAAAGAATTAAATAGCATTAATCTACCACATAAAAGAAAATGTATATATGAATTAAGCCAAACTTATTTGTGGCACTTATGTTTAGGTCATATAAATCTAAATAGGATTTCGAGGTTGGTTTCAGATGAACCTTTGAGTTCATTAAAACTGGAGGCACTGCCAACATGCGAATCCTGTTTAAAAGGTAAAATGACCGAGAAACATTTTCCCTCAAAAGGAAATAGAGCTAGCGATAAGTTAGAACTAATTCACTCTGATTTGTGTGGCATTATGAATATACAATCAAGAGGTGATTTTGAGTATTTTGTGACTTTTCACATATGATTACTCAAAATATGGATGCATTTATCTGTTGCGTCGTAAGTCTGAATGCTTTGAGAAATTCAAAGAATTTAAGACGAAATCGGAGAAACGACATGATAAATATATCAAAACATTGCGATATGATCGTGGTGGTGAAAACTTTTCTGCGGAATTCATTAAATACTTATCAGATTGTGAAATTACATCTCAATTATCTGCCCGATGAACACCACAACAAAATAGTATGACAGAAAGAAGAAATATAACCCTTATGTAAATGGTTAGATCAATGTTAAGTTATTTCGATTTGACTTCTTCTTTTTGGGGATACGTTTTAGAAATGAAAAATTACATTCTGAAATTGATTCCTTCAAAGTCAGTACCTTCAACCCCAGCAAAATTGTGGACTAGGCACAAGCCCAGTTTATGGCACATTCAGGTTTGGGGTTGTCTAGCACATGTGCTGAAAGGAAAAGTGGATAAATTAGAATCAAGAACAGAAGTGTGCATTTTTATTGGATATCCAAAGGGAACGAAATGAGGTTTGTATTATTGTCCCAAAGAAAAGAAGATAATTGTTACGACAAATGCCATACTTTTAGAAGAGGAATATTTAATGAGCCATAGTCCTAGAAGTAAACAAGTTTTACATGAATTAAGCAATGGAGTAACTAATGACTCATCTCTGGAACGTATCTCCGAAGCCAGTATTGACACACCACTGAATTATCGTAGTGGGATAAATGTCAATAGGTATCAGAACGCTCAAGATCAATTGCCTGACATCTCATTACCCCAAAGTAGTGGGAGTAATGTTGAACAACCTCAGATTGTTGAGCAACCTGATATTGTTGTGCAGCCTTTGCTCCAAGAAGAAGTTAATGATATTTCAATACCGCAAGGGGAGGAGTATAACATTGAGGCTTCAGTTCCGGAAAATGATGTTGTGGTTCAACAAAAAAATCAAACTGCACCTATAGTGACTAGTCATAGTGGGAGAACTATTAAAACAACCTCTCTAGTTTGCGCTCTTGGGAGAATCTTATGATAGAATACCTGAAGAGCCTAATACATAACCTCTTATTTACGACAAAGCACTACAGGATACAGACGTTTAAAAATTGATTGTTGCTATGAAATCTGAAATGGAGTCTATGTACTCCAATCAAGTCTGGGATCTTGTAAAACCACATACTAGAGTCAAACCCGTTGGTTGTAGATGGATCTATAAGAAAAAAATATGAGTGGATAAAAAAGTACAAACTTTTAAAACTAGGCTTGTTGCAAAAGGGTTTACTCAAAAAGAAAGGATCGATTATGAGGAAACTTTTTTGCCGGTAGCCATGCTTAAATCCATTAGGATTCTATTATCCATTGCTTCTCATTACGATTATGAGATTTGGAAAATGGATGTCGTGACGGATTTTCTTAATGGAAGTCTTGATGAGTGCATCTATATGGCATAACCAATTGGTTTCATAAAAAGTGGCAATGAGCACATGTTGTGTAAATTAAAAAAATCCATTTATGAATTGAAATAAGGTTCTAGAGCATGCAATACTTGTTTTGACACATCGATTAAAAACTTCGGTTTTGATGAATGTGAAAATGAGTCTTGTGTCTATAAGAAGTGGGATGGATATTACTTAGATAATATTTTGCTCATAGAAAATAATGTGAGAATGTTGAATTCAGTAAAGGAATGGTTGTCCTCGCGTTTTGATATGAAAGACTTAGGACAAGCGGCACATATCCTTGGGATCAAGCTTATGCGAGATCGCAAGCGAAGGATATTAGGCTTATCCCAAGCAGTTTATCTTGATACTATTTTCACCAGGTTTAGTATGCAAGATTCCAAGAAAGGTTTTCTTCCTTTTAGGCATGAAATCTCTCTGTCAAAAGATCAGTCCCCAAAAATGACTTATGAGAGAGAAAAGATGAAGGCAGTCCCTTATGCTTCTACTGTAGGGAGTCTCATGTATGTTATGCTATGTACTAGACCTAATATATACTTTGTTGTTAGCATGGTTAATAGATTTTAATCTATTCCTGGATGAGAACATTGGACAGTCGTTAACCATATAATCAAGTACCTAAAAAGGATTAGGGATAATATGTTGGTTTATCACTCAGGTGATCTTGCACCCATTGGCTATACTGATTCAGATTTCTAGTCAGATAGAGATTCTAGAAAATCTACCTCAGGAAATTGTTTTACCTTAGGAGGTGGAGCCATAAGTTGGAGGAGTATCAAACAATCATGTGTTGCTGATTCCACAATGGAAGCCAAATATGTGGCTGCCTCTGAGGCAACTAAAGAGGTTATTTGGCTCGGGAACTTTCTAAAAGAGCTTAGTGTAGTTCCTTCGGTTCAATGTAATGACTCGGCCGGTCATTTTGAGTATTACAACTATGTTTCCCCATTTACTGCTCAGTTTATGCTTTACAGTTGTTATGTGACTCGCTGGGGTGATTGGTTCGGGTCCAGTGAGGTTTTGGAATGAATTAGAATACTTAGTTCCAAGGTCTAAAGCTTAGGTTAAAATAGTTACCGAATGTCGACTTATGTGTAAACGACCCCGTAATAGAGTTTTGATGATTCAAATAGCTCCGTATGGCGATTTGGACTTAGGAGTGTGTCCGGAAAATTATTTGGAAGTCTGTAGTTAAATTGGGCTTGAAATGGCTAAAATAGAAATTTAAGTTGGAAGTTTGACTGGGGAGTTGACTTTTGATATCGGGGCCGGAATCCAATTTTGAAAATTTGAAATACCTCCATTATGTCATTTATGACTTGTGTGCAAAATTTGAGGTCAATCGGACTTAATCTGTTAAGTTTCGGCATCGAATGTAGAATGTTCCGACGTCATTTCTTCGAGAATAAGTTGTATCACATTAACTAAAGAAGCTCTAAATTCGTATTTTATTGAATCATTAGACCCGTATTGAAATTTCGGAGCCATAACAAAAAGAATCGTCTAATTCGGACATCGTATGAGAGAGTTATGTCCATTTTCGTATCGGGAATGATTTTCCGTCACCGCCAGCGCCCAGGGTGGCGTGGGGCGCTAGCCCTAGCGCTGAAAATTTTTGGGATATTGGAAATTGCACCACAGATAGCGCCCCGCCCTACCTGTGGCGCTCGAAAATGTCAGAGGCTCTATAAACGGGTTTTTTGGCCATTTTTGAAATAAAAATAGTTGGGGAGCTCGGTTTGGGCGATTTTCAGAGGCAAGCTTTACAAATTGAACTCATGGTTAAATGTGCGTTCATATTTTATAACTTTTGTCGGGTTCCGATACGTGGGCCCCACTGTTGATTTTTGAGTTAATTTCGTATTTATTTTTGAAATTTAGCATTTTCATATGGAATTGATTCCTACACCTCGTGTTGATTGTATCAAATTATTTTGACTAAGATTCAAGGCATTTGGAGGCCGAATCGCGAGGAAAAGGCTTATTTGAATAAAGAATTGCTCGGATTGAGGTAAGTAATAATTTTAAATTTGGTCCTGAGGTTATGAAACCCGGAATTATGTGTTATGTGATTGGTTTTGGAGGTGACGCGTATGCTAGGTGACGAGCGTGTGGGTGTGCACTGTAGGAATTGTGACTTGGTCAAATTCCATGGGACTGTGTAGTTGAATTATCTGTTGATATCCGTATATTCTCTACATGTTAGAAAAAATTAAGATGAGACTCGTATTAAAAATCATGCTTAGACATATGTTGTTATTATTGGTAACCCACTAGGGTCATTTCTGTGATTGAATTATTTGCTCAAAAATTGTAATTTCACACTCAGCCATGTTCATTCATTTCATATCATATCTCAGTCTCTGTTGCTATTTATTAAGGCATCATATCATTGTTGTTGGTTTGCTTATCATGATTTCTGAGAGCCTGAGAGACTGGAGAGGTTGATGACTGAGTGAGGATATTTATGGGATCGGGCTGCACGCCGCAGCATGTGTCATTGATTTATGCCATGATTGGCTTGATATAGCGCTTGGGCTGAAGGAGCCCCTCTAGAGTCTGTACATACCCTAGTGAGCGCAGGTACCTACTGAGTGCGAGTGCCGAGTGATGAGTGACTGTGAGGAAAGAGTAACTTTGAGGAAAGAGTGACTGTGAGGTTGGAATAAATGGGAGGACTGAGTGACTGTTACTGTGAGAGGATGCATTGATTTCATTCTTTGTTGCATTTCAGTTGTCATATATCACTATTTTGGAAATTTCGGAAAAATATTATTTTCTGTTTCGGTCAAACATGATGTGAAATTTGAGATAAATCTTAAATGTTGAACTTGAGAGCATGCCTACTCTTTTATATTGGAAAGTATTGTGTTTGGACTTAGTCGAGAAGTTCGTCACTACTTTCAGTTCTTTATTTATTATTGTTACTTACTGAGTTGGTTGTACTCATACTACACCCTGTACTTCGTGTGCAGATCCAGGTGATCCTGGATACAATGGATGTTGATTCTTTCACACAGCCAATTTTCTGGAGATTCAGAGGTAGCTGCCATATTTTGTAGACCTTGTCTTTCCTTCCCTATTGTTTTGTTTATTGTATTTGGTCTTAGTTTATTATACACCACATTTTCCAGACTTGTAATGTATAGATGCTCATGTACCTAGTGACACCATATTTTGAGAGTGTGTGTATCGGTATTTGCGAAACTTGTGGATTGTGTTTAAATATTATATTTTTAAACTTAAAAGAAATTATGGTTTATTGAGGTTGTTGGCTTGCCTAGTATCGAGATAGGCGCCATCACGACATGTTAGGATTTTGGTTCGTGACACGTTGGTATCAGAGCCTAGGTTACATAGGTCTCACGAGTCATGAGCAGGTTTAGTAGAGTCTTGCGGATCGGTATGGAGACGTCTATACTTATCTTCGAGAGGCTGCAGAACCCTTAGAAAAATTTCACTTTCTTATTTTCTGTCGTGCGAACTTGTTGATTCCGGAAAATTAAGATTCTGTTATTCTATTCTCTCGCAGATGGTGAGGACACGTACTACCGGATCGGACGGTCAACCACCAGTGCCACCAGTTAGGGCCGCGAGAGACCGGCACCGAGGTAGAGGTAGAGGTGTAGCTCATACCACAGTTGGACCAGCACATGTAGTACCGCCAGTTTCTCCAGCGCAGACACCAGTTGTGCCCAATGAGATTCCCGGCCTTCAGGAGACTTTGGCCTAGATATTGACAGTTTGCACTGGTCTTGCACGTCCACCATTTAGCGATGCTGAATCAGAGGATGCTCAGGGTTTTCTGGATAAGTGTCAACGGATGCTTCGGACAACGGGTATTCTGTAGACCAGTGGGGTCTCGTTCACTACCTTTCAGTTTTATGGGGCTGCCTTCAAATGGTGGGAGGCTTATGAGAGGCGCAGGCCAGTTGGTGTAGCACCACTTACATGGTAGGAGTTCTCCGTTCTCTTTTTGGAGAAGTTTGTATCGCAGTCTCGTAGAGAGGAGCTGCACAGACAGTTTGAGTAGTTACGTCAGGATGGCATGTCTGTGACGCAATACGAGATGAGATTTTTTGAGTTGGCTCGTCATGCAGTTTGGTTGGTTCCCAATGATAGGGAGAGGATTAGGAGGTTCATTGAAGGCCTCACATATCAGCTACGGTTACTTATGACTCGGGAGAGAGTATCTAGTGCTTCTTTTGATGAGGTAGTTGACATTGCTCGGTAGATAGAGATGGTCCATAGTCAGGAACCTAGAGAGAGAGAGAGAGAGAGAGGCCAAGAGGCCTAGTGGACCAGGTGATTTCAGCAGTATTCCTTCAGGGGGTCAGTTTTACCGCAGTAGGGGTCATCCTTATAGACACGCACATACGGGTCGTCCAGTTCACCGTGGTGCATCATCCAACCATGGTTCATATAGTTCTCATCAGGGCCAGTCATCTCTTAGTGCCCTTCCATCCTAGAGTTCGTCCCGTGCTCCTTCAGATAAGGGTTCATTTGCACTAGGTGCTTCTAGCAGTTATTCTGGTTCTCGGGGCCCGATTCAGTCCTCACCACCACCGATACCAAGGAGTTTCTTTGGGTGTGGGGCATTCAGGCATATATGGAGGCAATGTCCTCGTCGCCCGGGAAGTCTAGTGCAGCAGAGGAGTCAGACCACGATTTTAACACCAGTTACTTTGCCACTCGCCGAGACAGCTCGGTGTGGGGGTCAGACAGCTAAGGGTCGCCCAAGAGAGGGAGGTCGATCAGGTGGCAGTCATGACCGATTCTATGTTTTTCTTGTCATACCAGATGTGGTTACTTCAGATATAGTGATCACAAGTCTCAGTGTGCCACAAGGAGGCATCTATATTATTTGACCCTGGTTCTACTTATTCATATGTATTATCGTACTTTACTCATTATCTAGATATGCCCCGTGAGTCCTTTGTTTCACTTGTTTCTGTATCTACGCCGGAGGGCGATACTATTATTGTAGACCGTGTGTATCGGTTGTGTGTGGTAACTTGTAACGACCCGACTGGTCGTTTCGAGTATTACAACCTAGTTTCCCCATTTACTTCTCAAATTGGGCTTTACAGTTGTTGTGTGACTTGCCGGGGCAAATGGTTCGGGTCTGGTGAGGTTTTGGAATGAATTGGAACACTTAGTTCTAAGGCTTAAAGCTTAAGTTAAAATAGTGACCGGATGTCGAGTTATGTGTAAACGACCTCGGACTCGAATTTTGATGATTCCAATAGCTCCGTATGGTGATTTTGGACTTAGGAGCATGTCCGAAAACTTATTTGGAGGTCCGTAGTGGAATTAGGCTTGAAATGCCAAAAGTTGAATTTTTGGGAAGGTTGACCGGGGTTTCACTTTTTGATATCGAGGTCGGAATCATATTTTTGAAATTGGAACAGCTTTGTTATTCCATTTATGACTTGTACGCAAAATTTGAGTTCATTCCGGATTGATTTGCTATGTTTCGGCATTGAACCTAGAATGTTCGATGTCGATTCTTCAAGAATATGTGGTATCACATTAATCAAATGAGCTATAAATTCAGTTTTGATTGAAGTATTAGATCCGTATTGAAATTACGGAGCCATAGCAAAAAGAATCATTGAATTCGGACATCGTATGAGAGAGTTATGCCTATTTTCTTGTCTGGAACGATTTTTCCGTCATCGCGAGCGCCCAGGGTAGCGTGGGGCGCTAGCCCTGGCGCTGGGAATTTTGGGATACTGGAAACTGCGCCACAGGCAGCGCCCCACGCTACATGTGACGTCCGAAACAACTGAGGGTTTATAAAACGGGGTTCTTGCCATTTTTACTCACTTTTGAGTTTATGGAGCTCGGTTTAGGCGATATTTGGGCGATTTTCATGGGAAAACATTGGGGTAAGTGTTCCTTATCCTATATTGATTATATTTCATGATTCCATATTCATTTACATCATGAATTCATGAATTTATGGAAGAAAAATCAGATTTTTATAAAATCTTTCAAAAATGTAAAATGAAGATTTGAAGGTCAATCAGATGTTGGAATTTGATAATTTTTGTATGGTTGGACTCGTATCGGAACGGGTGTTCGGATTTTGTAACTTTTGTTGGATTCCAAGATGTGGGCCCCATGGGCTATTTTTGAGCTAAATTTCGGATTTTTATGAAAAATTAGCATTTTCATATGGAATTGATGCCTATACCTCGTGTTGATTGTATCGAATTATTTTGACTAAGATTCGAGGTGTTCGGAGGCCGAATCACGAGGAAAAGTTTTATTGGAATAAAGAATTTGCTTGGATTGAGGTAAGTAACTCTTCTAATCTTGGAGTTAAGGGTATGAACCCTGAATATATGTATTTTGTAAATTGTTGGGAGGTGACGCACATGCTAGGTGACGGGCGTGTGGGCGTGCACTATAGAAATTGTGACATAATTGTTTATGTGGAATGTTATAGTTAAATAACCTTGGTATTTTCCATGCGGTTTTATGTGTTAAAGAAATTGAGCTGAAAAGCATATTACAAATCATGTTGAGGCTATGTGCCAGTATTATTGGGACCCACAGAGGTCATATTGCTGTGAATTATTGTGTTAAATTGAAAATTCATACTCAGTCATATTCATTTCATTGCATATCACAACTAAGTTTTATGACTCTATTTTGATGCATAAAAATGTTTTGGGCCGAATGCCCTGTTTTACTGAGATGCCCAAGTGGCTTGAGAGGTTTATGACTGAGTGAGGCCGAGGGCCTGATTTATGTTTCATATTCATGGGATCGGGCTGCACGCCGCAGCATGTTGCATATTTATGGGATCGGGCTGCACGCCGCAGCATGTTGTATATTCATGGGATCGGGCTGCACGCCGCAACATGTTTGATATCGGCCGAGGGCCTGATTTGTGAGGATGAGTGTGGATCGGGGATGCCCGCCTGTAGCATACCTGAGTGAGGCCGAGGGCCTGAATTGTGAGGATGAGTGTGGATCGGGGCTGCCCGCCTGCAGCATACTTTATTATTATCGCACGTGAGTTGTCCGTGCAGATTATAGCGCTTGGGATGAAGGATCCCCTCCGGAGTCTGTACACACCCCCAGTGAGTGCAGGTACCTACTGAGTGCGAGTGCTGAGTGCTGAGTGACTGGGAGGCATGAGTGATTGTGAGGTATGCCCGAGTGGCAAGAGTGATTGTGAGGTATGCCCGAGTGGCAAGAGTGATTGTGAGGTATGCTCGAATGGCACGAGTGACTGTGAGGTTTTCCCGAGGGGCTGTATATGAGTGATGTTTTGCCCGAGGGGCTATTGATGATTTTTATTATTGAGTTGCATTGCATTGGCATACACACATGACATACAGGCATAGAGATGTATTTTTCCTCATGCTGTACAACATCACATCATTCATGAGTTTTCACACATTGTTGACAGATGGGCATAGTGATGCATTTATTTTTACACGGGTTATCCGGAAGGAAAATGAAACATCTTATTTATTATTGACAAGATTTTGGGAGAAATTTTATTGTTTTCAAACAATTTATATTATTGGAAACTTCGGCAAACGATTTGGGTTTTCATTGAGATAATTGAAAGGAAGAACTATAATTTTTGAAATCATTATTTGGTTGAGTATTTTATCCCTGAGTTATTTCTGGTATTATTTGCTTTATGTTGTTATGGATTGTTGTGTAGTATTGGTTGTAGACCCGATCTTGGTAGAAGCTCGTCACTACTTTCAACCTACGACTAGGTTTGTTACTTACTCAGTATATGGGGTCAGTTGTACTGATACTACACTTCTGCACATTGCGTGTAGATGTTGGCTGTTGTTGTTGCTGTGCTCGATGGTTGCGGGACTTGAAGATGTACCTGCGTTCCTGTTGTAGCTGCCTCTTGTTCAGGGTAGCCTTAGATTTATAAAAGCTCTGTTTACGTATTATTCAAACAGACTATGTATTTATTTCATTTCCGCTTTGTATACTCTATTCTTAGAAGCTCATGATTTGTACTACCAGTTCTTGGGGAGATGTATCAGTTTTAGATAATTTCTTTTAATTAATTTCATTGGAATTGGATAGTTGGAAATTGGCTTACCTAACGGGTTGGGTTAGGTGCCATCACGACTAGTGGGATTTTGGGTCGTAACAAGTTGGTATCAGAGCTTTAGGTTCATAGGTTCTACAAGTCATGAGCAAGTGTCTAGTAGAGGCTTGCGGATCGGTATGATGACTTCCATACTTATCTTCGAGAGGCTACAAGGCATTTAGGATAATTTCCATCTTTCTTTCCTTATCATGCGGAATTGATTCAGCTTGAAATATAACTCTTTGAATTCCTTCCACGTATTCGTATGCGCACCTGAGCACTCGGTATTAGCTGTGCATCGTCGGCTTGTGATTCTATGAATGAGGTTCGAGGTGTGTATTTTGCGTTTTGGTGATGGGCCAGTCAGGAGGACTTGAGGCCAAGTTTAGACCTCAGCTTAGGCTCGGTAGCTTCAGTTGTAACCTGTACATTTGGACTCATATGTCCGGTAATATCCCTATGAGTGGAAGTTGTGGCTTGATGAGCGGCGGAATGGCTTTGTGATAAAGATGATGTAAATGTGGGATGTGTTAAGACGATTTGAATATGACGAGAAGTGTTTCCTTGAAATGTAAAGGAAAGGTCATTGGGTGCTTGATTTCTGAATTGATGTGGCATGCAATCTCTAGTATGAATATTTTGATGGATATTTCACATTGTTAAACTTTAGGGTAAAACTAAATTCTCACGTCTGGTTAATGAGTTTGGACTCAGATAGACTAAGTGATTGCATAGTAATTGTGAATGCGAAAGGGTATAACAAGATACCAGATTGAGGCTAAGCAGGTGGATTATCCCCTGCAGAGTAATCTACGTATGAGTATTCCTTATGATGTGAGTAGAGAGTTTCTTTTCTAATGACGGGGTGTATGAGTGGAGATTTGAATCTGAATATGGTTGAGAAAGTTGACTTGTGTGTTAAGAGGATGAATACGAGCTTAGCGGATGATAGAGGTATTTTTATGGTTGGCATTGTATGAACTTGGGAAGAAATTTCGTTGGACTGACTGTGGCATTATGGCAGTAAGAGAGTATTGGTATTGTGAGTTATGGAATATTTTAATATATGGCTTTGAGCCAAGTGGGGGAATTTGCTATTGACAATTTGATTTAATGGTTAGGTGTTAAATTTTAATTTTGGTCTGAGGCATACTTGTGGGTTACCTATGACTTGCAGAAGTTGAGATCGCGTATGACTCGAATAAGGAAATTCCTGGATAAGGATTATATTGCACGTATGAGTAAATGAAATTCGCGGGATGAGTAAGTTGTTATTGGTGAATGATGTAGTGCGCACGGAGTATGAATTTGATATGTGGTGTTAAAGTAGAGTTACTTCTTTGAGTGCTGTGGTGCTAATGGGGCACATGTCTTTTGGCCCATTTGGGCGGTGCAATTAGATTTGAGCAAAGTGGGTGACTCCCGAGAAAATTCCAGTGGGTTTGAGAATTATATGTAGCAATTGAAAATATTTCCGGACTTGTGTATGGATAAAATCTGAAATTTGCGTTTGATGGTGCCTGGACTTGCGGAAATTCTATATGACTAAGGATTCTACATTTTTGTATAAGGAAGGTAAGAAGTACAATTTCAAATTCACATAAGGTATTCTAAGAGTGAGTGTTATAATTGTGGTATTTTTGAATGTGCTTAAGAAGAGTACACTTGCTTATGGGTCGTAGGGCATTGTGGTTCTATGCTAAGGTTTGTAGGGTGAGTTGTGGTTAAAGATCGTGGTATTTTAGCAAGAAGAAGTATCAATCTGAAGATAAATTCGGAAGGGACTCGGAGAAAAATAGGACAACTGGGTAGTAGGTTGGATCAGTATGGTAATGGATAAGATCGGTTCTTTGGGTGCATATGATGTGGGGGTTTTCTACAGGTGCTTTGTGGAAATACACCTGGACTTGGAGACCTGCGTGGCTTGGTCGAGTTAGAGGAATTTAGTTTTAAGGGCTTGATTATGTGCAAATGGATTCCAAAGTATTCTTGATGGTTTCTACCGGTGTGGAGAACGTGTTATGTATTGTGATTTGCTCCTGGAAAGAAGCAAGAGAAAGGTTTCTAACTAAAAGGGTATGTAAATTATTGGTGACTCAAAGTTGATAATGGGATTCTTGTGCTTGTCACATGATGGCATAATAGATGCAGTGAGTTGTGTGTGATTAAGGTTGGCGTGTGCAAGGTCACGGTTTAGCCTTAAAAGGGAGGTCATAAATTCTTAGAGGCATGAACAGTTTTCGATGTCTAGATGAATACTATTACTACTTGGTGTTGTATGAGAAGGGGGCGGACTTCAGAAGGTGCACTGTATTTTAACTTACGGATGTATAAATTGGTATTGCGGTACTCACACTGTTGATAGAATGCTGATATTCAAATTTTGACAAGTGGCACGGAAGAATTTTTAAAGTATGTCTCATGGGATGATCTTGTATTAGAGAGGTGTTAGACATTCGGGCGGTGGAGATGGAATCAAATATGGTGATTCGTGTGTTCTATGGATTTGGAGATTGGGAGTTCTCAAGAGCGGATTGTTTCATGGTTATGGACTGTGAAGTTGTGGCCGGAGCTGGCCAGATGATAGAATGTGTTATGATTCAGTCATTATGGAATTTTGGAAGAATTTTTATCTAATTATGGGTAACCCGAGTTGATTTGGCGGTCCATTGGTAGGCCCAATTAAGATGTGTAATCTACACCGAGCCAGAATGGTTGGCTCCTTACTACTATTATTGAGGGATGTGTCATTTGATTGATGTTGAGCTTATTCGTGTTCTCAGATGATCTGTGAGTTGCTCCTTCATGCTACGAGGAGTTGTGATTCATTAGTTATGTGCACAGATGGTGCGGTCCTATTTGAGTTTTATAGTGGAATTTGAGCGTGCTGAGTATTTGGGTATTGCATGATCGATTGCGTAATGGTTATGTTCTTTCAGGTTTTATGTGGCATTTTTGTCATTTGCCTCTCCGTGGTTATTGATTTTGAGCAGGGTGGCTCGGGGTATATTATAAGGACCAACGTTTGGATGGGGACACACATTGCAGCGGAGCTATGCTAAGGTATGAACCTTGTGTTAGAATCAGGTGATGGTTCTACGGGATATAATGAATTTTCAGCATTTCATTGTGGCGGTACTTATTAATATTGCGGGGCAGTTCTCTCATTTGAGTCATTTTTCATGACTGAGTACATTTGAATTGTTGCGTATTGGTGTACAGATGGCACGGGTTGTGGCTCTGAGTTATATTGGTGCGGCATGTCTGTGGAAATAGTTGTGTTTAGTAATATAAGGTCATTGGACCTCGAATAGGTACTATCATATTTGATTACGGTATGTTAGGGAGGATAATATTGAAAGTAGGCTCAAAAAGCAATTATGGTTCTGGTTGGGGCGAGAAAGCTTCGTGACTTGTTTATTTCGCGTGTTTCTTTTATTATCAACAGTGTACGAAGGTTTTGGGATGAGGTTTGGCTTGATATGAGGTTTTATACTAGTACTTGGTTGGTTTGGAGTAATTACTGTGATCGACAATAGTGCTACGAGCATGCGAGTTGTGTAATATGCTGGGTGATTATATCAGTGGTTATAGTTATGGCTTGACACAGCTTGTTCAAACTCATAAAGTGTGTAAATGTAATATTCGTGTCTGGAAAGAAATTCTAAAGGTTGAAAATTAAACTCCAAGGTTTATGGGCTAGAGTTAAATTAATGAATTCAGTTGGATTGTGTTGTCAAGTCTATATGGAATAGGGTGACGTGGGTTCACCCCCGGGTACGTGTGTGGTAAGATGGAACAGTGATTTGATAGCTTGGAAACAACTCTTGGCACGTTCGAGGACGAACGTATGTTTAAGTGGGGGAGAATGTAATGACCCGACTGGTCGTTTCGAGTATTACAACCCAGTTTCCCCATTTACTTCTCAAATTGGGCTTTACAGTTGTTGTGTGACTTGCCGGGGCAAATGGTTCGGGTCCGGTGAGGTTTTAAAATGAATTGGAACATTTAGTTCCAAGGCTTAAAGCTTAAGTTAAAATAGTGACCGGATGTCGAGTTATGTGTAAACGACCTCGGACTCGAATTTTGATGATTCCAATAGCTCTGTATGGTGATTTTGGACTTAGGAGCATGTCCGAAAACTTATTTGGAGGTCCGTAGTGGAATTAGGCTTGAAATGCCGAAAGTTGAATTTTTGGGAAGGTTGACCGGGGTTTCACTTTTTGATATCGAGGTCGGAATCATATTTTTGAAATTGGAACAGCTTTGTTATTCCATTTATGACTTGTACGCAAAATTTGAGTTCATTCCGGATTGATTTGCTATGTTTCGGCATTGAACCTAGAATGTTCGATGTCGATTCTTCAAGAATATGTGGTATCACATCAAGCAAATGAGCTCCAAATTCAGTTTTGATTCAAGTATTAGATCCGTATTGAAATTACGGAGCCATAGCAAAAAGAATCATTGAATTCGGACATCGTATGAGAGAGTTATGCCTATTTTCGTGTCTGGAACGATTTTTCCGTCACCGCGAGCGCCCAGGGTAGCGTGGGGCGCTAGCCCTGGCGCTGGGAATTTTGGGATACTGGAAACTGCGCCACAGGCAGCGCCCCACGCTACCTGTGACGCCCGAAACAACTGAGGGTTTATAAAACGGGGTTCTTGCCATTTTTACTCATTTTTGAGTTTATGGAGCTCGGTTTAGGCGATTTTCATGGAAAAACATTGGGGTAAGTGTTCCTTATCCTATATTGATTATATTTCATGATTCCATATTCATTTACATCATGAATTCATGAATTTATGGAAGAAAAATCAGATTTTTATAAAATCTTCCAAAAATGTAAAATGAAGATTTGAAGGTCAATCCGATGTCGGAATTTGATAATTTTTGTATGGTTGGACTCGTATCGGAACGAGTGTTCGGATTTTGTAACTTTTGTCGGGTTCCGATATGTGGGCCCCATGGGCTATTTTTGAGCTAAATTTCATAGTTTTATGAAAAATTAGCATTTTCATATGGAATTGATTCATATACCTCGTGTTGATTGTATCGTATTATTTTGACTAAGATTTGAGGTGTTCGGAGGCCGAATCACGAGGAAAAGGTTTATTGGATAAAGAATTTGCTTGGATTGAGGTAAGTAACTCTTCTAATCTTGGAGTTGAGGGTATGAACCCTGAATATATGTATTTTGTGAATTGTTAGGAGGTGACGCGCATGCTAGGTGACGGGCGTGTGGGCGTGCACTATAGAAATTGTGACATAATTGTTTATGTGGAGTGTTATAGTTAAATAACCTTGGTATTTTCCATGCGGTTTTATGTGTTAAAGAAATTGAGCTGAAAAGCATATTACAAATCATGTTGAGGCTATGTGCCAGTATTATTGGGACCCACAGAGGTCATATTGCTGTGAATTATTATGTTAAATTGAAAATTCATACTCAGTCATATTCATTTCATTGCATATCACAACTCAGTTTTATGACTCTATTTTGATGCATAAAAATGTTTTGGGCCGAATGCCCTGTTTTACTGAGATGCCCGAGTGGCTTGAGAGGTTTATGACTGAGTGAGGCCGAGGGCCTGATTTATGTTTCATATTCATGGGATCGGGCTGCACGCCGTAGCATGTTGCATATTTATGGGATCGGGCTGCACGCCGCAGCATGTTGCATATTTATGGGATCAGGCTGCACGCCGCAGCATGTTTGATATTGGCCGAGGGCCTGATTTGTGAGGATGAGTGTGGATCGGGGCTGCCCGCCTGCAGCATACCTGAGTGAGACCGAGGGCCTGAATTGTGAGGATGAGTATGGATCGGGGCAGCCCGCCTGCAGCATACTTTATTATTATCGCACGTGAGTTGTCCGTGCAGATTATAGCACTTGGGATGAAGGATCCCCTCCGGAGTCTGTACACACCCCCAGTGAGCGCAGGTACCTACTGAGTGCGAGTGTCGAGTGCCGAGTGCTGAGTGACTGGGAGGCATGAGTGATTGTGAGGTATGCCCCAGTGGCAAGAGTGATTGTGAGGTATGCCCGAGTGGCAAGAGTGATTGTGAGGTATGCCCGAGTGGCACGAGTGACTGTGAGATTTGCCTGAGGGGCTGTATATGAGTGATGTTCTGCCCGAGGGGCTATTGATGATTTTTATTATTGAGTTGCATTGCATTGGCATGCACACATGACATACAGGCATAGAGATGTATTTTTCCTCATGCTGTACAACATCACATCATTCATGAGTTTTCACACATTGTTGACAGATGGGCATAGTGATGCATTTATTTTTACACGGGTTATCCGGAAGGAAAATGAAACATCTTATTTATTATTGACAAGATTTTGGGAGAAATTTTATTGTTTTCAAACAATTTATATTATTGGAAACTTCGGCAAACGATTTGGGTTTTCACTGAGATAATTGAAAGGAAGAACTATAATATTTGAAATCATTATTTGGTTGAGTATTTTATCCCTGAGTTATTTTTGGTATTATTTGCTTTATGTTGTTATGGATTGTTGTGTACTATTGGTTGTGGACCCGACCTTGGTAGAAGCTTGTCACTACTTTCAACCTACGGCTAGGTTTGTTACTTACTCAGTACATGGGGTCGGTTGTACTGATACTACACTTCTGCACATTGCGTGCAGATGTTGGCTATTGTTGTTGCTGTGCTCGATGGTTGCGGGACTTGAAGATGTACCTGCATTCCTGTTGTAGCTGCCTCTTGTTCAGGGTAGCCTTAGATTTATAAAAGCTCTGTTTATGTATTATTCAAACAGACTATGTATTTATTTTATTTCCGCTTTGTATACTCTATTCTTAGAAGCTCATGATTTGTACTACCCGTTCTTGGGGAGATGTATCAGTTTTAGATAATTTCTTTTAATTAATTTCATTGGAATTGGATAGTTAAAAATTAGCTTACCTAACGGGTTGGGTTAGGTGCCATCACGACTAGTGGAATTTTGGGTCGTGACATAACTATTGGGGGACTGGAGACTAGAGTTGATCTCTTATTGCTTAGTATGGTTGATTTTGATGTAATCCTGGGTATCGATTGGTTGTCTCCATGTCATGCTATTCTGGATTGTCATGCAAAAAATCATGACATTGGCAATGCCGGGGTTGCCAAAGGTTGAATGTAGAGGTTCTCTAGATTATGTTCCCAGCAAGGGAAATTTCTAATTTGAAGGCCCAACGTATGGTTAGGAAAGGGTGCTTGTCATACTTGGATTTTGTGAGATATGTTGATGCAGCTACTCCTACTATTGATTGAGTACCGATAGTGAGAGACTTTTCTAATGTATTTCCTGCAGACCTATCGGGTATGCCACCCGACTGGGATATTGATTTCGGTATAGACTTGGTGCAGGGCACTCAGCCCATTTCTATTACTCCGTATCGTATGGCACGAGCTGAGTTAAAAGAATTGAAAGAGAAACTTCAGGAACTTCTTGATAAGGGGTTTATTAAGCCTAGTGTGTCGCCTTGGGGTGCACCGGTTCTATTTGTGAAAAGAAATATTGTACTATGCGGATGTGTATCGATTACAGGCAGTTGAACAAAGTTACAATCAAGAATAAGTATCCTTTGCCGCGTATTGATGATTTATTTGACCAACTTTAGGGAGTGAGGGTATTCTCCAAAATTGATTTGAGATCTGGGTATCAGCAGTTGAAAAGTCAGGATTCGGATATTCTGAAGATGACATTCAGGATTTGTTGTGGTCACTATGAATTTTTTGTGATGTTATTTGGGCTAACCAATGCTCCAACAGCATTTATGCACCCGATGAATAGCATATTTCAGCCGTATTTTGACTCATTTGTCGTGGTATTTATTGACGATATCCTAGTGTACTCACGTAGCCAGGAGGAGCATGCACATCATTTGGGTATTGTATTGCAGAGGTTGAGAGTGGAGAAACTATATGCCAAATTCTCTAAGTGCGAGTTCTGGCTTAGTTCGATGGCATTCTTGAGACACATAGTGTCTAGTGAAGGGATTAAGGTGGATCCGAAGAAAATAGAGGCAGTTCAGAGTTGGCACAAACCATCTTCAGTTACTGAGATTCGGAGTTTTCTTGGCTTGGCCAGTTATTATCGTGGATTCTCATCTATTGCATAGCCTATGACTAAATTGACCCAGAAAGGTGCTCGGTTCAGCTGATCGGATGAATGTGAAGAGAGCTTTCACAAGCTCAAGACAGCTTTGACTACAACTCCAGTATTGGTGTTGCCTAAAGGTTCAGGGTCTTATACTGTATATTGTGACGCGTCGCATATTGGTCTCGACACAGTATTGATGCAAGACGGTAGGGTGATTTCTTATGCTTGCAGACAATTAACGGTACATGAGAAAAATTATCCGGTCCACGACCTTGAGTTAGCAGCTATTGTTCATGCCTTAAAATATTGGCGGCATTACTTGATATCATCCTAGGAAGCTCAAATCTATTCAAGGACAAGAATGAAGCTTTGGAATCTCAAAGAGGACCTTTAACAAAATGTCAAGCTAAAGAAGTGCAAAACAAGGTTATTAGACTTCAAGTGCAAATAAAGAAGTTGTTAATTGGGATGGAGAGCTCAAGGATAAAGGATATGAGTTGTCTATGTATTATAATTATTTTATGGTCCAAATTCATGTCCAAGAAAAGGTGGATTAGATCCCAGGAGACATCCTCTGAAGAAGGTCCAAATCAGGCCATTATTGGACCTATTTGGCACCTAAAAATGTGTCCAAACTTGCAGCCCAATAAGTCCTACATGAAGACAAGTTTTTATAACATAAAAAGGACTTACTTTCTGCCCAAGAAAGGTTCAATAGGTGTGATAGAAGTTGGGTACAAGTTGGTGCCAAGTTGCTTGCAAGTTGCCTCCAAGATTTTCAAGATCCTATCCATGATTGGTTTGCGACTTTCAAGATTCTATCCAAGATTGGTTTTAACTTATTTTCATATATTTTGGTACTAGATTTATTACTTTCCTAGGTAGTTAAGGTTTTGTTTTCCTTTTCTTAAGACTGTTAGAGTTACTTTCCAAGATTGACTAGGTTTTTGTTTCCTAGTATTTTTTCTTTTCCTAAGGTATTTGGACTTGTTGTCCAAAGTAGTTTAGGACTTTATTTCCTTGTTTTTAGGTAGGAATTTCGTTACCCCCTCTCTATATAAAGGGGTATCTTCTTTGTTTTTAGATTTTAGATTATTATAGACTATTATCAATAAAAATTGTGAGATTTTTCTTGCACTCTTGTGTGTGGCTACTCTTGAATTTATTCTTCAACCTTCAAGACTCAACTTAAGGTGGTAAGATTAAACTCTTTCGAAATCTTATATCACTCCTAGATATTCAATAAAGGTGATAAGTTTAGGCTTATTGTTGTTCTTGTTATTCTAAAGGGTCAGATTTCACAATCTATCTTTTATTTTTAATTCTCTACCAAAGGCGATTAGTTCTTTGTTAGCTAATTATTATTGTTAGGATTCAACTTCAAGAATAGACTTCTTGAATTCAAGAAACTCTTTCTTGAATTCAATCTATCTTTAATTTTTCGTTGTTTTTTTGTTTCTTTATATTCTTTTGTGCTTCCGCATGTTTTTTGATTTTCTTTAGTAATTCATGGACCCCTATCGTGTTGTTATCAAGTGGTATCAGAGCATAGGCTAATCAAGATTTTAATTTTGATAATCTTGGGAGGTTATTGAGCAAAAACAAAACCAAAAAAAAAAACCAAAAAAGAAAAAAACGAAAATTAGCCAAAAGAAAAGCATTATGGCTCATTATTATTTGTAGAATTCAAGTATTATTTGGCTTCCAAGTCAAGAAAAGAAAACAAGAAGAGGGGATCCTAATTTTTGAAGATTAAAATAACTTCTTTCCTTATTCTTGTGGGTTTTGGGTTTCCTAAATTCTTTCCTTATTTTTTCTACATAACCAATTCCTATTCTTCCAAGGTTTGGTCCTTCACTTTCCTTTTCTTTTTCTAACTCCACATTATTATCACTAAGGGTTGTGACTAGTAAGGTTTATTAATAAATCTAAAGTTTAACGACCAAGAGTTGCTTTGAGTGAAAAAAGGCAAGAGAGACGAGAACATTAGAGGAAAAAGCCAAAATTTGAGAGATACATAATTCTTCTAATCTTTATTCAAGATGTTTCAAACAGGTAGTTATAGTGAAAGGAGGCGAGCTATGACTCAACAACTTAAAAAGTCGAACTTACATTATACCGAATGGAAGGAAGACAATGGTAAAATTATTTTTCAAATAAGAGCTAAAGTGATATCTGCGATTTGTGCCCTTAGAATTGACAAAGAGTTTGGCTATGACTCAATTAGCATTTATATGGTTTAAAAATTAAACTTGCCTTGTGTTGAGCATATTGAACCCTACATGTTGAGAGGAGTAAAGGTAGATAAAAGAGTGTTATTACTATTCTCTATTGGAAGGTATGAAGATGCGATCTGGTGTGATGTGATTCCCATGAATAATTATCATATCTTGTTGGGAAAGTCATGGTATACTTATAGAAGAGCTTTATATAATATGAAAAAAAATAGATACTCTTTTGAGGTTAATATGAAGAAACTTATTCTTGGACCTTTGACTCCCTCACAAATTTATGAAGATGAAAAGACTGTTAAAGAAAATATGGAAAAATATGAGAGAGAAAAGAATAAGAGGAGTAAGGGAATGCAGGTTGATATCCCAACAGAGGAAAAATGAGAGGTTGTATTGAGTGAAGAGAATGGGATGTCAATTGAGAAAAAGAGTGAGCTTGAGGGAAAAGAAAAGAGAGAAGGCAATGAGATAAGAAAAGTCTTTGAGGTAGAGAGAGAAAAACAAGAGGATTTGAGTAAAGAAGAAGAAAAATACTTTAGTGAGAGAAAAGAGGCTAAGGGTGAGGAAAAAGTTAGTTTTGTGATAAAAGCCAAAGAGAGTGTAAGCAAGAATAAAATTTCTTTACTTCCTAACCCATTAACTCATTCTTGTTTTAGTTCTTGTGATTTATTTTGTGCAGCCACGTGTTGAAAGACCTTTTGAAAGGAGAGGTGAGGCACGAGAAATGGTGGTAAAGGATCCAATTGGATTCCAACATGAATTAGGCGAAATTAATTCTTGTTGGATGGTGGAAGATAAAAGTTTGGTTAAATTCTTTGTTATTGAATCTTTTGACAATTTTAATTCTTATTTACAGGTTTATGACATGGAGTTTCCTAAAACCATTGCTAAGCTGGAATCATTGCATAAAAGAATACAAGGTGATATTGTTCTATTAGTAAATAAGTCCAAGTATGATATGTATAATTGGTTCATTCACATTCTTGGCCTTCCTAGAACACCTAAGGTATTTTTGGAGGTAATGAACTATACTCTTATTTCTTATGTTGGTGACTTTATAATTTTTGTGGATGATGATATTTTGATGCATATCAAGTCATTAACTGTAATATCTAAGTTAAAGTGCAAGAGTAATTTGCTTCCTTTTGAAATTGAGTATGACATAGATGATTATGCATTCCAACTTGGTGGAAAGAGGCATGAAATTTATGAGAAGAGGCTTGCTAATGAGTTAAATGTTC
This sequence comes from Nicotiana tabacum, assembly GCF_000715075.1. NCBI lineage: Eukaryota > Viridiplantae > Streptophyta > Magnoliopsida > Solanales > Solanaceae > Nicotiana > Nicotiana tabacum. The sequence continues at coordinate 83,361,742 of NC_134081.1, read as the reverse complement.
TTTCTTCTCTTATTCAAGTGTCTAATGCATTTTCATGTGATAAATTGCTAGAATGTGAGTTTTGTTGTTTGATGGGAAGTCATTCCTCTAGGCATGTTGATTGTGAGCCTGTAAAAGTATTTGCTACTATTAAAGAGGATATGCATGATTATTGTGACGTTAGTGATCAAATACTCTTTCATGAACCTATCTATGACTCTTTCTGTGACAGTTTGAGCAATTATGTAGAATCCATTGATGTTGCGAATATTATTGGGGAAAGTTATAATCATGAGCTTGAATGTATTGAAATTTGTATTTTGGAATTTATGGGTTCTTCTGACCTTTCTGAGAATTTTTCTGCTTCTTTGAATAACTTACATGTAGAAGAATCCATGGGATTTATAATTGATACTTGGCTATATCATAAGAGTGTCTAATTTGATATATGTGGCAGAGATACTTGTGTTAAATCGATGCATGACCAATATTTTGTAATTTCTTTGGCATGCACATGTTTGGACTACATTATTGACAAGATAGCATTGGAAATTTCATTACATAGTGCATCTAAGAGAGGTTTTTATTGGACAACTCTAAGTAGACATAAATTTTATTGGGATGATGATGTCCATATACTTTATAAAGGAGTATTTACATCTATTAGGCTTAACTGAGTTAAGTGGACACATGGTCACTATCTTATTTTATTCCTACCATTTTTTCAGATTAGTGGATGTCATTTACTAGTGCGTGATTTCTTTTTCTTGCAAGGTCGAAATTCTAGGACGAATTTTCTTCAAGAAGAGGGGAATGATAGCATCCTAGGAAGCTCAAATCTATTCAAGGACAAGAATGAAGCTTTGAAATCTCAAAGAGGGCCTTTAACAAAATGTCAAGCTAAAGAGTTGCAAAACAAGGTCATTAGACTTCAAGTGCAAATAAAGAAGTTGTTAATTGGGATGGAGAGCTCAAGGATAAAGGATATGAGTTGTCTAGGTATTATAATTATTTTATGGTCCAAATTCATGTCCAAGAAAAGGTGGATTAGATCCCAAGAGATATCCTCTAAAGAAGGTCCAAATCAGGCCATTATTGGACCTATTTGGCACCTAAAAATGTGTCCAAACTTGCAGCCCAATAATTCTTACATGAAGCCAATTTTTTATAACATAAAAAGGATTTAATTGCCCAATAAAGGTTCAATAGGCGTGATAGAAGTTGGGTACAAGTTGGTTCCAAGTTGCTTGCACGTTGCCTCCAAGATTTCCTATCCATGATTGTTTTGTGACTTTCAAGATTCTATCCAAGATTGGTTTTAACTTATTTCCATATATTTTGGTACTAGATTTATTACTTTCCTAGGTAGTTAAGGTTATGTTTTCCTTTTCCTAAGATTGTTGGAGTTACTTTCCAAGATTGACTTGGTTTTTGTTTCCTAGTGTTTTTCCTTTTCCTAAAGTATTTGGACTTGTTGTCCAAAGTAGTTTAGGACTTTATTTCCTTGTTTTTAGGTAGGAATTTCGTGACCCCCTCTCTATATAAAGGGGTGTCTTCTTTATTTTTAAATTTTAGATTATTATAGACTATTATCAATAAAAATTGTGAGATTTTTCTTACACTCTTGTGTGTGGCTACTCTTGGATTTATTCTTCAACCTTCAAGACTCAACTTAAGGTGGTAAGATTAAACTCTTTCAAAATCTTAGATCACTCCTAGATATTCAATAAAGGTGATAAGTTTAGGCTTATTGTTGTTCTTGTTATTCTAAATGGCCGGGTTTCACAATCTATCTCTTGTTTTTAATTCTCTACCAAAGGCGATTAGTTCTTTATTAGCTAATTGTTGTTGTTAGGATTCAACTTCAAGAATAGACTTCTTTAATTCAAGAAACTCTTTCTTGAATTCAATCTATCTTTAATTTTCCGTTGTTTTTTTGTTTCTTTATTTTCTTTTAGCTTCCGCAAGTTTTTTGATTTTCTTTAGTAATTCTTGGAACCCTATCATGTTGTTATCATTACTTGTACGGTGTCCATTATGAGGTTTATACCGATTACCAAAGTCTACAACATCTGTTTAAACAGAAGGATCTTAATTTGCGGTAGAGAAGATGCTTAGAGTTGCTTAAGGATTATGATATCACCATTCTCTATCATCCCGGAAAGGCCAATGTGGTGCCGATGCCTTGAGTCGTAAGGCGGAGAGTTTGGGCAGCTTAGCATACTTACCGGTAGCAAAGAGGCCTTTAGCCTTGGATGTTCAGGCCTTGGCCAACTAGTAGTTAGATTGGATGTTTCCAAGCAGAATCGAGTTTTTGGTTTATGTGGCTTATCGGTCTTCTTTATATGATCGCATCAGAGAGTGCCAGTATGATGATCCCCATTTGCTTGTCCTTAAGGACACGATTCAGCACAGTGATGCCAAGGAGGTCACTATTGGGGATGACGATGTATTACGGATGCAGGGTAGGCTATGTGTGCCTAATATAGATGGTTTGCGTGAGTTGATTCTCCAGGAGGCTCACAGTTCGCGGTACTCCATTTATCCAGGTGCCGCGAAGATGTATCAAGATTTGAGGCAGCACTATTAGTGGAGGCGAATGAAGAAAGATATAGTTGGGTTTGTAGCTCGGTGTTTAAATTGCCAACATGTGAAGTACGAGCATCAAAGACCGGGCGGATTACTTCAGAGACTTGAAATTCCAGAGTAGAAATGAGAGCGTGTTACCATGGACTTCGTAGTTGAGCTTACATGGACATTGAGGAAGTTTGATGCGGTTTGGGTGATTGTAGATCGGTTGACCAAATTCGCGCATTTTATTCGAGTTGGTACTAATTATTCTTTGGAGTGGTTGGCTGAGATTTATATCCGCAATATTGTTAGCCTACACGGTGTGTCGGTGTCCATCATTACAGATTGGGCCACGCAGTTTACATCACAGTTTTAGAGAGCAGTGCAGCAAGAATTGGGCACACAGGTTCAGTTGAGTACAACATTTCACTCTCAGACAGACGGGCAGTCTGAGCGCACTATTCAGATACTGGAGGATATGCTACGTGGTTGTGTCATCGATTTTAGAGGTTCTTGGGATAAATTTCTACCACTCGCGGAGTTTGCTTACAATAATAGCTACCAGTCGAGTATTCAGATGGCTCTGTATAAGGCATTATATCGGAGACGGTGTCGATCTCCGGTGGGTTGGTTTGAGCCGGGTGAGGCTAGGCTATTGGGTACTGACTTAGTTCAGGATGCTTTGGATAAGGTTAAATCGATTCAGGAGCGGCTTCGCATGGCGCAGTCTAGACAGAAGAGTTATGCTGACAGGAAGGCCCGTGATGTTGCTTACATGGTTGGGAAAAAGGTTCTGCTCAAGATTTCAACCATTAAGGGTGCGTTGAGGTTCGTAAAGAAGAGAAAGTTGAGCCTTCGATATATTTGGCCTTTTGAAATACTTAAGAAGGTTGGAGAAGTGGCTTATGAACTTGCTTTGCCACCTAGTCTATCGGGTGTTCATCCAGTATTTCATGTATCCATGCTCCGAAAGTATATCGGAGATCCGTCTCATGTTTTGGATTTCATCACGGTTCAGTTGGATGGTAATTTAGCTTATGATGTGGAGCCGGTGGCTTTCTTGGACCGACAGGTTCGAAAGTTGAGATCAAAGAGCATAGCTTCAGTGAAAGTGCAGTGGATAGGTCGGCCAGTTGGAGAAGCTACTTGGGAGAATGAGCGGGAGATATGGAGCAAATATCCACACCTATTTGAGACTCCTGGTATAATTCTAAACTCGTTCGAGGACGAACGTTTGTTTAAGAGGGGGAGAATGTAACGACTCGGCCGGTCATTTTGAGTATTACAACCATGTTTCCCCATTTACTGCTCAGCTTATGCTTTACAGTTGTTATGTGACTCGCCAGGGTGATTAGTTCGGGTCCGGTGAGGTTTTGGAATGAATTGGAATACTTAGTTCTAAGGTCTAAAGCTTAGGTTAAAATAATGACTGGATGTAGACTTATGTGTAAACGTCCCCGGAATAGAGTTTTGATGATTTCAATAGCTATGTATGGTAATTTTGGACTTAGGAGCGTGTCCGGAAAATTATTTCGAAGTCCGTAGTTAAATTAGGCTTGGAATGGCTAAAATAGAAATTTAAGTTGGAAGTTTGACCGGGGAGTTGACTTTTGATATCGGGGCCGGAATCCAATTATAAAAATTGTAAATACCTCCATTATGTCATTTATGACTTGTGTGTAAAATTTGAGGTCAATCGGACTTGATCTGCTAAGTTTCGGCAGCGAATGTAGAATGTTCCGACGTTATTTCTTCGAGAATAATTGGTATCACATTAAGTAAATGAGCTCCAAATTCGTATTTTATTGAAGCATTAGACACCCGTATTGAAATTTCGGAGCCATAGCAAAAAGAATCGTCGAATTCGGACATGGTATGAGAGAGTGCCCATTTCCGTGTCGGGGACGATTTTTCGTCGCCGCCAGCGTCCAGGGTAGCGTGGGGCGCTAGCCCTGTCGCTATGAATTTTTGGGATACTGGAAATTGCACCACAGACAGCGCCCCACGCTACCTGTGACGCTCGAAAATGTCAGAGGCTCTATAAATATGAGGAAAACTTCACAAATTTGACTCGTGGTTGAATGGGCGTTCATATTTTATAACTTTTGTCGGGTTTCGAGATGTGGGACCCACTGTTAATTTTTGAGTTAATTTTGGATTTATTTGTGGAATATAGCATTTTCATGTGGAATTGATTCCTATACCTCGTGTTGATTATATCGTATTATTTTGACTTAGATTCGAGGCATTTGGAGGCCGAATCGCGAGGAAAAGGCTTATTGGAATAAAGAATTGCTCGGATTGAGGTAAGTAACATTTTTAAATTTGGTCTTGAGGGTATGAGACCCTGGATTATGTGTTATGTGATTGGTTTTGGAGGTGATGCATATGCTAGGTGACGAGCGTGTGGGCGTGCACTATATGAATTGTGATTTAGACAAATATTATTGGACTGTGTAGTTGAATTATTTGTTGATATCCGTACATTCTCTATGTGTTAGAGAAAATTGAGCTGAGACTCATATTAAAAATCATGCTTAGACATATGCTGTTATTATTGGTACCCAGTGGGGTCATTTCTGTGATTGAATTATACGCTCAAGAATTGTAATTTCACGCTCAGTCATGTTAATTCATTTCGTATCATATCTCAGTCTATGTTGCTATTTATTGAGGCATCATATCATTGTTGTTGGGCTGCTTATCATGATTTCTGAGAGCCCAAGAGACTGGAGAGGTTGATGACTGAGTGAGGCCGAGGGCCTAATTGTGAGGATATTTATGGGATCGGGTTGCACGCCGCAGCATGTTTTATTGATTTATGCCATGATTGGCTTGATTTAGCGCTTGGGCTGAAGGAACCCCTCCGAAGTCTGTACACTCCCCCAGTGAGCGTATGTACCTACTGAGTGCGAGTGCTGAATGCGAGTGCCGAGTGATGAGTGACTGTGAGGAATGAGAGACTGTGAGGAAAGAGTGGCTGTGAAGAAAGAGTGATGTGAGGTTGGAGTGAATAAGAGGACTGAGTGACTGTTACTCTGAGATGATGCATTTATTTCATTATTTGCTGCATTTCAGTTGTAATATATCACTATTTTGGAAATTTCAAAAAAATATTATTTTATGTTTTGGTCAAACTTGATATGAAATTTCAGTAAAATCTTAAATGTTGAACTTGAGAGCATGCTTACTCTTTTATATTAGAAAGTATCGTATTTGGACTTAGCTGAGAAGCTGGTCACTACTTTTAGTTATTTATTTATTATTGTTACTTACTGAGTTGGTTGTACTCATACTACACCCCTGCACTTCGTGTGCAGAAACAGGTGATCCCGGATACAGTGGGTGTTAATTCTTTCACACAACCGATTTTTCGGAGATTCAGAGGTAGTTGTCATGTTTCGCAGACCTTGTCTCTCCTTTCTTATCTCTCTCTTTACTGTATTTGGTCTCAGATTATTATAGATTGTGTTGTCTAGACTTGTAATGTATAGATACTCATGTACTCGGTGACACCAGATTTTGGAAGTGTGTGTATCAGTATTTGCGAGACTTGTGAATTGTGCTTAAATATTATATTTTTAAACTTAAAAAGAAATTGTGATTTATTGAGGTTGTCGGCTTACCTAGTATCGATATAGGCGCCATCACGACAGGTTAAGATTTTAGGTCGTGACATTCAAGCACCAATTGTACTTTATTGTGACAATAGTGGTGCAGTTCCAAACTCGAAAGAACCAAGTAGCCATGAAAAGAGTAAGCATATTGAACGTAAATATCATTTAATTCGGTACATAATACAGAGAGGTGATGCAAAAGTGTTGAAGATTGCATCAGAGAACAATTTGGCAGACCCGTTTACAAAGAGCTTGCCACAACAGAATTTTTACAAGCATGTAGAAGGGATGGATATTAGAGTTGTAGACGCATGGTTATGAGTCTAAGTGGGAGATTGTTGGGATACACTGTTAATCATGCGGTTTAGATATAGTATTTTATTTTATTCTTTATAGAATAATTATTTATTTCATTTATTCAATTCAATAAAGTATTATTTTAAATAGATTATTTGTTACATGTGTATCATTTAGTTATGTAGTAGACAATTTAGTGTATGAAGTCTTAGCTCATGCAAAGAAGATTAAATGGTCGGTTCTCATAATTAATAAACTATGTTCACAATCGAAGATATTGTTGGAAAAAATATCTTAATGATTGTAGCACAAGATTAAAGTATAATTTATCTTGATTATGGGAGTGGTTTTGCTCCAACTTCTTGTGCTAGTATACTTAGTGTATATTGAACGGACCAAGTAGAGAAAATATGTTTTGTACTAAATATATATAAAATATTTTCTCTAATTCATTAAATAATCTTATACTCCTAATCTTGATATAGTTATTATGATCAATGTGATTTGTTTATTATTTTGATTTATCAAAAGGTACAACTCTATTCAAAGTTAGTGTATGCCTAATAAATTGGATAATAACGAATATCATTTGTGAAATAATAATTAGTTGATAGAATCTGTGACTCAGTTTTGAGTTTGATGATACCACTTTATGTATGCTTATAAGTTTTCATGTGAAAACCCCGCCAGTGAATTTTGTATCCGTCACATGAAATAGTTTAAGCGTAATTATAAAGGATTTAATTAGTTGATTAAATTAAATTGTTAGTGATTTAGTTTAATTAACAAGTATTTGTAATCTTAACATGGGGGGTAAAATAAGTGTTAGTGAATTTTCGATATTCATATTGAGGAGTTCAATTGTGTGTTTTTAGTGGAATAAACTGTAATTAATTATAGTAGAATTTAATTCATCCGAATTTTTGAATTAATTTTATAATTAGTAGCCTCTTATTGTTTCTGTGGTCTCTGCTATACCTAGTAAAAACCAGGACAGACTTGGGTAGAAAGTGACTTGGGAGAAAAGTTATCCTTTTGAGTTAGAGTAGGATTCTACTTGCACTAGCATAATCCTACACGTTTTTGAGCCCTTATTGTGGCTTAATTTCGGGTCTATTAAAGGAAGACTAGTTTCACCTAACAACTAACAACTCACTCTTAGTTGTATTGTTTTTCCCACTCAAACAATTTCGTCCAAGGTCTTACAAGGAACATAGTAGAAGACTGTAACCCTGGATTCTTGCTCTGTGGATGACCTGTACAACGTTTTCAAGAGGTTAGTACTTTTAATCTCCGTATTGAATCATTGTCTAGTTTACATGTCTCTGATACCATGATTATATACTTGCTTCCGCTACGCATGCTCTAACAGATAAAACAAGTAAGATTGAAAAACAAAATTCCCTTCTAAGAAAACTCTTTTTAGCTTACTCAAAGAAGGTCAAGGTTACAATTGGAAACTAAAATTTATCCAGTTTTAAAGCCAATCATATGTTTTATACACTACTTATCTCATTTTTAATGTGATGAGCCAAGTAAATCATAAGTAATAATTAATCCCGGAATTATTAATTTTAATATATTAAACCTTAATTCTAAGTTTTATGAGGAAAATCGTTTAAAGATTGTTGGACTTGCTGAACCACACAATCGTCTATCTTTCCTTCGGTATGTAATTTTGATTTTTTTTTTTGATAAAGAAACAAATGTGTGAATTCTCTCTTTTGGCTTTTGTTGACTATTATTAAACCACCAAATGTGATACATGAAATTTTTAGTTAAACTTAAAAAAGTTAAAGAACGACAAGACTGGTATGAACTGTCAATTTCTTAGTCGTTTGTAGTGAATCATGTGGTTAAATTCAAGTGCATAAGGAACTTCGAATAACTAGTTTGGCCATATATAAGGAGTATTTTGCCAAAAAGTAACTAAGATGTGGACAAGTGTGTCAAAATTGTCCAAATATCCCAAACCCAGTTTATCTTCCAAGTTGAGTCACAGAATGAATTTCTTTTTTCAGGTTAAAAATATAGTTATATTTGTATATTACTAGTTAGTATGTATCAATTACAAAATGGAGTGCTCATTGTTGCACTCGGAAATATATAGTTTGTTCACACTAGCCGTAATTCTTCTAAGTTTCCATTTGTCTGCTTCCAAAATTTTAACAACATACTGAGGGAGACGTGGAACTGCCAAAGACTAAGCAATCGTTTGGTTACCGGGGGAATTAATCCCTCTATAAAATTTGAGATTATATTTATTCTGTATTTAGTTATAGATATTAGCTAAATAATGTTTATACTAAACTCTAGGTATTATCTATCTCATATTAAATGAGGGCAGGAATTATAATGTTCTATCTCATATTTAGTACTATGCATCTTATTTCCATTCCTTGGCAGCAAATAAGCCACGCCATCTGCTCCCTAAACCCATGATTAAGAGCTGGTTCTCCTATGTACTTGGAATTGACCTGCAAAATGAAGTCTTGGTCGTCTCTCAAACCACCGACGGAAGGGAAGACCACAAGAGAAAGGACATATTGACTTGTCTTATCCGCCCAACACTCAGTTAGATAGATTCTCTTTAACTATTTTGAAGAAAGATGCAACCAAAATATAGCCATGTATACATTTCTATTCAGTCTACTTATCTGCTCCATAGTTTTTAATCAAAAGGTTAATGGTCAAGGGGATACCATAACTACAACTCAGTTTATCAAAGATGGTGAAACTATTGTTTCCTCTGGTGGATCATTTGAATTAGGATTCTTCAGTCCAGGAGAAACTTCTACAAATCGATATGTTGGAATATGGTACAAGAAACCCTCTGTTATTACTCCAGTTTGGGTTGCTAATAGAGTAGCTCCTGTCACCAATAAATCTGGGGTCTTGAAAGTCATTCAGTTAGGTGTTGTTGTTCTTGTCAATGATACTAATGCCACTGTTTGGTCAACCAATTCATCAACAACGGTCCAAAATCCTGTTGCACAGTTGCTAGACACTGGAAATTTTGTGGTGAGAGATGCAGATGATCCAAATCCTGAAAATTTCCTCTGGCAAAGCTTTGATTATCCTAGCAATACATTGCTGGCCGGTATGAAACTTGGAACGGACTTGGTGACTGGATTAGAAAGGTATCTTAGCTCGTGGAGAAGCAATGACGATCCTGCTCCTGGGGATTATACTTATCATTGTGATCCTACTGGTTATCCACAAAACCTTATGAGAAAAGGTCCTAATCGAATTTACGAGGTTTGGCCAATTTTGCCTACTTCCTCGGACACAACCAATATTTTATTTTACTCCAAAAATACAGGTGAAATAATATTAAAAGAGAGAAGATACAAATGCCTTAAGAAGATAAGAAAGCAAATGAGAGGTGTGTTTCAATCCTAAACATTAGGCCTCCTTTTATAGGTGAAATTTTCATAAACATTTTGCCCACAACCGATGTGAGACTTTGGCAATCAACAGTTATGTGGTGCATATAGCACTTGCAACATTCTGAGTGATCCTTTTTGTCAATGTTTAGATAAATTCGAGCCAAAACATCCAGATGATTGGATCAGGTCAGACTGGTCGAGTGGTTGTGTGCGGAAACACCCACTGAATTGCACGGGAGACAGGTTTCTAAAGTACTCTGGTGTTAAACTGCCTGATACACGATTTTCTTGGTTCAATAAGACAATGACACTAGATGAATGCAGGGCAGTTTGCTTGAGAAACTGTTCGTGTACGGGTTATACTAATCTGGACATACGCAATGGAGGAAGTGGGTGCTTGTTATGGATTGGGGAGCTGGTTGACATCAGACAGCTATCTCAATCAGGGCAGGATATCTACATTAGGATGTCTGCTTTGGACATAGGTAATATGCAATTTACTGATTGCCTGAGATACGTTCTGTAGAAAGCATCAAACATCTAAGAAACTTGTAGAGACCTTTTTTCTTGCCAAAATGAAACCTCCCTGCCATCTAAGAAACTTGTAGAGACCTTTTTTCTTGCCAAAATGAAACCTCCCTGCCTTTAATCTTGGCAAGTTTTGAAAGAACTACACAAGGTTAAACCTATAATAGTACAAAACTCTCACTACACAATGCTTGTGGTCAAGAATGATTCACTGAATAGTTCAATTTGATAAGGCTTGTCAGAAAATAAAGAAAGAGGATTGTATATACAAGGATCTAGCTGTAAACTTTAAGAAGGTTGCGGTTCTACTTCTCCACACAGATTACTATCCTTAAGGCTGTCCTAAACACATTCATGCCCGTTTCATTAGCGATGGACTACTTCAATGCCATCAGCAAAGCTCATATATTCCACATTACGGAGAAAAAGACTTCTTGGACCTTCCTGTTTTCTAGGAAATAAATAGAACAAGTATAAAGAAGTGGATAAAAACTTCTACTATTAGTAGAAACAACTATTTAAAATTTTTGGATGGCAGATGTTGCAGGTTCAGCTGGATCAAAGGGAAAAAAAGCTGTCATACTTGCAGTAGCTTTGCCACTATTGGTTGCGTTGATTCTGCTAGGTCTAGGTGTAGGCCTGATTCTTTACAAACGAAGGAGAGAGGATCCAGTGATTACAACAAAGGGTAAGCAAATCATACAAAACCTGAAGCGGCTAATTATGGTTATTAATTCTGTTTATCACTAATATTTCTTGTGGAGCGTGGTCTGAACAAAGTCTATCTACATGTTCAAATCGCAGGGACATTAAGTGGTCACAGCAACAAGAATGATAACAGTAATCAAAGTCACTCTGAAGATTTTGAGCTACCACTTTTTGACTTATTTACATTAACCAAGGCTACTGACAACTTTTCATTTGTGAACAAGATTGGAGAGGGTGGCTTTGGACAAGTTTACAAGGTAGAAACATTTCTCAAACTCCAAGTAATGATACTCAAGACTCGAGAGCACATTGAACAAAGCCGTCTAATTTCTTTGCTTTACACAAAATGAAAATTAACTCTTGGGGTCAGTACATACAGCAGTGTATGATAGTATGATGAGTGGAACGAGTAATAAGTAGAGAGCCTTATTTCGAGACCAACAATGTATTAAAAAACAAAGGTTTCAAATTCAAAGTAAGAAAGGGGCATATACTGTGAAGCTTCAATCCATCCACGGGAGAAAATTTTGTCCATTTTTTGGTGCAAATTAGTGGTATGCTTAACAGTTTCTAGCAACATCTCCTCTAAATAGAAATGAAGTGTGTGAGTGGATGCCGCCTAAACAAGAAATTGACTGGAATAGTAGTGCAAAAATGACCATTCCCTCGATCGAATTTCTAACAGGACTGCTACTTTTACAGGGTGTCCTAGAAGATGGACAAGAAGTAGCAGTGAAGCGGCTTTCAGAAACATCAGAGCAAGGACTTCACGAGTTCAAGAATGAAGTTAACTGCATTGCAAAACTTCAGCATCGGAATCTTGTAAAGCTTCTAGGATGCTGCATTCAAGGAGTAGAGAAGATGTTGGTGTATGAATACTTGCCAAATAAAAGCCTGGATTTATTTTTATTTGGTTAGTCTTTCACATCTAGTGTGCGCCATTTCTTTCAATGCAATCAATTGTTATGAGTGATATAAAACACCTCATACTTAAAAAGTTAAAATGCTAATGTTCAAGAAGGGATCTTCTAATTTTATTTCAAGTGGAGGTTACTTTCGTGTTTATTGAAAAATTATTGTAATAAGTTGAAAACATTTGGCAGGTGAAGAAAGGAGCGCAATACTTGATTGGCCTAAGCGCTTCAACATTATTAAAGGAATTGCTCGAGGATTGATGTATCTTCATCAAGATTCTAGGCTCAGAATCATCCACAGAGACTTGAAAGCTAGCAATGTCTTGCTTGATAATGAAATGAAACCAAAGATATCAGATTTTGGGATGGCTAGAAGTTTTGGAGGAGACGAGACAGGAGCCAACACACGACGTGTTGTTGGAACATAGTAAGATTTAATCTTTGACATGTAGTTTATGAGCACTTGCATATCCTGCATTATATAATCATGCGGTTTCTTTGTTGCAGTGGTTACATGTCCCCAGAATATGCAATCGATGGGATATTTTCAGTGAAATCAGATGTCTTTAGCTTTGGAGTACTAGTACTAGAGATTGTGAGTGGAAAGAAGAATAGACGATTTGTTCATCCAGACCACCACCTCAACCTTCTTGGACATGTAAGTCCTAATTAGTGTAACTCCTAAGTGAAAAAGACTTTACTTAGAAAAAGTATTTATTTAGTTTTATGTGCTCATGGTAAATTACATGTACATTTCTACTATAAGCTAATTGGTAACCTGTTAAAATGTTGGGATTCATAGCTTAGAAGATAGCTTAGGAACTGATATTAGTTAGTATGTGTGGCAGTCCAACTGTATTTAATATTTGGGCATCCAGTTCAAATCTTGTACTTATTGTATTTGGGCTTCCGGGTCCTATATATATAGAGGCCCAACTTCTGAGAACAATACATAGAAAAATAGAATTATTTTGTACAGCCTTTGGAAAATATAGAAAAAGTCAGATATTTCTTTTTCTCTCTTCTCTTAGAACCCTAATTGGGTGTTTCTCATTTTCCTTCGATCTCTGAATCTAACATGGTATCAGAGCTATGGCGTTTAAGATCTATTCCTCCGTCGATGTGCGGTGATATTAGTGAAGTTCTTTTTGCCGAATTTCATTCTGATTCTGGTGTTCGTCGGAGATCGAAATCTAGGTTTTGCAAGGAAGAAATCGTTGATGAAAAAGGAGTTCTTTTCTTTCAAATTGCCGCTGTGATTTTTTGGATTTGGACTGCGTCAATCCTATTTCAGCTCATCTTCTCAACAATCTCCGTCCGTCTCTTCATTTTTGTCAAGGTCGTCCCCTTCCGGTAGCGAACGGTGTTTTTGGTAACATCGTCTCTTCTCACTAGCTACTTGTTAGCTTGTTGTTGTTCTCTGTTATGCATGTACAATTTTTTGTTTTAGAAACTTTAATTTTTGAATTCCACTATTGTTAGTAGTCTGGTCCAGTTTTTTTTGTTGCTTTGGTTGATTGTCAATATGAAAAATAATTCTGAGACTCTAGTCGATAGTGTAGGAACTTCATCTTGTACTGTTTTTCATCCGGATGATTACACTCATCCATGTCACCCACTTTATGTTCACCCCTTGGATGTTTTGGGTGCTTCTCTAATTTCTGTTCCTTTTGATGGTTCTGGTTATTCTAGCTGGCATAGGACTATCTTAGTAGCTTTGTCCGTTCGTAATAAATTGAATTTCATAAATGGTTCATCTGTCAAGCCACCTACTGAGTCCCCTTTGGCAAGGCAATGGCAGAGATACAATGATTTAGTCATCTCCTGGTTGACAAACTCCCTTACCAAAGAAATATCTCGTAGTGTTGAGTATTCTGAGTTGGTCAAGGATATTTGGAGTGAACTTGAGGAGAGATATGGAAAGGCTGATGGAGCTAGGTTGTTTGAATTTAAGAAAGAGCTGGCACACATATCTCAAGGTTCACTAGACATGGCATCTTACTTCAATACCATAAAACAACTCTGGGATGAGATATCTTCCATTTCTGCCAACCATTTGTCTGTTTGTACATGTGGGGGTAACAAGAAAGTTGAGGAAGAACAGAGAGTTTATCAGTTCTTGATGGGTCTTACTGATACTTATCTTCAAGTAAGGAGCAACATAATCATGATGAAGCCCTTGCCCTCAATGAACACTGTGTACAACATTTTTTTGGCTGATGAGAACAGAGACAAGTTTCCTCTGCATCTCATTTTAGCAACAATTCTGCCTCCTTTAATGTTGGGGTTTTTAAACAGAGTTTACCATCCAAGGTCAATTTTGACTCTCCCATACCACAAAATCCTCATTTAAGGTTTAATTCAGAGTCTCAAAAGTCCTCCTTAATCTGCTAGTATTGCAAGAAACCAGGGCATGCTATTGACAAGTGCTACAAATTGCATGGTTTCCCTCCCAATTTCAAGTTCACTAAAGGGCTTGGTCCTAGAAAAGCAGCTGCACATGTTGAGGTTGATCACTCTGGTGATGTTGGGATTGATAGTAGCACTGTTGGACAGAATGTTGGACAGCTCGAGTCTTCCCAAGCCTCTTCAGTCCCTGGTTTAACTAAAAATCAGTACTCTCAACTCATGATGTTGCTGCAACAGTCTCATATTTCCACTCCATCTTCTCCTCCTACACTCGTGGCATCTGCTAATTTTGCTGGCATGCTTCTGCCTGAGAATAGTTCAGTTAGAACTTTCTTGCTTACTAAAATAGACAATGTTATTTGGATTATAGATTATGGAGCCTCAGATCACATGACATCTGATAAATCTCTTCTTTTCAACATACAACCACTATTTGTTCTTTACCTAGTGTCTCTTCCAAATGGTTACAAAGTTAAAGTTCATATTGTAGGTTCTTTGGCTTTATTTCCTGATCTCATTCTTCACAATGTGCTTTACATTCCTAGTTTTAAATTCAATCTCTTTTCTGTGTACAAGCTTGTTGCTAAACCTGGTCACATGGTTCAGTTTACCAACACTGGCTTTACTTTTCAAGGCCCTTCTCTGAAGAAGCCAGTGGTACTTGGTAGACCTGACAGCGGACTGCACAAGCTGTTTCAACTCCCAATGGTTTCAAATTCTTTGTTTTCTGATTCATCTTTACATTCTGTTTCCCCTGGTAATGATCCAAATGTTGTTCTTTCTGATAACTGTTTTGGTGTTCCTGGTAGTAGTACAAGTTTGTCTCTTAGTTCTGCTGAGGTGTCTGATGATGTACATATGAATAAAGTGAATAAAGATGATGTTGTTTGGCACTATAGACTAGGGCATCTATCTTTTTCTAAAATGAAGCATGTATCTGATCTTGGAACCAAATTGTCATCTAAACAATCTTTCATTTGTCCCTTGGCTAAACAAACTAGGTTACCTTTCCCTGATAGTTCTATATAGTCAACCAAACATTTCCAATTAACTTCATATTGATACCTGGGGACCTTATCATACCACTACATATTTTGGTTCCAAATATGTTTTAACCATTGTTGATGATCATACTAGATCTACTTGGACTCATCTTTTAGGAGCAAAGAGCAATGCTTTTGACATTCTAAAGGCTTTTATTGCCATGGTAGAAACTCAATTCCAAACTAAAGTCCAAACTGTTATGAGTGATAATGCTCTAAAGTTAGGGTCCAGCTTGCCTGTTTGTCAATTTTTTTCTGAAAAAGGTATTGTACATCAGACTTCTTGCCCTCATACCCCTCAGCAGAATGGGGTGGTGAAAAAAAAACATAGATATCTACTTGAGACTGCCTACTGTTTCAGTCTCACCTTCCCCTTAAATTCTGGGGAGACTGTATTCTCACTGCCATTTATTTGCTAAATAGATTTTCATCCCCTTTACTAAATCACAAAAGCCCTTATGAGTTACTCTATGGAAAATTGCTTGTTTATACTCATCTTAGAGCTTTTGGTTGTCTTTGCTATTCCACTATTTCCAAGTATCTTAGAGACAGATTTCAACCTAGATTTGTGCCTTGTGTGTTTGTGGGTTATCCCTTTGCTAAGAAAGGATATAAGTTATATAATCTGGAGACTCACTCATTTTTTGTGTCTAGAGATGTTGTCTTTCATGAACATATTTTTTCATTTCTTCAATCATCCACAAATTCCTCCAGTTTATGTCCCTTTCCTTTTTCTGTATGTTTTGATGATTCCCTTTCTACTGCTACTTCTTTTCCTCCTGTTTCTCCTACTTCCACTTCTTCCACTCCTATTCCTATTACTCTTGCCTCTTTTCTTCCTGCCCCCTCATCTAATTCTCCTCCTCCACTCTCACAACCTTCTGCATCTATTTCTCCTCCTCTTGTTCCTCTTTTCCCTTCCAATTCTTCTTCTCCTCCTGCTCTCAGGAGGTCTTCTAGAATTCACAAGCAACCTGAATATCTTAAAAGCTATGTCTGTCAGTTAATTGGCTCCACTCCTGAATCCTCCTCTAGTCTAGTTAAGCAACATGTTTTTGAACCTTCTACCTATTCTCAGGAAGCAGCTGTCCCTGAATGGCAGGCTGCTATGAGACAGTAATTTGAAGCTTTGGAGACTAATAAAACTTGGGATATAGTTGAGTTGCCTTGTGGCAAGAAACCAATTGGATGCAAATGGGTTTATAAGGTTAAATACAAAGCTGATGGTTCAATCGAAAGATATAAAGCAAGGTTAGTGGTTAGGGGTGATACCCAAGTTGAAGGAATTGATATTCATGAGACTTTTTCCCCTGTTATAAAGATGTCCACTATTAAAACTCTTATTGTTGTGGCAGTTAAGAAAAATTAGCCCCTCTTTCAACTTGATGTTAATAATACTTTCTTACATGGTGATTTGGATGGGGAAGTTTACATGAGACTACCCCCTGGATTGTCTGTTCCTTCTACATCCTCCTCTGTCCCACTTGTTTGCAAGCTGAGAAAATCTCTATATGGGCTGAGACAGGCCTCCGAGCAGTGGTACGCTAAGTTGTCACAAGCCTTACAGTCCAGAGGGTATACTCATACTCTCAATGATTATTCTTTGTTTACCAAAGGTTCTGGGGACTCTCTTGTCATCTTGGTTGTGTATGTAGATGGTATTGTACTTACTGGGACTGATTTGGGGGAAGTTCCTGCTTTAAAAGCTTTTCTTCATGATCAGTTTAAAATTAAAGATTTGGGTCTTCTTAATTACTTTCTTGGTATTGAGGTGCTATATTCTTCTTCTGGAGTTCTATTGCATCAAAGGAAGTTTATTCATGATCTCTTAAAGGAGTTTCATTGTGATGTCTGCTCTCCTATTATTTCTCCTCTTGAGTTGCATGAGAAACTTAAAGCTAAAGTAGGGGATTCTTTGCCTAATCCTGAGGTTTATAGAAACCTTGTTGGGAAGCTGGATTTTTTAACTCATACTAGGTCTCATTTGTCTTTTGCTGTCCAGCATTTAAGCCAGTTTATGCAGCATCCATGTGCTCCTCATATGAAGGCTGCCCTTCATCTATTGAGATACATTAATGGTACTTCACATTACGGTATCTTCTTCAACAATTCCTCAGACCTTTCTCTTCAGGTGTTTTGTGACAGTGATTGGGGCTCTTGCCCTGATAGTAGAAGATCAACTACAGGTTTTTGCATTTTGTTGGGTGGTAGTTTGGTGTGCTGGAAATCTAAGAAACAACTTGTGGTATCTCTTTCTTCAGCTGAGGCTGAATATCGTTCATTAAGCAAAGTTGTTGTTGAAGTTATATGGTTGTCCAGACTGTTGGTTGATTTTGGTCTTCCTGTTTATTCTTCCATTCCTATTTTCTGTGATAACCAGGCTGCATTGCACATAGCAAAAAATTCAGTATTCCATGAATGGATCAAGCATATTGAGTTAGACTGTCACTTTGTCCGGAGCAAGCTCGCAGATGGGCTGATCAGCTTACTTCATACCTCAAGTGCTTCCTAAGTGAAAAAGACTTTACTTAGAAAAAGTATTTATTTAGTTTTATGTGCTCATGGTAAATTACATGTACATTTCTACTATAAGCTAATTGGTAACCTGTTAAAATGTTGGGATTCATAGCTTAGAAGATAGCTTAGGAACTGATATTAGTTAGTATGTGTGGCAGTCCAACTGTATTTAATATTTGGGCATCCAGTTCAAATCTTGTACTTATTGTATTTGGGCTTCCGGGTCCTATATATATAGAGGCCCAACTTCTGAGAACAATACATAGAAAAATAGAATCATTTTGTACAACCTTTAGAAAATATAGAAAAAGTCAGATATTTCTTTTTCTCTCTTCTCTTAGAACCCTAATTGGGTGTTTCTCATTTTCCTTTGATCTCTGAATCTAACATAAAATGGCATAACTAAATTACTATCACAGGGTTAAACTATGCTGATAGTGCAAGAGTTGATAGTTTATATAACTTAAATCCTTTGATATGCAGGCATGGCTGCTTCATAAAGAAGGAAGGCAATTGGAACTAGTCGATTCAAATCTGGTGGACTCATGTTACGTATCAGAAGTGCTTAGATCAATCCATGTGGGATTGCTATGTGTTCAACAGAATCCGGAGGACAGGCCAAGTATGTCTACTGTGATTATGATGCTGAGCAATGAAGGCATTTTGCCACCACCTAAACATCCTGGCTTTTTCACTGAAAGGAATGTTAAAGATGTTGAATTTTCTTGGAGTACACAAACACCTAGTTCTATAAACGAAATTACCATCACATTGTTGAATGCTCGATGACGCCTGTCCAAAGTGGGCTACACCTTCCATCATTTCTCATAATGTATTAAGTTCCTCCCCTTCTTTTTTTAATTAGTTAGAAGATTATTTTGTAGTAATTCTATTGTAATACGTCTACATTTTAAGTTAGGATTTCCTACTCCTATTCAATTTCACAGAGAAGTTAGATTCAGCTAGCAACAGCTTACTCTTTGCATTCGTTATATAAATCTCTCTCAAATTTTCTTAATTGTGCATATATGAGTAGAAATCCCTTACCGCCACAAGGTAAACCTGGAGCAATATGATCGGCATCTATATTTGTTTCACCCAATGCTTTAGCTTGATCATAGGGGAAATCACATTATAAGAACTTGTCTCTGCAAATTCATCATCGTCACCTTTGCAAGAAGCCTCATTTCTTCTGTCAATTTCACCTGATTGCAAGACAAAGATTTATGACAATGAAAATATAATAAAGAGATCAAAAGCAACAACTAAAAGGAAAGAAGACACCGAACAACCAAATTCAAAACTTGCAAATTAATTGTGTAGAGACTGGAACTGGAAATAAACCGTATCAAGGAGAAGGAAACGAAATTGGAACAGTGGCGTAAAAAAGAATGAAGTTCAACAGATAGAATGAAAAACGTGCTGCTAATGCTTTGCGTTGATTTTGCGAGAAGATTGCTCCAAAATAACATTCAGATTTAGAATTTACCAACTTGGGCAGAAGTTCAGCTGCATTAGGTAAAATATATACTACTTCCGTTTCAATTTATTTGAACTTATAAAATAAATAAAAGACTTTTAAAACTTGTCGTCTAAAACGATCCAAGATATTTGTATGGCTATAAATCATACCATTAAGGATAAAAGAAATTTTTTTAAGATTTAATTGTTTTCAAATTAAAAAAGTCATTCCTTTTGAAACTAGCTAAAAAGAAAATAGGTTTATTCTTTTTGAAACGAAGGGAGTATGTTTTCATATTATATACCGTAGAATATTTATATGATGCTATATAACAAAAGCACTTAGCTTGTCATAGTAACTATATTTCAAGTAACGGTAAAACGTCCAAGTAAATAAAAACATCTCAATAACGATAAGAATATCTCATGTAAAAGTCCGCTATAGATCATCAATATAGTTAAAATTGTTTTCAATATCATATATTGAACGGACCTGTGCCACATGCAATATTCAACACATTAGGTAACACATTTCATTTATAAATCACAAATCATGTATAAATCTTGAAGTTGTGAAAGCACACGTTGTGGTAAGGTTACTACTTATAGTACTCGTGTCAGAATACCGCACATGTTACTGCGAGCAATCTGTTCGGCTTCTTCAACTACCTATATTGTCACAAAATGAATCTAAGTATCAACTTCACGAACTAGCAATAGAATTGATTCACAATAACCACCGCTTGAGGTTTCATGCCGAACCCTCAATTCATCAAATTGTGTGTGTCCATTGTATGGTAAACACATTAATCCACAAACTACCAATTACTACCCATTCATAATATATTCGTCCAAATCCCATTCATGTAGAGTTCTATGAATTTTCTTAATTTCCTTAACCCTAGTTTCCATCTGTTAATCCCATCTCAACTTATCATAGCAACTTATCTAATTTACCCATAATTAATATATAAAGTCAATTATATAAGCCTTGAGTCCAGAGAATTGCCTTTTAAAGTGTCCCTATTAAACAAGGTTCAACTTCCAATTCGCTAATCTGTATATGAGTCAAAATTGAAGAGCTAAACAATTCAAAACCAAACATTGCAGAATAGGTGTATTATTTAAGACTCGCATTATTTGCTAGTAGAGGTAGCTTGTTGTAACGTTTATTTGCGGCCCAACAAAGTGTTTTTGTTCCCAAAAGCTGGTGCGTTGCTCCAATATTAGTTGCTGCTTCTTCTCTTTCAATTCCCGTCGCAATTCGCAAGGCTCTCAAACAGCTTAGTATTTTTTGGGCTAACTAGTTTCTCGGCACATGCATTGAACATATATATTATTCATGTAATAAACGATATTATAAAATTATATCATATTATTAAGATAAAACTTTGAGTAAATAATTCTACGTGAAAGAATAAAGTAAAAGTTTTTATGAATGGTTAATGTGAATTATCGTATGGTGACTTGTTTGTTGAGGTCGAGATAATTAGATATTATCTTAAACTACCGAGGTAAACAATCAAAATTTTAACAGTATCTTAGCTATCTTTTCCAATGGATTTCAACTAATGTTTTGAACCCCTAAACATACTATCAAAAGTTTGTTCCTTACTGTTTCTGGAACAGTTAATGTGACCCAATTGTTGTTGCTAATGATGAACAACAAATTACTTTACACATAAAAGATAGTATGCATGATAAAGGTCTTTATGTCACTGCAGTTTATGCAAAGTGCACAGTTGTAGAAAGGAAAGATCTTTGGAGCAGCATAGATAATATTAACATGATCATTGACGGACCATGGTGTATTGGAGGAGACTTCAATGTTATCATGGACCCAGATGAAAAGTTGGGTGGCAGACCCCACAGAGCTCACAGGAGTTTTGACTTTGTTACTACAATGGAAACTTGTGGTCTCAGTGACATTGGCTTCACTGGCCCTAAATTCACCTGGTGCAACAATTGGAGGCCAAGAAAAAGAATTTGGAAAAGATTGGATAGAATTTTTGTTAATGATCAATGGGTACAAGTTTTTCAACATAATTATGTGAAACATTTGGTAAGGACAGGCTCAAACCACAGACCTCTTCTAATGAAATGCCATAGTGATCAACATGAGATCATTAAGTATTTCAGATTCTTGAATTTCTGGACTGAACAACAAGATTTCTTGGAGGTGGTTCAGTGAGTATGGGACATTCATGTTATAGGGAATGCTATGTGGAGACTAAAGACTAAACTTCAAACCCTGGGAAAGAAGCTTAGTCAATGGTCCAGGGAAATTGTGAGTGATATCCACCAACAGATTGGTGATTGGGAAGCTAAGGTCCATATACTTGAATATCTTGATATTCAGATGAACTCTGAGAATAGTAGGGAAGAACTCAATCGGGCTCATGCAGAATATATAAAATGGTTGGGTTTACAAGAGTCTCTTTTGAAACAAAAGACTCAAACCAAGTGGTTTCAGGAGGGAGACTACAATACTAAGTATTTTCATTGTGTTCTAAGAGAAAGAAGAAGAAGATTACAACTTCATAGAATAAAGAATAGCAAGGGAAGATGGGTCGAGGGGGATGAAAAAATTGCCAAGACTGTCATTAACCATTTTAAAAAGTTGTCTAATCTTCCTCAACCTGTGATCAAGCACAATGTACTTATTTGCATTCCGAGGTGCCTCACTGATTTTGACAATTTAATACTCTCATCTATCCCTGATGAAACTGAAATAAAAAATGTTATTTTCAGTCTTAGTGCATAGAGCACAATTGGTCCTGATGGCTTCAATGGGACCTTTTTTCCAACACTGCTGGGAGATAATTAAGAAGGATGTGGTTGAGTTTGTCTTGGAATTCTTTAATGGGAAGAATCTTATAAAGTTTTATTCTCACACATGTTTAGTTCTTATCCCTAAAGTTGAGTCCCCTTCTAGTTTTTATGAACTAAGACCGATTAGTCTTAGTAATTTCACTACCATTATTTCCAAAGTTTTGGCAGAAAGACTCAACGTTCTTCTTCCCAATTTGATCTCTGCTAATCAAAGTAGATTTGTTAAAGACAGGCTCATTTCAGAAAATATTTTGTTAGCCCAGAAAATCATTCAAAATATTTCCAAAACCAATAGGGGAGGGAATATGGTTATAAAACTACATATGGCTAAGGCATATGACAGGATGTCCTGGTCATTTCTGGTAGAAGTTCTAAAAAGATTTGGTTTTGATGACCATTGGATAGACATGATTTGGAGGATGATCTTAGATGTTTGGTATTCAATCATCATTAATGGCACTAGAAGAGGGTTTTTTACTTCGTCTCAGGGACTCAAGCAAGGGGATCCCATTTCCCCCTCTTTATTTATCCTGGCAGCAGAGGTCTTATCTAGATCCCTTAATGCCCTTCATGAAAGTGCTGATTTTGTTCCTTTCACCATGAGCTCCAGAGACCCTCTTATTAATCACCTGGTATATGCTGATGACATAGTCATTTTTACCGGTGGCAACAATAGATCAGTCAAACTCATTATGAAGCAGATAAGAAACTATGAAACCTCCTCAGGATAAAGAGTTAATAAAGATAAGAGTTTCTTCCTCACTGATCCAAAGGCTGGGGCACATAGAATAAACAGGATGAGGGAATGCACGGGGTTTATGGAAAAAAACTTCCTATTCAATTATCTTGGTTGTCCTTTATACATATGAAGGAAGAAACTTGAATATTTTGATGGAATGTTGACTAAAGTGACCAAAAGACTTAACAGTTGGCAGGAAAAAATGTTGTCTTATGGTAGCAGGGTGATTTTGATTAAAAGTGTCTTGCAATCCCTGCCTTTGTACACCTTGTCTGCTATGAGTCCTCCTAAGGGCACCTTGAACCTACTGGAAAAACACGTGGCTAGATTTGTTTGGGGATCTACTAGTGATAAAACAAAATACCACTGGAGCTCTTGGAAAAATTTATGTCTTCCCAAAGATGAGGGTGGTATTGGCATTAGAACCATGGTTGATATTAATAATATGCTTGCTATGAAAAGGTGGTGGAGACTCCGAACTCAACCATCGCTATGGGCTTCTTTCCTTAAAGCCAAATATTGTATAAGGTCTCATCCAGTATCTAAAGTTTGGGCTTCTGGAGACTCTCATGCCTGGAAACATCTTACTCTAGTTAGGAAGAATGTGGAGTCAAATGTCACGTGGAAAGTTAATGCTGGTAATTGCAGCTTTTGGTGGGATAATTGGATAGAGAAAGGCATTTTAGCAACTTTGTTCCCTGAAGTAGTTGGTAATAAAATGAGCTCTATTAAGGATTACATTATAGGAGGTCAATGGAACTTGAAAAAGCTTGGCAGGGTTCTTGATGTACAAACCGTGCAACACATTACCAGTATTAATATTGAAGATCAGAATGAAAATGATTATGCCATATGGAATCCTACAGAAGATGGAAAATACTCCAACAAATCTGCCTGGCAGATCATAAGATGCAAGAGAATAAAAAATAAAATATTGTACAAATTATGGCACAAATGCATTCCTTTCAAAATTTCCTTCTTCGCCTGGAGATTATATCATAGTAAATTACCTTTTGACGAGGCAATTACCAAGTTTGGCAATCAGTCAGCCTCTAGATACAATTGTTGTCAAAGACCTAATTGTGATTCTATTCATCATACTTTTAGTGAAGGTGAGGCTGCTTGTAATCTGTGAAAGAAGTTTGGTATGCCTTTGGGTATTAGACATAAAAAATGTCTGTTAAGAGGATTCTTCAAGAGTGGTGAGAGGTGAAGCCTAATAACAACATTCATAGATTTCTGCTACACATTGTTCCTATTATTATTATTTGGGAAATCTGGAAAAGCAGGACCTCTTGCAAGTTTGGAGATAAAAAAAGATTTATGCTAATTAATATGGAGCAGAAGGTTAGCTGGACAATTCAAGCAGCAATGACATTTGCCTTTCCTAACTGCAAACTTAATGGGCCTTGGGTGAAAGTCTGTAAAGAGGTGGAGAGGATGCAAGAGGTAATGAAATACTGGACAGTCACAGGGACGAAACCAATAGGAGATATGGTGAAAGTAAATATAGATGGTAGTTTTATGGACACGGGGAGAGCAGGTGTAGGAGGGGTGGTAAGAGACTCTAATGGATATCTCCTCATGGCTTTCTCAATATTTGTTCAATGCAAAAGCAACAACGAGGCAGAAGCTGTAGCAGCTAAAATTGGTGGTGAATGGTGTATACAACTAGGCTACACTAGATTTCATCTAGAGCTTGATTCTCTGATTGTGGCCAACATGATTACAGAAGGATGTACCAAAAATGTAAAGATGAAGCAGATCATCAGAGATGCCAAAAGAAGTATCAACCAAGCAGAAGTTGTGGTCTCTCACTGCTATAGAGAAGCCAATCAGGTGGCTAACGCTTTAGCCAAAAGAGCTGCAATCTCTGGCAACAACTCCTATTTCTACAATTTTCAGCATCTCCCGAAAGAAGCTAGAGGTCCTTTCCTACTAGATAAATGGCAATTGCCTAGTATAAGAAGTAGATATGACAAAAATAACTTTTTTGTAAGCTAATTCAGTTAGTTTTTCTCATGGAAGTGTAGTAGTAAATTTCTCCATCTTCCATGGGTTTTTTGAAGACTGTCTTTGCAACAGTCTTGGGTATATGGAAGGTCAGGTCTATGCCCCCTTCTTTTGTCAATGGTATATGCAGAAAATTAAAATAAAAAAAAAGTTTGTTCCTTACTTAATCGAATAAACATAAGCATGTACCTTTCTTGATCCAAAGTGACATGTAATATATTATTTTCATATTGATCTCAAGATAATTTCCAAGATTTTATGTAAGCTTAATTCATGTATTACAACCTTGTAAACAATCTGCACATATTTTCATGAACGGTACCTAAATACCTAATCTATACCAACACACTAATTTTATTTGGTTAAAGGAATATAATAACAGAAATTTACCTCCAACCACATGTTATGTTTAATCATGTCATATAATATAATAAAAATATATTTTGAGATGCTGACATAACGAAAACACATAACATTTGTAGAAACAAGATATCATAAATTAGAAGGATAAAAAATTAAAGAGTGAACAATATTAAGAAAGTAGAACCCGTTTTTATGGACACTTTCTTCTCATATCATGTTAATGCTGTGCCTTTGTTCATCTTCATAGTGAAAAGTATAAACACTTTCACCTTTTTTTCTTTCTCGGATATGCAATTCTTTGAGTAATGAATTTGAAGTTGCATTGTCCTTTGGATTACGATTATACCACCACCATCGATCCTTAATTATTGTCCTTTGTTGCTCAGCCTCATATGTTCACATTCTAATACTTATTAGATGTACATGATAATTGACTTCTACTTCCTCCATAATAATCCAAGCGTAATCAGACACTTGTTACTTGTTAGGCTAAGTGCACTTGGTACCATTATCATACCTTGCAGAGTGGAAATCAAAATCGGAGACTTTAATTTGGTCCCCATTAACAACATCCATTTCCCCGCTTGGACATGCATGCAATGCCTTCTATGTCCCATATCATAATAAACTCTTCCCTATGTCAAATATATACTCGGGGATCTATTTTGAACCTGAGAAAAATGTTTCAAGCGTAATCTTTTATTTTGCTTCTGGATAGCTAGCGTAAATTATTCCATTCTTCTTGACTCATGAAACCGACGTCGACTTCATCATCAAGATGGAGTTATTTAATTTCTGAATTTTACTTCTCTATTCATATTTCAGAGTAATTCCATGTAATGATGGAACAAAGTGTCTCCAAAGAAACTCCAATTACTAATGATCTGTGGATTCCAAAACTAAATAGTGCAGCGTAACTCTTTGGCTGAGCAATGTCTGAAACGGGGTTTTCTCTAAATTAGGCTCTAAAGCTTGTTGTAGGCATTTTTTTTTAGAATCAAAAGCGTTAAACGTTGGTTTCTGTTCGATTTCTCTTGTTCTCAAAATTGGACAATGACCATGTCAGAAGACAACAAAGTATGAAGAACCAGTAAAATAATGACAAGAAAAGTATAACACAACAGAGATATTTATAGCCTATTTGGCCAAACCGGAGAAATCAAACTTATTTTGATAAGTGTTTTTTTTCAAAAGTATTTTTGAAAAAAGTAATTTTGGAGAAAAGCAGATTGTGTTTCGCTAATCACTCTGAAAAGCACTTTTGAACAATAATTTGTGTTTGGCCAATCTTTTCAGAAAGTGTTTTTAAGTATCAAATTACGAATAAGGACATGAATAGATTTACTTAAAAATTAATATTATAAATAAATAAATAATCTTAAAAATTTATTATTACAGGAAATAATTAATTCCCTTGCTTTCTAATAAATTAGCTGCAGCAATCAAAATTTGCTAAAAGAAAATATCATGAATCGAGTTATTCTTTTGTTTACAGAAAAGAAAGCAAAATACTTGGCAAAAAGTGAGGCCTAGTATACTAAAATAATGCAAAATAATATAATACACCAAATAAAAATCTTTCATGCCCAAGCAGTGAGTAGCCAGGAATTTTGTCAAAAGTGTTCAAACTTAAAGAAGTCAATAATTTTTTTTCGATGAATGGGTGCACCAAAATTTTAAAATCAAACTATACTACATTTAGCTAAACAATAAAAACACTTATAATCGAACTATAATTTTATAAATCAAAACTAACATTAAGAAGATAAGAATAAAATTTTTACTGACAAAAGTAAGCATAAAACTAAAAGAAAGAGAGAGTAGAAAGGATTTTTTGTAGTATGCGGAGAGCTTTTGTTAAAGAAATTTTTGTAGAGCTTTATTTTTAAATTATAAAATTTATTTAAGAAACAACTTTAAATTAAAAAAACTACTTTTAAGACTACTTGTTTGTTTTTACACATACGATTATCTCTGTTTAGTTTTGGCAAACAAAATGAGCAAATATTTAAACAAGAATTTGAGTCCGTGAACAACACCTCACTATGAACACCCTAGACTACTGGACTGTCTTACTCAACTATATTAGAGGTGTTCAAAATGTAAGATATAACGATATAAAGTTGTAATATTCCTCAAATCTATAAAAGTTTCAAGGCATACTCAATATAGAATTTATTTTTATTTTTAATCTTGCCTTGAATGCATAAAAATTATACTATTATTAAGAATTTAAACCCTTATGATTGACTTTTGAGTTACTTCTCTATTTATAAATAATGTGATATACAAGCAGGAAAATATTAATAATTTTAATATTACTAATTATTAAAAGTGAATATCATCAAATATTAGTTAAGTCGGGGCGGGGGACAAACCTAAAGCCCATAAAGTGGGCCATAGAAAGGCAAAAGGCTTAAAGCCTTATACGAAACAGAATTAGTGCTCTGTTTACTCACGAAACAGAGGCAGCCTTGCTGCTTACTCACGCATGCAACGGAAAGTTCTAGGTTTCTTTACAAATCACTAGTTCTTGAACTTAGGTATATAAAATTTTCTATTATCAGTTATCCTACAATAGTAGTAGAAACGAATTGAATAGTTAGTTCCCTTCTTTCTCTGTATCAACAGTAAGTTCCATGTTTAGGTGTGAAACTTTAAAATTAATTAAAATGCATTGGTTGTTATAGAATCGATTGTTTGACGGGTATAAATTGGACTGGGGCCTACGCATTAGCTTGAGGAGTTTTGAGGTGAGTTGATATAATCCTTTACTAAAGTGGTTTAACTCACAAAAACACACATACAAGGTGTTTGATGAATTGGTTAAAAGAGTTAATATGTACTTAATTGGAGCGAGTGAGTACCTATTAACTTAGAATTGTTCTAGCTAAAGTTTAGATAATTTATTCTGATATATGTATATAAATTTTTAGATTTTTGTGTTATTCTTATATGCCATTTTCATGTTGAAAATTCATGAAGAAGCAAGAATCTTTAGAAATACTTTTGAATGTGTATTTCATGCTTATGTCATGCTTTACATTTAAGGATATCAGTATGAGTATGTATTAGTTGTTCGAGAAAAGAATTAGACTTGAATGGTCAATAAAGTTGAGAAGTTAATTTAGATCCTAGCGAGGTCACACAGAATAATTTATTATTAAAGTATTTTTGGTAGTATCTTCTATTCTGAGAAGGGGTCATCGTCGAGGCCGAGGGTCCTGATCAAGGCATTGACTTCCTAAAACTACTTGTGTCAAAGTAGGGGGTATACGAGCCGAGGGACTCGTTGCTAAGAATTTGCCTAGCCAGGCTAAGGTATGATACATGAGAGCTGAGAACCATGAAGCGAGTGGCACCTCGTGGATTGGGCTTATTCAATCAAGTTGGGATCGAACCCGTGCCGATCACAGGGTGACTAAGATAGAAATAAGTCGGGATAGTTGGAACCCGTGAAGCATAAAGTGAAGTACTTTTTTAGATAAGAAAGAAAAAGAAAAGAATTTCTTTTAGAATATTCATAAACTGCTGTTATGCAATTATTTTAGAATTGTTCTTAGAAGCTTTATATTTTTCATGCATTTAGAATCTTTGCTTGTAATGTATATTTTATTAAAGTTTCGTTCCCTGTCATTGAGACTCACTGAGTACGATGGATGGTACTCACATTCTCTTTTAAGAACCTGCGTTGGTCTGTGGTACAACATAGGAACCAGTTTTGCAGGCGAGCAGGCTACGTGTTAGGACTTCCCTCACTTCCAGTACTATTGGTGAGCTTCGCTTTTGTTTGTGGAGTATTCCTTTGAGTCATCATTATTTAGCTATATCTTTGTTCACTTAGAGAACTGGCCAGGAAATCTCATATCCTGAGCAGTGCGTCGGTTTATCAGTAGAGGCTTCATAGACATAGTCGATAGGTTAAGATTCAGGTATTTTTGATAATAACTTTGTAGTATTTCAGTAGCTACTACGAATAAAGTTTTGGAGTTAGTTTATTTTGAATATTCAAATTAATTAAAAGTATTTAATTAATGTATTGCCTTGTTGCATATAAAGTCTGAAGTTATAATAGTTTTGATAAGCGCATATGGTTCGCTCGGTCAAATTTAGCGATCGGGTACCGATCACAGCTTGTTTAGAAAATGGGTCGTGACAAATTTGGTATTGGAGCATTAGGTTTATGGAGTCCTAGGGGTCTATAAAGTCGTGTCAATAGAGTCTTATTTATGGGTATGAAGTGCAACATACTTATAAATAGGAGGCTACAAGCATTTCAGAAAAGTCTCATTTTTTTCATACTTTAGATCGTGTAATAAAGCCTACCTCTAAGAAATTATCTAATGTATTTGTTTCTCCAAAACTCGTAGAAATGGCTCGTACTCGCAACTATGATACCGATATTCAGGATGCTGCTTAAGAAACTATTGCTACTATTGTGGCTCAAGGTAGAACTAAGAAGGATTCAACTCAGAAATGGAAGGGTAAATCCACAAAGGGGGTTCAAGTACCCCGGATTGAACATGAAGAAGGGGTGGAGCATGATGAGCAAGTACTTTAGGATCCAGTGCCACCCCCAACATTAATTCCAACTCAAACAACTATATCTCCAGAGGTGGGTCAGATGTTTAATGTTGCCAACAATGCTATGGAGTTGTTTAAAGCCTTCATGCCAACCAAAACGAGACAAGAGCTAAGATTCCACCTCAATCAAATAGACAGAACAATTCTGAGTCCTCAAGAGTGAATGAATTTTTGAAGTTAAGTCCTCTATTGTTCCGTGGTACTATAGTTGATGAAGATCCAATGTTGTGGCTGGAGGGTGTCAAGAAGGCCCTCGGAGCATTGAAGGCATTTGATGATGAAGATGTGGAGATGGCTGCCTACCGACTTAGAGATGTGGCTAGATCTTGGTTTGAGATGTGGGAAAAGGAAAGATATAAAGATGATAGTCCGCCTACTTGGGAAGAATTTGAAGAGGCCTTCATGGGTAATTTTATACCAGAAGAGGATGGGGAAGCTAAGGCTACAGAGTTCGAGCAGCTCAAGCAAGGGAATAAAAGTGTGCAAGAGTACTACATAGAATTCATAAGTTTGGCTAAGCATGCTCCCCACATGGTTAAGACAGAAAAAGCAAAGATTCGCATGTTTGTTGGCGGTTTGGCTTACCATATTAAGGATACAACATCAGCTACAGCAGTAGGAATGACAGCTTTATACTCTGTTGTGGGTTTCGCCAAGCACCTTGAAAAAGACAGACAACAAAAGAGAGAAGAAAAAGAGCATAACAAGAAAGCTCGGACAACGAGCTGGTTTAGTGGTACATCCAGCGGAGAAGGAAGGGGTTCCTTCAATAAGGGGTCATTAGCACCTGCTCAATCCAGTCATCAGTCAGGTGGTGGGTCTTCCTTCATACGTACTCAGAGTTATGCACACCATTCTCCCCAGAATCAGAATTTCAGGACACCATCCTCATATAGCCAGAGTCATATTGAGCAACATTCACAACAGCAAGGTCTTTGTGGTACAAGTAAGTAGCAACATTCGGGTCAGTGCAAGCTAGGGTTTAGAGGTTGCTATCATTGCGGAGACAATGGTCATATAAAGGCAAACTACCCAAAGTTGCGACGTAATTTTAGTGGGGGTCAAATCATCCTTCTAGTTCCTCAGCTACTATAGTTGCACCACCTCAGGCTCATGGTTCTTATAATCAGACCGGGCATGGGTCAGGAAGAGGTGCAGATCAAGTTACTTAGGGAGGGGGACAACCCCGTTTGTTTGCTACACTTAATCGTCAGAGTGCAGAGGCATCTACAGAAGTTATTACATGTATACTTCTAGTCTACTCATATAATGCTTATGCCATAATTGATCCAGGTTCAACGTTTTCGTATGCGACTCCATATTTTGCAATTAACCTCAGGCTAGAACCTGAACATCTTAGTGAGTCATTCTTAGTATCTACTCTATTTGGTTAGTAAGTGAAATCTACAAGAGTCTGTAGAGGTTGTATAGTTTCATTCCAAGGTCGCAACACCGAAGCCGATCTCATAGAGTTAGAAATTGTGGATTTCGATGTGATCATGGGTATGGATTGGTTGTCTTCCTGCTATTCCATGTTAGATTGTCATGCAAAGATAGTCAGGTTCTGATTTCCAAATGAAGAAGTCTTAGAGTAGAAGGGTAGTTCAACATCGTTTGTAGGTAAGTTTATTTCTTACCTTAAGGCACAACGAATGATCGGTAAGGGGTGTCTCGCCTATTTGGATCACATCATTAATCAAGAATCATAACCACCATCTCTTCAGTCTGTGCAAGTTGTTAGCAAATTTCTAGAAGTTTTCCCAGATGACCTTCCGGACTTCGTCTTGAAAGAATCATAGACTTTGGCATCGATCTCATGCCAGGCACTCAGCACATATCTATACCTCCTTATATGATGGTTCCAGCAGAACATAATGAGTTGAAGGAACAGTTGAAAGACCTTCTTGACAAGGGCTTTATCGCGCCTATTTTTCTTGTGAAAGCGGGTTTCGACGTGTGACAACTCTTTTAAAGGAGGTATTAAAAGAGAAGAGTCTCTACCTAACGATTTTAAGGTGTATTAGGGAACCTAATTGCAAATAACTCTGTTTGACTAGTCAACGCAACCAAAGATCGGGTAAGGGCTCAAATTACCTCAAAGAAAAGGTGTTAGGCACTCTTCGAGGTCCACAACTGTAGGTCCCGGCCAAACTTTAAGCTAAGTAGATTATGTAATTAGGCTAGGTGATCAAATAAATAAAGGAAAATTTAGAAGTCGAAGAGTCTTATTATAACACATGAGAATCGGTATAAATCTTAATGACTACAAGGATGCAACCACATTGATCTATGTTAAGTGACTAAGTGTAAATAACAAGTACATAATGAAAGGGGGGTCCTAAGTTTTTTAGTCGAAAGGATCACCCCGCGCAACATAAATAATATTTCTCAACTCTCTTAAGGTAGGGGTTGCTCATATTATTCAGCGGGCACATACTATCATCTCCTACTACCTAATTACTATGTTGAGGTTGTTACTTAAAGACGCTCTAATTCAATTCTAAATCGTACCCTATGCATGCACTACACATCCCATACCTATGGTCCAGGAGGCTTTGGACCTAATATTAGGCGGTTGTAAACTCAGCTTAGGTTGCTCAAAATGATAAAGTTAGGTGACATTCAAAATAGATAGGACTTCACGTAAAGACAATTAAAGTCCTAAGTTAGCCTCCACACATAAACAACAAATGCACGCGGGCGGTTCAGGCAATATATAATTTCAGAATCAAAATTTAAAGTCCTATAGGCATGGTTTCTAGGTGATTCTGGATTCCAGTATTATATAAGCAGCGTATAAGCATGTTAAAATATCGCAAGTCCTATAGACATGATTTCTAATTGTTGGTGAGGCAATAAAGCTATACGAGTTACCACGTTACTAATGTTGATTTTATAAGCGCGGTTCTTAGGCAGACGTTAATGTCCTATAGGCATGGTTTCTAACAGTTACATAATTGGGCAGTGAGACAACTTTGAGAGTCTAGTACTAACAACGTTGATATCATAAACAAGTTCTTATGCGCGTAAAATTATCCTATAGGCAGGATTTCTAACAATTGACAATTATGCTTGATTTTATAACACTTTATTCCTATAAACATATCATATAGGAGGGGAAGCGTAATTAAAACAACGTAAATAGTCGATTAAAGATTAAAATCCTATAGTCATGATATCTATATGGGCAATACACTAAACTAATAGAAGCAATTGACCAATTGATTATTTGTAGTCCTAGGGACGTGATATCTAGATTAACAAAAACATATACATCATATAGGCATGTTGTCTAAATATACAGTAGTAACATAGAAATGAGTATGGTAGATACTTAGACTAACATGTTTGAACAATGTACAAGTGAGGTGTGCATGATTCTTATAGGCATGCTTTCTATTTGTAACGACCCGGCCGGTCGTTTTGAGTATTATAACCCTATTTTCTCATTTACTGCTCAATTTATACTTTATAGTCATTTTATGACTTACCGGGTTAGTTGGTTCGGGTCCGGAAGGATTTCTGAGTGAATTGAGACAATTAGTCTCATAATTGAAAACTTAAGTTGGAAACGTTGACCGGATGTTGACTTATGTGTAAACGACTCCGAATTTGAATTTTGATAGTTATACGTATTATGCTATTTTAAACAAGTGATAAGTAAGAGTCGTGATGGTCAGAGGGCAAACGAGTTGAAGAAAATGAGGTTGGTCGAAATTTGATTTTTTGGGATAAAATATGGT
This sequence comes from Nicotiana tabacum, assembly GCF_000715075.1. Taxonomy (NCBI): domain Eukaryota; kingdom Viridiplantae; phylum Streptophyta; class Magnoliopsida; order Solanales; family Solanaceae; genus Nicotiana; species Nicotiana tabacum. The sequence goes on along the minus strand of NC_134081.1, from coordinate 83,328,035 downwards.
CCAAGCTATAATACCCCATATTTATGTACTAGTGTTATACTATATGGCTTTGATAGTAAGGTATATGAATTATATTACTATTTAAATGAAATGAGATTTAGAAATTAATTATGTAGATAATTAGTTAAATACAAGGATGTAATTAGGGATTAATAGAAGACAAGTGTCCGAAATAGGGGATAATTATGGAGTCCACGTAGGACTACTCAAATCTCCACTTTATGACTCATGTTCCATGGATAGGTATATCTTGGTGGCTGCTCCACGACCAAGCTTCTTTTTCTTATTAAATGATTATTATGTGGGCCCCACAACCCACTAAGTATTAGTAAACTTCAAAGTTTTATTTTCAGAATATGTATATTATTAACAAGCATCACCACCTAACCTTAAATTCACAAAAATGTGAGAGATTGAGAGGCAACTTTGGGATTTTATTTTCAAAAAATTTCTATCTTTTGGTGGGGCAAAACTTGGGCAGTAAAATCATAATAGAGAATTTATCCCTCCATCTCTCATAGATTAGCTTGTCGTAACTGCTTATGGTATGACTGTTTGGAGCATAATAGGTAGGTCCTAGTTTATTAAGGTAAGATTCCATCTCTCCTACATATTCTTGAAGTTGTTGTTGTGTTATTATTGATATGCTTCTTGAAGTTGGAAGATCTCTCCTACATATTCTTGAAGTTGTTGTTGTGTTATTATTGATATGCTTCTTGAAGTTGGAAGAAGGAAGTGTATACGGTACCGTATAAGAAGTATTTATTGGATTATCATTAAGTATTTCGACTAGATTACGTGTTTTTGAGGTGAAATTAGAGGATTTGGACCTAGGAATTTAAAAATAAGATTTGAGGATTTGAAGGTTGAGTTGTTATCGGAATTTGGTATGGTTGGACTCGTGGGTGAATGGGCGTTCATATTTTATAACTTTTGTCGGGTTCCGTGACATGGGCTCCACAGACGATTGTTGAGTGCAATTTCGGGTTTTTATTTGAAAATTTGTATTTTCATATGAAATTATTTCCTATAATTTGTATTGACTGAATCAAATTATTTGTGGCGAGATTCGAGGTATTTGGAGGCCGATTCGAGAGGCAAAGGCATTGCAGAATAAAGAATTATACGGTTTGAGGTAAGTAATAGTTGTAAATTTGGTTCTGAGGGTATGAAACCCCGAATTATGTGTTATGTAATTGGTTTTGAGGTGATGCACATGTTAGGTGATGGGTGTGTGGGCGTGCACCGTATAAATTGTGACTTGGTCAATTCCATAGATCTCTGTTGTTGAATAAATTGTTGCTACCCGTACATTATTTCACGTATTAGGAAAATTGAACTATAAATCATGTTTAAACTATGTGTTGACACTGTTGGGACCTACAGAGGTCTTGTACATGTTGAATTATCTGTTAAATTACTATTTTGTACTCAGTCACGGTTTTACTTGAATATTACATCTTAGTCTCTCTTGTTCATTATTGATACATCATATTATTGTTGTTGGGCTGCTTATCATGATTTTTGAAAGCCCGAGAGACTGGAGAGGTTGATGACCGAGTGAGGCCGAGGGCCTAATTATGAGGATATTTATGGGATCGGGTTGCACGCCGCAACATGTTTTATTAATTTATGCCATGATTGGCTTGTTATAGCGCTTGGGCTGAAGGAGCCCCTCCGGAGTTTGTACACACCCAAGTGGGCGCAGGTACCTACTGAGTGCGAGTGCCGAATGCCGAGTACTGAGTGATTGAGAGGAATGAGTGACTGTGAGGAATGAGTGACTCTGAAGAAAGAGTGACTGTAAGGTTGGAGTGAATGGGAGGACTGAGTGACTGTTGCTCTAAGAGGATGCATTGATTTCATTATTGCTGCATTTCAGCGGTCATATATCACTGTTTTGAAATTTTTTGAAAGACATTATCTTCTGTTTCAGTCGAAGTTGATATGAAATTACTGTGAAATTTTAAATGTTGAACTTGAAAGCATGCCTACCTTTTTATGTTGGAAATTACTGTATTTGGACTTAGTTGTGAAGCTCGTCACTATATTCGGTTATTTATTTAGTATTGTTACTCACTGAGTTGGTTGTACTCATGCTACACCCTGCACTTCGTATGCAGATCCAGGTGATCCCAGACACAGTAGATGTTGATTCTTTCACACAATTGATTTTATGGAGATTTTGATGTAGCTGCCGTATTTCGCAGACCTTGTCTCTCTTTTCCTATCTCCTTATTTACTGTATTTGATCTCAGATTGTTATAGATTGTGTTGTCTAGACTTGTAATATATAGATGCTCATGTACTCAGTGACACCGAATTTTGGGAGTGTATATATTTTCAATATTTGTGGGATTTACTCTTAAACTTAATTATTATGTTTTCAGTATTTAAAAGAAATTGTGGATTATTGTAGACATGTAATTTTTGACCCTCTCCGAAATTTTACACATCTTAGTGCTTATATATTTCTTTTTGGTCTAATTTGCTATTTTTATTAGTTTTGACTCTTTTGCTTTATCTTATCTTAAAAATCAAAAACTACAAAAAATATTTTCTTAGTTGATATTTTGTCTAATTAGTTGTACTCTTGAAAAAAAAAATGCAAAAAATAGCCTTGACATTTTATTTTTTAAAAGATAAAAGAAATTTTTTAAAAATATATTTACTTAGTTTAGTTTTAAAGTTGTAGGCTTTTAATAAGTATTGAGTAGTACTAAAATTTCTTTAATTTGGCTATTTTGTTTTATTTTTAGTTATTCCCTATTTTTTAGACAATTAGTATTTTTGGTTTAACTTTAGGAAAAAAGAAAGGAAAGAAAAATTAAAAACAAACAAAAGAAAAAAAAAGAAGAAGAAACGAGAATAACAAAGTTGGAAATGCAAAAGTAAGAAAGAATTTTAAGTGGTCCCCTTTCCCTTAATTTTTGCTCTCAAAGATTCTTTTTTTTAGAACCAATTGCTTTGTGACATCTAGCCTTTCTCCATAACCATATTTATTCCCTCTTATCCAAATTCACCTACACGCTCCCGTTCAGCTACGTAAACACACAGATTGATACGGGAAGGGCCTGGGGAAAACAGAGCTGGAAAAAAACAGAAAAAACCAGAGAAAAAAACGGGGAAGGGGGAAAACGGAAATAGAATATGGGAAGGGATTGATACCAAAAAGCACAGCTTCCTTATTCATTAAGAGACCAGCCTCCAACCATCCAAAAAAGGGCACCTTTCTCTTCGTTAAAAATTTCAGCGAAAACAACCCGAAGCAGCCCGAAACAACTCCAAATCATGAGTTACTGTCATGGAGTTTGTTGGGTTCGTTTTTTTGGTTTAGTTTGAGTTTTCCGGTGAGCGTCGAGGTCATCGAAAGTCCATGTTCGAGTTTCCCTTTACGGTCCGAGTCCTTCTTGCCGAATTTCCGTCGAAATCTGATTTACAATTTCGTTTGGAGGGTCTGTTCATTGGCCTAAATTCACAGGAAAGTTAATCTGCTTTGAGTTCCATTATCTCATCCTTTTATTTATTGACTTTATCTTATTCTTATCTGATGTTTGTGTGATAAATTTGTGAGAATTTCATTCTTATTTATGGTACCTTGAGCTAAAATTGTCTAATTTGGAAACGAAATTTCATTACTTGATTTAAAGGAGATTAACTTAATGTTCATTAATGCAACAATTTACACAAAATGCTTGCTGTTGGTGTATGCACTTTAGACTCATGCTTAATTAGGTAGTCACTCGGAAGGAAACTGAAATTGAAAGGAATCCGGGCACAATAACATGAGGCGACCCAATTTCTTTCACAAACAATTTTCATAATTCTGAGACCGATCAAAGCAATCTCAAACTTAGGAAAATGAACAACGCAGTAACATCATAGCTTGCTTTATGAGCGATTAATAATAAACTCATCTTGATTATGAGTACGGTTCTTGTGGCATAGTTGCGATACATAAATTTCAATTCGAGTGCGCGTTTCACGCGACTCGATCATAACTTCAAATAATAATAAATCAAACATGTTGTAAGTCGCGGGTGCGTTTCACGTGACGCGATTCGCAATATATACAAAATCAACGAGTGCGCGACATCGTGACTTGTTCAATCAAATTTCATAAATATTAAAAGCGGTCAAAGGAGAAATGCACAATATGTTTTAAATATGTATTAAATCAGATAATTAAGTCAAGTATTAATTGTTAAGCGACCGTGCTAAAATTACGAAATCCGGGGGTGCCTCACACCTTCTCCCGGGTTAACAAAATTTCTTACCCGGTCTTCTGTGTTCGCGGACCATAAATATAGTCAATTTCCTCGATTTAGGATTTTAAAATAAACTGGTGACTTGGGACATTATAATAATTATTCCAAGTGGCAACTGTGAATAAATAAATAATCCCATTGTGATTAGCGTCACTTAAATTGAAAAAACTCCCTATCCCCTCGGAAAAAAAAGAGGTGTGACAGTTATTGGTATTGTCGGCTTGCCTAGTATTGAGATAGGCGCAATCACGACAGGTTAGGATTTTGGTTCGTAACAAGTTGGTATCAGAGCCTAGGTTACATAGGTCTCACGAGTCATGAGCAAGTTTAGTAGAGTCTTGCGGATCGATACGGAGACGTCTGTACTTATCTTCGAGAGGCAGTCGAATCCTAAGGAAAAAACATTCACTTTCTTGTATTCTGTCATGCGAATTTGTTGATTCCGAAGACTAAATTTCTATTATTCTATTCTCTCACAGATGGTGAGGACACGTACTATCGGATCGGATGGTCAGCCACCAGTGCCACTAGTTAGGCCGCGATAGGCCGGGGCTGTGGTAGAGGCCGAGGTAGAGGTGTAGCTCGTACATGAGTTGGAGCAGCACCTGTAGTACTACCAGTTGCTCCAGATCAGGAGAAGATTCCAGATATAACTGAGCCGACAGGACCAGCTCAGGCACCAGCTGTGCCCATTGTGATTCCAGGCCTTCAGGAGGCTTTGGCCCAGATATTGACAGTTTACACTGGTCTTGCTTAGGTGGTTTCGGCTCAGGCCGCACCAGCCACTTCTCAGGCCCGGGGAGGTACTCATACCCCTATTGCCCATACTCCAGAGCAGTTAGTCCAGGGACTTTAGATATCAGAGGCCCAGCTGGTTGCAGCTATTCAGGCCCCGCTAGTCCCCGTTGTGGCATTACGATGAGCAGAGGAGACTTGAGAGATTTGGGAGGCTTCGACCTCCATCATTTAGCGGTGCTAAGTCAGAAGATGCTTAGGGTTTTCTAGATAAGTGCCAGTGGATGCTTCGGACAGCGGGTATTCTGGAGACCCGTGGGGTCTCGTTCACTACTTTTCAATTTTCTAGGGCTGACTTCAGATGGTGGGAGGCTTATGAGAGGCGCATGCCGGTTGGTGCAGTACCACTTAGATGGCAGGAATTCTCCGTTCTCATTTTGGAGAAGTTTGTGCCGCAGTATCGTAGAGAGGAGCTGTGCAGACAGTTTGAACAATTATGCCAGGATGGCATGCCTGTGACGTAGTACGAGATGCAATTTTATGAGTTGGCTCATCACGCAGTTTGACTGGTTCCCACTGATAGGGAAAGGATTAGGAGATTCATTGATGGCCTTACGTATCACTTGCGGTTGCTTATGACTATGGAGAGGGTATCTGGTGCTTGTAATGACTCGATCGGTCGTTTTGAGCTCTAGCATGTCATTCAGCAGTTTGAGACCACGAGTAGCTTCACTTCAGGTATTATGACTTGCACGCGTGGTCGGAATTGAAATTTTGGAAGTTCAGAGTTGATCTGAAAAGAAAATTCTCATTTCAGAAGCTTTAAGTTGGAAGAATTGACTAAAGTTGGATTTTTGAGTAAACGATATCAGAATCGGGATTTGAAGGTTCTAGCAGGTTCGTATGATGATTTCGGACTTGGGTGTATGTCCGTATCGGATTTTGGATAACCCGTGAGTGTTTCGGCACCTATTGTGGAAGTTAGCATTTTGGAAGAATTCCATAAATTTGGGTTGAAGTGCATTTCAAGGTTATCGATATCCCTTTGGGATTCCGAGTATGGGTAAAGCTCCGTATAGTGATTTTGGAATTGGGAGCGCGCCCGGAAGTGGATTCGGAGGTCCGTAGTTCATTTTGGAGTCATTTGGCTAAAGCTAGAAATTTGAAGGTTTTTGAGAAGTTTGACCGGAAGTGGACTTTTTAATATCGGGGTCGAATTCCGATTCCGGAAGTTGGAGTAGGTCCGTAATGTCGAATGTAACTTGTGTGCAAAATTTGAGGTTAATTGGACGTGATTTGATAGGTTCCGGAATCAAATATAGAAGTTTGAAGTTCTAAAGTTCATTAAGCTTGCATTGGGGTGCGATTCATGATTTCGATGTTGTTTGATATGATTTGAGGCCTCAAACAAGTTTGTGTTATGTTATGAGACTGGTTGGTATGATTGGACGGGGTCCCGGGGGCCTCAGGTGTGTTTCAGGGTGGTTTCAAATCATTTCGGGCTGTTTTGCAATAGCTGATACTGGTGTCTGGTGTTGTTCTTCGCGTTCGCGAGGATCCTCTCGCGTTCGCGAAGAAGGATTTGGCTTCTGGGATTTTGTTCTTCGCGTTCGCGAAGAAGAAAATTTCTGTTCCGCAGGTCTGACTTCGGAGGCTCATATCTCACAATCTATAAGGAATTTAGAGATGATCCAAACATATAAATTGTAGTCTTTTGTGTCTAGTTTTCAGAAAGGTAAACCAATGAGAATTTGGATTTGTGTATAAAAAGTTATTGTTGGTACACTACAGGTTGTCCAGGAAGATGAAGAAATTTATATTTCACAAGGCTGACTTTGACAGCTTATATCTCAAAATCTATAAGGAATTGAGAGATGATCAACATATGAAAGTTATTGCCCTTGTTGTCTAGTTTTCAGAAAGACAAACCATTTGTTATTTGGATTTTTGTACAAAATGTTATGACCATTATACTAGAGGTTGTTTGAGAAGAGTTTGAAAATGGTTTCTGAGAATTTTGTTCATCGCGAACGCGATGGGGTTTCGCGAACGCGATGAAGGGTCGCATGGGCAGTGTATAAGTTTGAAAAATGGGTTTGGCTCATTTCATCTCATTTCCTCCATGGGAGCCGACCTAGGAGCGATTTTGGAGCTCCATTTTCATCATTTATGTCAAGTTAAATGATTCTACCTATTGCAAGTTAAATACTAGGTTTATATACGAATTTAGGCGTGAAAATTCTTGGAAATTAGTAGACATTTGGGGTTTTGAAGAAAAACCTAGAAATTAGTATTTTTGGATTTTAACCACGAAAATTACTATGGGATTGGATGGAAATGGTATATTTGAGTTCTTAAGATTATGGGTAACGATTCCCTCCGAAAATTTCTGAAATTCGGGCACGTGGGCCTGGGGTGAATTTTAAAAATTTTACTATTTTGGATTGGGTAATTTATTTAATAGATAAACTTTGAATTATTTAACATGTATTAATTATTTCATATTACCTTTGGATAGTTTCGGATTTTCGGCACCGAATTTGGATTTTTACATGACATCGTGATCGGAAGTGGGCATTGAGACAAGGTAAGTCTCTTGTCTAATCTTGTGAGGGGGAAATTACCCCATAGATAATTAAATTAATAATTATTGCTAATTGTGAGGGCTACGTACGCACGATGTGACGAGAGTCCATGCGTAGCAACTATTAATGCTAAAGTCGGGTAGTTTAGGACTCAAAGCATGAATTACTTGTGTAAATTGTATCCGTTATTTAATTACATTATTTGATATATATCGTAAATTGTTAGTGAGAGATAGTAAAAGATGAAAATCTCATATGCTTATTTCTGTTTAAATTAATTAATTGTTAAAAGAAAATTGTTCATCATCTTGAATTTATCTTATAATAAACATACTCTCATTACGGAGGTACATAAGAAAATATCCTCATTTCTTGTGGAGCGGGCCGAATGCCTCGGCAGGATAGATGCATCTATGGATCGTGCCGCACGTCCCTCGGTAGTGTACACGACACTCTGGATCGGGCGGTACGTCCTCGGCAGAAATCGTGCATAATAATAATAATAATAATAATTACACGATACTTTGATAATTTATTGTAGCTTGTGAAGCTAATTGATAAATTAAAAATTATTGGGATTTAAAGAATTTATTTATCTCTGTTTGTTAAGGAATTAATTGTTATTCTTGTAAATGAGATTAATTGATAAATTGGAAATTATTTGAAGTGAAGGAATTTAATTAATATATTGAGAATTGTTGCATTTGAAGGAATTTAATTGTTTATGCTGGTTCAATAAAAATTATTGTTAACTCTATGAATCATGTTGATAAAAATATTTCTACTTTTATGTTACTTGTTATTATTGACCCTTAGTGAGTGTCAAGGTCGACCATCTCGTCTCTACCACTTCGAGATTAGACTTGATACTTTCTAGGTACACGTTATTTTCGTACTCATACTACACTTGCTGCACATTTTATTGTACAAGTACATATATGTATAGCGTCCTTGTGGGTGCAGAGGTGTGGTTAATAATTGTGGGGACATAGGTGAGTTGCATTCTATATTACGATCTGCAGCTAACAGAGTCTCCTTCAGAGTTATTATATTTTCCTGTCTAATTTGTATTCTGGACAGATGCTGTATTTTATTTTAAATTTTCTAGTAAATGCTCATGCACTTGTGACACCGGATTTTGGAATTGGTTATGAATTGTTTAGAAATTTAGTTGCTAAAAATATTTATCATTTATTCTATGAGTTTTATATTTATTATTTCATTGAGGAAATTTTGATTTCAAAAATACTAAATGGGTAATTAAGTTAATTGATTATGGTTGGCTTGCCTAACAGTGGTGTCCGGCGCCATCACGACCTTTTTGGATTTTGGGTCATGACAATATGGTATCAAACACTAGGTTCACTTAGGTCATAAATTCTCGAATCAACGATATTACCACAGTCTTCATACTTGGTTTCAATCTTCACCCAATCAAGTGACTACATGTCACTCTTACACAATCTTTCCGTGAGACACGCTCCCACGACCTTCCACACCAGGTAACAAGTCTGCACATCCATGCTACCGGTTACACTAATGCTGTAAAGCATATCAAGAATCCACAAATCCATACACAAGGTCTCTTACACCTAACATCGACCTTAGATGATGCCGAAAACAATACCATCTTACTTTAAACATCTAAATCCTTTTCCTGCTCATCCGAGCTCATGACATCCTTGTCAACACCGAACCAAAATCTTGAATCCTCAACTTTCGAATCCCATGCTACTTAGTGAACTTAACCACACCAATGTGCAGGAGTACAAGAATTCCATCATGACTCCCGAACCACTAATAGGGTAAACACTTCATCATATAGAAACCATCTTCTTAACTCATTTCAAGAGAACCATTGCAACACGTGACTGAATTCCCATATCCGTAGAAAATACCGGCCTCAAGTAGTGGTCTAAACCACCGTATCTCTTCTGGGATCCCTCTACACATAACATGTCATAATACTTGAATTCCTCCAAATAAAATCAATTACGGCGGCCGTCGAGCCTCGCACGTATCGCCACAAATCACATGCATAACTCAATGCGCTGAAGGAATTGATCATTGCCACCATCATGCCGATTCAACCATTGTTAGCAGGTCATCTTTTCTCAATTTATTCTCAACTTGCCTTAGAAATAATAATAGCTCCATTCATTACATCATGAACTCAAATCCGTACTCATCCCGAGTGACCTTATTTTACGAGACCACGCTGTTTCAAAATCCACAAATCATCTCATACCCCTCATTGTGCGCACTTTTATATCTTCAACTGGTACACCCATTCTGATACTCCTTTTATGAATCCGAAGTTATTTTCTTCCATTTCTCAAATGCTACACCACAACCTGAAGATAAAGCAGAGTACTCCAAGCCCCGTTTCATAATCTGTTGCAAAAGCTCGATACTCAACCATACTACGGACTCGAGATCCTTAGACACTGCACTTTAAATTTTTGAACCCGCTAAGACCGTTATTGAGAGTCACTTGTTCTGATTTGTTCCCAAACATGATCAACTCCAAGGCCCTGCTAGCACATGGATACTTTCTCAAGGAGACACCCGACTGTCTCACTTTCCCTGTGCATTACATCTACACGAAGCATAAACTCCGAGTCTTCCAAAAACCTGAATATGAATCGATACGGCCAAATATGGTACACATTCCCCAAATTCTTTGCTCAGATTACCACTAATGTTTTCTTTCCTTAGTTGCAATGACCCATCAATACACCGATAACCAGGAACCTCACAAATAGACAACCATGCAATCTAATTGTAGATAGTGCGGCTCTCCCACTTAGCTTGAAGATACAATTACATAACTCTGGAACCCACTGAGATTCTTTCTTTATTGTTGACATGATCCTGCACATGCAACTCGCCAAATTTCTCAAAATCCTTCTATTAACCTTTAATAAACACTCCGAACCACTAGCCACATTTACATATTAAATCTCTTACTGGGTAGCCAGTAGAATTTTTCGCAGAAGCTTCGTCAATACCACGCAACTGCTAACCTGCTCATAGGAGATAACCCACCTATGGAAATTACATGCCGACATATTCCAACGCCACTGCATTGGGTGCAAATACTACGAAATCAGTAGATCATCCTGAGTCCGAGCTCATTCACCAGCTGCACTAGTCCGTTCACTCCTCATGAACATCAACTAAAGGTGCAACAATACATTCTAATCCAAAAGTCATGTTGTATCATTCTTCATATCAAGCAACTCCCTCCTGTTGTATCCAATCTTCCTCAATATAGCATTTAATATTACAACTTAAGTTTGTAGACCTAGTCACTGTCCATCCTAAATCCCAAATCACTTCAAAATTTCCTCAAGCCGTGTAGTTATCCTACCACGTAACTCATATGCTACCTTGCCACTCTTCTTTAAGCAACTACTCAACTTCTGTTTCTCACACTTGGCCACCTAGGAACTTAACCACCACAAGACACCTTTCACATGTCCTTCCTCATCCTTCGCTGCCCAGTTGTTGCCTTAACTAAAAATCCGTCTCTGTAGCACTTGATCCAATTGCTCGTTACCAGCTTTAAACCTTTCTGACGATCATCCTTCTCGGGACATCAATACTAGGAACGCTGCTTCGATCCTGAATCACTGCACACCGTGATCTCTAACGACTGCTTCCCCTATAAAAATTCCTAACACCCCGTCGTGAAGGCGAGTTGAGGAAAACCATAACACTGGCGAACCTTAACGCATTTTACAAGGCGATGACACTACATCAAAATTGATAACTCTACCATACTCGAAAATATCAAGCTTCGTTACTCCATCAGCCCCAAACCTGAACATTCATAGTCTGATTGCCTTTTTCTCCGCTGGAATTAAAACTTGGAACCTCTGAATCATGTACTGAGAAAACCTTCTTTCAAGTCGTTTACTGTCCTGGTACATAGATATGCATTCTACCATTACATAAACAATGTGCGATAACAATGCACGAATCGTCGTAACAATCAATGCCAAATTTTAAAACCTTAGGTAGTATTGATACTTAACTTGAAACGACAGAGCGTCCTTTCGCAATGCGACGACAATAGCCCAATTAATTACACAGGGAGAAGCATCCTGCACTACATCTGTAGTACCATTAACAATTTCCTCGATCCCCAATTTATAACAATCGCTTCGCGTCGCATAAGATTGAATAAGAAGGAAATGAAGGCATAAGCCTCAAAGAAATCAAATCGCATGATGAGGAATCAAAAGGGAGGTATTCCTAACAACCTTGTAGCCTCTCGAAGATAAGTACGGACGTCTTTGTACCGATCCGCAAGACTCTACTAGACTTGCTCATGACTCGTGAGAGGTATCATATTTGGGTTTGTAGCTTATTAGCACATTGTGGTACCGTATGAGACTTTTGGCAGCATCTGTGGTGGCTTATTGCCCGAACATCTTATACTGGGTGAGTTGAGACTATTGGACCGGAAATAAGTACAATCAAATTTATATAAGGTATAATAAGGAACAAATATCGTTATTCAGTTCAGAAGAAGGTAATGGTCCTTGTCAGGAGGGGCAACCCCATGATTTGATTGATTCAGCAGGTGGTTATGAATTTCTACACATCTCTTCTGTCGTGGCGGTATTGCAAGAGTTGGAACAAGACTTATATATGTCATGAGGTGCATTGTGAGCATCAGATTCGTGGAAATTCAACTATTGTTATCAGAGGATGTTATTATGGTCATGTGAGTTATGCAGTGCATAGTGTGAATTCAGCAAAGGTATGCAATCATGTATCAGTGCATCGTGTAGTGATTGATACGGTGTTCGTATGATGGGAACAGTCCTGGCAGAGAATTCCGGATGTTGGAATTGGACTCTAAGGCTTATTTGGCTAAGTAAAAAAGGAGAATCTTCAGACTGGCTCGAGCTAGTGTGCTCAACTGAGTTGTGGCAGCACGAGTAAGTGCACGAGGTATTAAACAGTGATTTCCGAAAAACCCTAGAGCAATCCTTAGCACGTTCGAGAACGAACGTATATTTAAGTGAGAGAGAATGTAACGACCCGACTGGTCGTTTTAAGCTTTAGCGCATTGTTTAGCAGTTTGAGGCCACGAGTAGCTTCACTTCAGGTATTATGACTTGCACGCGTGGTCGGAATTAAAATTTTGGAAGTTCAGAGTTGATCTGGAAAGAAAATTCTCATTTCAGAAGCTTTAAGTTAGAAGAATTGACTAAAGTTGGATTTTTGAGTAAACGATATCAGAATCGGGATTTGAAGGTTCTAACAGGTTTGTATGATGATTTCAGACTTGGGTGTATGTTCGTATCGGGTTTTAGATAACCCGTGAGTGTTTCGGCACCTATTATGGAAGTTAGCATTTTGGAAGAATTCCATAAATTTGGGTTGAAGTGCATTTCAAGGTTATCGATGTCCGTTTGGGATTCCGAGTATGGGTATAGCTCCGTATGGTGATTTTGGAATTGGGAGCGCATCCGGAAGTGGATTCGGAGGTCCGTAGGTCATTTTGGAGTCATTTGGCTAAAGCTAGAAATTTGAAGGTTTTTGAGAAGTTTGACCGGAAGAGGACTTTTTGATATTGGAGTCGGATTCCGATTCTGGAGGTTGGAGTAGGTCTGTAATGTCGAATGTGACTTGTGTGCAAAATTTGAGGACGTGATTTGATAGGTTCCGGAATCGAATGTAGAAGTTTGAAGTTCTAAAGTTCATTAAGCTTGCATTGGGGTGCGATTCATGATTTTGATTTTGTTTGATGTGATTTGAGGCCTCGAACAAGTTTGTGTTATGTTATGGGACTGGTTGGTATGATTGGACGGGGTCCCGGGGGCCTCGGGTGTGTTTCGAGGTGGTTTCAGATCATTTCGGGCTGTTTTGCAATAGTTGATGCTGGTGTCATGGGCCCAAATTCTTACATTGGGTAGTGGCACCTGCTCGCCCGTGCGGCGCCCGCGGACTCCCCTTCGGCCGCGGGCCAGCCTTCTTCCTGTACTAGGATTTCCCAAGCACGATCCTGTGCCTATCGGTGGGGCTCGCCCGCAGGCTCGCCCCAACTTGTGCCGCCCGTAAGATGCCTAGGCCCTTGGCCCTAGACATGTCGTGGCGCTTCATCTTAGGATCACAATCCATGCGCGCCCTGGGGGATTGGCTTAGGACATGCCTTGTCCTTAGCCCAAGACTGAGCATCGCTCCCGCGTGCACAGCCCAATCCTCAAGCTTGACACTCGCCTAGTGCATCCGCGACTAGCTCGTGCCTCGCCCGAGTAAGGCAACCTTTAGCCCTTGGCCATTGTCATGCGCCTCTTTCGTGCCATGCCCATACATAGCCCTCTTGCAGCACGCTTTCATTCCGAAGTAGTGCAGTGTCGCCCACACCTGCACCTTTAGGCCAACGGACCCTTGCTTGCATGGCTGAACCAAAGCCATGCTCACAAGTCGACACATGATACCCCTATGACAGGCGCGTCAAGTATCCAATCGGCATCAAGGATCCTCTCGCGTTCGCGAATAAGGATTTGGCTTTTGGGATTTTGTTCTTCGCGTTCACGAAGAAGAAAATTTCTGTTCCGCAGGTGTGATATCGGAGGCTCATATCTCACAATCTATAAGTAATTTAGAGATGATCCAAAACAAAAAATAGTAGCCCTTTGTGTCTAGTTTTCAGAAAGGTAAACTATTGAGAATTTGGATTTGTGTACAAAAAGTTATGGCTGGTACACTACATGCTGTCCAGGAAGATGAAGAAATTTGTATTTCACAAGGCTGACTTTGACAGCTTATATCTCAAAATCTATAAGGAATTGGGAGATTATCAACATATGAAAATTATAGCACTTGATGTCTAGTTTCCAGAAAGTCAAACCATTTGTGATTTGGAGTTTTGTACAAAATGTTATGACCATTATACTAGAGGCTGTCTAAAAAGAGTTTGAAAATGGTTTCTGAGAATTTTGTTCATCGCATGCGACGGGGGTCTCCCGAACGCGATGAAGGGTCGCCTGGGCAGTGTATAAGTTTGAAAAAATGGGTTTGGCTCATTTCATCTCATTTCCTCCATGGGAGCCGACCCAGGAGCGATTTTGGAGCTCCATTTTTATCATTTATGTCAAGGTAAGTGATTCTTACCTATTGCAAGTTAAATACTATTTAGGCGTGACAATTCATGAAAATTAGTAAAAATTTGGTATTTTGAACAAAAACCTAGAAATTAGTATTTTTTGATTTTAACCACGAAAATTACTATGGGATTGGATGAAAATGGTATAGTTGAGTTCTTGAGATTATGGGTAACGATTCCCTCCGAAAAGTTTCGAAATTCGGGCATGTGGGCCCGGGGTGAATTTTAGGAATTTTATAATTTTGGATTGGGTAATTTATTTAATAGATAAATTTTGAATTATTTAACATGTATTAATTATTTCATATAGCTTTTGGATAGTTTCGGATTTTCGGCACCAAATTGGGATTTTTCACGACATCGTGATCAGAAGTGGGCATTGAGACTTGGTAACTCTCTTGTCTAATCTTGTGAGGGGAAAATTACCCCATAGGTAATTAAATTAATAATTGTTGCTAATTATTGGGGTTACGTATGCACGAGGTGACGAGAGTCCGTGTGTAGCAACTATTAATGCTAAAGTCCGGGTAGTTTAGGACTCAAAGCATGAATTACTTGTGTAAATTGTATCCGTTATTTAATTACATTATTTGATATAAATCGTAAATTGTTAGTGAGAGATAGTAAAAGATGAAAATCTCATATGCTTATTTCTGTTTAAATTAATTAATTGTTAAAAAAAATTATTCATCCTCCCGAATTTATCTTATAATAAATATACTCTCATTCCGGAGGTACATAAGAAAATGTCCTCATTTCTTTTGGAGCGGGCCGATCGTCTCGGCAGGATAGATGCATCTATGGATCGTGCCGCACGTCCCTGGGCAGTGTACACGATACTCTGGATCGGGCCGTACGTCCTCGGCAGAAATCGTGCCTAATAATAATAATTACATAATACTTTGATAATTTATTGTAGCTTGTGAAGCTAATTGATAAATTGGAAATTATTGGGATTTAAATAATTTATTTATCTCTGCTTGTTAAGGAATTAATTATTATTCTTGTAAATGAGATTAATTGATAAATTGGAAATTATTTGAATTGAAGGAATTTAATTAATATATTGAGAACTGTTCCATTTGAAGGAATTTAATTATTTCTGCTGGTTCAATAAAAATTATTGTTAACTATGTGAATCATATTGATAAAACTATTTCTGCTTTTATGTTACTTATTATTATTGACCCTTAGTGAGTGTCCAGGTCGACCATCTCGTCTCTACCACTTCGATATTAGACTTGATACTTACTGGGTACACGTTGTTTTCGTACTCATACTGCACTTGCTGAACATTTTAGTATGAAGGTACATATATGTATAGCGGGCTTGTGGGTGCAGAGGTGTGCTTAATAATTGTGGGGACATAGGTGAGCTGCATTCTATATTACGATCCGCAGCTAACAGAGTCTCCTTCAGAGTTATTATATTTTCCTATCTAATTTGTATTTTGGACAGATGCTGTATTTTATTTTAAATTTCCTAGTAAATGCTCATGCACTTGTGACACCGGGTTTTGGAAATAGTTGTGAATTGTTTAGAAATTTAGTTGCTAAAAATATTTATCATTTACTCTATGAGTTTTATCTTTATTATTTCATTGAAGAAATTTTGATTTCAAAAATACGAAATTTGTAATTAAGTTAATTGATTATGGTTGGCTTGCCTGACAGTTGTGTCCGGTGCCATCACGGCCTTTTTGGATTTTGGGTCCTGATAGTGCTACTTTTAATGAGGTAGTTGACATTGCTCGGCAAATAGAGATGGTCCGTAGCCAGGAGCGTGGAGAGAGGGAGGCCAAGAGGCCTCGTGGACCGGGTGGTTTCAGCAGTGTTCCTTTAGGGGTTCAGGTTTACCGCGGTAGGAGTCGTCCTTACAAACACGCTCAGACGGGTCGTCCAGCTCGCTGTGGTGTATCATCCAGCCATGGTTCATATAGTTCTCATCAGAGTCAGTCATCTCTCAGTGCCCTTCCAGCCCAGAGTTCGTCCCGTGCTCCTTCAGTTCAAGGTTCATTTGCACCGGGTGCTTATAGCGGTTATTCTGGTTCTCGGGGCCCGATTTAGTCCTCACCACCACCAGTACCGGGGAGTTTCTTTGAGTGTGAGGTGTTTGGGCATATGTAGAGGCAGTGTCCTTGTCGCCCGGGAGGTCCAGTGCCGCAGAGGAGTCAGACTACGACTTCAGCACCAGTTACTTTGCCACCCGCCTAGCCAGCTCGGTGTGGGGCTCTGTCATCTAGGGGTCGCCCAAGAGGGGGAGTCTGATCAGGTGGCAGTCAAACCCGATTCTATGCTTTTCCTGCCAGACCAGATGTCATTACCTCATATGCAGCAATCACAGGTATTGTCTCAGTGTGCCATAGGGAGGCTTGTATATTATTTGACCCTGGTTCTACTTATTCGTATGTATCATTATACTTTACTCATTATTTGGATATGCCCCGTGAGTCCTTAGTTTCACTTGTTCAGTGTATCTATTCCGGTGGGCGATACTATTATTATGGACTGTGTATATCGCGATTGTGTGGTAACTATTGGGGGACTGGAGACTAGAGTCGATCTCTTACTACTCAGTATGGTTGATTTCGATGCAATCCTGGGCATGGATTAGTTATCTCCATGTCATGCTATTCTGGATTGTCACGCAAAAACCGTGGCGTTGGTGATGCCGGGGTTGCCGAAGGTCAAATGGAGAGGTTCTCTAGATCATGTTCCCAGTAGGGTAATTTCTTATTTGAAAGCCCAACGTATGGTTGGGAAGGGGTGTTTGTCATATTTGGCTTTTGTGAGAGATGTTGATGCAGATACTCCTACTATTGTTTGTTATTTCCTGCAGACCTGTCGGGTATGCTGCCCGACAGGGATATTGATTTCGGTATTGACTTGGTGCCGGGCACTTAGCCTATTTTTATTCCTCCGTATCATATGGCACCAGCTGAATTGAAAGAATTGAAAGAGCAACTTCAGGAACTTCTTGATAAGGGGTTTATTAAGCCTAGTATGTCACCTTGGGGTGCACCGGTTCTGTTTGTGAAAAATAAAGATGGTACTATGCAGATGTGCATCGATTACAGGCAATTGAACAAAGTTACAATCAAAAATAAGTATCTTTTACCGCATATTGGTGATTTATTTGACCAGCTACATGGAGCGAAGGTATTCTCCAAAATTGATTTGAGATCGAGGGATTACCAGTTGAAAATTCGGGATTCAAATATTCTAAAGACGGTATTTAGGACTCGTTATGGTCACTATGAATTTTTTGTGATGTCATTTGAGCTGACCAATGCCCCAGCAATATTTATGCACTTGATGAATAACGTATTCCAGTAGTATCTTGATTCATTTGTCATGGTATTTATTGATGATATCCTGGTGTACTTACGTAGTCAGGAGGAACATGCACAACACTTGGGTATTGTATTACAGAGGCTGAGATAAGAGAGACTTTATGCTAAATTCTCTAAGTATGAGTTCTGGCTTAGTTCAGTGGCATTTTTAGGACACATAGTATCCAGTGAAGGGATTAAGGTTGATCCAAAGAAGATAGAGGCAGTTCAGAGTTGGCCCAGACCATCTTCAGCTACTAAGATTTAGAGTTTTCTCAGCTTGGCCGGTTATTATCGTCGCTTCGTGAAGGGTTTCTCATCTATTGCATCACCTATGACTAAATTGACTCAGAAAGGTGCTCCGTTCAGGTGGTCGGATGAGTGTGAAGAGAGATTTCAGAAGCTCAAGACAGCTTTGACTACAACCCAAGTATTGGTGTTACCTACTGGTTCAAGGTCTTATACTGTGTATTGTGACGCGTCGCGTATTTGTTTCAGTGCAGTGCTTATGCAAGACGGTAGGGTGATTGCCTATGCGTCCCGACAGTTAAAGGTACATGAGAAGAATTATGCGGTACACGACCTTAAGTTAGCAGCTATTGTTCATGCCTTGAAAATTTGGCAGCATTATTTGTACGGTGTCCATTATGAGGTTTATACTAATCACCGGAGTCTACAACATCTGTTTAAACAGAAGGATCTTAATTTGTGGCAGCAGAGGTGGTTGGAGTTGCTTAAGGATTATGATATCACCATTCTTTATCATCCTGGAAAGGCCAATGTGGTGGCCGATGCCTTGAGTTGTAAGGCAGAGAGTTTGGGCAGCTTAGCATACTTACCGGTAGCAGAGAGGCCTTTAGCCTTGGATGTTCAGGCCTTGTCCAACCAGTTTGTTAGATTGGATGTTTCCGAGCCGAACTGAGTTTTTGCTTGTGTGGTTTCTCAGTCTTCTCTTTATGATCATATCAGAGAATGTCAGTATGATGACCCTCATCTTCTTGCCCTTAAGGATACGATTCAGCACGGTGATGCCAAGGAAGTCACTATTAGGGATGACGGTGTATTACGGATGCAGGGCAGGCTATGTGTGCCTAATGTAGATGGTTTGCGTGAGTTGATTCTCCAGGAAGCTCACAGTTCGCGGTACTCCATTCATCCAGGTACTGCGAAGATGTATCAGGATTTGAGGCAGCACTATTGGTGGAGGTGAATGAAGAAAGATATAGTTGGGTTTGTAGCTCGGTGTTTAAATTGTCAACAGGTGAAGTACGAGCATTAGAGACCGGGCGGATTTCTTCAGTGACTTAAAATTCTGGAGTGGAAATGAGAGTGTATTACCATGGATTTCTTGGGCTCCCACGGACCTTGAAGAAGTTTGATGATGTTTGGGTGATTGTAGATCAATTGACAAAATCCGCGCATTTTATTCCAGTTGGTACTAATTATTCTTTAAAGCGGTTGGCTGAGATTTATATTCGCGAGATTGTTCGCCTACATGGTGTGCTAGTGTCCATCATTTCAGATCGGGGCAAGCAGTTTACATCGCAGTTTTGGAGAGCAGTGCAGCGAGAATTGGGCACACAAGTTCAGTTGAGTACAACATTTCACCCTCAGATGGACGGACAGTCCGAGCGCACTATTCAGATATTGGAGGATATGCTACGCGTTTGTGTCATTGATTTTGGGGGTTCTTGGCATCAATTTCTGCCACTGGCAGAGTTTGCTTACAATAACAGCTACCAATCGAGCATTCAGATGGCTCTGTGTAAGGCTTTAAATGGGAGACGTTGTCAGTCTCTGGTGGATTGGTTTGAGTCGGGTGAGACTAGGCTATTGGGTACTGATTTTGTTCAGGTTGCTTTGGAGAAGGTTAAATTGATTCAGGAGCGACTTCGCATGACGCAGTCTAGAAAAAAGAGTTATGCCGACCGAAAGATCCGTGATGTTGCTTACATGGTTGGGGAGAAGGTTCTGCTCAAGATTTCGCCCACGAAGGGTGTGTTGAGGTTCGGGAAGAAGGGCAAGTTGAGCCTTCGGTATATTGGGTCGTTCTACATGCTTAAGAAGATTGGAGATGTGGTTTATGAACTTGCCTTGCCACCTAGTCTATCATGTGTTCATCCGGTGTTTCATGTATCTATGCTCTGAAAGTATGTCGGGGATCCGTCTCAAGTTTGGGATTTAGTTCAGTTGGATGGTAATTTGACTTATGATGTGGAGACGGTGGCCATTTTAGATCGACAAGTTCGAAAGCTGAGATCAAAGAACATAGCTTCAGTGAAAGTGCAGTGGAGAGGCCAACCAGTCGGAGAAGCTACCTAGGAGATTGAGCGAGAGATCCAGAGCAAATATCCACACCTATTTGAGGCTCCGGATATGATTCTAAACCCGTTCGAGGACGAACATTTGTTTAAGAGGGGGAGAATGTAACGACCCGGCCAGTCGTTTTGAGTATTATAATCCTGTTTTTTCATTTACTACTCAATTTATACTTTATAGTCGTTTTATGACTTACCGGGTTAGTTGGTTCGGGTCCGGAAGGATTTCGGAGAGAATTGAGACACTTAGTCTCATAATTGAAAACTTAAGTTGGAAAAGTTGACCGGATGTTGACTTATGCTATTTCAAACAAGTGATAAGTAAGAGTCGTGAAGGTTAGAGGGTAAACGAGTTGAAGAAAATGTGGTTGGTCGAAGTTTGATATTTTGGGATAAAATACGGTCCAAGCTATAATACCCCATATTTATGGACTAGTGCTATATTATATGGCCTTGATAGTAAGGTATATGAATTATATTACTATCTAAGTGAAATGAGATTTAGTAATTAATTATGTGGGTAATTAGTTAAATACAAGATGTAATTAGGGATTAGTAGGAGACATGTGTCCAAAATAGGGGACAATTATGGAGTCCACGTAGGACTACTCAAATCTCCACTCTATGACTCATGTCCCATGGATAGGTTTATCTTGGTAGCTGCTCCATGGCCAAGCTTCTTTTTCTTATTAAATGATTATTATGTGGGCCCCACAAGCCACAAAGTATTAGTAAACTTCAAAGTTACATTTTCAAATTATAAGGGTTTTATAACAAGCATCACCACCTAGCCTTAAAAGCACAAAAACATGAGAGATTGAGAGGCAACTTTGGGATTTTATTTTCAAAACATTTCTATCTTTTGATGGG
This sequence comes from Nicotiana tabacum, assembly GCF_000715075.1. Classification (NCBI taxonomy): domain Eukaryota; kingdom Viridiplantae; phylum Streptophyta; class Magnoliopsida; order Solanales; family Solanaceae; genus Nicotiana; species Nicotiana tabacum. The sequence goes on along the minus strand of NC_134081.1, from coordinate 83,306,802 downwards.
GCAAAACGTGGGCAGCAAAATCATGATAGAGAATTTATCTCTCCATCTCTCATAGATTAGCTTGTCGTAGCTGCTTATGGTATGACTGTTTGGAGGATAATTAGCAGGTCCTAGTTTATTAAGGTAAGATTCCATCTCTCCTACATGTTCTTGAGGTTGTTGTTGTGTTATTATTGATATGCTTCTTGAAGTTGGAAGAAGGAAGTGTATAATTGGATTATCATTGAGTATTTCGACTAGATTACGTGTTTTTGAGGTGAAATTAGAGGATTTGGGCATAGGGATTTGAAAATAAGATTTGAGGATTTGAAGGTCGAGTTGTTAGCGGAATTTGGTAAATTTGGTATGGTTGGACTCGTGGATGAATGGGCATTCATATTTTGTAACTTTTGTCGGGTTCTGAGACATGGTCCACGCAGACGAATTTTGAGTGCAATTTCAAATTTTTGTTGGAAAATTTATATTTTCATATGGAATTAATTCATATAATTGGTATTGACTAAATCGAATTATTTGTGGCTAGATTCGAGGTATTTGGAGGCCGATTCGTGAGGCAAAGGCATTGCAGAATAAAGAATTATACGGTTTGAGGTAAGTAATAGTTGTAAATTTGGTCCTCAGGGTATGAAACCCCGAATTATGTGTTATGTGATTGGTTTAGAGGTGACGCACATGCTAGGTAATGGGCGTGTGGGCATGCACCGTATAAATTATGACTTGGTCAATTCCATGGATCAGTGTTGTTGAATAAATTGTTGCTACCCATACATTTTTCCACGTATTAGGGAAATTTAACTATAAATCATGTTTAAACCATGTGTTGACACTGTTGGGACCCACAGAAGCCGTGTACAGGCTGAATTATCTGTTAAATTACTATTTTGTACTCGGTCACGATTTTACTTGCATATTACATCTCAGTCTCTCTTGTTCATTATTGATGCATAATATCATTGTTGTTAGGCTGCTTATCATGATTTCTGAGAGCTCGAGAGACTGGAGAGGTTGATGATTGAGTGAGGCCGAGGGCCTAATTGTGAGGATATTTATGGGATCGGGTTGCACGCCGCAGCATGTTTTTTTGATTTATGTCATGATTGGCTTGTTATAGCGCTTGGGCTAAAGGAGCCCCTCCGTAGTTTGTACACACCCCCAGTAAGCGCAAGTACCTACTGAGTGCGAGTGCCGAGTGCTGAGTGACTGTGAGGAAAGCGTGACTGTGAGGTTGGAGTGAATGGGAGGACTAAGTGACTGTTACTCTGAGAGGATGCATTAATTTCATTATTACTGCATTTCAACGGTCATATATCATTATTTTGGAAGTTTATGAAAGACATTATCTTCTGTTTCAGTCGAAGTTGATATGAGATTACTGTGAAATTTTAAATGTTGAACTTGAAAGCATGTCTACCTTTTTATGTTGGAAATTACTGTATTTGGACTTAGCTGTGAAGCTCGTCACTATCTTCAGATCTTTATTTAGTATTGTTACTTACTGTGTTGGTTGTACTCATACTACACACTGCACTTCGTGTGCAGATCCAGATGATCCCGGACACAGTGGGTGTTGTTTCTTTCGCACAGTTGATTTTACGAAGATTCAGAGGTAGCTGCCGTATTTCACAGACCTTGTTTCTCCTTCCCTATCTCCTTGTTTACTGTATTTGATCTCAGACTATGATAGACTGTGTTGTCTATACTTGTAATGTATAAATGCTGATGTACTCAGTGACACCGGGTTTTGGGAGTGTATTTATTTCCATAATTTGTGGGATTTACTCTTAAACTTAATTATTATGTTTTCAGTATTTAAAAATAATTGTGGGTTATTAGTGTTGTCGGCTTGCGTAGTATTGAGATAGGTGCCGTCACGACAGATTAGGATTTTGGGTCGTGACACTATTAGTGTGCAACATAACAAACGGAATAACAAACAAGGCATGCTGAATGGAATAACAAATATTACACAGAGACCCTATAGGTAGGTTTTCTACCCTTTCATGCAAATATTAGGCTACCTCAGCCTCTTTTCATTAATCTCCCCATTATTCGCTATTATAAATTATTACGTGCTCAATGACAAGAGAAGAAACAGATATAATATTACAGAATCGAGAGGATTACAAGCCCAATAAATAGAGTAGACTCAAAAGAAGCTAACCCAGCACTGACAGGGCCTTCAATAGACTTTCTTTTGCTCGACTAGCTGATCCAGATCCAAACACTTCCCATAATAGGAGAGTATGTCCATTTGCATAACCCAAAGCCGCGCATGGACTCATTTCCACCCCAATAATGACAATATTGACCACTCTACTAAATAAATTAATGGACCACACATGGAAATCAACTAAACAGTTTTTAAAGAAACACCTCATAGCGACATGATTGTGTGACATTTAGCAAAATTCATGAACACGTGGTCATTTAGAAGCAAGAGTGACAGATTTGATTAAGTAAGGAACATGAAATAAATTCAATTTCAACATGGTAAATTTGACATGGAAAACTAATAACATGGGTTAAATCTTTAAGTATGTGAGGACATGCTAAAGATAGGCATAACATCATGAGAGTTGAGGAAACACGCCACTTAGAGTCAACAAGGTAAGCGTACACAAGATACATATATTAAGCTTTCCAGAGTGGGTCTAGGGAAGAGCATAGTTCAGAATTAGTCCAACGGGATTTTAAAACTATGAATCTAAGTTAGGAAGGTCTGATAGAGCCATAGTCAGAGGAGGACAATTACACACAATAAGCAAGTAGACCTGCATGATCTATAGCAACTAATAAGAATCTTAATTGTGTTAAGTACAACACAGAGATTCCCAAGTTCAAAATTATCATGGTAGAAGAGATTGCCAACTTAGGGTCAAGCAGAGCAGATAGATTTCAAAACTTAAATCAGTCGACCAGGCATAATAAAGAAAAATCAAGTGTATTAGAATTCAACTGGGAAGCTAGGTAATACTAAAGAGCACAGGGTTTGCTAAACACCATATTACGATTCTTAAAGTCACATGTTTGATTAAAGCAAAGATTCATGTAAATAAGGACAAAAGTAGAGCCTATACAAAGGATTTAAAAACAAATTAAGATAAATTCTGGGCAGACAGTAATCCCATGTAGTTTCAAGGTAAACGTTCAAATTGAGACAGTATTAAACAGTTAATATGAGGCAGCATGTATTTATCAACATAACAACTTCAAACAAGTGTCATAATCCAGAGAACCTTCTAATCAAGCTAACTTACTCAAATCCGGATGATGAATTACAATAGGAAGATCAAACAAAGTTGGCATAACATCATATTGGCTCTAAAAGCACACATAACAGGGATATTCAGAAGCATGAACACAAGTAGGGAGGAAACATAACTGAGGGAGCTTGAGCACTTACTAGTTTGCAAACAAATGAATAAAGAACAAGAAACTCTAAATCTCAGGAATAACATCAATTGCAGGAGAGTAATGAAAAACTCCAAACCTCCAGTGCTTCATAGTTCACAAGAGCCTTGAAATGGACCCCGAGCAGTGCTTGCACTGGAAGAAGGTTAACAGAATATGGTGGCCTTGGCTTTCAGCCGGTCAAGAGCTTAATTTCAGGATAGTATCGAATAAGTGAGAGTGAGGGGATAGTCCCTCTAAAGGAGAAATTGGGGAGGGTTTATATAGTGGTAGAACCAAGCAAGTAAACATGGAAATTAATTAATCAATCACAAAATAAGGGAAGAATTCTCATGCAATCAGTAATAGAATCGGTAAAGAGAAAATCAAAATTTCAAACCCTAGTTGAGTCCAATGGCCATGAATCTGGTTGGAAATGCGAGAATCGTTCATTGTAGAGTATATATAGATGAAACATCGGCCAAATCTTTACAAAAAATATACCCAAATCAGGCTTGTCTTGCAGGTAGCGTATAACAAAGTTAGGTAAATATCAAGTAACACCATAAACGCGTGAGTAGTAGCAGAATAAGGCAAGAAAATCACAAAAAGATTCCATATCAGGGCCGGATTCAGAGAGGATTTGAGGGTATAGTGGCTAGGGTTTCTCAGAGACGAGTGGTATGGAGAGGCTTCAGAGGCGGCTGTTTAGGTGGGAATGTCCCTAGGGTTACGGTTAAGGGGATATCAGGAAATGGGGAAGGTTATTGTGGGTCGTTGATCATCTGATATCAACGGCCATGATTAAAGGGAAGTGGGGAGGGTCAGGATATGGGTATAAGATAGTGGGCTGTTGGTTTTGGGTTAAAGGGTATTCGGCCACGATTTTTGGTCCGAAAATTAGTCCTATATTGGGCTAACAATTAAATACATGAAAATTATTTAAGAAATAATTTATAAAAAATAATTAATAGATAATAAAATATTACTTGTGAAATAAAATGGTTGAAAATAATAACTCAACATTATAAAAAAATATAAAAATGCTATTTTAGCATGAATAATGTAATAAATATAATTATGCATAGAATATAGGTTATTATTGTAAAATTATGTAAATGGATCAAAAAATGCAAAGATGATTATATGAAATGAAGTAAAATATTATAAAACATATATGTAGATATAAATAATGAATTTGGATGATTAAATTATCACAAAATAATTTAAGGGGTAATTAATACATATTCAAGTAATTTAAATGCAACAAAATCAATTTTTAAAGCTTTAAAAATTGTAAAACATTATAGAAAATACTTGTATGACTCTTATAAATTGGTGATAGTGCAGGAATGATATTTAAAGCATATATGACATTTAAAAATATGAGGACAAAAGTGGGTATCAACAGGCTTCATCAGGCCGAGTGTTTCACCGTGGGGTGCCCCGGTCCTGTTTGTCAAGAAGAAAGATGGGTCTCTTAGAATGTGCGTCGACTATCGGCAGTTGAATAAAGTTACCTGTAACACCCCAGACTTTAGATAGAGTCTCACATCGGCAAAACACAAGAGAGATGCTGGGTATATAAGTTAACAAGCCTTAGACCCTAGTGACGCATTTTAAAACTGGGCGAGCCTAGGCCTAGAGCGAATAATATTACTAGCAGGCTGGGCTGTTACAGGTGGTATCAGAGCCACTCTTGTATTAACCTTGCTGATGGTGGGTCAGAGTTCAACTGAGTTTAGGCAAATGCCGATTAGGCGGGGCAAACCTCAGTGCTGAGTTTAGGCGAATCTCATGCGGTGGGGCATACCTCGGCGTCCTTGCTGAGTCTATAAGAGGGGGTGTATGTAACACCCCCGACTTTAGATAGAGTCCCACATCGGCAAAATATAAAAGGGATGTTGTGTATATAATTTAACAAGCGTTAGACCCTAGTGACGCATTTTAAACCCGTGAGGGCCTAGGCCCAGAGTGAACAATATGACTAGCGGGCTGAGATGTTATATTACCATTAAGAACAAGTACCCACTGCAAGAATTGATGCTTTATTTTATCAACTTCAGGGTGAAAAGTACTTTTCAAAGATAGACTTGAGGTCTAGGTACCATCTGTTGAGAATCAGAGAAGAGGATACATCTAAAACAGCATTTAGAACTCGTTACGAGCACTAAGAATTTCTAATAATGTCCTCCATGTTGACAAATGCTCCAATTGCATTCATAGACCTCATGAATAGAGTTTTCAAGCCATTCCTTAATACCTTTATTATCGTGTTTATAGATGATATTATGGTATACTCTAAATGCAAGGAAGAGCTTGTAGAACACCTCAAGATAGCCTTACAGACTTGAAGGAGGATGAGCTTTATGCCAAGTTTTCAAAATGTGAGTTCTGGTTGCAGTTAGTGGCATTCTTATGCCAAATGGTATCTTGTGAAGGCATAAAAGTAGACCCTCAGAAGACTGAAGCAGTCAAGAACTGGCCTAGGCCAACAATGCCAACCGAAATTAGGAGTTCTTGGGGTTAGCTGGCTACTATAGAAGGTTTGTAGAGGGATTTTTCTCACTTGCAACTCCATTAACTAAGTTGACTTAGAAAGTAGTTAAGCTCCAGTGGTCAGACGCTTGTGAGTAGAGTTTTCAAGAGTTAAAGGATAGGTTGACCACTGCACCTATGTTAACCTTGCCGACATGTTTGAGTGGGTTCACAGTTTATTGTGATGCCTCCAGAGTTGGTCTTGGTTGTGTTCTTATGCAAGATGAAAAAGTTATTGCTTATGCTTCCAGTCAGTTAAAGAATCATGAGAAGAACTACCCCACACACGACTTGGAGCTTACAACAGTGGTGTTTGCATTAAAGATATGGCGACACTACCTTTATGGCGAGCACTCTGAAGTGTTTACAAATCACAAAAGCATCCAGTACATTTTCAAGTAGAAAGAGTTAAATTTGAGATAGAGAAGGTGGCTCGAGCTATTGAAGGATTATAAAATCAATATTCTTTATCACCCGGGCAAGTCAATGGGTGTCTTGGCCCATCTTGCAGTACAAAGGCGAACTTTGAGTCGAGAAATTCAAAAACTGGCATATGATGGAATTAGATTGGATGAGGCCGAATAAGGAGGTATAAATTCTTATGCCTTAGGGAAATCCTCTCCTATTGCATATGTTAAGGCTATGCAAGATGAAGATCTGTATATGGCAAAGTTTAAAGAAGGAGTCAGAAGCAAAGAAACTACTGCTTTCACTCTAGGAAGTGACAGAGTTTTGAAGTTGAATGATCGGTTATGTGTGCCGGATGTAGATGGTCTTAGGAAGGCCATAATGGAAAAAAGCTTACAGCCCGAGGTACTCTATCCACCCAGGTTCTACCAAAATGTATCTGGACTTAAAAGAGTTGTATTGGTGAAAAGGCATGAAGAAGTAACTAGCAGATCAAGTGGCCAAATGTTTGAATTGCCAGTAAGTCAAAGCCGAGCATCAAAGGCCTGGTGGCTTAGCTCATTATATATAGATACCACAGTGGAAATGGGAGATGATTAATATTGATTTCGTGGTAAGTCTATCTCGCACATACCGTAAGCATGATTCAATTTGGGTTATCGTAGACTTACTCACAAAGTCCACCCATTTCCTACCAGTATAGACGATAGATTCCGCTTAGCAGTATGCATAATTGTACATCAAAGAAATAGTCTGATTGCATGGTACTCCAGTTTCAATCATATATGACAGAGGCCCTTAGTTCACGATGCATTTTTGGCAGGCAATTAAGAAAAGATTAGGTACCAAGGTCAATTTGAGCCCTGCTTTCCATCCACAGACCGATGGTCAGACAGAAAGGAGCATTCAGACTCTCGAAGATATGTTGCGAGCATGTGTTATAGATTTTGGAGGTAATTGGGATGATCTCTTGCCACTTATAGAATTTGCTTACAATAACAGCTGTCAGGCCAGCATTGATATGGCTCCTTATGAAGCATTGTATGGGCGAAGATGTACGTCTCCAGTAGGTTGGTTTGAACCAGCAGAGGTGCCGTTGATTGATCTAGAGTTTGTTTGTGAGGCCTTAGAGAAAGTCCAGCTAATCAGAGAAAGACTGAAAGCAGCTTAGAATCGTCAAAAGTCCTATTCTGACAAGAGGCATCGTGACTTAGAGTTCATGATTGGTGACAAGCTATTTTTTTTACAGTTTCACCAATGAAAGGAGTTATGAGGTTCGGTAAGAAAGGGAAACTTAGTCCTAGGTTTATCGGACCTTATGAGATTGTAGAAAAGAAGGGAAAAGTGATTTATGAACTAGCGTTGCCCGTTGAATTGTCCTCTGTTCATCCTGTCTTTCATGTGTCTATGCTTAGAAAGTACATTCATGATGAGTCGCATATAATACCTGCCGATACCATAGAAATTAAAGAAGGCTTGACTTATGAAGAGGTACCTATAGAAATTCTCGATAGGCAAGTAAGAAAGTTGAGAACAAAAGATATAGCATCGGTAAAAGTTTTGTGGAGTAATCATGATTCAAAAGAGGCTACGTGGTATGTCGAGGAAGATATGAGGAAGAAGTATCCTTATTTATTTGAGGAACAAGGTATGTGAACCAAGGTTTGGCTTGGCATTTATATTTTATTTATTAAATACATGTTAGCATGTGTTTATGTCCTTGCTAGATTATACTTAGTTGTTGAAGTAATTTAGTTTCTGTCAGAGTATATTTGGTTATTAAATAATTTACTATCATGCCACAGTACATTTAATTCATTAAAGTGATTTACTTTTTGCTGAAGTAATGTGCTTTAGATTTTGGTTGGTTATTGTGGTACCTCCTTACCGAAGTGTGAGTAATTAGTTTATGAGCTGTGTATGGTGTCTATGAATGGCATGCTATGTTATATTTGGTAGTTGTTGGTGTAGTTGTGGTATTGGTGATAGGGATATATGTTTTGGATAGTCTAATTTACAAAGGAGACTCTGCCGAAATTTTTGAAAATTTAGGGAGTTAGCCAAAATTTTGAGTCCCTTGGGAAAGTTAGTAGTGCTAAAAAAACTTAAGAATTTCAAAGAATTAAGGAATGATTGTTGGCTTAAGAATAAGGCCCTAGCAACATTCAGGGACGAATGTTTTTAAGGAGGGAAGATTGTAACATTTCTCAAATCTATAAAAGTTTCAAGACACGCTCAATATAGAATTTAATTTTTTTAAATCTAGGCTTGAGTGCATAAAGATTATACTTCTATTACGGATTTAAACCTTTATGATTAACTTTTGAGTTACTTCTCTATTTATAAATAATATGATATACAAGCAGGGGAATATTAATAATTTAAATATTACTAATTCTTAAAAGTGAGTATCATTAAATATTAGTTAAGTCGGGGGGGGGGGGGGGGAAAGCCCATAAAGTGGAATGTTGGAAGGAAAAAGGCTTAAAGCTTTATACGAAACAAAACTAGTGTTTTGTTTACTCACGAAATAGAGGCAGCCTTGCTGCTTACTCATGCAGGCAACGGAAAGTTCTAGGTTTCTTTACAAATCACTAGTCTTGAATTCAAGTATATAAAATTTTCTATTATCAATTATCCTACAGTAGTAGTAGGTAATAATTGAATAGTTAATTCCCTTCTTTTTCTGTATCAACAGTAAGTTCCATGTCTAGGTATGAAAATTTAAAATTAATTAAAATACATTGGTTGTTGTAGAATCGATTATTTGACAGGTATAAATGTCACGACCCAAATTAGCACTCCATAAGGTGTCGTGATGGCACCTAGTCTTTACGACTAGGTAAGCCTAATATTACGAAAAATATAAAGAAAACACAGCATTTTAAAGATAAACAACATATTGTGAATAACCAAGAGTAGTACCACTCGGCATATACAAAATAATTTCCCAAGACCCGAATATCACTAAGTCACAAGCTGCTATAATCTATGTAGCTCTATACAAAGGTCTGAAGATAATAAGGAAAGTCTCTAGACGAGGGAGTAGAAGAGAACTCCTAAGATCTGCGGACGCAAGCAGAAGTATCTTGAAATTTCCTAGAATCAGCAGCACGCACTAACCCCAAGGCTGATAGCTCGTACCTGGATCTGCACACTAAAACATGTGCACGAAGGGCATGAGTACACCACAATGGTACCTAGTAAGTGCCAAGCCTAACCTCGGTTGAGTAGTGACGAGGTCAGGTCAAGGCCCTACCGGAGTAAATATAATAAATTAAACAGTAAAAGATATAAGTAAAATTTATGGTAATACAGTTAAAGAAATTCTCGAAATTTTAACAGTTAAGGGAGTCCTCGGCTCAGAACAAGGTAAACATAGTGGGGAATCTCCTGGGATACCGTCCCGTAGTTCTAAATGAATATGCAGTACAGGGGGATCTCCCGGAATACGTCCGTTGTCCCAAAGTAAATATGCAGTGGTGGGGGATCTTTCGGAATATGTCCGTAGTCCCAAAGTAAATATGCAGTGCTGGGGGATCTTTCGGAATACGTCCGTAGTCCCAAAGTAAATATGCAGTGCTGGAGGATCTCCCGGAATACGTCCGTAGTCCCAAAGTAAATATGCAGTACAGGGGGATCTCCCGGAATACATTCGTAGTCCCAATTTAAATATGCAACGCAAGATGACATGGCAGGTATGGCATCGAGTTATACAGTTTATACTCAACACATATAAGGAAAGTAGGGACTTAACTAAGCATGGCACACATAATGTCAAATAGGCAGTTAAAACACGTAAGCATGCTTCTCTAGTCTAAGTTTAACTATTAAACGTATTAGTGCAATTTAATAAGGAAAAACAGTTTATGGGTTAGAAAGGAAAAATGGGATTTTTGCAATAATAGCCCGTGTACTTAGTCGTCACCTCACGTACACGGCGCCCACACATCAATTAATATCAAACATCTTAAAGGAAAGTCCCCAACACAAGGTTAGGCAGGCCACTTACCTCGAACCGCTCAAATCAACTCGATATCATTTTCTTGCCACGAGTATCCGACTCCAAATGGCCCGAATCTATTCAAATTAATTTCATAATTTAAATATAACTACAAGTAACAAATTTAACTTATTAATTCGAAGCTAAAGTGTGAAATTAGAAAAAATACCCAAAAAGTCTCCCCGGGCCCACGTCTCGAAATCGGGTAAAAATTATAAATTTTGAACACCCATTCACTCACGAGTCTAACTATATCAAATTTACTAAAATCCGACACCAAATGGTCCTCCAAATCCACAAATCAAACTTCCAAATCCCTAGCCTCTAACTTCTAATTTCCACCTTAAATACACACTAACTAGGTGGGAAATACATGGCAAAGCAAGATTATTGATCAAAAATAAGCACAAGGGACTTACCTCAAGAAATGCCTCGAAAATGCTCTAAACAATTGTCCTAAACCGAGTTTGCAAAGTCAAAAATGACAAAAATCGCGAAGCCCTTCGGTTTTAACCACTGCCCAGGTATTTCCGCACCTGTGGAACCTGGGCTCGCATCTGCGGGTGCGCTTGTGCGGAAAAAGTGTGCATCTGCCCAATTCACTTGCCCCCTCTACCTTCGCACCTGCGACGAAAGGGCCGCACCTGCACGTGCGCGCCTGCGAAAATCCCCTCCGCTTCTGCGTAACTTGCGCACTTGCGAATAGTTTTGCGCATTTGCGGGCATCGCATATGCGACCTTTTCCCACGCACCTGCGACCCCTAACCAATCCACCACACTCCGCTTCTGCGCGGATTTTCTCGCACCTGCGGGCAGCCTTGTGCAGGTGCGATTACAGTAGAACCACCAAAAGCACCAGATTTTTCCTAAGTTCAAATTCATTCCGTTAAGCATCCAAAACACACCCGAGGCCCCCGGGACCCCAACCAAACCTACCAACCAATCTTATAACACCATAGGAACTTAGTCGAGCCTTCAAACCACATCGAACAACACCAAAATCATGAATTAAGCACAGATTCAAGCCTAAGAATTTAAAATTTTCCAAATTCTACAAACAACGCCGAACCACATCAAATCTAGTCCGAATGACCTCAAATTTTACACACAGGTCAAAAATAACACTACGAACCTACAACCACCTTCACAATTCCATTCCGAGCTCGATATCAAATTTTTCACTATCGGCCAAAATCGCCGAAAAACTAACTTTCTCAATTCAAGCCTAAATCTACTACAGACCTCCAAAACACATTCCGGATGCGCTCCTAACCCCAAAATCACTCAACGAAGCTAACGGAGTTGATAGAATTCTATTCCGGATCCGTCTTCATACAGTTCCGACTACGGTCCAAACTCTAAGGCTTAAACTCATAACTAGGGACTAAGTGTCCCAAAACTCTCTGATTTCCATAACCAATCACTCCGGCAAGTCTCAAAAGCGGAAACAAACGTGGGGAAAACAATTATTAGGGGATCGGGGCTCAAATTCTCAAAACGACCGGCCGGGTCGTTACATTATTCCCCTCTTAAAACAATCGTTCGTCCTCGATTGAATATAAAGACATACCTGAAACTGTGAAAAGATGAGGGTACTGGCTGCGCATATCCTGCTCGGTCTCCCAAGTCACCTCCTCGACCGGTTGACCCATCCACTGGACCTTTACTGAAGCAATATTCTTTGACCTGAGCTTTCTGACCTGCCTGTCCAAAATGGCTACTGGCTCCTCAACATAAGATAGATCCTTGTCCAACTGGACTGAGCTGAAATCCAATACATGAGTCGGATCACCGTGATACTTCCAGAGCATAGACACGTGGAATACCGAGTGAACTCCTGCTAGGCTGGGAGGCAAGGCAAGCTCATAAGCAACCTCCCCAACTCGCCGCAATATCTAAAAAGGACCAATGAACCTCGAGCTGAACTTTCTCTTCTTCCCGAATCTCATGATGCCCTTCATAGGCGATACCAGAAGCAAGACCCGCTCACCAACCATAAATGCCAAATCACGAACCTTCCGGTACGCATAACTCTTCTACCTTGACTGGGCTGTGCGAAGTCTCTCCTGAATCACCTTCACCTTATTCAGGGAATCCTGGACCAAGTCGGTACCCAACAATCGGGCCTCGCCCGCCTCAAACCATCCTACTGGGGACCGGCACCGCCTACCATACAAAGCCTCATATAGTGCCATCTGAATGCTGGATTGGTAACTATTGTTGTTAGCAAACTCTGCAAGTGGCAAGTATTGGTCCCATGACCCTCTGAACTCCATCACACAGGCACGAAGCATATCCTCAAGAATCTGAATCGTGCGCTCGGACTGCCCTTCTGTCTGAGGGTGAAAGGTTGTGCTCAACTCCACCCTAGTACCCTACTCCTGCTGTACGGCTCTCCAAAACCGTGATGTAAACTGTGTACCTCTGTCTGAAAAGATGAATACTAGAATACCATGAAGGCGGACAATCTCTCTGATATAAATCTCATCCAACCTCTCAGAGGAATAAGTGGTCAACACTGGAATAAAATGAGCTGACTTGGTCAGTTGATCCACGATCACCCAAATAGCATCGAACCTCCTCAAAGTCCGTGGAAGTCCAACTACAAAGTCCATGGTGATCCGCTCCCACTTCCACTCTGGGATCTCTAACCTCTGAAGTAATCCACCCAGTCTCTGGTGCTTACATTTGACCTGCTGACAGTTGAGACACTTGGCCACAAACCCAACTATATCCTTCTTCATCCTCCTCCACCAGTAATGCTATCTCAAATCCTGGTACATCTTCGCGGCACCGGGATGAATGGAGTACCGCGAGTTGTGGGCCTCCTCGAGAATCAACTCCTGAAGCCCATCTACATTGGGCACACAGATCCAGCCTTGCATCCTCATCACACCATCATCACCAATAGTCACATCTCTGGCATTACCTCGCCGAACCCTGTCCTGAAGAACTAGAAGATGAGGATCATCATACTGGCGCCCCCTAATACAGTCAAAAAAAGAAGACCGAGCAACCACACAAGCTAATACCCGGCTAGGCTCTGAAATATCCAATCTCACGAACTGGCTGGCTAAGGCCTGAACATCCAAGGCTAAGGGATTCTCAGTTGTCGGAAGATGTGCCGAACTCCCCAAATTATCTGCCCGACGACTCAAGGCGTCGGCCACTACATTGGCCTTCCCCGGGTGGTATAATATAGTGATATCATAGTCTTTAAGTAGCTCTAACCACCTCCGCTGATGCAAATTAAGGTCCTTCTGCCTGAGCAAGTGCTGCAAACTCCGGTGATCAGTGTAGATCTCACAAGGAACACCGTACAAATAATGACGCCAGATCTTCAGGGCGTGAACAATAGCTGCTAACTCGAGATCATGAACTGAATAATTCTTCTCATGCATCTTCAACTGCCTAGACGCGTAGGCAATCACCCTACCGTCCTGCATCAATACCGCTCCAAGGCCAATCCTCGAGGCATCACAATAGAGAGTGTAGGACCCCGAACCTATAGGCAATACTAATACTGAGGCTATAGTCAAAGCTGTCTTGAGCTTCTGAAAGCTCTCCTCACACTTCTCGGTCCTCCTGAACGGAGCACCCTTCTGGGTCAATCTGGTCATAGGTGCCGCAATAAATGAAAATCCCTCCACAAAGCGAGGGTAATACCCCGCCAAACCAAGAAAACTGCGGATCTCCGTAGCTGATGACGGTCTAGGCCAACTTTACACTGCCTCCACCTTCTTCGGATATACCTTGATCCCCTCACAAGACACTATGTGGCCCAAGAACGCCACTGAATCAAGCCAGAATTCACACTTAGAAAATTTTGCATACAACTTCTTCTCCCTCAAAATATGAAGCACGGTCCTCAGGTGCTGCTCATGATCTTCTCGAGACCGGGAATATACCAGGATGTCGTCAATAAACACAATGACAAAGGAATCAAGATAAGGTCGGAAAACATTGTGCATCAAATGCATAAAGGCTGCTGGGGCATTGGTCCGCCCAAATGACATGACAAGAAACTCATAGTGACCATACCTGGTCCTGAAAGCAGTTTTCGGAATATCCAACTCCCGAATCTTTAACTGATGATAACCTGAACGTAAGTCAATCTTGGAAAACATTCTGGCACCCTGTAACTGATCAAATAAGTCATCAATACGAGGCAATGGATACCTGTTCCTCACTATAACCTTGTTCAACTACCGATAATCAATACACATACGCATAGAACCATCCTTCTTCTTCACAAATAAGATCAGAGCACCCCAAGGTGGTACACTGGGCCGGATGAAACCCTTATCAAGCAACTCTTACAACTGCTCCTTCAACTCCTTCAACTTAGGAGGAGCCATACGGTAAGGAGGAATTAGATATGGGCTGAGTGTCCGGCAACAAATCAATGAAAAAATCAATACCTCTATCGGGCGACATGCCCGGAAGATCAGCTGGAAACACATCTGGAAAGTCCCTCACTACTGGAACTGACTAACTGTAGGGGTATCAATACTGACATCTCTCACATAGGCCAAATACGCATCACACCCCTTCTCAACCATTCGCTGAGCCTTAAGAAATGAAATGACCCTGCGAGGAGTATACTCTAAGGTACCTCTCCACTCTAATCTCGGCAGACCTGGCATAGCCAGCGTCACGGTCTTAGCGTGACAATCAAGAATAGCATAATGGGGAAACAACCAGTCCATGCCCAAGATAACATCAAAATCTACCATACTGAGTAATAACAAACTGGCTCTGGTCTCAAAACCACTAAGAGCAATCAAACACGACCGATATACGCGGTCCACAGCGAGAGAATCTCCCATGGGAGTAGATACATAAACATGGGAACTCAAAGAATCCCGAGATATCCCCAAATGTGGAGCAAAATAAGAAGACACATATGAATACATAGAGCCTGGGTCAAATAATACTGATGCATCCCTATGAAAGACAGGGACGATACCTGTGATGACTGAATCTGAAGCGACGACCTCTAAATGGGCTGGAAGGGCATAGTACCTGGCCTGGCCTCCCCCTCTAGGGCGACCTCGACCTCCCTGACCTCCACATCGAGCTCACTGAGGAGGTTGGGTGGCAGCTGGTGCTGGAAGAATGGCCGGAGGACCCGGTGGAGCACGTGGAGGTTGATAAGTCTATGAAGGTGCACCCCTCCTGGCTCTGGTGAAAGATGGGGACGATACTTGTGATAACTGAATCTGAAGCAACGACCTCTGAACGGGCTAGAAGGGCATAGTACCTAGCCTGCTGGACTGGCCGGTAATAGCACCTCGAGTAGGAGACATACTGGATACTGGCGGTGCATAATAGGGCTCCTGAGGTCTAGGAGGAGCTGGGACACCCCTGGCTGCTGGAAGAGCTGAATGAACAGGGTGATTCACAAAACCCGTACCATAGCGTGCTGCTGGTACATGAGCTCCTGAATAATGACCAGTCTCTCGAGACCTCTTGGCCTCTCTCTCCTCTCTGTCCCGGGAAAACATGCCCTCCACTCTCCTGGCAATTCTCACTGCCTGCTGATAAGTGATGTCCATCTCCAACTCCCTGGCCATACTGGTTCGAATGCTAGGGTGGAGTCCCTCAATGAAGTGACGAACTCTCTCTCTGACTGTAGCAACCAGAGCCGATGCATGGTGAGCTAACTCACTAAAATGGACTGCATACTCTGACATAGTCATAGCAACTTGATGCAACTGCTCAAACTCTGCGCGCCAAGCATCCCCGAGGCTCTGAGGAACATACTCACGCAAGAACATCTCTGAAAACTGAGCCCAAGTGAGTGAGGCTGCCTCGTTTGGACTACTCAGCTCATTGGCACGCCACCATTGATATGCTGCTCCCCTCAGCTGGAAAGCGATGAAAGAAACCCCACTCGTCTCCACAATACCCATAGTATGGAGAATACGATGATACTCCTCAAGAAAACCCAGAGCATCATCTGAAGCTAGTCCGCTGAAAGTAGGTGGGTGGTACTTTTTGTACCTCTCAAGTCTAAGCTGCTCTGCCTCAGAAGTAGCTACCCTGGTCTCATGCTGAATCGGAGCCACTGGGGGCATAGGAATATACTCTAGGGCCTGATCAACCTGGACCCTCTACTCAGGAGTGCGGGCTGCGGGAGTCTGTGCCCCTCCCCCGACCTGAGATGTTGCGGGAGCTATCGAAAATAGTCCAGCCTGAGCCAGAGTGCTGAACATGCTCAAGAACTGAGCTAAAGTCCCTTGGAGGACTGGAGTAGCAATAGGGATCTCCGGTGCTGGCCCTCCAGCTAGAGCTGCTGGGGGCTCCTGTGACGCAGCTCTCACAGGTGCTCGGGCTGCACCGCGTGGTCGTCCTCTACCCCGACCCTGGCCTCTGGCGGCTCTGATATGGGGCTCGGGTGCCTGATCATCGGTCCTCCCGGTACGGGTCCTCACAATCTTTGAGAAAGAATAGAATAAAGTTTTAGAATTTTGGTGTCAATAACTCGCACAACAGGGAAATCAAAGGAATATGATTGTTCTTAGCAGTTACATAGCCTCCCAAAGATAAGTACGGAAGTCTCCGCACCAATCCGCTAGACTCTAATAAACCGGCTTGTGACCAACGACTTCTATGAACCTAGTGCTCTGATACCAACTTGTCACGACCCAAATTAGCCCTCCGTAAGGTGTCGTGATGGTACCTAGTTTTTATGACTAGGTAAGCCTAATATTACAAAAAATATAAACAAAACACAGCATTTTAAAGATAAATAGCATATTGTGAATAACCAAGAGTAGTACCACTCGGCATATACAAAATAATATTCCAAGACCCGGAATATCACTAAGTCACAAGCTGTTATAATCTATGTAGCTCTATACAAAAGTCTGAAGATAATAAAGAAAGTCTCGAGGCGAGGGAGTAGAAGGGGACCCCGAAGATATGCGGACGCAAGTAGAAGTACCTTGAAGTCTCCTAGAATCAGTAGCACACATAACCCCAAGGATGATTGTTCGTACCTAGATCTGCACATGAAAACATGTGCAGGAAAGGGCATGAGTACACCACAATGGTACCAAGTAAGTGCCAAGCCTAACCTCACTCGAGTAGTGACGAGGTCAGGTCAAGGCCATACCAGAGTAAATATAATAAATTAAACAGTAAAAGATATAAGTAAAATTTACGGTAACACAGTTAAAGAAATTCTCGAAAATTTAATAGTTAAAGGAGTCCTCGGCTCAGAACAAGGTAAACACAGTGGAGAATCTCCCGGGATACCGTCCCGTAGTTCCAAATGAATATGCAGTGCAGGGAGATCTCCCGGAATACGTCCGTAGTCCCAAAGTAAATATGTAGTGCTGGGGGATCTCCCGAAATACGTCCGTAGTCCCAAAGTAAATATGCAGTACTGAGGGATCTCCCGAAATACGTCCGTAGTCCCAAAGTAAATATGCAGTGTTGGGGGATCTCCCGGAATATGTCCGTAGTCCCAAAGTAAATATGCAGTACATGGGAATCTCCCAGAATACGTCCGTAGTCCCAATTTAAATATGCAACGCAAGATAAAATGGTAGGTATGGCATCGAGTTATACAGTTTATACTGAACACATATAAGAAAAGTAGGGACTTAACTAAGCATGGCACACATAATGTCAAATAGGCAGTTAAAACACGTAAGCATGCTTCTCTAGTCTAAGTTTAACAATTAAACGTATTAGTGCAATTTAATAAGGAAAAACAGTTTATGAGTTAGAAAGGAAAAATGGGATTTTTGCAATAATAGCCCGTGTACATACTCGTCACCTCACGTACACGGTGCCCACACATCAATTAATATCAAACATCTTAAAGGAAAGTCCCCAACACAAGGTTAGGCAAGCCACTTACCTCGAACCGCTCAAATCAACTCGATATCACGTTCTTGCCACGAGTATCCGACTCCAAATGGCCCGAATCTATTCAAATTAATTGAATAATGTAAATATAACTACAAGTAACAAATTTAACTAATTAATTCGAAGCTAAAGCGTGAAATTAGAAAAAATATCCAAAAGTCTCCCTGGGCCCACATCTCGGAACCGGGTAAAATGACAAATTTTGAACACTCATTCACTCACGAGTCTAACCATATCAAATTTACTAAAACCCGACACCTAATGGTCCTCCAAATCCACAAATCAAACTTCCAAATCCCTAGCCTCCAACTTCCAATTTCCACACTAGGTGAAAAAATACATGGCAAAGCAAGATTATTGATCAAAAATAAGCACAAGGGACTTACCTCAAGAAATGCATCGAAAATGCTCTCAAAAATCGCCCTAAACCGAGTTTGCAAAGTCAAAAATGACAAAAACTGTGAAGCCCTTCGGTTTTAACCACTGCCCAGGTATTTTCGCACCTGCGGAACCTGGGCTCGCACCCGCGGGTGCGCTTGTGTGGAAAAAGTGCGCATCTGCGCAATTCACTTGCCCCCTCTGCCTTCCCACCTGCAACGAAAGGGCCGCACCTGCGCGTGGGTGCCTGCAGAAATCCCTTCCGCTTCTGCGTAACTTGCGTACAGTCTTGCGTTTTTGCAGGCATCGCAGATACGGCCTTTTCCCATGCACCTGCGACCCCTGACCAATCTACCCAACTCCGCTTCTGCGCGGATTTTCTCGCATCTGCGGGCTCGCACCTGCGGATAGCCTTGCGCAGGTGTGATTACGGCAGAACCAGCAAAAGCACCAGATTCTTTCTAAGTCCAAATTCATTCCGTTAAGCATCCGAAACACACCCGAGGCCCCCGGGACCCCAACCAAACCTACCAACCAATCTTATAACACCATACGAACTTAGTCGAGCCTTCAAAACACATCGAACAACACCAAAATCATGAATTAAGCACGGATTCAAGCCTAAGAATTAAAAAAATTCTAAATTCTACAAACGACGCCGAACCACATCAAATCTAGTCCGAATGACCTCAATTTTTACATACAGGTCAAAAATGACACTATGAACGTATAGCCACCTTCGCAATTCCATTCCGAGCTCGATATCAAAATTTTCACTATCGACCGAAATCGCCGAAAACTAACTTTCTCTAATTCAAGCCTAAATTTACTACAGACCTCCAAAACACATTCCAGAAGCGCTTCTAACCCCAAAATCACTCAACGGAGCTAACTGAGTCGACAGAATTTTATTTCGGATCCGTCTTCACACAGTTCTGACTACGGTCCATACTTTAAGGCTTAAACTCACAACTAGGGACTAAGTGACCCAAAACTCTCTAAATTCCATAACCAATCACTCCGGCAAGTCTCAATAGCGGAAACAAATGTGGGAAAAATAGTTATTAGGGGATTGGGGCTCAAATTCTCAAAACGACCAGTCGGGTCATTATAATAAATTGGACTGGGGCCTACGTATTAGCTCGAGGAGTTTTGAGGTGAGTTAATATAACCCTTTACTAAAGTGGTTTAACTCACAAAATCATGCATACACGGTGTTTGATGAATTTCTTAAAAGAGTTAATATGTACTTAATTGGAGCGAGTGAGTACCTATTTACTTAGAATTATTCTAGCTAAAGTTTAGATAATTTATTATGATATATATGCATAAATTTTTAGATTTTTGTGTTGTTCTTATATGCCATTTTCATGTTAAAAATTCATGAAAAAGCAAGAATCTTTAGAAATACTTTTTAATGTTTATTTCATGCTTTACATTTAAGGATACCAATATGAATATGTATAGGTTATTCTAGAAAAGATTTAGACTTGAATGGTCAAGAAAGTTGAAAAGTTGATTTAGATCCTAGCGAGGTCACATAGAACAATTTATTATTAAAATATTTTTGGGAGTATCTTCTATTCTGATAAGAGGTCATCGTCCAGGCTGAGGGTCATGATCAAGGTATTGACTTCCTGAAACTACTTGTGCCAAAGTAGGGAGCACACGAGCCGAGGGTCTCATTGCTGAGAATTTGCCTAGCCAGGCTAAGGTATGATACCTGAGTGCTGAGAACCATGAAGCGAATGACAACTCGTGGATTGGGCCTATTTGATCAGGTTGGGATCGAACCCGTGCTGATCACATAGTGACTAAGACAGAAATAAGTCACGATAGTTGGAACTCCCGAAGCATAAAGTGAATTATTTCTTTTAGATAAGAAAGAAAAAGAAAAGAATTTCTTTTAAAATATTCATAAATTGCTCTTATGCAATTATTTTAGAATTGTTCTTAGAAGCTTTATATTTTTCATGCATTTTGAATCTTTGCTTGTAATGTATATTTTATTAAAGTTCCGTTCCCTGTCGTTGAGACTCATTGAGTACAATGGATGGTACTGACATTTTCATTTAGGAACCTGCGTTGGTCTGCGGTACAACGTAGGAACCGGTTTTGCAGGCGAGCAGGATACATGTTAGGACTTTCCTCACTTCTGGTGCTATTGGTGAGCTTCGCTTTTGTTCGTGGAGTATTCCTTTGAGTCATCATTATTTAGCTATTTCTTTGTTCACTTAGAGAACTGGCTAGGAAATCTCATATCCTGAGCAGTGCTTCAGTTTATCAATAGAGGCTTCATAGACACTATCGGTGGGTTAAGGTTCAGGTGTTTTTGATAATAACTTTGCAGTATTTTAGTAGTTACTACGAATAAAGTTTTGGAGTTGATTTATTTTATATATTCAAATTAATTAAAAGTATTTGATTAAAGTATTGCCTTGTTGCATATAAAGTCTGAAGTTATAATAGTTTTGACAAGCGTAAATGATTCGCTCGGTCAAATTTAGTGATCGGGTGTCAGTCATGGCTTGTTCAGAGAATGAATCGCGGCAAAAGTGATATTTAATTTTATGCACTTTTTTCAGCAAATTATGTTTGCTTGACCACCCTTACCAAAGGATACAAGCAAAATAAAATCTTACATATCCAAGTAGATTAAGGCTAAGGTCTGGAGGAGAGAATCTTCTGTTGCTTTTCCCACTCACAATTTCCAATATTAATACTGGAAAACATACAATAACTATCTCAAGATTCTTTTCAGGTTCACATTTACAACTACCCTGTAGAAAGTTCTTACTATGTTCCCAACAACTAGTCTTGTCATGGCTCCAATGGCATCCTCTTCACTTAATTGATGAAATTACTATAGATTTCGTAACTCTTAGATTCAAAAAGTTTTGAAATAAGAAAAGGAATTTGAGGACATGTGAATAGTGTGTAGGGAAAGGCAGGGAGAAGAGGGTCAATTGTAGCAACTTGCAACCTTGCATCCTTAACATACGCAAGTTATAACCATTAGACTGCAATGCCGATCTAATTTTCATCGAACACTTTTAAATTAACTCTTTAAATATTAATGATAGTTTCTCTTCACATGTGAAAATCTATTTTTAGAACTAATAACCACGTACCTAATTCAATAGAATCAAATCTGGACCAAAAGAATATTGAAAAAATACTCTGTTTATGAGTGTAAAATTAGAATTGGTGTGTAAAATTTAAATATTTATAATAGCTTAACTTGGCCATATGTTTGGATGCTGAGATGCTTTATTGATTTACAAATATAAAAGAAAACAGCGTCTCGAGTATAAGTTAACGTCTTGCGAATATCTTAAAATCGACTGTAAGTTGTATTCACATGGATACAAGTCAGAAAGACCCAGCTATTAGAGGGTCAGGACATGGAATATATGGCAGTTATTATATTATATTATATAGGTGCGTAAGTATTATACTTTCATCTTCTTGACCTTTTTAACCACTTTCATCTTCTTCTTAATAAAATAAAACGACTAACAAGTTCGAGTCACTCAACTAAAATAAAACTCCAAACCACAAGTTTCGTATAACCAGGTTGAGTAGATGCTTCAATTATTTGTTCATCCTGCTTCGATGGCTTAATCGACTGACCATTGATTGAGAATTACATATGTGTGTAATCAAGACTTTTCCAGTGGACCAAATGACTAAAGAATATCTTTTTGTAAACAAGTCAACTGCAATCACTGTGCTGTTTCTTGATATATGAATGTGGAAGAGTCGCGACGCCCTGTGACACAACGTTGATTGGATTTCGAAGCATGAAAAAGGCATCACTAAAGGAACGTTTCTACCAATTCTTGCTCATGTATTTGTATTCCATCCACCACAGCTATGGTGCTACAGATACCATAACTGCGACCTATTTTCTCAAAGATGGCGGAGCCAATATTGCTTCAGCTGGTGAAACCTTTGAAATGGGGTTCTTCAGTCCAGGTAATTCTAAGCTTCGTTATGTTGGTATTTGGTACAAGAACATATCTGTTAGGACAGTGGTGTGGGTTGCCAACAGAGAAGCTCCTTTGACCAGTGGATCAGGTATTCTTAAGGTCATTGAGCCAGGTCTTCTTGTCCTTCTCAATGGCACTGACAATGTTGTATGGTCAACTAATACCTCTAGATCTGCGCAGAATTCCATTGCACAGTTGCTGGATTCCGGAAATCTTGTAGTCAAAGAAGCTGGTGGTGGTAATTTCCTATGGCAGAGTTTTGATCACCCGACTGATACACTTTTACCAGGTATGAAGCTTGGTTGGAATTTTGTAACTGACCGAGAGGTGTACTTATCATCGTGGAAGAACGGGGAGGATCCAGCTCCGGGCGATTTTACCTATCACTGTGATCCTTCTGGTTATCCACAGAACTTCCTGAAGAAGGGTAACAATGTTGTATATCGCTCTGGACCGTGGAATGGTCTTCGTTTTAGTGGGGCAACAAGCTCAAGAGATAGTCCTTTATATACATTTGGAATATTCTCAAGTAAGACAGAGGTGTATTTTACTTATAAGCTCCTATCTTCAGTTATCACAAGGCTGATCTTAAATCATAATGGTGACCTACAACGCTGGACTTGGGGTGACAGGAAACAGGATTGGGGCCCTTACCTCTCAATACCCACAGATAGTTGTGATGTTTACAAACTGTGTGGCGCATATGGTAGCTGCAACAGTGTAAATTCTCCAGTATGTGGATGCTTAGACAAATTTGTGCCAAAGCATAATGAAAGTTGGCAAAAGGCAGACTGGTCAGCTGGTTGTGTTCGGAGGACTGAACTGAACTGCCTAAAAGGAGATGTATTTTTGAAGTATTCGCACGTCAAGTTGCCAGACACACGGAATTCCTTGTCCAATGTGACTATGACACTAGAAGAATGCAAGAATATCTGCTCTAAGAATTGCTCTTGTATGGCTTACTCGAATCTTGACATACGCAATGGAGGAAGTGGGTGCTTATTGTGGTTCAATGATCTGCTTGACATTCGACAGCTATCGAATGAAGGACAAGATATCTATATAAGAATGGCTGCCTCTGAATTAGGTATGTTTGTTGCTGAGACACACTTATCAATGGTTACTTTAAAAATAAAAACCTGAAGTTATGGTTGCTGGCACTTGAGATAAAGCAGACCTAAACCTAAATTTGAACTGTCTATTCTTGTAAGCATCTAATAGATTAGTACTATTAATTGCAAACTCTTGCCTTCTGCATATATATACACTCCGCTAGGAACTTAACATTTTAGTAGAATTAAAAGCTAGGAGTACTACTTTAGAGTGATGAGTGGTTTGGATTTATAAGCTGAATCAATAAACATAATGATTAGTTACAACCTAGACACTTTCTTGGAACTAATTGATATACACTTGAATTCCTCTAGGACAAGCTGGTGATATAATGCATCAGTCAAGCTAAAAACCTAGTCAAAATTGAAGGGGTTTAGTTGGAATGAAGCTCATTTTGAAACTGACTTATAGTGCCTCAAATGCTTCCAGCTTATCTAATACTCAATATCAACAAATTAAAAATAAGTATACTGTTCCAAAGGCTTGCAGAACCTTTGTAACTCAGTATCATATCAACTCCTTTAAGCAATTGAGAGGTAGAAAGACGGTCAAATATATTAATCATCTTTGTTGAAGTGGACACTTGCAGTTGCAGATAGTCGGGAGAAATCAGATGGAAAGATAAGAAAAATACTCTTATGGATTCTGCCATTATCAGTTGGTGTGATTCTGGTAATCCTTATCGTTTTGATCTGCCAAAGAAGAAGGAAGAAGGCTTTAAACATCATAAAGAAAGGTAAGCTGGATAAGTCACTTTTTGCGAAGGCACTAAAATTCAAACAAAGTGAAGAACTGTCTTATTGGTCTGGTTATTGCAGATTAAAAACAATTCACTCTATTTCCTTTTGGCAGGAAAGTGTGGACGCAACGGAAATTTCAAGATGGATTACAACAGTGGTAGTTGCACTGAAGAATTTGAGATACCACTGTTTGACTTATCTACCATAACTAAGGCTACCAATAACTTTTCAGCTAAGAGAAAGATTGGAGAGGGGGGCTTTGGTCCTGTTTACAAGGTAAATACACCAATTTATCCCCAATAGAATACAGCAAAAACAGAAGCACAGATAAATTTTGTGGGCTTAACAGAAAATGAAATGAAGTTACGATCTGGAGTAACAAATTTGGTCAGACACACTTAAACTAGTGAGCAAAGTATAATGAATCAAGGATATGGTGGAGTGATTTTTACCTAAAACTAAAACTTTACTGATTTTCATATAACTGCTGAATTCTTCTTTATTTGGAAGCATAACTGACTTTGCACTTTCTACTTTCAAGTAAGATATTGAAAATATTTAATATGCATAGATTATGATGTCTAGGGAATACTTGAACAAGGACAGGAAGTAGCAGTCAAGCGGCTGTCTAAAACTTCTGCACAAGGAGAAGATGAGTTCAAGAATGAAGTTGTATATATTGCCAAGCTTCAGCATAGAAATCTTGTGAAGATTCTCGGATGCTGCATTGAAGGGGGAGAAAAAATGTTGATCTTAGAGTACTTGCCAAACGGAAGTCTTGATTCGTTTATTTTTGGTACTACTCCCCATCCAATAGTGTGCATATTGATTAATAATTGTTCAGTCAGCTGATGCTTATAGGAGTTCTACATCCATAATCTTACCCCCATCAAGAAGGAAAAAGCATGTGAGGAGAGAACCAAGAGCTACTCGCATTAGGAATGGACTAATTTAGTCTGATGTTTTAGTACTACTTTATACTAATGCCTGACTATTGTATAATGAATCAACGATATTTTGGCAGGTGACAGACAAAGCATGGTATTAGACTGGCCTAAGCGCTTTCACATTATCAATGGGATTGCTCGGGGACTTGTGTATCTGCATCAAGATTCTCCATTGAAGATAATTCACAGAGACCTGAAAGCTAATAACATTTTGCTAGACAATGACATGAATCCAAAGATATCAGACTTCGGCATAGCAAGAATTTCTGAAGAGGACGAGATTGGAGCCATGACAAATCGAGTTATTGGAACATAGTAAGAATCTATTACCGCCTAGTTGGAAATATGAACCTAAAAACAATCCTGAGATAGTTAAGGTACATTTTCCAGCATTAGTAACTCTTTTTTTTCGCGTACATTTTATGCAGTGGCTACCTCTCACCAGAATATGCATTGCACGGGGAATACTCAGTGAAATCAGATGTATTTAGCTTTGGTATATTAGTACTGGAAATTGTGAGTGGGAAAAGCAACAGAAGATTCTCTCCTCCAGACCTTAGCCTTAATCTACTTGGATATGTAAGATTTTATTTTGCTTGTATCCTTTGGTGTTATATTATCTACTAGTAACAGATATCTCCGCAAAGCTAGTCAGTGCTAACAAGCTTGTAATATCTACAGGCGTGGGAGCTGTACAAAGAAGGAAGGTCAATAGAACTACTTGATGAACACCTATGCGATTCTTGTTTAACACCTGAAGTGGAACGATCAATCCGTGTTGGTCTACTATGTGTCCAACAACGTCCAGAGGATCGTCCAAGTATGTCTTCCGTGGTTCTGATGCTAAACAATGAAGGTCCATTGCCACGGGTTAAACAACCAGGTTTTTACGTAGAAGAAGATGCACAGTATGTTGAATTATTTTCTAGCCAATATGCACATACTATATAACAGATGAGATTCCATTATAATATAATTAGATTCCAGACAGAGAAAGCTGGTGACTCTCTTGTCTGCAACAAATTCTTTGTAGCAATGTGGCTAATTAAGCTTGCATTGTAACATATTATTGTTAATCCTTCTCAAAATATATGTTTGACATTCTTGTTTCAAACACTGAAGCGAGAATTTCAGTAATGTAAAGCTAGAGAAAGATAGCAGACCAATGAATGTTAGCAATAGCACTGTCAAGCACGCATATATATATATTTTGGCTAATGACTAGTATTGTGTTGTGCTTGAGTATACTTTAATGCCAAGGGATTGTCACTTCAGTAGAATAAAATCATTACAAATAGGCGTGTACAGAGATCTCCATTAGTATCTTTGTTTGACCAAAAATATAGATTTTGGTTCAACTAATTAAATTTATATAAATGAGGGTTAATCTTGGTTAATAATAATATCCTAAAGACGAAATTCTTGGTAGTGTGATAAATAGCACGTAGATCTATTCCAAAAGCTATGACGGTATACAATAATCAATATTTAAGAACCCAAACATAAGTAATGTAGCATTAAATAATGATAAATAACAATAAATGATATTTATGTAAACAGAACGAATGAGTCACCCGAGAACTATTATAACTTCATACTTTATATGCAAAAGGCAATACTTTAATCAAATACTTTTAATTAATTTGAATATCTAAAATAAACCAACTCCAAAAATTTATTCGTAGTAACTACTAAAATACTGCAAAGTTATTATCAAAAACACCTGAACCTTAACCCGCCAACAGTGTCTATGAAGCCTCTATTGATAAACTGAAGCACTGCTCAGGACATGAGATTTCCTGGCCAGTTCTCTAATTAAATTTATATAAATGAGGGTTAATCTTGGTTAATAATAATATCCTAAAGACGAAATTCTCGGTAGTGTGATAAATAGCACGTAGATCTATTCCAAAAGCTATGACGGTATACAATAATCAATATTTAAGAACCCAAACATAAGTAATGTAGCATTAAATAATGATAAATAACAATAAATGACATTTATGTAAACAGAACGAATGAGTCACCCGAGAATGGATGAAATCAATGGATGTTCTTTCATACAATGATGAATGATGGATAAGCCTTTGAATATCCAAGTTATTCTCGGATCCAGTAGAAAAGTGTGGACAAGAATCTTAGTGAAAAGGTTATTTTGTAGGCTTACAATAAGACCAGCTTCTCCCTTTAAAGTCAAAATGTATTTAACAAATGAATATCTCATGTCCCCTATCATTGCATCTCTTTCTATTTATAGAGAACATGTTCCTAGAAACCCTAATAGTACAAGTGTGAAAGATATCCACTAGAATATTCTCTTTAATGTCCTATCTTGAAACTAGCCGTTATAACTCTGTCAAGGGTATTCGACCTCGGCCTCGATCCTTGATGACTCCTCGACTTCAGCCCTTGCTGACTCTTCGACCACGACCTTCATTGTTTCTTAGAGCACTTCAACACGTGGCGGCCTGGGAATGTTTTACTAATGCCATTTTGACTTGAGTATTCTAGAGATAGATTTTGACTCATATAGTTAATCCCTCCGCTTATTGAGGCCGACTTGACGGGCGGGTTCGATGAGCGAATCATGTTGTTGGTGGTCGAGTTAACCAAGCGGACTACACGAGTTGTAGTTGTTGCGGCGAGCAGGCGATGTGGCCATCTATGGGTCGCACATTTCAAATGCTTCGAATTTTTTGGGTGATTTGCTGGAGTTATGTTGTCCATGGGTTAGGATGATGTCATGATGTCATGCGTCATTATGACACATTTTCCCAATGCGTCGCTCCGTTTTGCGTGTGACCTTTGATTAGACCTGCCGCTTCGGTTCCGGTGCCAATCATTTTGAGCCGTTTTTGGTTTCGGTGCCATGACATTTATAAATAGAGACCCTTGGACCTGATTTTGGAGTTTTAAACCCTCTAACATTTCGAAACACCATACCTTTCTCTTGCTCTCTTCTTCTCCGAATTTCTTTCCTTTGTTTCAGTGACCAATATTGTTCTTCATTCCTTCTCATTTGTTACTCTCCTCTACTATGTTGAATCATATCTAACGTATCTTCTGATGTTGGTAAGGGGAGTCATGTTGCTCCCTTGGCAGTGGTATTTCCCTCCCATAGGGAGAGCACTTCCGCCATTGTTGAGGATGAAACCTTTCCGTCGGTAGAAGAAATTGTCCCGCGTAATCCTGAATCCACATCTGACCTTAACAAAGTACCGGATGCCGTGCCTGGAGTCCTTAAATCAACGATGATGCCTAAGGAATTGACGGAACTTAAGGCCAAATTCGGCCTTCCAAACCATATTGAGCTGATTTCGGATGAGGGGGATGTAGTACAGGTCCATCGTCCTGGGTACTGCGCTCTTTATGCCTATCCTTTCCTCATAGGCTATTCTTTCCCCCTCCCCCTGTTAGTGGAGAAATTTTGTCGCCATTTGGGCATCTTCCCAGCTCAGCTTGCGCCGTACGTCTACAAGGTGATTAAGATGCTGACCAAATTCACCGAGCTTGTCGGGGTCGAGCTAACGTTACAACACTTGATACATTTATTCGCCCCTGGCTTTTATAGGGGGATGATGTTGAACCTTCGCCACCGAGAAGGAAAATATTTGGTTGTGAAGATGGACGATAAAGTCAATCGTCAATTTTGGCTTAACTTCTTCTTCATCAGGACCGAGGACGTCCTGGCCAGCATCAACGGCTTTCCTGAAGCGTGAAACTACACTCATGAATGCCCAGTTTCTTTTTTTTGCATTTGTTTTTGGTTCCGAGTTTTGATGTTTTTACTGTTGCTCTTGCAGCCAATGTCCAACCTCCTCCTCTGGTCTCTCATATCTCTGACTGGGTCGAGCGACTCCTCCCCCACATCATGGGGATCCGTGATTGGCCAAGTTATTTCAAGAAATTCTAGGGTAATCTCCTTTCTTTTATCGTGGCCGCTCCATTTCCTATTGTGCAAGAATTTGTTTTGCTAACTTAATGTTGTCTTTTTCTCAACCAGGGGTTCTTAGAGGAGCCGGGCACTAGTGCCCTCCTTTTGCGACTACTATGTCTTCCGTGCCGGTCTCAACCTCAGCTGCTGCAGTTTGGGAGCCCGTATCCGTTCCATCTGCAACTTCTGCTCCCCAACTCTATTCGGTGGTTGATGAGGACGGAGTCTCTCCTGATGACAGTGGTTTAATGCCTCGTAAGAGGAAAACCGTGGATACGGGGGGAAGAGGCCGGCAACCGTTGATGTGGGAGATTGTGGCTTTGTCCTCCGAGAAACGGCCACAGTGCATATTGGAGAGAGCTCTAAGGCAAGTCCCGAGGCCCCTTACCTGGAGGAAACTTGCATGTGTCATGTGGGGGACACGATCGAGGGCATGGTGCATAATGATGGCCTTGCACTCCCGAGGTGCGAGGAGGCCTCATTTCTAGGGTCGCGGTAGATGTGCCTTCTTTGACTGGTGGTAGAAGGAAGTCTATCGCCGAGTAGGACGATGGGTCGATCTCCTACATGGATATGGACAAGTTGAGGATGATCGATGAGGGACTCACTCAACTCGAAGTGAGGTTGGAAGGGGGTTCAAGGAGTATTGCGATCCCGATGGATTGTAACCTACTTGTAAACACCAAGGAAATAATCCCTGCCCTTGGTCCTCTTTGTTATGAAATTTGAGGGTACGACCCTCGAGATGATAGATGACAACACTCTTTCCTATAACATTGCTGGATTTGCTCTCCGAGTAAGTACAACCACCGTCCATTCTTTTCTTTATGTTTTGCTTTCTTTTGTAAGCTCTAATTTCCTTTCTTTGCTTTGCAGACGGTTATTTTGGAGATCAAGAGTGCTCTCTAGGAGAAGAAACGTAAAGATATTTATGTGAAGTTGAAAGAAAAGTATTTCAAATTTATTGAGAAGTGTCGGGAGCTCCGGCGTCGGATCCGCGGGGGCGGTGATGTGCGACAACTTAGGGAGGATTTGAAGGAGTGGGACGAGGAGTTAATGTGGGTTATGGAGAAATGCAGTGTTTTGGAAGGGACGTTGAGGAGCAAAGAGGAGGAGCTCGAGCTTAGCAGGGGTGTAGAAGCCCAATGCAGTGATCTCTAAGCCTAAGTGGTCCTGCTATGAGGCCAACTCGAAGAATGTCAGTTTAGGGAGGAGGCTCTTGTGGCGAGGTCGCCGATAAGTAAGATGAGATAGAGAAGGCGGAGTCTGCTCGGTCGAAAGCTTTGAGGAAGAAAGAGTCCCTTGAAGTGGTGATCCGAACTCTCTATCCCGAGCGAGAAAATGACTTGTCAATGGCAAGTCTTAAAGAATAGAGGCTTGATGAAAGGATTGGGGAGTTGGAGAAAGAGACCCCTGATCTTTATGATCGGGTTGCTGCTCCGGAGACCGAGAAGGCCAAACTACTTGAACGGCCTTCTTTATCTGCGGCTTCTGGCTTCCCCGACATTCCTTGTGAGTTATACAAAGAGTTGATTCATGCCGAAGCCTGACTGGATGTGCTTCGTGAGTTGCATGTAGCGGGCTCCATTTATGTCGCAGACTTCGAGGGTGCTCGTGTCAAGGCTCGCGAGGCCCAGATTGCTTGTGGTTATGATATGACTACTCCTCGTCCTGGTGAGGAAGATGAGGGTGATGAGGATGCTATAGATCACCTCGAGGGAGAGGCCTAGTATGATTCCATATACTCTCTGGGCGAGGATGGACATGGCGATGAGGGTTAGACTGACGAGGGTGTTGCGGGCCGTGATAGTAGTAATCAGCAGTAGTTCTTATTTGTTTTTGCTTTTTCTGAAGTTTTTTGTGTAGTTTTGCTGGCGTCTTTACGAGACTATGTAAGAAACTTTTGTTTATAATATCAGAGTTGGCTTTTCCTTTATTTCACACCTTTCTTATTTGCTGTGGTTTGTTTCTGTACTTTGCGTGTTTTGCTCCTTCATGTTTTTGTTGTTGTTCTTGTATATATTAAGGTTTGTCGGAACGAGGCCGAGGATTAATAGGCATTATTCGAACTTGGTCGAATCTTTACTTCTTTAAATCGTGGCCGAAGGCCGGTAGGTGATGTTCGTACTTGGTCAAACTTATCTTTTAATAATCTCGACCGAGGGCCGCTGGGTGTTGTTCGAACTTGGTCGAACTTATATTTTAATAAACTCGACCGAGGGCCGATAGGTGTTGTTCGAGCTGAGTCGAACATAACCTTTTCATAGTCATGGCCGAGGGCTGATCGGTGTTGTCCGAACGGGGTCGAACACAACCTTTTCATAGTCGTGGCCGAGGGCTGATAGGTTTTATTCGAACGGGGTCGAACATAACCTTTTCATAGTCGTGGCTGAGGGCCGATAGGTGTTGTTCAAGCGGGGTCGAACATAACCTTAACACAAAAAAGGTGTCTTGATAAATGTAATTTTCTTATTACTTCGACGTTGTTGCTTTTGTTACATACTTGGAGAGAGTTACAAATTTTGGGTGTTGGCTGGCGTTCCAGTCCCAGTCCCAGTCTACCTAGTCCCTTCATTATTTGGCTTGGAGAGTATCAAGAATTCGAGAATTGAAAGAGTGAAAACAGTCCCTCCCTCCCGTACTTCGTCTCGAAGTGTTCCCTTTGCCGCCTCGTTAAAAACCTCCTTGAGAAAACCCAAAAGGGACAAAACTCAAGTGAGGGAAAAAAAGTACGACTTGGGGGACACTTTTTCTCTTAGAAGTTGAAGTATTTGTGGTGGCTGATGTTCCAATTGTTTGATAGTTGCTTTCCTTCCATTGTCTCTAGTTGGAATGAACCCTTGTTTGCTTTGGCTGTGATTTTGTATGGACCGTCCCGATTTGTTCCCATTTTGCCTTCCCTAGGGTCTTTGCTCGCTTGAGTTTTGGCTTTCAGCACGTAGTTCCTGACTTTAAGCGGCCGGACCTTTGCTTTCTTGTTGAAATATCGTTCTGCTTGCTATTTTTGGGCGACCATTCTTATGTATGCCATATCTCTTCGTTCATCGCTTTTGTCGAGTTCCTGGCTTCAACTCTCATCATTACTATTACCACTTTTATGGAGTACCTTAGGCTGGGTTCTTCGACTTCGACCGGTCTTACTGCCTCGGTCCCATAGGCTAAAGAGTAAGGCGTCTCTCCTCTGCTCGTCTTTGGAGTTGTTCGGTATGCCCATAATACTTCTGGCAGTATTTCCGGCCATAGTCCCTTAACGTCCTCGAGCTTTTTCTTCATGATGTTTAGTATGGACTTGTTTGAATACTTTGCTTGTCCGTTACCCGCCGGGTGATATGGGGTTGAAATTATCCTCTTGATATGACATTTCTCGAATAATTCAGCGGTTTTCTTTCCTGTGAACTAGGTTCCGTTGTCACAGCTGATCTCATTGGGTAGGCCGAATCGGCAGATGATGTTCCTCCATATAAAGGTGATTACCTCTTGTTCCCGTATTTGGGCGAATGCTCCTGCTTCCACCCATTTAGAGAAATAGTCGGTTAAAACCAAAAGGAATCATACATTACCTCGCCCTGCTGGGAGGGAGCCCACAATGTCCATTCCCTATTTGATGAACGGCCACGGGGAGGTGACCGAGTGGTGGTGTTCGCCTGCTTGGTGAATCATTGGGGCATACTTTTGGCATTGTTCGAATTTCCTCATGAAGTGTGAGGCATCCTTTTTCATGGTGGGCCTATAGTATCCCGCCCGTATGAGGCATATGACCAGTGCTCGATTGCCGGAGTGAGCACCACAATGGCCCTCATGGACTTCTTCGAGGACGCGCTGGGTCTGCTTTGGGCCCAGACATTTCGCTAGAGGGACGCCATAAGTCCTCCTGTATAGGTCGCTATGGAGGAGACTGTATATGTCTGTTAGCATTCTTAGTTTCTTGGCTTCTTTCTTATCGCCTGGGAGTGTGTCGTCTTGCAGATAGGCAATAATACGATTGTGCCAATCCCATGTTAAGTTTATAGTTCTTACCTCGATTTTGTCTAGTGATGAGTTGAGGAGGTGGACTATGATTTTATCCCCGGTCGTGATGCTTTTTATAGTTGCGGCCAGTTTGGTGAGGTCGTCCGCTACGGCATTCTGCGCATGTGGGATCTGGTCAAGCTAGCATTCGTCGAACTCAGGCAGTAGCTTGCTGATCTCTGTCTGATATTTTTGCAACCTTTGTTCCTTTATTTGGAAAGTCCATGTGACTTGGTTGACTACGAGCTGGAAATCACAGCGGAGTTTTAACCACTTTACCCCATACTTGAGTGCTAGCCTCAATCCTGCAATTATGGCCTCATACTCGGCCTAGTTGTTAGTCATATCCGGACACCTTATGGACTGGCGAATTACTTCGCCTGTAGGGACCTCGAGTACGAGTCCCAGCCCGAACCCTAATGCATTGGATACGCCATCATTTTATAGGACCCAGAGGTCTTGTGTTTGGAGGGAAGCTTGGGAGGCTTCCTTTTTGACTTCAGGCATTATCTTTGCACTTAAATTTGCGACAAAGTCGGCGAGCACCTGCGACTTTATCATCGTTCGCAGCTGGTATGTGATATCGTGCTTGCTTAGCTCAATGGCCCACTTGGCCAGCCTCCTCGATAGCTTGGGTTTATGCAAAATGCTCCTCATGGTAAAGGTTGTAACGACCGAGATGGTGTGACATTGGAAATAGGGTCTAAGCTTTCGTGAAGCTACGACCAATGCCAGAGCCAATTTTTCAAGTTGCGGGTACCTTATCTCGGCGTCGACGAGTGTCTTTATAATGTAATATATGGGAGATTGCTTATATTTATTTTTGCGGATCAGGATTGCACTTACTGCTACTTCGGAGATGGCTAGATAGACAAAGAGATGCTCCCCAGGTTCAGGTTTTGAAAGCAGAGGTGGTGATGATAGGTACACCTTCAGTTCTCGCAGAACTTGGATGCATTCGAGAGTTCATTGAGGTCCAATTGAATGAGGTCGAGGTCTTCTATGGTAGAATCCACAACCTCGACCATTTCGGGATCTACGATGATGTCCCTGGTCTTTTCTTGCGTCGACCTCGACCCTATTGATTTCTGTGCCTCTTTCTCCTTGTCTTTTTTTTGTTGGATTGCCATGCTGTCTAAGGAAATGCGGTAGCATTCGCGGGACGTAGGTTGTTCTCCGCATATGCTGAATATTCCCCATGGTGTTGGGAATTTAGTTACGTGGTATAGGCTGGAGGGGATGGCTCTCATGGAATGTATCCATGGTCATCCCACTATGGTATTGTATGCGGTGGCCTAGTCCATGATGTGGAATGTCATCTCCAGAGTCACGCCGTCGGCCAAGACGAGGAGTGTAATTTCCTCTAATGTCCGCTCAACTGCATTATTAAAATCGGTTAGCATGATGTAGTGCAGCACTATCTTGTCCTCAAGTCTCATTTGGGTGAGGACTCGGGGATGGATAATGCACGCTCCACTTCCCTCGTCCACTATGATACATTTGATATCAGTATCTAAAATGCGTAAAGTAATTACGAGGGCATCATTATGAGGGAAATTCAAACCGTCGGCATCTGACTTATCGAAGATGATACTTTCTTGGAGTTAGTCATACTGTTCGCGGGTGATAGACCATTTGAGCTTGTGAGTGGTGGTGAACTTTACGCTATTGATAGAGGCATCGCCGCCTCTGCCGACCATCATGTTGATAGTACGAGCTAGTGATGGATGCTTCGACTGGCCTTGGTGTTCACGTCCTCTAGCAAAGTTATTTCTCCCCTTGTCACTTAGCAGCTCTTTGAGGTGTCCCTGCCGCAGCATGTTTACAACTTCTTGCCTGAGGGTGATGCTATCTTCTGTTTTGTGCCCACATTCCTGGTGGAACTCACAGAGGGCGTCAGATTTTCTGGTGTTCGAATCGGATCTCATCTTCGGCGGCCACTTTACTTTTGTGCCGAGTTTCTCAAGAGCATAGACTATTTCTATAGGTGACACACAAAAATTGTGAGTAGATAATAAGGGGCAATACCTCTCTCATTCCGGTGAGTTCCCGTTCTCGGCCTAGATGGGCCTTCTTCAAAGCGGAGGGAAGGTATGGCGGGCGCCCTGGCGTATGGCTAGTGTCATTCCATGTTTGGCCGTGAGACCGGGTGATCCCTCCTGACGTTGTATCTTCATTCTTTTCTGGATTCGGCTTGTACCGATGATGAGTTGGTCCGTTGAGGTCGTCCTCATCTGCTCCGATTTTGGCACAATAAGCGTTATGGATTTTGTCCCAAGTGGTTGGAAGATATTTCATCAATCGGCTCAACAGATTTGTAGTTGTTCTTGAACCATCTCTACTCAACCGGTTCTGGAAATCTGTGACCGTCATCCTTTTAGACATGTTCGGCAGAGTCATCCTTACTCTGTTGAATCGGGCGAGGAAGTCCCTCAGTACCTCTCCCAAGGACTGCTTGACAACGAATATGTCGTTTACTCTTGCTTCGTCCTTCTTAGCTCCAGCATGTGCAGTTACGCACGTATCAGCCATATCCTCGAAAGTTTCTATGGAGCGGGCTGGTAGCTGTGAGTACCATGTTAATGCCCCTCCCGTAAGGGTTTCGCCAAACTTCTTTAGCAAAATAGAAGACATTTGTTCCTTAGCGAGGTTGGCCTTTCACGGCTGTGATGTAATGGGTCACATGATCCTTGGGATCGGTTGCCCTGTCGTATATCCTAAGGTTGGGCAGAATTTTGAAGGTCTTTGGTATGGCATATGGGGCTGCTTCATCACTGTACGAATGCTCTACGAATCATGCGGCATCCCTTTTTGGCAACAGCTTAGAAGCGCCCGGTATCTTGTCGACTCGTTCTTGGTGTTCTTTCATCTGGTCTTAGAGTCCTTTGTTTTTGTTCTCCATTTCTTCCATCCTCCTTAGAATGGGAGAGAAGGCGCTGTCACATGCATTGTTAGTGTATTGTGAGTTATCTTGTTGTCGGAGGATTTGGTTAGTTGCACTGTTTGTCTGCTTGTTGTATCATGCAAGCTCTTGTGGTTTTCTATGGTCGTGCCTGGAACGGGCTTATTGAGCATGCTCACTAGCATGTCGGTCAGCCATGCTTCGACGAGCTTTTTAACAACTGGGGACATCCCTTCTTCTGCAAATGTGGAGGCCCATTTTCTGCTGAATTTTGTTACCTACAATGGGAGGGAGGCGACCTCTCGTGCCTATGGGAAGCGACGGGCGTCATGTCCTCGCCTACTGCCTCACAACTCTCGTTGATAACGTTCATGAGGTTGTTAGGGAAATCGCCTGTTACTTTTGTCCTTTCTCCTTGGTTACATGCCATGTAGGTTTTCGTACGTACAAAAAAGGAAGAAGATCTTGGGGTTTGTGAGGTTAGCGACTGTCACAACCCTAATTTCCCTCCGTAAAATATCGTGATGGCACCTAGTCTTAGGGATTAGGTAAGCCTAATACTTATTGAATTAATGAAAAATTTTATCTAACAACTATTAAATGCGAAATAGAGATTACTATGCAAGCCAGCGATCCGAAAACTGATAGTACAAGTCATAAGCATTACTGAGTTTGCTAGAAAATACCTAAGTACATCTGTTCCGGAATAGAAATAAATAGTACAAGGTAATATTCCAGAAGGTGACTCCGAGGCCTGCGAACGCAACAACAGGTTTACCTTGAGTCTCCATAGCAATTCTCGATCAGCTAGCTAAAGATCAACAACTGCGAGGTACCTAGATATGCAAAACAATGTGCAGAAAGCGTAGCATGAGTACTCCATGATGGTATCCAGCAAGTATCAAGACTAACCTCAGTGGAGTAGTAACTAGCATGTCGGTCAGCCATGCTTCGACGAGCTTTTTAACAACTGGGGACATCCCTTCTTCTGCAGATGTGGAGGCCTATTTTCTGCTGAATTTTGTTACCTACAATGGGAGGGAGGCGACCTCTCGTGCCTATGGGAAGCGACGGGCGTCATGTCCTCGCCTACTGCGTCACAACTCTCGTTGATAACGTTCATGAGGTTGTTAGGGAAATCGCCTGTTACTTTTGTCCTTTCTCCTTGGT
This sequence comes from Nicotiana tabacum, assembly GCF_000715075.1. NCBI lineage: Eukaryota > Viridiplantae > Streptophyta > Magnoliopsida > Solanales > Solanaceae > Nicotiana > Nicotiana tabacum. The sequence continues at coordinate 83,269,398 of NC_134081.1, read as the reverse complement.
TACATGCCATGTAGGTTTTCGTATGTACAAAAAAGGAAGAAGATCTTGGGGTTTGTGAGGTTAGCGACTGTCACAACCCTAATTTCCCTCCGTAAAATATCGTGATGGCACCTAGTCTTAGGGATTAGGTAAGCCTAATACTTACTGAATTAATGGAAAATTTTATCTAACAACTATTAAATGCGAAATAGAGATTACTATGCAAGCTAGCGATCCGAAAACTGATAGTACAAGTCATAAGCATTACTGAGTTTGCTAGAAAATACCTAAGTACATCTGTTCCGGAATAGAAATAAATAGTACAAGGTAATATTCCAGAAGGTGACTCCGAGGCCTGCGAACGCAACAACAGGTTTACCTTGAGTCTCCATAGCAATTCTCGATCAGCTAGCTAAAGATCAACAACTGCGAGGTACCTAGATATGCAAAACAATGTGCAGAAAGCGTAGCATGAGTACTCCATGATGGTATCCAGCAAGTATCAAGACTAACCTCAGTGGAGTAGTAACGAGGGACAGTTAAGACACATACTGGACTAAACAGCCTGAACAAGAATGAAGGTGAACTAACAGGGAAACAATGCTAATATAAAGCTAAGCATGGTAAGGAAGGCAAAACAATACTCGCAATAAAACACTATATACAAAAATTAGCAACATGAAGCAAATAGGTAATAATGCTGTAGAGTAAGTTGAACACAGTTTAAGTTCGGTGAAACCAAATAAAGGAAAACAAGTAACAACCCAATAAGAACAGCCGCTTTTACATCAGATTTATTCAAGAATTTCCATGAGGTACCAAACCTCATAATCTCAAATCACGGGTCCCAACTTATGAACCCTAATCACTTAGCATTTTGTGCCCACATTACAATTCATAACCACATGGAAGACTCACGTGCCAAGCGAGTGACAATACCTAATATCTGCATGGATAACTCACGTGCCAATAATAACAATGACTCAGGACAGCACGGACAACTCACGTGCCAAGAGAACAACTCTCCCAGAGAAGTCAAGTAAACCAGAGTACATGTAAATGGTCAACAACATCAGGATTCATCTTCTTAAACTGACATGGGTGATTAATTACGTGTATGCTTGTGCAAGTGTTCTATCACCACTCAAGTCAACAAGTAATAGTAGAGACAATGAATGGCACATAAGAAATGATCACCACAAAATATACAAGGTATAACTCACACAAAGTAGGCACACCACTACACAAACATCAATAATAACAATGCCCCCAGGCCATCACAAGTCATCGGAAATGAAAGGTCGTTTGCACAATGTTGTACCCTTTATGCCAAAAGAAACGACGCTGAAATATCGAATAAGAGCACGACACAATCCATGCCCATCCGAAACTCACCAAAGACCCATGGGACCCCAACCACGTATACTAACAAGTCCCAAAACATGATACGAACTTGCTCGAAGCCTCAAATTTCCTGTAACAACACTAGAATCACGAATCGCACATCGATTCAAGCCTATGAACCTTATGAACTTCCGAATTCCAGAACTAATGTCGATTCATACCAAAACAACTCCGATTGACTTTAAATTTTGCACACAAGTCATAAATGACAGTACATACCTATTATAACTTCCAGAACTGGGATCCGACCCCGACATCAATAAAGTCAACTCCCGGTCAGACTTTCCAAAATCTTTTATTTTTTCCAACTTTCGCCAATTCATGCCGAAACGACCTACAGATCTCAAAATCAACATCCGGACACGCTCCTAAGACCAAAATCACAATATGGAGCTGTTGGAACCATCAAAATGCTATTTCAGATTCGTCTATACAAAAGTCAAACTTCGATCAACTCTTACCGCTTAAGCTTCTAAAACAAGAATCCTTCTTCCAAATCAATCCTGAATCATCTGAAAACCGAACTTAACTACACAGGCACGTCATAATACAAAATGTGAAACTGCTCGAGACCTTAAACCACCAAACAGAACGCTAATTGTCAAAACAACCGGTCGGGTCATAACATCCTCCCCCTATTAAACAAATGTTCGTCCTCGAACGTGCCAAAACTATTCTAAAGTCATCAAATAACTAAGTGAACTTACCATACATACACCTGCGGGTGATCCCACATTACCTTAATCCATTTGGGCCCGACGACACCATCCCAACTGAAAATTATTCCTTCCACCCACACTGATAACTTTAGAACCAAATTTCTCACATTTCCAAAAGACCTGATTCCCACACAGACACACGGTATCAGCCTCAACCAGTTGCACCAATTCATGCCTACACCCATGAGGTATAACCACAGGATGTAACACATCACACATATGCCTATAACAATATCTCTTATCACAATAGCTACCCATAATCAAATCCAGCACCTGCAATTAACCTCCTATCTGCTAGAACCCTGTTCAAAACCTTCACAACACTGACAACGATGCAAGAAATATAAATACCTCATAACTATTCACCCGAATCAACAAGTCATATCTAATGCCACCTAGGCACACACCTCGCAAGCTAAAACCCAATAAGTACAACACGGATATGACTGAATATAAAAGAAAACACATGAAAGAACTATAAAACAAGTCCGACAGGCACAACTCCTTATTAGTAGCATACTAAGAATTAATTCCATAAGGTAGAATCAAAGTATATGAACAAATCACAAGGATCTCATCCTAATATAACTTCATCGCGGCACGCAACTCGGTCCAAACATAACAAGCCTCATGGAAAAGCGAGGATCCCATCCTCAACTCTGAATCACAAGTAGAATACACATCATACCAACCAAAATCTTTCACTAATTCAATTTTCGCTAGCAAGGTCACAACATATGCTGAAGTCCCATACTCGGAGAGCATCTAATTCATAAATCGTAACCAACCACCCAGAAATCACATCAAAACCTACAGTAATGGGTAACAAAAAGTCACTTCTAGTCTCACAGCTCCCAAGAGTGAACAAAACAAAATGACAAACACGGGATACAGCTATAGAATCTTCAAACAGGGGTAAACACATAAGCAGAGTACAAAATCACGAAACTCACCCATATGTGAAGCAAGATAAGAGGACTCACCCCGATAAACAGAACCAAATCAAAATAAGAATGATTCCCCTCTATAACAATCGAAACCACACCTGTAACGACATCATCACGTGCCGCGGCCTCAGCCCCACCATAGAAAATATATCAACGAGCCGGGCCTCCCCCTTTTGGGCTCCCTCTACTTGCCCGACCTGCACTCCAAGTTGGCGGTGCAGGGATATCAACAATATGAGCAGAACCTTGAATACCATGCTATGACATCTCTGTCCAGAGCCTAGGACAATATCTTACCATGTGGCTGATATCTCCACACTCAAAGCAACCCCTCCACTGGCGTGGCTACAGAAGCTGTCCAGTGCGGGCACTCTGAGACCCATGGATATCTGAAGCACCGCATGAAGCCTGAAGTACAAACTGGACTGGCTGACCCACAAAACCTTTACCATGGCATACCTTTCTTCCAAAATAGGAACTAGTAGATCCACCCGCTCCACGAGGCTTCTTAGCCTCTCTTTCCTCTCTCTCCTGACCCCGCATGCCCCCTCTCTTCTGGTCCAGCATGCCCTCTAATCGACGAGCGATCTCTACCACCTGCTGAAATGGAACATCCATCTCCCGTTCCCGAGCCATCCTAAATCGCATATCATGACTGATCCCCTCAATGAACCTGTAGACTCACTCTCTAATTGTAGAAACCAAAAGTAGGTGCATGTTTGGACAAATCGCTGAATCTAACCATACTCTGACACTAATATAGTGCCCTAGCGCAGCTACACAAACTCTGCATGCCAGGCATCCCTAAGAGTCTGGGGAACAAACCCTCTCAAGAACATCTCTGAGAACTGAGTCCATGAAAGTGAAGCTGCATCGGCCGGGTTACCCAACTCGTACGTTTGCCACCACTGATATGCTGCTCCCTTAAGCTGGAAAGTAGTAAAATCAACCCCACTCGTATCCATAATACCCATTGTGCGGAGAATACGATGGCACTCATCTAGGATACCATGCGAATCCTCTGAAGCCAAACCACTGAAGGTAGGAGGGTAATACTTCTTGAACCTCGCAAGTCTAAGTTGTTCCTGCTCAGATGCTACTGCCCTAACCACGAGTTGAACTGGAACAACAGGCTGTGTCAACATGACACCCGGAACTATGCTACTCTGGAGTATGGGAGGTAGGACTCTGAGCTCCTCCCCTGGTCCATGAAGTAGCTGGTGCAATCGGAATCAACTCCGCCTGAGCCAATGTACCAAACATGCTCAGGAACTATGCTAAGATCTCCTGAAGTCCGAGGGCAACCACAGGCGCCTCCGGTACATGTCCCCCAATAGGAGCTACTGGCAGCTCCTCAACTGTTGCTCTGACAGGTGCTCTAGCTGTAGCATGTGCTCCTCCTCGACCCCGGCCTCTAACAACACTGGCTCTGGGGGGCAGCATCATCAGTAACTTCAGCTCGTGTCCTCACCATCTATGAGAGAATAGAATGACAAAGGCTCAAACTCCAATATAAATAAATCCGAACGAAAGGAATGAAAGAAGTGAAACTGTCCCAATAGTTCCGTAACCTCTCGAAGATAATTATAGAGGTCTCCGTACCGATCCATAAGACTCTACTAAACTCGCTTATGACTCGTAGCACCTATGAACCTAGAGCTTTGATACCAACTTGTCACGGCCCCAATTTCCCTCCGTAAAATATTGTGATGGCATCTAGTCTTAGGGACTAGGTAAGTCTATTACTTACTGAATTAATTGCAAAATTTAACCAACAAGTATTAAATGCGAAATAGAGATTACTATGCAAGCCAATTATCCCTAAAACTAGTAGTACAAGTCATAAGCTCTACTGAGTTTTCTAGAAAATCCCTAAGTACATCTGTTCCGGAATAGAAATAACAGTACAAGGTAAAATTCCAGAAGGTGACTCTGAGCCTTGCGAATGTAACAGTAGGTTTACCTTGAGTCTCCACTGTAATGCTCGACCAGCTAGGTAATGATCAATAACTCCGAGGTACCTGGATCTGTAAACAAATGTGCAAAAAGCGTAGCATGAGTACACCATGGTTGTACCTAGTATGTATCAAGACTAACCTCGTTGGAGTAGTGACGAGGGACAGTTAAGACACTTATTGGACTAAACAATCTAAACAAGGATGAAGGTGAACTAACAGGGAAACAATGTTAATATAAAGCTAAGCATGGTAAGGAAAATACTCGTAATGAAACACTAGAAACAACAATTAGCAACAGGAAGCAAACAAGTAATAATGTTGTAGAGTAAGCTGAACACAGTTTAAGTCTGGTGAAACCAAATAAAGGAAAACAAGTAACAACTCAATAAGAACAACCGCTTTTACACAAGATTTATTCAAGAATTTCCACGAGGTATCAAACCTCATAATCTCAAATCACGGGTCCCAACTCATGAACCCTAATCACTTAGCATGTTGTGACCACATTATAATTCACAACCGCACAGACGACTCATGTGCGAAAAGAGTGACAATACCTAATATCTGCACGGAGAACTCACGTGTCAACAATAACAATGACTCATGACTGCACGGACCACTCACGTACCAAGAGAACAACTCTCCCAGAGAAGGCAAGTATACCAGAGTACATGTAAATGGTCAGCAATATCAGGATTCATCTTCTTAAACCGACATGGGTGATTAATTACGTGTATGCTTGTGCAAGTGTTCTATCACCACTCAAGTCAACAAGTAAGAGTAGAGACAATGAATCTCACATAAGAAATGATCACCACAAAATGTACAAGGTATAACTCACACAAGTTAGGCACACCACTACACAAACATCAACAATAACAATTCCCCCAGTCCATCACAAGTCATTGCAAATCATTCTCCAATATAGCCCACCTTGTCTCGCCACGTGCGCAATAATAAAGTAAATGCTCGCCTTGTCTTGCCGCACGCGCACATTAATATTCCCACCTTATTTCTCTACATGCGCAAACCCACATATATAGCCCACCTTATCATGCCGCATGTGCAAATATCAATAATAACAACAGCACAGGAAACTCACGTGCGAACACCCTAACAATCCTCACAACAATACCACGTAAGCCAAAACATAACAACACAATAAAATGACTTTCTCAACATGTGCCCATATGCCACAATATTTCCTCAAAACATTTTCAATACCACAACCACGCATAGCCCTTGGCTCAACAACACTAAGTACAACATCAACAACAACAATAACACGAGAATATGACAAGTAAATCAACACAAGAACTTCAGAACACAAAGAAACGGAAGAACGAGCTCACAAAGAAAGACACAACAAGGAATAATGGTCTCAACAAGAATAGCTTAACAAGGGAGAGATAATGTGTAGCAATTATTCAACAAAAGTAAAATTCGACGATAAGAGAGATAGCATGAATCAATGACCCTAAATAATAATACGTCAACAATGAAAGAGATAACAAACTTCAATTAAGGCTAAGCAATTACGAAAGGGATAATAGTAATTTCAATTAAGGTTAAGCAATTACGGAAGAAATAATAATAATTTCAATTAAGGTTAAGCAATTACAGAAAAGATAGCATGACAATAAAAGAGGCAACAACTTCGGTTAAGGCACATAAGAGTTTAATTGGCAATAAGGGTAGAACATGAATCAATTAATTCCAAATAAGACACGTATGAGTGAATTTAGTAAAAGGAGAATTTAACATGACAAGACAACTTCATATATAATGAAAATAAGAACCTAAGAGGCCTAAACGGTCAAATTTCCACAATTAAGCCTGAGTACGTACTCGTCACTTCAAGTACACGGCCTTCACATGACACAATTAGAATAAATGATTCAAATCCTTAGGGGTAATTCCCTTACACAAAGTTAGGCAAGATACTTACCTCAAAGAAGCTAGACCGATACTCTAAAATGACCTTCTCGAGTGAAACAACCTCTGGTCGGCTCAAATCTAGCCAAAATAACTCCAAATCATAAATAAAACTTATATGAAAAAATTCTGGATAATAAAGCTTCGATCTTTAATATAAACTAAAAAGTCAATCCGAAAGTAAACCATGGGCTCGAACCTCAAAACCCGACAAAATTTACAAAATCCGAACACTCATTCGATAACAAGTCCAACAATACCAAAATTATCAATTTCCAATATCGAATCGCCTTCCAAATCCTCATTTAATATTTTTGAAAGATTTATAAAAAATTCTCATTTTCTTCCATTCAATTCACTAATTTAATGATGAAAACAGTTATGGAATCATGAAATATAATCAATTTCGAATAAAGAACACTTACCCCAATCAAACACGTGAAGAACCTTTCAAAAATTGCCCAAATTGGAGTTCCCAAACTCTAATTATGTTAAAAATGGTGAAATAGCCGTTTTTAGGAACCTCTCCAGGCAAGTCGCATTTGACACCTGAGACTTATAAATCGTATTTGACACCTGCGACTTATAAATCGCATTTGAAACCAGTGATTTGCCTGTGCTCCCTCAAACACCAGAAAAATAACAGTCTTTCCCGACACGAAAATGGGCATAACTCTCTCATACGACTTCAGAATGTGACAATTCTAGTTGCTATGTTTCTATAATTACGATACGGATATGATGGTTCAATTGAATCACAAATCAAAGGTAGTTTGCACAATGTGGTATCCTTTATGCCAAAAGAAACGACGCCGAAATATCAAATAAGAGCGCGACACAATCCAAACCCATCCGAAACTCACCCGAGCCCCATGGGACCCTAACCAAGTAAACTAACAAGTCCCAAACCATGAAACGAACTTGCTAGAAGCTTCAAATTACCTCTAACAACACTAGAATAATGAATTGCACATCGATTCAAGCCTAAGAAACTTATGGACTTCCGAATTCCAAAACTAATGTCGATTCATAACAAACCAACTCCGATTGATTTCAAATTTTGCACACAAGTCATAAATGACAGTACGGACCTATTCCAACTTCCGGAACCTGGATCTTACCCCGACATCAATAAAGCCAATTCCCGGTTAGACTTTCCAAAATCTTCCATTTTTCCAACTTTCCCCAATTCATGCCGAAATGACCTACGGACCTCGAAATCAACATTCAGACATGCTCCTAAGACCAAAATCACCATACGGAGCTATTGGAACCATCATAATGCCATTTCAGAGTCGTCTACACAAAAGTCAAACTCCGGTCAACTCTTATCGCTTAAGCTTCTAAAACAAGAATCCTTCTTCCAAATCAATCCCATATCATCCGAAAACCGAACTCGGCCACACACGCATGTCATAATATATAATACGAAACTGCTCGAGACTTTAAACTGCCGAACATAATGCTAATTCTCAAAACGACATACTGGGTCATTACATCCTCCCCCTCTTAAACAAGCGTTCGTCCTCGATCATGCCAAAAACCATTCCGAAGTCATCAAATCACTAAGTGAACTTACCATACATACACCCGCAGGTGATCCCACGTTACCCCAATCCACATAGGCTCGAAGACACCATCCTAACTGAAAATTATTCCTTCCACCCACACTGATAACCTTAGAACCAAATTTCTCACCTTCCGATCATTTCCAAAAGACCCAATTCCCATACTGACACACGGTATCAGCCTCAACCAGCTGCAACAACTCATGCCTACACCTACTAAGTACAACCACATGATGTAACATATCATACATATGCCCATAACAACATCTATGATCACAATAGCTGCCCATAATCAAATCTAGCACCGACAATTAACCTCATATCCGCTAGAACCTTATTCCAAACCCTCACAACACTGACAATGATGAAATAAAGATGAATACCTCATAACTATTAACCCGAATCAACAAGTCACATCTAACGCCACCGGGGCACATACCTCACAAGCTAAAACCCATTTAGTACAGCATGAATATGACTGAATATATAAGGAAACATGTGAAAGAACTATCAAACAAACTAAATGGGCACAAATCCCTATAAGTAGCATACTACGAATTAATTCCACAAGGGAGAATCAAAGTATATGAACAAATCACAAGGGTCTCAACCTAATATAACTTTATCGCGGCACATAGCCCAGTCCAAACATAATAAACCTCATGGAAACGCAAGGATCCCATCCTCATCTCTGAATCACAAGTAGAATACACATCATACCAATCAAAATCTTCCACTAATTCAATTTCCAGTAGCAAGGTCATAACACATGCTGAACTCCCACACCGGTAAAGCATCTAATTCACAAATCGTAACCAACTACCCAGAAATCACATCAAAACCTACCGTAATGGGTAACGAAAAGCCACTTATAGTCTCATAGCTCTCAAGAGTGAACAAAACAAAATGACAGATACGGGCTACCGCTATAGAATCTTCCAACAGGGGTAAACACATAAGTAGAGTACAAAATCACGAAACTCACTCATATGTGAAGCAAGATAAGAGGACTCACCCCGATAAGCAGAACCAAATCAAAATAATAATGATGCCCCTTTATTACAATCGAAACCATACCTATAATGACATCATCAGATGCATTGGACTCATCCCCACCATAGAAAGCATATCAACGGGCCTGGCCTCCCCCTCTTGGGCACCCTCTACTCGCCTGACCTGCACCATAAGCTGGCAGTGTAGGGGTATTAGCAACAAGAGCAGAAATCATAGCCTGAATACCCCTCTGTGACACCTCTGTCAGGAGTCTGGGACAATCTCCCACTATGTGGCTGGCATCTCCACACTCAAAGCAACCCCTCCATTGACGTGGCTGCGAAAGTTGTCCGGTACGGGCACTCTGAGACCCATGGATACTTGAAGCACCGCGCGAAGCCTGAAGTGCAAACTGAACTGGCTGACCCACAAAACCTTTACCATGGCGTACCCTTCCTCCAAAATGGGGACTAGTAGATCTACCCGGTCCACGAGGCTTCTTAGCCTCCCTGTTCTCTCTCTCCTGACCCAGTGTGTACCCTTTCTCCTGGTCCCGCATATGTTCTAATCGGTGAACGATCTCTACCACCTGCTAAAATGGAGCATCCATCTCCAACTCCTGAGCCATGATGAACCGGATATCATGACTGAGCCCCTCAATGAATATGCAGACTCACTTTCTAATTGTAGAAACCAAAGCAGGTGCATGTCTGGACAAATCACTGAATCTAACGGCATACTCTGACACTGACATAGTGCCCTAGCGCAGCTGTTCAAACTCTGCACGCAAGGCATCCCGAAGAGTCTGGGGAACAAACTCTCTCAAGAACATCTTCGAGAACTGAGTCCATGAAAGTGAAACTACATCGGCCGGGCTACCCAACTCGTACGTTTGACACCACTGATATGCCGCTCCCTTAAGCTGGAACGTAGTAAAAGCAACTCTACTCGTCTCCACAATACCCATAGTGCGATAATACGGTGGCACTCCCTTAAGAAACCATGTGCATTCTCTGAAGCCAAACCACTGAAGGCAGGAGGGTAATACTTCTTGAACCTCGCAAGTCTAAGTTGTTCCTCCTCATATGCTGCTACCCTAACCACGGGCTGAACTGGAATAACAGACTGTGTCAGCATGACACATAGAACCTTATCAACATGGAATCGCTGCTCTGGAGTATGGGCAGTGGGAGTCTGAGCTCCTCCTCCGGTTCATGAAGTAGCTGGTGCAACCGGAATTAACCCCGCCTGAGCCACTGTACCAAATATGCTCAGGAACTGTGCTAAGGTCTCCTGAAGTCCGGGGGCAACAACAAGCGCCTACGGTACCTGTCCCCCTACAGGAGCTACTGGTGGCTCTTCAATTGCTGATTTGACAGGTGCTCTAGCTGTAGCACATGCTCCTCCTCGGCCCCTGCCTCTGCCCCGGCCTCCAGCAACACTGGCTCTGGGGGCAGCGTCATCAGTAATTATAGCTCATGTACTCACCATTTGTGAGAGAATATAATGACAAAGGCTCAAACTCCAAGATCAATAAATCTGCACGATAGGAATGAAAGAAGTAAAATTGTCCTAATAGTTCTGTAGCCTCTCGAAGATAAGTACAAATGTCTCTATACCGATCCGCAAGACTCTACTAAACTCGCTTATGACCCGTAGCACCTATGAACCTAGAGCTCTAATACCAACTTGTCACGATCCCAATTTTCCTCTTTAAAATATCACGATGGCACCCAGTCTTAGGGACTAGGTAAGCCTAATACTTACTGAATTAGTGGCAAAATTTAACCAACTACTATTAAATGTGAAATAGAGATTACTATGCAAGCCAACAATCCCAAAACCAGTAGTGCAAGTCATAAGCTTTACTGAATTTGCTAGAAAATCCCTAAATATATCTGTTCCGGAATAGAAATAAACAGTACAAGGTAAAATTCCAGAAGGTGACTCCAAGGTATGTGAACGCAATAAACGGTTTACCTTGAGTCTCCACAACAATGCTCGACCAACTAGCTAATGATCAACAACTCCGAGGTAACTGGATCTGCACAAAAATATGCATAAAGCGTAGCTTGAGTACACTACCTCGGTACCTAGTATGTATCAACACTAATCTAGATGGAGTAGTGACGAGGGACAACCAAGACACCTACTGGACTAAACAACCTCAACAAGTATGAAGGTGAACTAACAGGGAAAAAATATTAATATAAAGCTAAGCATGGTAAGGAAGGCAAGACAATACTCGCAATAAAACACTAGAAACTACAATTAGCAACAGGAAGCAAATAGGTAATACTATTGTAGAGTAAGCTGAACACAATTTAAGTCTGATAAAACCAAATAAAGAAAAACAAGTAACAACTCAATAAGAACAACCGTTTTTACACCAGATTTATTCAAGAATTTTCACGAGATATCAAACCTCATAATCTCAAATCACGGGTCCCAACTTGTGCCCATATTACAATTCAAACGAACGACTCATGTGCCAAGAGACTGACAACACCTAATATCCGCACGAACAACTCACATGCCAACAACAACAATGACTCATGACCACACGGACAACTCACGTTCCAAGAGAACAACTCTCCCAGAGAAGGAAAGTAAACCATAGTGCATGTAAATGGTCAATAACATCAGGATTCATCTTTTTAAATTGACATGGGTGATTAATTACATATATGCTTGTGCAAATGTTCTATCACCACTCATGTAAACAAGTAAGAGTAGAGACAATGAATGACACATAAGAAACGATCACCACAAAATGTACAAGGTATAACTTACACAAGGTAGGCACACCACTACACAAACATCATCAATAACAATGCCCCTAGGCCATCAAAAGTCATCGCAAATCATTCCCCGACATAGCCCACTTTGTCTCACCACGTGCGCAATAATAAAGTAAATGCCCGCCTTGTCTCGCCGCACGTGCACAATAATATTCCCACCTTATCTCGCCACATGCGCAAACCCACATATATAGCCCGCCTTGTCATGCCACATGTGCAAATATCAATAATAATAACAACACAGACAACTCACGTGCTAACACCCAACAATCCTCACAACAATACCACGTGTGCCATAACATAACAACACATGCATATGCCACAACATTTCCTCAAAACCGTTTCAATACCACAGCCACGCATAGCCCTCGGCTCAACAACACTGAGTATAATAACAACAACAACAATAATACGAGAATACGACAAGTAAATCAACACAAGAACTTCAAAACACAAATAAATGAAAGAACAAGATCACAAAGAAAGACGCAATAGAGAATAATGGTCTCAACAAGAATAGATCAACAAGGGAGAGATAATGTGTAACAATGATTCCACAAAATAAATATTCGACGATAAGAGAGATAACATGAATCAATGACCCCAAATAAGAATACGTCAACAATGAAAGGGATAACAAACTTCAATTAAGGCTAAGCAATTATGGAAGGGATAATAGTAATTTTAATAAAGGTTAAGCAATTACGGAAGAGATAATAATAATTTCAATTAAAGTTAAGCAATTACGGAAAAGATAGCATGACAATAAAATAGGCAATCACTTCAGCTAAGGCAGATAAGAATTTAATTGGCAATCAGGGTAGAACATGAATCAATTAATTTCAAATAAGACACGTAAGGGTGAATTTAGTAAAAGGAGGATTAACATTGTCACGACCCAATTTAGAATCATGACCAGTACTTAGGAGCAAGTGCTACCAAGTAAGCCTCATCGATAATTTACAGAAAATCAGACAGAGTTTTCCCTGTTTTAGAACTATCCAAAAATAAACCTGTCTTAGAAATCAACAACACAACCAACCTATATCGACCAAACAAGTTATAATCCCCATTCACGAAATATTTTCAAGACAATAATACTAACTTCATCTACAAGTATACGATAGGAAAGTCTAATACGAATCACAAGTCTATATCAATAAAAGAATACTTATGACACTCATAAAAATGACTATGGAGCGACTTTAAGAGTTTCGAGAAAGAGACTATAATAAATAAATAACAATCTTTGCACACGCAAATAAATGCGGGGCTCACCAGGAACTGCCAGCTTGTGTACTCTAATTAACGGAATCCTTGCCTGCGTATACTGTTGTCTGTGTAAAAATAATAGCGGGGAGTGAGTCGCTAACTCAGTGAGTAATAATACTTAACCACAACCATTTTTAATAGGGGACAAGTCAAAAAACATGTTTGTATATATAATAATCACAAAATAAAATGCCCTTCTTAAAATGGTAATAATAATCAGTCTCATCACGTGTTTCCTGTAACAAAATTAATTTAACAATTCAGTAATAAATTCGGTAAATATTTTGTCATAGCAAATATTTATATTTGGGAGATTTTCAGAAAAGGATCATGTAATATGTATCATTGTGTGGGCCCCTTCGTAAGAGGAATCAAATATAACTGTAGGTCCCTACTCGAGAGAAAATTATAACTGTATACTAGTTCTACCTTTTTCTTTCATACTTTTCCTATTCATACTTTTCTTTGTAAACAGTAAATATTCACATGGAAGCATTTTCAAAACAGTACAGGGCATTTCAATTTTTATCAAGTCATGTAATCCAATTTCGGTAATGGTAATCATATCTCTAGTAATAGTAAAACATGTCTAGTAACAATGAGAATATTTTAAATAATTGTAAATATCTTAAGTAAACTATCCAGTACCATATCAAGTAAGAGACTTATCCCACATGCAATTTCAAATATTCGGTAACATATTTTATTTTCAAAATAATGTATAAACTATGCAAGTTATGAAAACACAAATTGCAGTAAGATTACTACTCATAGTACTCGTGTCAAAATACCAAACGCGTCGCCTCGAGCGATCTGTATGACTTTCTTCAATCAATCTATAATCACATCAATATCGATCTTGTGTTAATTTCTTTGTTTAAGCTAATTCATAGCTAAATATAGATTCCAAATCCTCAGAGTTTTATGTTAGACCATCAATTCGCTGAATTATATTTATCCATGCTATGAGTAATTCAACTAGTCTATAATCTATCAATTTCAACTTACTCGTATATTTATTTATTTTTTTAATTTTCTTTTACCCAAATTATGCCAACTATGTGTGTATATCTAAACCATATAGGATCACTATCGATAATACTTTCTTTCATAGCAAACAAAATATACACCTAGAAGATAATCTTAAGCAAGTGGAGTAAGAAAGTTTATCCTTTGAATTAAAAAGAATTCCTTCAACAAATAGCCTTTGTTTCTATGTTTGTTCCCATATTTAATTCATACTACTACATACAAAAAGATTAAGAATTTGATTTGTTTTAAAAAAATAAATCTTCATTACAAAATGTTCTATAGGCACCTATGATTCTTCCACAAAGTTCTATGAGTTAAGGGAAGCATTACTTAATCTTTTCTTGTTTCTAATTATATTAGTCAATCTCACTATATAAGTCAAATTATTAAATTTATATACTCTCATATTAGTAAAACAAAATATAAAAATATTATATTACCTATTTTCCAAAGTTTGGTTCTAGCCTCTTTCTTCTTCTTCTTCTTTTGTTGCAGCAGCAGCAGCGCTGCTTTCCTTTTTCCCCAATTCCCTTTTCTTTCTTTTGGTTCACGTGGGCTTTTGCCCTTCTTTTAAATTGATTAGGTTTTCCCTTTTTTTTCTTTTCTTGTATTGTTTTTTTTGTTATGTTAAAAGACCTACATACCCTAACTTAAATATGGGTCATTACATCCTGCCCACCTTATAAAATTCGGTCCCCGAATTTAACTCAAGTATGTACCTGTAGACCGTAATAAATGGGGATACTTGATTCGTATATCATCTTTCACTTCCCTAGTAGCTTCTTCAATGGTATGATTTCTCCACAAGACTTCAACAACCATAATTTTTTTTGACTGTAACTTCCTCACTTGTCTATCGACAGTAGCCATCGGCTCCTCCTCGTAAGACAACTTCTCATCGAGTGGTATAGTACGTGCTTCAAGCACTTGGGAGGAGTCTGATATATATGTTTTTCAGCATGGAGACATGAAACCCTAGGTGAATATAAGATAACTAAGGAGGAGGTTCCAAACGATATGCCACAGCTCCCACTCAGTCAAATATTTCATACTGACATATAGACCTCGGGCTCAACTTACCTCTTTTCCCGAATCGCATCACGCCCTTCATAGGAGATACCTGTATGAACACTATATCTCTATTGAGTCAGATAATTTTCTGTTCATGTATATCTATGCATATACCTCTTTTCCCGAATCGCATCACGCCCTTCATAGGAGATACCTGTATGAACACTATATCTCTATTGAGTCAGATAATTTTCTGTTCATGTATATCTATGCATATTTTAGTTCACTATAAGAGGTTTTAACTATCAAGAAACAAGAAACGTGCCTACTTTGTAAGCCAATTTATAACTTTCCCATATATAATCATACCTCTAATGGTTTAAGTAATTTAGTCATATAATGTATTGTTCTACTGTATTTCCACTTCAGAATCTTGAGTTGTTTTAGTGGGCCTGCGAGTCTCAAGTGCTTGCCTTAACATACTGACATGTCAAATAGTTAGAAACAAAGTTAACGATTTTTTTTCCTTCTTTCTTTTCCAAACAATCAATTTTTTTTTAATAGTCATGGTGCATCTTATAGACCTGAGATATACGGTGCATCTAGAGTTGTGAGCGCCATCATAAATAGCTTGTCTCAACCCATATATGTTTGCTATACATATTTAATTACTTAGTCGGAGAATACCCTCACTATTAACAGTCATATTCTTACTTTTACCAGCTAAACAATCGCTCATCCTCGTAGTGGCTAGCCTTTAAACACTCTACATCGGGCTTGACCAATAACCAATAATGTCTTTGAATTTTATTTTTTTCATATTGAATCTAATGCGTGTACCCTCTAGTCTATGCATATCTTCGTCCAGAAGTATCTCTACAGGAGCTATATGTGCCAAATCACCCATAGTTTTTTTTTGCATAAGCTATAATATTTATCTCTCCCGAACAATATAAAATAGTACAATTATATCTTCAATAGATCCCTCCATCAGCATTGCTAAATATTTATATCTCTGTTGGTTTTAAATGTACTTCAAGCTCTTGTGCTAGGTATAAATCTCATAGGTTTCTTCGTATAAATAATGTCTCTAAATCTTAAAAGGAAATACCACTATGATCATCTCCAAATCATGAATGACATAATACGATATCACGACCCAAATTCTCCCTCTGTGAATCGTCGTGACGGCACCTAGTCTCTACGACTAGGTAAGCCTAACACTTGCAAAAATGAAATGAAAAACATGAAAATTAACAGTTAACAGTAGCAGATATTTTAATAAGTAATTGAGATGCCGCTCGAAATATACAATAATCAACTCTCGAAATATACATGACACTCCAAAGACCCGGAACACCATAAGTCACAAGCTTCTATGAAATTTTAACTGTTCTATACATTAGTGTCTATAGAAATAAGAGAAGAATCAACATAGGGGGATAAATGGGGGACTCCAAGGATCTACGGGCGCTGGCAGATGTACCTTGAAATTCTCCGAAACAGCAATGACTGCAACTAAGGGCGAGACTGGTAAAAGGAACCTGGATCTGCACACGAAAAATATGTGCAGGAAAGGGCATGAGTACACCACAGCGGTACCCAGTAAGTGCCGAGCCTAACCTCGGTCGAGTAGTGACGAGGTCAGGTCATGCCCACTGGTATATAATAACAAAAACAGGAGAATAAGCAGTATAATAAGAGACTAAAGTTCAACAAAGGAAAGCACAGTGAAATAACATAATAGTGCACGGAATTAAGCGACAGTGGATCTCCCGAGATACCGTCTCGTAGTCCCAAAAATAAATATGCAGGGAGAACTCCCGAGGTACCGCCTCGTAGTCTCTAAGTAAATGTGCAGGGGGATCTTCTGGGATACCGTTCCGTAGTCCCAAAAGTAAATATGCAGGGGGATCTCCCGGGATACTGCCCCGTAGTACCAAAAGTAAATATGCAGGGGGATCTCCCAGGATACCGTCCCGTAGTCCAAAAAGTAAATATGCAGGTAGATATCCCGGGATACCGTCCCGTAGTCCCAAAGTAAACACACAGCGTAATCAATTACAAATGACAAGACATCAAGAGAATCTACACGCTAGACTAAACACAAGCCGGTAAAGAAGTAGGAATTCAATAGGCATGCTGCAAAGAGTTCAATTTAGCAAATAAGGCACGTAGACATGTTATTCTAAGCAAACAGGGTAACTACGCATGCTAGTATATTCAATTAAGGTGGAAACAGGGAATTGCTCAGTAAAAATCAGGTTTTCAACAAATATCCCGTGTACACACTCGTCACCTCGCGTACACGACGCTCACATAGTAAATCAGTACCAAATCCTAAGGGGATTTCCCCCACACAAGGTTAGGCAAGCCACTTACCTCGAACAAAGCTAAATAAGTGGGCAGCAATGCTCTTCCCACGAATATCCGGCTCTGAATGCCCCAAATCTAGCCAAAATCAATTACACACCATAAATATAGCTATAAGAAACTAATCTAGTCAATGAAATCTAAGCTAAAGCGAGAAATTAGGAAATCGCCCCAAAAAGCCTTCCCAGGCCCATGTCTCGGAATCGGGTAAAAGAACAAAAAATATGAACACCCATTCACTCACGAGTCCAACCATATAAAAATTACTCAAATCCAACCACAAATCCCCTTTCAAAACTCGAAATCTTAGTTGAAGAACTTCTCCCAATTTTCCCAAATTTCAACCCCAAAAATCCGAAATTAAAGATGAAATTAATGATAGATTAGTGGGATATAACCAAAGTAGACTGTAGAATCATTACCTAATCGATGTCTCTGAAAATCCACTAAAATATCATCCAAATCCGAGCTCCCAAACTCAAGTTTTGATAAAAATGGCTAAACCCTCGTTTTTGAAATGTTTAATAGTGCCCAGTGATTCCTTAATCGCGATCGCGAAAATAGCCTCGCGATCGCGATTCAATGGCTCTCATACTTACGCGATCGCGAACAACCCCATGCGTTCGCGAAGAACAACACTTGAATTCCACTGCTGCTTTAATTTCTCTTCGCGAACGCGGCCTAGCCCACGCGTTCGCGATGCACAGCTTGACCAAACTATGCGATCGCGTCCCCATATTCGCAAATGCGAAGAACAACTTCAGTTGGCCTCTCAGATGCCTTACGCGATCACGAGACCTCTCTCGCGAACGCGATGAAGAAATAGTCTGCAACAAAACACCAGAAAATCTGCTTTTTTCCACAAGTCCAAAATGATCCGTTAATCATCTAAAATCAACATGAGGCCCCCGGGACCTCAACCAAACATACCAACCAATCCTAAAACACCATACGAACTTAGTAGAGCCCTCAAACCACATCAAACAATGCTAAAATCACGAATTGCCCTCAAATTCAAACTTTAAGAAAGTGAAACTTCCAAATCCGACAACCGATGCCGAAACTAACCAAACCACGTCCGATTTACCCTAAATTTTACACATAGGTCATATTCAACCCTACATACCTATTCGTACTTCCGGAATCAGAATCCGACCCCGATATCAAAATTCCACTGCCGGTCCAAATATCCAAAACTTCGACTTTCGCCATTTCAAGCCTAATTGAGCTACAGACCTCCAAAACACTATCCGGACATGCCTCTAAGTCCAAAATCACCTAACGAAACTGACGGAACTCCATTCCGGAGTCGTCTTCACACAGTTCCAACTACGGTCCAAATCCTTAGACTCAAGCCTCCATTTAGGGACTAAGTGTCCCAAAATACTCCAAAAACCAAAACGAAACCTCCCGGCAAGTCACAATAGCAGAAAAGGATATAGGGAAAATAATTAATAGGGGATCGGGGCTATAACTCTCAAGATGACCGGCCGAGTCATCACATCCTCCCCCACTTAAAATAATCGTTCACCCTCGAATGAGTATAGAGACATACCTGAAGATATGAAAAGATGAGTATAACGGCTACGCATATCCTGCTCGGTCTCCCAAGTCGCCTCCTCGACCGGCTGACCCCGCCACTGCAACTTCACATAAGCAATGTTCTTTGACCTTAGCTTTCTGACCTGCCTGTCCAAAATAGCTACTGGCTCCTCAACATAAGATAGACACTTGTCCAACTAGACTGAGCTGAAATCCAATACATGAGCTGGATCACCGTGATACTTCCGGAGCATAGAAACGTGGAATACCGGATGAACCCCTGTAAGGCTGGGAGGCAAGGCAATCTCATAAGCAACCTCCCCAACATGCCTCAACACCTCAAAAGGACCAATGTACCTTGGGCTCAGCTTGACATTCTTCCCGAGCCTCATAACGCCCTTCATAGGAGATACCCGAAGCTAGACCCGCCCTCCAACCATGAATGCTACATCGCAAACCCTCCGGTCCGCATAACTCTTCTGTCTGGACTGGGCTGTGCAAAGTCGATCATGAATCACTTTCACCTTATCCAGGGCATCCTGGACCAAGTCTGTACCCAATAATATGGCCTCGCCCAGCTCGAACCAACCCACTGGGGACCGACACCGCCTACCATACAGAGCCTCATACGGTGCCATCTGGATGCTCGACTGATAACTGTTGTCGTAGGCAAACTCCGCAAGTGGTAAGAATTGATCCCACAACCCTCCAAACTCCATTACACAAGCACAAAGCATATCCTCGAATATCTGAATAGTACGCTCGGACTGTCCGTCTATTTGAGGGTGAAATGATGTGCTCAGCTCCACTCGAGTACCCAACTCATGTTGTACGACCCTCTAGAACCATGATGTAAACTACGTACCCCGGTCAGAGATGATAGATACCGGTACGCTATGAAGCCTGACGATCTCACGGATGTAGATTCGAGCCAGCTGCTCGAAAGAATATATAGTCATCATAGGAATGAAATGAGCTAACTTGGTCAGCCTATCCACAATCACCCAAACCGCATCAAACCTCCGCTGAGTCTGTGGGAGCCTAACAACGAAATCTATAGTGATCCGCACCCATTTCCACTCCGAAATCTCTAGCTTCTGAAGCAACCCACCCGATCGTTGATGCTCATACTTCATTTGCTAGCAAATTAGGCACCGAGCCACATACTCCACTATGTTCTTCTTCATTCTCCTCCACCAGTAATGATGTCTCAAGTCATGATACATCTTTGCGGTACCCGAATGAATGGAGTGCCGCGAGCTATGAGCCTCCTGAAGAATCAACTCACACAAACCATCTATATTAGGAACATATAGACTGCCCTGCATCCTCAATGCGCCATCATCCCCAATAGTGACCTCCTTAGCATCACTGTGCTGAACCGTGTCTTTAAGGACAAGCAGGTAGGGGTCATCATAGTGACGCTCCCTGATACGATCATAAAGAGAAGACCGAGAGACCACAAAAGCCAACACTCGACTCGGCTAAAAAATATCCAATCTCACAAACTGGCTGGCTAAGTCCTAAACATCCAATGCTAAGGGTCTCTCTACTGCTGGAAGATATGCTAAACTCCCCAAACTCTCCGCCCGGCGACTCAAAGCATCGTCCACCATATTGGCCGTCACCGGGTGGTACAAAATGGTGATATCATAATTCTTAAGTAGCTCCAACCACCTCCGTTGATGCAAATTAAGATTCTTTTGCTTGAACAGATGTTGTAAACTCTGATGATCAGTGTAAATCTCACAAGGAACACCGTACAAATAGTGGAGCCAAATCTTCAGGGCATGAACAATAGCTACTAACTCAAGGTCGTGGACATGATAGTTCTTCTCATGCACCTTCAGCTGTCTAGACGCGTAGGCAATTACCCTACCGTCCTGCATTAACACCGCGCAAAGACCAATCTGCGACGCATCACAATATAAAGTGTAGGACCCCGAACCTGTAGGCAATAGCAAAACTGGGGTTGTAGTCAAAGATGTCTTGAGCTTCTGAAAGCTCTCCTCACACCCCCCTATCCACCTGAACGGAGCACCCTTCTAGGTCAGCCTGGTCATAGGTGCTACAATAGATGAGAATCCCTCAAGAAAACGACGGTAATACCCCGCCAACCCAAGAAAACTGTTGATCTTCGTAGCTGATGACAGTCTAGGCCAGCTCTGCACTGCCTCCACCTTCTTCAGATCTACCTTGATCCCATCCCTCGATACTACATAACCCAAGAATTCCACTGAGTCAAGCCAAAACTCACACTTCGAAAATTTTGCATCCAACCTCTTCCCTCAGAGTCTGAAGCACAGTCCTCAGGTGCTGCTCATGATCCTCCCGAGTCCGGGAGCAAACCAGAATGTCGTAAATAAACACAATGACGAAGGAGTCAAGATAAGGCCAGAATACACTATGTATCAACTGCATAGAGGTTGCTGGGGCATTGGTCATCCCAAAAGACATAACAAGAAACTCATATTGACTATATTGGGTCCTGAAAGCAGACTTTGGGATATTTGCCTCCCGAATCTTTAACTGATGATAGTCTGAACATAAGTCAATCTTGGAGAACACTTTGGCACCCTGTAACTGCTCAAATAAGTCATCAATATGAGGCATTGGATACTTGTTCTTCACTGTAACTTTGTTCAGCTGGCGATAATCAATGCACATACGCATAGAACCATCCTTCTTCTTTACAAACAAGACCTGAGCACCCCAAGGTGACACATTGGGCCGAATGAAGCCCTTATCAAGCAACTCCTGCAACTTCTCCTTCAACTCCTTCAACTCAGGAGGATCCATATGGTATGGATGAATAGAGATGAGCTGAGTGCCCGATAACAAATCAATGCCGAAATCAATATTTCTGTCGGGCGGTATGCCCGGAAGATCAGCTGGAAACACATCTGGAAAATCCCTCACTACTGGAACTGACTCAACTGTAGGGGTATCAATACTGACATCTTTCACATAAGCTAAATACGCGTTGCACCCCTTCTAAACCGTTCGTTGAGACTTAAGAAATGAAATAACTCTGCGAGGAGTATACTCTAAGGTACCTCTCCACTCTAATCATGGTAATCCTGGCATAGCCAGTGTCACGGTCTTAGCGTGACAATCAAGAATAACATAATGGGGCGACAACCAGTCCATGCCCAAGATAACATAAAAATCTACCATGGTGAGCAATAATAAATCGGCTCTTATCTCAAAATCACTAAGAGCAATCAAACACGACCGATACACGCTGTCCACAATAAGAGAATCTCTCACAGAAGTAGACACATAAATAGGGGAACTCAAAGAATCCCGAGATACGCCCAAATATGGGGCAAAATAAGAGGACACATAGGAATACATAGAGCCTGGGTCAAATAATACCGACGCATCTCTATGACAGACGGGAACAATACCTGTAATGACAAAGTCGGAAGAAACTGCCTCTGTACGGATCGAAAGAGCATAATACCTACCCTGGCCTCCTCCTTTAGGGCGACCTCGACCTCCCCGACCTCCACCTCGAGATGGCTGAGCAGGTGGGGTGGTAGCTGGTGTTGTAATCATGGCCTGAGGACCCGGAGGAGCACGTGGTGGCTGAGAAGTCTGTGGAGGTGCAACCCTCCTAAGTCTGGGGCAATCCCTCACCATATGGCGGGTGTCGCCACACTCAAACCAATCCCTCGGAGGGCGTGGCTGTTGCGACTGGCTCGGGCCAGGTCTGCTGGACTGGCCACTAAAAGCACCCCAAGCAGGAGGCATACTAGATACTTGCGGTGCATAATAAGGCTCATGGGGCCTAGAAGGGGCTGGAACACCACTGGCAGCTGGAAGAGCTAAATGAACGAGGCGACTCACCTAACCCCTACCATGGCGAGCTTCTGGGGCACGAGCTCTAGAAAAAGAACCAGTCTCTCGAGACCTCTTGGCCTCTCTCTCCTCTTGGACCCGGGCAAGCATGCCCTCCAGTCTCCTGGCAATACTCACAACCTGCTGATAAGGGATATCCATCTACAACTCTCTGGCCATACTAATTCGGATACTGGGGTGGAGTCCCTCAATAAACCGTCGAACCCTCTCTCGAACTATGGAAACCAAGGCCGGTGCATGTCGGGCAAAATCACTGAAGCGGGCTGCATACTCTGACACAGTCATAGCACCCTGGTGCAATTGCTCAAACTCCGCGCGCCATGAGTCCCAAAGGCTCTGAGGGACATACTCTCTCAAAAACATGTCCGAGAACTGAGTCCATATAAGTGAAGCTGCCTCATCCGGACTACTCAACTCATAAGCACGCCACCATTGATAGGTTGCTCCTCTAAGCTGGAAAGTGGTAAAAGAAACCCTACTCGTCTCCGCTACGCCCATAGTACGGAGAATACGATGACACTCCTCCAGAAAATCATAAGCATAATCTGTAGCCAATCCGTTGAAGGTAGGTGGGTGGTACTTCTTGTGCCTCTCAAGTCTGAGCTGCTCCGCCTCAGAAGCGGTTGTCCTAGTCTCGTGCTGAACCGGAGCTACCAGCGGCATAGGAATGAACTCTGGGGCCTGATCAACCCGGACCCTCTGCTCAGGAGTACGGGCTGCGGGAGTCTGTGCCCCTCCCCCGTCCTGAGACGTGGCGGGAGCTAACAGAATCAATCCAGACTGAGTTAAGGTATTCAACATGCTCATGAATTGGGCTAGAGTCTCCTGGAGGGTTGGTGCAGCAATAGGAATTTCCAGAGCCTGTCCTCCAACTGGAACTACTGGGAGCTACTCTATCGCAGCTCGCGCGGGTACTCTAGCTGCACTGCATGGACGTACTCTACCCCGGCCCCTTCCTCTTGTGGCTCTAGCAGGGGGCGCGGGTGCTTGGTCATCAGATCCTCCAGTACGGGTCCTCACCATCTGTGAGAAATAATAAAATAGAGAATTTTTAGAATTTGATGTGAATAACTCCCACGACAAGGAATCAAAAGAAGTATGATTTTTCCTAACAGTTCCATAGCCTCCCGAAGATAAGTACAGACGTCTCTGTACCGATCCGCGAGACTCTAATAAAATGGCTTGTGACTCATGGCACCTATGAACCTAGAGCTCTGATACCAACTTGTCACGACCCAAATTCTCCTTCCGTGAATCATCGTGACGGCACCTAGTCTCTACGACTAGGTAAGCCTAACACTTGCGGAAATGAGATGAAAAACATAAAAATTAATAACTAATAGTAACAGATATTTTAATAAGCAATTAGGAAGCTGCTCAGCATATAAATAAATCAACTCTCAAAATATACATAACACTCCCAAGACCCGGAACACCGTATGTCACAAGCTTCTACTAAGTTCTAACTGTTCTATACATCAGTGTCTATAGAAATAGAGAAGAATCAACATAGGGAGATAGAGGGGGGACTCCGAGGATTTGCGGGCGTGGGCAGATGTACATTGAAGTTCTTCGAAACAGCAATGACTGCAACTAAGGACAAGACTAATAAAAGGAACCTGGATCTGCACACAAAAAATATGTGCAGGAAAGGGCGTGAGTACACTACAGCGGTAACCAATAAATGTCGAGCCTAACCTCGGTCGAGTAGTAACGAGGTCAGGTCAGGCCCATTGGTATATAATAATAAAAACAGGAGAATAAGCAGTATAATAAGAGACTAAAGTTCAACAGAGGAAAGCACAGTGAAATAGCATAACAATGCACGGAATTAAGCGACAGGGGATCTCCCGAGATAGCGTCTCGTAGTCCCAAAAGTAAATATGTAGGGAGAACTCCCGAGGTACTGCCTCGTAGTCTCAAAGTAAATATGCAGGGGGATCTCCCGGGATACCGTCCCGTAGTCCCAAAAGTAAATATGTAGGGGGATCTCCAGGGATACTGTCCCGTAGTCCCAAAAGTAAATATGCAGGGGGATCTCCCGGGATACTATCCCGTAGTCCCAAAAGTAAATATGCAGGGGGATCTCCCGGGATACCATCCCGTAGTCCCAAAGTAAATACATAGCGCAATCAATTACAAACGACAAGTACATCAAGAGAATCTACAGTTTAGACTAAGTACAAGTCGGGAAAGAAGCAGGAATTCAATAGGCATGCTGCAAAGAGTTCAATTAAGCAAACAAGGCACATAGACATGTTATTCTAAGCTAACAGGGTAACTACGCTTGCTAGTATATTCAATTAAGGTGAAAACGGGGAATTTCTCAGTAAAAATAGGTTTTTCAACAAATAGCCCATGTACGCACTCGTCACCTCGTGTACATGACGCTCACATAGTAAAATCAGTACCAAATCCTAAGGGGATTTTCCCCACACAAGGTTAGGCAATCCACTTACCTCGAACCAAGCTAAATCAGTCGGTAGCAATGCTCTTCCCACGAATATCCGGCTCCGAATGGCCCAAATCTAGCCAAAATCAATTACATACCATAAATATATGTATAAGAAACTAATAGTCAATGAAATCTAAGCTAAAGCGAGAAATTAGGAAATAGCCCCAAAAAGCCTCCCCGGGCCCACGTCTCGGAATTGGGTAAAAGTCATAAAATATGAACACTCATTCACTCACGAGTCCAACCATATAAAATTTACTCAAATCCGACCACGAATCTCCTTTCAAAATTAGAAATCTTAGTTGAAGAACTTCTCTCAATTTTTCCCAATTTTCAACCCAAAAATCCAAAATTAAAGATCAAATTAATGATAGATTAGTGGGATATAATCAAAATAGAGTGTAGAATCATTACCCAATCGATGTCTCTGAAAATCTCCCAAAATCTCATTCAAATCCGAGCTCCCAAACTCAAGTTTGGATAAAAATGGCCAAACCCTCATTTTTTAAATGTTTAATACTGCCCAGTGATTCCTTAATCGCAATCGCGGAAATAGTCTCGCGATCGCGAAGCACAACTTCGCTGCCCCAAAAATTAACCCTACGCGAACGCGAAAAACTCAACGTGAACGCGATTCACTGGCTCTCATACTTACGCGATCGTGAACAACCCCACGCGTTCACGAAGAACAACACTTGAATTCCACTGCTGCTTTACTTCCTCTTCACGAACGCGGCCTAGCCCACGCGTTCGTGATGCACAGCCTGACCAACCTACGTGATCGCGTCCCCATATTCTCGAACGCAAAGAACAACTTCAGCTGGCCTCTCAGATGCCTTACGCGATCGCGAGACCTCTCTTGTAAAGGCGATGAAGAAAAAGTCTGCAACAAAACACCAGAAAATCTCCTATCTTCCACAAGTCCAAAATGATCCGTTAATCATCCGAAATCAACCCGAGGCTCTCGGGACCTCAACCAAACATACCAACCAATCCTAAAATACTATAAGAACTTAGTCGAGCCCTCAAACCATATCAAACAATGCTAAAATCACGAATCGCCCTCCAATTCAAACTTAAAGAACTGGAAACTTCCAAATCCGACAACCGATGCCGAAACCAACCAAACCACTTCCGATTAACCCCAAAATGTGCACACAACTCATATTTAATCCTATGAACCTATTCCAACTTCCAGAATCAGAATCCGACCCCGATATCAAAATTCCACTACCGATACAAGTCTCTAAAACTTCGTCTTTTTCCATTTCAATCCTAAATGAGCTACAAACCTCCAAAACACTATCTGGACACGCTCCTAAGTCCAAAATCACCTAACGGGGCTAATGGAACTTACGGAACTCCATTCTGGAGTCGTCTTCACACATTTCTAACTACGGTCCAAATCCTAAGACTTAAGCCTCCATTTAGGGTCTAAGTGTACCAAAATACTCCAAAAACCAAAACGAAACCTCCCGGCAAGTCACAATAGTAGAAAAGGATACGGGAAAAATAGTTAATAGGGGATCGGGGCTATAACTCTCAAGACGGCCGGTCGGGTCGTCACATGCGACTTGAGCATCTTCAATTTCCTTAGAGCATAGGCTATCACGCGACTATTTTTCAAGAGAAAATATCCTAATCCTACCCTCAAAGTATCACATAACATCATGAATCCTCTAGAGCCTATTGGAATAAGACTAACATTAGTGTAATTGTCAAACATGCTTTCTCATTGTACATTTCTCCATCCACTGAAATTTAGCGATTTTCTATGTTAACTTAGTGAGTAGCGGTGCTATTCTAGAGAAATCCTACACAAATGCCTATAGTAGCATGTCAGCCAAAAGTAATCTCTGCAGGAAAAATGGGTCTCGGCCATTTATGAATTGTTTCTATCTTCTTAGAATCTACCATTTTTCATTCTTAGATACCATGTGTCCTATGAATACCATCGAGTCCATCTAATTGAAGAACTTGGAAAAAAGTTTGATTTTCCTGTAGTGTCTTTGACATATTTTTCAAGTAATTCTCGTGCTCTTCCCGGGTACGAGAATATACCAGAATATAGTAAGTAAAAACTATGAATTTGTTTTTTCCAAAAGCAACTTTAAACACCATATTCATTATATACATCAATGCAATTGGAGCATTGGCCAATCTAAAGGACATCACAGGTAATTCATAATGTTTGCACCGAGTACTAGAAGCGTCCAAGAGGGTCGCAGAAGCGGTTCTAGCTGGGGAAGGCTGGGACCGCAGATGCGGTCAAGTTTCACAGAAGCGGGACCACAGATGCGGCTAAGTTTCACAGAAGCAAGACCGCACATGCGCACGAAGAGCCGCAGAAACGGAGGCGCAGAAGCGCTGCCGGGCCGCAGATGAGGGAAATGTTGGGCTGAGCTTGAACCACACCGACGATGGAATTTCCGCAGGTGCGGAGCCGCAAAAGCGGCTATTGGACCACATGTGCGAAGATCATGGCTGGGCAGTGTTTTCTTTAAAACGAGAGTTGGGTTCAATTTCACTTCATTTTGTCCATGGGATCCAATTTTGGAGCAGGTTTGGAGTGCCATCTTCATCCTCTATTATGGGGTAAGTGACTTCTTCTCATTTTGGGTTAAATATATGGTTTGTATATGGATTTAAATGTGAAAATCAGTAGAAAATTGGGATTTTGAAGAAAAACCTAGAAATTGGTATTCTTGGATTTTGATCATGAATTTGGGCATGGAATTGGAAATAAATTTTATATTTGAGTTCGTGGGGTTATGGATAAAGTTTATCTTCGAAAATTTTTGGAATCCGGGCACGTGGGCTCGAGGGTGATTTTTATCGACTTTTCGAACGGAGTTGGAAATTATTGTAAATAGGATTATAATGAGTACTAGAGTATATATTAATGGAATTGCTCATTTATTGGCTAGTTTTGGAGCGTTGGGCATCGATTTGAGTTGTTTGAACGGCTTGGGAGCCGACTATAGAATTTCGGAGCAAGGTAAGTCTCCTTTCTAACCTTGTAAGAGGGAATTAACCCCATAGGTGAATCAAATCATTATGTGTTTCTATTTGTAGGAGCTACGTACGCACGAGGTGATGAGAGTCCGTGTGTAGCTACTATTATGCTTATGTCTAGATAGTCTAGGGCTCATATCATGTTGTACTTGCAATGTTTGCGCCCTACTTGGTAATTTAATTATTTAAGACATTTAGAAACTCGATAAAGGAATTGTAAAAAGGTTAAACTTTGT